>NC_082669.1:112064405-112747340 GCF_025265405.1 Mesoplodon densirostris | reverse complement strand
CTTTGGGCCACCTGTGCCGTCCCGTGGGGAGAGGTGTTTGCACAGACGGCAGATCACTTAATATGGCCGATGGTTTTGCTGAAGATGTGAGTAACTGAAACTAAGTCTTCAGTTACTTGAAAGATTAAATGTGTTCCACAAACCCCACAGCCCGGCCTGGTGCCCCCGTTCATAAAAACTGAATGTTGATGGCATCCGAGAGCCGGCAACCTCAGGGGAGGGTATCGGCTGGCAGGACGAGACCTGAGATCGAGTGTCTCGGCCGTGAAACGTTTAGGCACGCGGCCGCCCGTGCACCGGTGGGGCCGGGCCGCCTCCACCGCTCTGGGCTGCGGGGCGTCCCAGCCTGGGAGGCGGGTCACAGCGGCCCTGCCTTCCACCCACCTCGTGTCGGGCTTCCCTTCCCCCACTGGTTGTGACAACCAAGAATGTCCCCAGACGGGACAGATGTCCCCAGATGTCTCCTGGGGGCACCGCAGAGCCTCTGGCCTAGCGGGAGAGACAGGCCAGCGGGCGGCGGGGGATGACACACCCCGCTCCGTGCCTGAGACGGCAGAGACCCCGCTGCACACGCGTTTGGGGAGGCCACTTGCGCTGGGCCTTGGAGGAGTCTGGGGTGTTCCCTCCAAGGCCAGACCGAGCCACGCTGTCCTTGGCGGTGGGACACTTCCGCAGGCCAGCCGGGCGCCCCCCGGGAGTAGCCCAGCGGAAATGCCATCTTTGGGGCCTAAACACCAAATGAGGCACAGCCTGGCGGCCGGCCTGGTACAGGTGTCGCCTGAGTGACCCGGGCCGCCGCCCTCGGGCCGGGACTGGCAGCCGTGTGGACGCCGGTGCCCAGTGTGGTCACTAAAGAGGTCCGGGTTTCAAGGCGACCTCGGCCGGCGACTCCGCTCTCTGTGCCTGGCTTTGCTCCCCCGTCGAAGCGAGCCCCCTGTCCCAAAAGGCCTGTGACAAGCTGAGAGCAGCACCTTGGGCCGGGGCGCCGCCCTGAGCGCCTGGGCCCCTCGCGGGCACTCTGCAGGTCCCCCTACCTGCGTCCCCACGGCAGCCCGGCGGACCCCGGAAGCCCTTTCTCCCCGGATCCTTGCGGGGCCGCCCTGTCTTGCCTCAGTCCCTGCACGGCCACCCCCTGGCCCTCAGGTCTCACGCTTCAGCCCACCCTTCACTGGGGAAGCTTCCCGACCTGAGAGGAGCCCGGGGCTGCGCTTGCGCTCCCTCCGTCCAAACCCGCAGCCCCGCCGCACGGTGTCTGCTTAGCTCAGAGCCTGGAGCCAGGCCGGGATCGGCGCTCGGTACACACTCACGGAATGGGGCACAAGTAGGCGAACAGAGGGGGCCCTCTGGGTGGCTCCGGCGCTCGCACAGAGGACGGGGCAGCCAGGGCCGCGCTCTCGGCCCCGAAGGAGCCCAGTGCCAGGCGTCCCACCGGGGGAGAGAGCAGCCCCCCAGGTCCCAGTGAGGTCCCCGCGGTCCCGCACGGGACCCAACCCGGCCGGTACCTGACCAACCACGGCGACTGACGGCGGGGACTCAGTTGTTCCACCTTCGGGCTCCGGGAACTGGCTTGGAAGGGAGGCTTCCAGGTAACACGGTGGCCGCCCAGTCAGATCAGATTCCCAGATGAGCAGCAAATCCTCTCTCAGGGCAAGCGTGTCCCACACACCTCAAGAGCTGCGATGGTACGGCTTGTTGCTCACCTGCAGACCTGAGAGGGGCCCGCGTTTCCATGTGCTGCGCCTGCGCCTGGCAGCCCTGCTTGGGGGAGGGTTCCAGGCGGCGGCGTGCGGGGGCCAGGGAGGTCTTTTTACATTATTATCACGTTAAAGAATTAACGGGGGCTTCCCTGGTGGCGCAGTGGCTGAGAATCTGCCTGCCAATGCAGGGGACACGGGTTCAAGCCCTGGTCTGGGAAGATCCCACATGCCGCGGAGCAACTAGGCCCGTGAGCCACAACTACTGAGCCTGTGCGTCTGGAGCCTGTGCTCCGCAACAAGAGAGGCTGCGACAGTGAGAGGCCCGCGCACCGCGATGAAGAGTGGTCCCCGTTTGCCACAACTAGGGGAAGCCCGCGCACAGAAACGAAGACCCAACACAGCAAAAATAAATTAATTAATTAATAAAAACGCCTACCCCCAACATCTAAAGAAAAAAAAAAAAGAATTAACGGGCTCTTCATGCCACGTGCCTGTACAGTGCTGACTTAGGAGCAGCTAAAATAACCACACGTGGTGAAGGGATGGGGTGCGCGCTCGGACGGGAAGGCCGGGTCCCTTCTGCGGGCCGCGTGGGTCCCTGCCCCGAGCACGGGCCCCTCATGGAGTGCCGGCTCGGAAGGGCCTTTGAGCTGCAGGTCGGTGAGGAGGCTCATTTTTTAACCAGGGAAACAGGCCCAGAAGAGTGAGAGGCTTAGAAAAGACTTAAAAATTACAATCACCACCAAAGCAGTGTAGTAAGTGATACCAAAATATATCAGCGCCGGGACCTCCCTGGTGGTCCAGTGGTTAAGACTCCATGTTCCAACTGCAGGGGATGTGGGTTCGATCCCTGGTCGAGGAACGAAGATCCCGCACGCGGCGTGGCCCCCCCAAAAAAATATCAGGGCTGCCTGTGGTGGGCTGAATGGCGGCCCCAGAGGGCATCAGGTCCCTCATGCCAGAACCTGTGAATGTTACTTCATACGGTAAAGTGGTGTCCCTCAGGGGACTGCCTACCCATCCAGGGCAGGGCCAGCCATGAGCAGTGTGGGCCTGTCCTCAGGTCTGGGAGGGGAGGTGGGCGAGGAGGCCAGATCCTATCCTCTGGCCTGTCTCCTGTCTGTCCTCTGGCCTATCCCATCTGTCCCCTGGCCTGTCCCCTGTCTGTCCCCATCGGTCCTCTGCACACCCACACTGGGCTGAGACTTCCCTCCCTTCAGGGGTCCCCTCCCTCCTGCTGCCATTCCCAGGCTCTGGGGCTCGGGCCCCCCAGGACGGAGTTCAGGGAGTGTCTCCATCTGCATCACCCGCAGGGGGCTTGGGTGGCCGGGGCAGCTGTGCTGGGCACAGAAGTGGGAAGTGGCATCTGGTCAGTGGTCTCATGTGCCAGGACTGAGGCCTGGGAAGGGGTTCATCCAGCTCCACCCCCCAACCCCCTGCCACTAGGCTGGCTCCGCAGGGGCAGGTGTGTGCATACATGTGTGCACGCTTTGCGTGTGACTGTGTATGAGTGTGTACACGTACATACGTTTGGGTGCTGTGTTTATGTGTGCTTGGGCCCGTGTGTGCTGTGTGCAGCCATAGCGGCCCCTGCTGGCCACATGGGGAATGGCGGCGTGTGACCCAGGCCTGGCGACCCAGGGGGGCTGGCGGTCCCAGGGAAAGATGGGCTGGGTCTCTGTGCGGACGGTTTGGGGGGCCCCGGAACTGGGACAGGGGCCGAGATAGCGGGCGCCGGCCCCAGGCTACCCCTTGCCTCACCAGGTCCCACAGAAGCAATGCCAACTGCATGTTCTGGGGGTCCAGGCGCATCCCGCAGAGCACGGCACCTAGTGCGGGGAACTGTCCCCCGTGTCTGACCCTGGGGTCTCCTCCTCCCACCCCCGCGGTCAGCAGCCCTGCCTGGGGTGACAGCGTTCCCCTGGACCTGAGCCCGGGTTTTCGGATGCACCCAGTCCCAGCTCCGTCCAGAATTGCCCCGCACTTGTGGGCTCCCTTTTTGTTCCGAAGCCCTTGTTTTCTGTGAGGCTGAGAAGCTGGGGACACGGGTGCATGTAGAGATACCTCCCGGAGCTCAAGAACTGGGATGCTTCCACTTCTGAGCCCTAAATCCTGAGCGTGAGCCGCGGGCAGTGGTCCCTCATGACCCCCAGCTCCTCTCCTTCCTGACCCTGGCGTTTGTGCTTCTCGTCTCGTCTTTGCTCACTGCTTCCCCTCCCCGGCGAAGCTGCAGGCACGCTGGGGGCTGGCAGGCCTGGTCCTACCCACCGGGGCCTTAGCTGGGCTGTTCACCGGCCCTTGGCAAGGCCACCCTCGGCTTTCCTTCAGGTCCAGCCGAGTGCTGCCCCAGCCTGGGCTGGGCTCCCACCCGCTTCCCAAGTGGTGTCCGTGGGCAGCTGGGAGTGGTGGTCCCCTCAGTGGTGGGCGTGACCGAGTAGGGCTCCAGCGGTCCTTCGTGAGATGTGACCCACCCCTCCGGCCATGGCTAATTAGCTGGGGTTGGACCTCTCACCTGAGACAGGCCAAAGGCAGTCCTCCCCGAGGCTCGGCGGACCAGGGACGCAGCGGTCATCAGCACCTGAGGGTCCGCTGTGAACCGGCCCTCCGTGCCCGCGTCCCACACAAGCCGCCTTCCTGCTCCAGTGTCGGGAGCTGTCACCTCCAGATGTCCCCTGACCCGTGTGGGGAAGGAACGGTGGGCGCTGTCACGAGAGACGCCCCCCGGGGGGAGCCCTCTGTGAGTCCGGTGCGCCCCGGTCGGGGCGGTGATGCTGGCCTGCCACAACTGCTACCCCGGTCCTCGTTTTCTCCGCCCAGACGCCGCGGGGCTCCCGACACTCACAACACGGCCCCAAGTCTTCCAGCCGAGACAGCCGAACTCCCGGGCCACCCCTGGAGGGGCCCCGCCCAGTGGTCCCCGTTCCCCAGAGCGCTTCCCCTCCCGGCCCTGCGGTTGAAACCCCACAGCCTCCTCAGAAGCCTGACCTGGCTTCTTGGCCAGAATCCCCTCCCGCCCCCGTGTCCCGGCGTGTGCAAGCCCCCCGGGACGGGCTGTGTCCCCCTGAGGGTCCATCCAGTTCCAGGAGCGCCGGGAGGTGCGTACCGTCCCGCCAGCAGCCTGAAAACAGGGCGGGAGTATTTACATCCCGACTGAAACCGGCAGACCCTTCCCCTCCCTGCCGGCTGCGACCCAGCGCCAGACGCCCCCCCCCCGAGAGAGAGCAGGTTCTCCATGCCGCCCATGGAGTCCAGGTTGGGGTCCCCGGAGGGCCCTGGGTGTGGACGGCGGGTGTGCAGACCACGTGTGCCCAGGAGGCCAGGCCGCATGGTCCGAGGTCTCGGGCCCAAACAGCCTGGCGGCTCGTGGAGCACCCTGGCTGATGAGCCTTCGTACCCGGGCCTGGGTGCCCCTCTCTGCGGGCTGGCCTGGGCCACTTCAGGTGGGCTATGGGGGTGCTGTGTGCCCGCGTGACTGACCCGCCGAAACCCTGGCTGCTGGGGTCCAGTGAGCTTCCCTGGGCAGCCCTGCTTGTGCTGTACAGCCCCCAGGCGGGTACCCTGGAGGCTGGCGCTGGTCCCTCTGGTCCCGCCGTGTGCACCTCCCCCCAAGACCCTAATCTGCACCCTTCCCTGCGGTGAGCCCGGCTTCCTGAGGGTTCTGGGGGGTCAGGCCTGCCTGGGGCCCCTGGGCTGAGGGTGGGCATGGCCGTGGGGAGGGGAAGGTGCCCGTGAGGCCTGTCCTGGATGTGGGACCTGAGACGCTCACCCGTCAGGAAAGCCATCCATCTGGTCTGTAAGATGAGAGCAATTATTTACCCAGACGGCCTGGGCCTCTTCTTCAGGTGACCACACTCCAGGATGAACGACTTTTCATTTGTTTGACCCTTTAAAAAGTAAAATATAAATTCCTCAACATATTGATTTCACAGATGTTTCTTCTCTCATTCCCAGCCTCCCTCCCACCGCCTTCTCTCCTTAGAGATAGCTGCGTCCACCTATACCAGGCGTGGTGCTAAGTGCTGGGGACAGCTGGGCATGGCCACCCACTGTCCTGATGGGAGCCGCCAGCTGGTGGACGTGGCCGCTGGTGGGATCACCCGGAGAAACAGGGCGACTCACGGCCAGGTCAGGCGGGGCCCACCTGTCACGGCGTTAGTCGCACAGACCTGTTGTTGGGCTGCAGCTGCCCTTTGGGGACCACCCACTGGAGCCTGTGCGCCATCGCAAATGAAGTCAGCACCGGGAGGGCAGGAAAGCCGCCCTGGCTGGATTGGTGGGGCTGGAAGGGGCGGGGCAGCAGGCTCATTACCACGTGGGCAAAGGGTTCTGGTCCGGCCCAGTGATTCAGAATCTGAACATCTGTACAGACATTAACTTAACATTTACCTTGCTTAGCAAAAGCTAACTTCACAGGAAAACCCACCCATGTGACAAATAACGAGTGAGCACCTACTGTGTGCTAGGCTTTATTTTAGGAGCTTGGTAATGAAACTCACATTCTAGGGGGCAGGGAGAAAAAAACAATAAATTAGTGAAATCCATACTGTATCAGACAGAATTAGTGCCATGGAGAGAGGTATAAGTCAGGGAGCAGACAGGTTACCACTTTTAACACGGTGGGAAGGGAAAGTGACACTGGGCAAAGGGGCACCAGAAGGAAGCGAGGGGGCAGGTCAGCTAAGCGTCTGTGGGAAGAGCCTTCCCAGGGGAGGAGTGTGTGCAAAGGCCCTGAGGCCAGGGAGGAAATCAAGGCAGCCAGTGGGGCCCGGTTAGCAGGAGGGCGGGCGCTGGGTGCCCAACCCTCAGAGCTCCCGCTCTTCCTGAGCTGGAGACCCTGGAAAGTTCTGCCACAGGAGCGGCAGGGGCTGACGTGGGACCAGGGACTTCCTTTGGCTCTGAGAAGAGACTGAAGGTTAGTGAGGTCGGGGGTGGGAGACACTTGGAGGCCACCCCGCAGATCCGGGCAACCCCGAGGTGATGGCTTGGGACATGGAGGTGGCCGAGAAAGTGGCCAGGAGTCGTCAGCCTTTGCCATGTCCTCAGGAGGGCTGGCAGGGGTGCAGCGTGGGGTGCAGAGGTGGATGGGGGGTGCAGGGCAGTTCCTGCTGCAGCCACAAGCCCGTGGGCTGCACTCAGCTTCCGGAAGACGAGTCCCGGGGGCAGAGGCGCCTGGGTGCCTGCAGCTGCAGGTAGAGCCCGGCCCTGCGCACCCTGCAGGGGGCCGAGACACTTCAGCTGGGGGCAAGGCTCTGCCCCAGCAGCAGAGGGTCAGGACTTCCCAGCAGAGGGAACAGTTCCCTGGGCTGGAATGCTGTGTGGCTCCGCCTGGCAAGTTCTTTGCCTCTGACTGGAGGTTTGGAGGTTACCTAATTGTTTTCCCATAATTACCTGGGAAGGGTTGCCTGGGATGCTTTCAAGACACAGACTTATGAGCCCAGCGCTAGGGAAAGGATCATCTTCAGGCAGGTTTGGGAAACATGGATGTGGCATGGCCTCTTTATCTCACGGAGGGTCATCAAGACACCTGCTCCAGGCCACGCGGCCACGGCGGAGCCTGAATGAGGCGGCCCCAACTTTCCACGAGTGGGCCCACCTTCCACGGTGCTCTGGTTTTCAGACGGCGTGGTAGCCTCTGCCTCTTAGAAAAACACGTGTAGTGGGGGGATGGTCGACCCCCCGGTTATGTCCATGGCCCAGTCCCTAGAACCACGAGTTGACTTTACTTGAAAGAAGGTCTCTGTAGATGTAACTCAGCTGAGGACCTGGAGGTGAGGTCATTCTGGGTTATGGGGGCTGATGCCAGTGGACAAACGTCCTTATAGGAGAAACACAGAGGGAGGTGGGACGCCGACAGAGGCAGTGGCGTGTCCAGGACGGCGGGCTGGGAGCACGGGGGCCAGGGCGGGCAGGGCAAGGGTACCGCCCCACCCCAGGGCCTCTGACACTCGATTTCAGACCTACAGCCTCCAGAGCCACGAGAGGGTAAAAGTGCTATTTCAGTCACACCGTTTGTGGCAGCGGGTTCCAGCAGCCAGAAGCAGCTAACGATGTCACATGACGTGAGTGACTTTAGACAGGCCCTCCCCCAGCTTGGGCCCTCACGGGTCCCTCCGGTTCCTGGTTCCTCGGCCAGACGGCACTGGCCAGCACCTCGTGCTGCATCAGAGCTGAAGCTGCTGTAGGACGTCCCCAGCTGGCGCGCCGTCCTGATGCCACCATCCTGAGCCAGGCCCGGCTCCTGCACTGAGCGCCGTGCTTGGACCGCCCGCCTGACCTCTCATGCCCTCCGCAAGCGAAGTCCTCCCCTGTGGCTCTGGCCTCTGGGGGAGGCTCTCGGCAGGACCAGGAGGCCAGGGTGGGCGCCGGTCCCTGAACTGCAGCGCAGGGGAAGGTGAGCAGATCCTCAGCTCACCAAGTTTCCAAGGTGAGGAAGGCACCTCGGGAACGACACAGCGAGTTGTCAGTGTACACACACAAGCCGACGGCCGGGCAGCAGGCAATGGAGGAGGGGCCCAGCCGCAGAGCCATGTCTGCAGTCGCACCGACAAGCACCAGGCACAGCTACCATGACAACTACCCTTCACAGCGAGAGTGGGAGAAGGGAGAAGAGAGCGCGGAAGGGCGACTTTTTTGCTCGTCTCCGCAGAGGAAAAAGGAATGATGTGGCCTACGGGCAACAATGTTAGGATCATTCTAAACATTATTTGTTAGTTTATTTTTTGGCTGCCTCAGGCCTTAGTCGCGGCGCGCAGGATCCTCGTTGTGGTGTGCGCGCCGGCGTCTCTCTAGTTGCGGCGCGCAGGCTCAGTAGTTGTGGCGTGCGGGCTTAGTTGCTCCGCAGCATGTGGGATCTTAGTTTCCCCACCAGGGATCGAACTGGTGTCCCCTGCATTGAAAGATGGATTCTTAACCCCTGGGCCGCCGGGGACGTCCCGACGGTGTTATTAAGGCACGAACGTCAAGATGTGACATTTGCAAAACCTGTGACATCAAACCGCCTACGTTAAAATAAGGTTCTATTGGGTTTATAATATGTTGACATCAAAAGCTTTTTCACAACTCTCATCAAACGGGTATAACATCCCTGTGAAGCCAAAGTACAGGTTCCACCACTCTCTGAAAACAGAGCATCCAAGGAAACCCTTCCTGAGCCGAAAAGGCATGTGGCCAAGAAGCAGTTACCTGAGGACCTGTCCTGCTCGTGGACGCACAGAGTCAATTGAGATGAAGCACAGGTGCTCACAGATACGGTTCACAGCTGTAGCGGCTTGACGCTGAGATGCTGAGTGTGGTTCCGGGAAGGAGCTTGGCGGGCAGCTCTCACTGCTGGGGTGGGCGCCTCTGTAACGCTCACTGCAAAGCACGCTGAGCTGAATGAGATTTTCCCTTTTCGCTTTTTTTTTTTTTTTTTTTTGGTAAAAGTGCCAATCCTCTTCAAATTTCTTTTGGTTAGCAAAACCAGGTACTGAAGTGAGTCCTTCTTAATGGGGAAGACCTGCATCTAGATTATCCCCATTTCACAGATGTGTAAGCTGAGGCACGAAGTACTCAGGCTAAGAACTCACAGAGTTTTCTGGAAGCAGAGACCTCTGGGTGGTCTGGGATGCTCTGAGGCCACAGGAGCCCTCGCTGAACCTTGCCTCCATCCTCTCAGCTCTCACCCAACTTCCCACCTGGTCCTGCTGGTCACCCAGCCTCCGGTCATCCACTCCAGCCACCGTGGTGCCACGAAGCCTTATGGAAGCCAAGGTCGGGCTCAGCGACTCACCCTTTGTTTGGGGAGTGGGGGTGATTCCCCTCAAACAAATCCCAGGGGAGATCTGCTGACCTGTGTGGTGCAGACGTGGCTGTTACTTGGGGCAGATTACTAAGCTATTGTACGTAACACTTTCAGACCAGGAGCAAAGGAATTTGCAAGAGGTGACTGTAGGAATTCAGCTAAATATCAGTGTGGCTAGCTCAAATAAAATTTCTATTTTATTTGCATTAATATGCACCTCTAGCTGTTTACCTTTCTTAAATATCAAATTACTTTCTTTCTTAAATATTAAATTACTTCCACCTCCACACTCCCCTCTTCAGGAAGCTTGCCCCCAGCAGAGCCTGGCCTAGGCCCCAAGCCCACGAGCATCACAGGTCTGTGTGGGTCACACCGTGATCAGCGCGACTGTCTTGCCTCTGACTGACAAGACCGCAGGCCTGGTCTGCCTGGGGCCACCTCACTGGGCCCCCGCAGTACCCAGAACTGAGCCACGTAGACGCACACCCGCCCCCGCCCCCAAGAGCCACGGAACCAACACATCGCCAGTATCAGAGTGGCACCAGGGTGGCGCGAGCACCGCGGTGTGGTACCACTGCCCTAATCAGCTTTCCTGGGACACCAGGCAGAAGTCTATTCGCAGACACAGCCTGTGAGAAATACCTGCAGCCTTTCCCATGGTGTGAGCACAAAACTACCAGCACCAAGCAGAGAGCAGAACAGAAGCAGGAACAGCAAACGAGACAACAGAGAGAGGAGAATCTTCCTGAAGTGTAATTTTCTCAGTAATGTAATGCTAAACCCAGTGAGACCTGGCAAGGTGAGGGTCACTCCTGGAGGGCCTGGCTCTCACCAGAGCACGTGCGGGAAGGGCTGTTACAAGTCAACCTTCTCAAAGCCTCGCTCAGCGCATTTCAGACGGCAGGCGTTACCTTCTAGTATACCTTCCCTGAAGCATAGGTGGCTGTACCCTGTATGAACTGATGACATTTAAACAAGCCTGATAAAACTAAACTAATGTTCAGAAGTTGTGGTTTCACTAGGGAAGAACAGAACTAATTACAATGATTTGGGGTACGACTCCAACACAGACTTGGGGAAAAATTTAATGCAAATATTTAGCCACTGGAACATACAAATAAATATGCTCAGAATAGCTGAGGAAAAAAACCCAAATAAGTGTAACTGCCCATTTCTCTTCAGTCCCAGATATTCCATTTCCAAAATACTGATAATAAAATATACAAATCAACTAATAAGAAGACATAGAACATTCAACACAAAACGACCTAAAATAAAAATAAAACCAAGGACAAACCCTAATTATTTTATTTCTGTATATCAAGACTACAAAGAGCATTTAAACACTTAATTTATTCTTCAAATTAAGAAATTATACATTTTGTTTCGATAACGGTCACGGTCTTGAAAGTGTCATTCAGTTCTCCCACATTTAGAAGTATATTGCCAATTCTGGCCAGTTCAACACGACAGCCCAGAGCTCCAGCGGCAGTGAAACACCAGCCGTGGGAGAGAAGTCGCGCGTGGTCCAGAGTCCTCTGCGGCCCCAGCATCTGTGTTCACAGGTGATGCTCTGAAACGCTCTCCGTTTTGGAGACTTGTGGAGACTGAAACCACCCAGGTCCTGATAAAGTGCCGAATCCCGAGAGAATCACCCAGGCCCCAGGCGCCTGGGCCGCCCGCCCCTCCTGCACAGCAGCACCGACGGGGGGCAGAGGGCGCGGGAGCGCGGCACCCCCGCACATCCAGGAGGACCGGCCCGCGGAGCCCGGGCCGCAGTGCAAAGGCGCAGGGCCACTTTGGTTCAAGTGACTTTAGACGGCGCTGCAGGGTCTCCTCTCCCCGAGCCCTCGTGGGTCACACACGCCGCAGGGACTGGACCGAGACCCCCTCCCCTGAAAGCTCTCCAGGCACAAGGTGGAGACAGAAATGGAAACAGAAGGAAGTTCCCGCCTCATACACACACCCCCCCGACAGTAACGTCCGAACCATCAAGATGCAGGGCAGCGGCAGGCCGGGAACAAGCATGCGAGTCCCGTTTGGGGGAAATGGCTTAAAAAACACAAATAAAATATTACCATTGTTATCTACTTTCCAAACCTAACCACTCTGGGAAAAGGCAGCAGGGGGGGAAAAAAAAAGCCTTTAGTTTTACCAATTAGGCTTGTAAACAATTCAACCACACAAGAAGCAGTGGCCCCGAGAGCGAGCCTCTCCGCCCTCAGGCCTCTCTGCAGACCCAGAGCTGGGCCAAACCACAAGCAGCGCCTCTGCCAGGAGCCCGGGCCACGTGGCTCGGGCTGTGCTCGGTCCCACCAGCAAAGCCAAAGCTTCATCTTTGGTTAATTTCACTGAGTTGCCACCAGTCTTAAAACTGTGCTCTTCTTGGCACAACTACTAAGTTAGCCATGTGGCACATAACATTTGTTATTTTAAGTTATTTGAAAAGCAACGCCCATCTAAATACGAGAGCACAACTTAATAAATCATTTAAAAATGCAGGAAGAGGGGTGGCGGGGGAGGGACCCAGGAGAGCCAGGGGTCCAGCCTGGGCGCCCTGCTGGCCGGAGGTGCCGCGCAGAGGCCCTGGCCTTCGCCGTCAAGGGTGGGCCACGGCTGCACCGGTACAGCTCAGCTCAGCTCGAAGCCCGCGGCGCACTCGATGGCGTAGAGCAGCTTGCTCCGCAGCAGTGCCTCGTCCTGGAACTCGGGGAGCTTCAGCAGGTTCATGCAGGTGCTGGCCGTGGGCAGCCGCTCCAGGTCAGAGCCCCCGTTGTGAATGCAGAACGCGGGGTACAGCTCCTGGAAGACAGCAGGTGCGCAGGAGAAGGTTAACAAGCACGGCCTGAAGTGAGCTTTCCAGACTCGTACACAAAAGCTGCCGCCCCCAGTCACCTTTCCCCAAAAGGACGCTCGCTCTTTCACTGCGCTCAAGACTCAGCTCTAAATTTCTACCAAATACTATTGTACCCTGGGCTCCACGCATAAAGAGGGATAAAGAATAGCATTAATTCATGGGAGACATAGCCTTGTCAGTGAACAGGGCCTCTAAAGCTTTTATTTTTTATTTTTTAAAAATGTGTTTAAAATTCAGAAAGGTACAAGGGTAAAGAGCTGAATATATAAACCTCTGCTTACACCGAACCACAGGAAAGGCAGAAGAAGCCCGTCTTCTCCAAATGAACCACACTGTGTGGATTAGGCTCAGGGGCCACGTGGATGCAGCAACAGGGAACGTAAAGCAATTTCAATTAAGGAGAGAAAAAGGCAATCTCTAAATATCGAAAGCAAAATGAAACACATAAACCTATTTATTGGTGGCTTAATCACACAGAGAGGAATATTTCCAGTGTTTTAGAATTGCAAAGAAATCTTAAACGGTTTTCAGAAATGTCACAGTAAATTATCGGTATTGTTCTAAAACCACTGTAGTATGATGTATAACTGTTATATAAGTATTTTTTAATGGCTGCTATTAATTTTTAATTAATTAATTAATTTTTGGGGCTGCGCTGGGTGTTTGTTGCTGTGCGCGGGTTTTCTCTAGTTGTGGCGAGCGGGGGCTACTCTTCGTTGTGGCGCGCAGGCTTCTCATTGTGGTGGCTTCTCTTGTTGTGGAGCACGGGCTCTAGGTGCGTGGGCTTCAGTAGTTGTGGCACGTGGGCTTCAGTAGTTGTGGCATGCGGCTCCAGTAGCTGTGGCTCACGGGCTCTAGAGCGCAGGCTCAGTAGTTGTGGCGCACGGGCTTAGCAGCTCCGAGGCATGTGGGATCTTCCTGGACCAGAGCTCAAACCCGTGTCCCCTGCACTGGCAGGCAGATTCTTAACCACTGCACCACCCGGGAAGTCCCACCATTATGTAAGTATTAGAGAGAACTATAGCTTATAGTAGGACCCTAGAACTTATCAGAGGAAGCAAATGAACTAACAGGAGTCAAGATTTTCATAGGTAAGGAGAGACCCCAATGTAAAAATCAAAGAGATAAAAACCTTATACGCCTAAATTTCAATTTGAAAGAGCAGTTTGAACTTGTGATGAATTTTTCCCTTGGGGACAAAAGAACGCCCATTTCCTAGCTCTGTCCACTGAAAAGGCCTGGACACAATGACCACCTGTGACAATGAACAGATCAAGTGCCTGGGCTTTGGTCTCTACCAACCTATTCTCGAAGAAAGGAAACAGGGCTTCTTGGGAAAACATCTGATTCCAGACGTGGGCCAGGAAATGAACGCGACAAGTGTTACTATCTTGTCATACCAGAAAGCAAGAAAGCGACCCAAAGCTACCTGGGACTCTGGAGCCCACCTGAAGGCCCTCACCCGCCCATGGATGGGATACTGACTATCAAAGAGTGACTGCAATGGATTGAAACACATCAAATGTTAAAAGTGCATAATGATAATAAAGGAACCAAAATGTACTTTAGAAGATGCCAGTTATCCCCCTCAGTGTTCTGATAACTTGTAAATGAGCAATAATCAAGATTTACTTGATTATTGTATCTTGGCTGTACAAACAGTCCTCAGGGTAACCAAAGAGTTGATGAGAAAAAATAGTTTTTCTTTATAGAGAAATCAGCTAAGAAAGGAAGAAACGATACAACTGGAAGACGGCTGCTTTCAACCACAGCAAAGAATGGATCTAGGCGACCGCAGCACAGTGACCGCTCAGCCCCTCAGACGCCCAGATGCTGAAAGCCAGGACGCTGGAAACAGACAGAGCCGCGTTGCAGAGACGACTCACGACCACGGGGTCTGATGCTGGAGCCAGAGGATGTGAGCATCACGACGGCGTCTGTGCAGTGTTACTGCCAAAGGAAACATTCACATCTAGAATCCGGTGAAACCTCTAGCGACCAGTTTACAAGACATGCAAAGAAGCAACCCAGCTCCGCCACTGACTGGACCACGGGCACAGTCGGGGAGGGCGGGGCCTGCAGGCCAGAAAAGACTAGAGAGACGCCCCAGGCAGACGCAGCACCAGCACCGATGGTATCAGGCATTCGCTGTCAGTTTTCAGACATAATAATGACGTTCTGGCTATTTTTTTAAGCTATAGTGTAAAAACTCCCCCAGCTTCCCAGTTCCCACCCCACGAGCAGCAATGCTGTGGGTGTCTTGAGGACCTTCCACAGAGACCTGATGCAGAGACAAGAGAGTGTTTTCTCCCTCCTCCACCTAACAAGCATAAAGCGCTAGCACATTATAGACGCTGTCTGCACCTTGACGGTTTTCCATCTGATAATGTGTCTCTGTGGCCTTCCCACACCAAGCCGGTCTCCCCACTGCTTCTCTGTAGCTGCATGGGTCCCAGCAGGCACGTGCAGCACAGTTTGTAAATGGACACTTAGGTCTTTTCCACTTTTTCCAAACAATGATGCAATAAGTAACCATGTCCTCAAGTCACTGTACACTGGGCAAAAGTATCTGCAGGCTGAACTCCTAGACACTGTTCCAGACAGAACACGCCAGGTCCTTTGATGGTTACAGATAACCAGTGACTCCCTCTGTGATACATGAACGTGATTAGATACGAGATGTGACGCACGCGTTCCCTTCCAGCAGGAGCACAATGAAGTGGGGACTGTCTTCACCCAGACAGCCTCAGTCCGCTAGCTCTCAGGCCTGTGTGCTCTTGCCTTTCCACTACCAGGGTTTCAGAAGCCTGGCTAGTTAAACTTCCTTGCCAAATGTATGCGGGAAACGGCGACAGAAAAGCAAAATGGCAGCCCAGCTCAGGTGCCTGGTGAGTAGTGAGAACCAGGACGGTGGACCTCTGGTCGGCGCCCTTTACACTAGCATGCTCCCTCCTCAGAGCTGTGACAGGAGCGAAAACGCTTCAAATGCCACTGCAGAGGCAAGTCTACTCAGCCGCAACTAGAGAAAGCCTGCGCACAGCAACGAAGATCCAATGCAGGCGAAAAAAAACAAAGAAACAAAAACTGTGTGGCATGTTAATATGTGCTAAAACCCACTGTCTTTACCCCTAATTATAGTTTATGTGCCACTTTTTAATTTTTTAATAAATTTATTAATTTATTTATTTTTGGCTGCGTTGGGCCTTCGTTGCTGCACGCGGGCTTTCTCTAGTTGCCGCGAGCGGGGGCTACTCTTCGCTGCGGTGCATGGGCTTCTCATTGTGGTGGCTTCTCTTGTTGCTGAGCACGGGCTCTAGGTGCGCGGGCTTCAGTAGTTGTGGCACGTGGTCTCAGTAGCTGTGGCTCGCGGGCTCTAGAGCGCAGGCTCAGTAGTTGTGGCACACGGGCTTAGTTGCTCCGCGGCATGTGGGATCTTCCCGGACCAGGGCTCGAATTCGTGTCCCCTGCACTGGCAGGCAGATTCTTAACCACTGAACCACCAGGGAAGCCCCCCATGACCAACTTTAATTGCTAAAAATATTAAGCCAGTTTATAGGAGATCAACATGAATTACCAGAAACGACAGTAAGGCCAGGTAACATGAAATAAGTAACAGTGAGCAACTAGGAAAAAATATGCTACTGCTCATGCATCATTCTTCCCGAACACCCGACGTCAATTCGTAGCCTGTGTTTTCTTCAGTTCAAAAGTGAAACCAGCCTGAGCCGCAGACGCGTGACACTGATCACTCACGTCGTGCCCGCCTGGCCGCAGCAGCTCTTCGCTTTTAACCCCCAGCACAGTGACAACCCTCATAGCAATAGGTCGACACTGTGAATGCAGGGGAAAAAACCCCAAATAAAACCAGCACCAGGATACACAGATAATAACCAATCCTTCAGTGATGGAGCTGAAATACTCAGTTAATGAGGCTAAAAACATAGTACCAAAATAATAAACCAGGTGTTCTGACACACTGTCAACGCTATTCTCTGAAAACGTGTACGCACTACTTCACTCAGCCCCATCTGCTACCCGCTGGCTTTCTTAGTTACAAGCTGGTGTTTAAAGCCAGCCGCGGCGAGCTTGTGTACCTTAAACCCCAAGAGAGGGGGGCGGGAACAGCTTGTCACAAACTTGAGCAGTTTGCGCTTTTCCTCATCCGTGAACCCTTCCACAACTCTCCAGAAGACTCTGATTACCGGGTGATCAGCAGAATAGCCTCCTATGACAAAAGGAACAGACATTTCTATTAAAAACGAGGTAACTGCAGAAGCAAGATTCTCCTAGAGGCACCAGAGGAACAAACTTTTAAGACTGATTCCTTTTCGTCGTGCCTGTCCAGTGATGAGCAGTCTTTTCTTCTTTCAGCTCATGGCTGGAAGCCAACTCTAGAGAAACACCTTTATGCTGTGCTGGTAGATGATGGGCAAGTGCACAGCAGGGAGAGAAGCTTCAGAAGGTAAAGTACCAAAGGCCAGAGCAAGGAACAAGCACCTGCAGCTACACGATGAACCCTAGCAGCAAAAGATGCTGCAAAGGGGTCTGAGTTTTAAGAACTCTGCTAGGAGTTAAAAATCAGCCTCTGCTGAGTAGCAAACCCTAAATAACAAAGGATTTACATGATGGTCACACATCTAGAAATAGCAGAAACATTGGGATTTTTATTTTTAATAGAGCTAGTTACTTTGCCAACACATCTTAGTATCTAAATTTGTTTTATCACCCATCCTTCCGACAACAAGGTAGAGACCATGGTTACCAACCCACCCCAGCACTCAACTAGACCACTGCTCTGAAGTGGGATATCTGCTACCTACAGCTTTTAATCTAGTTAAGTGCTTCCTAAAACTGAAATAATTGCTATATGTTGTTCCCTCATTGTTAATATACTACAGAGATACCATCAATAAAATATCTTAAGTGCATTAATTGGCACCAAAATGAATATGGTAATATTTTAAACCTATTTACTAGAATAAGAATAGCTAGGATCATTAAAGGCATACGCTTGCAGTGCAGAGAGGATAACGCAAAGAAGCCAAGACCGCTTCCTTGGCAAAGGAAAGCTTGGATTGATTTCATTCTTTTCAACAGAAGACTTGATAGTGAGGACAATGTGACCTTAGGTATTATCTGCCTTTACAGAAACATTCGAGTTCAAATTTAGAGCAATACAAATTAATTACAGAAAGGGGAGATACATGCACACATTTATATACATATAAATATACACACATGGATATACATAATTTACTTTAGTAAATTTATAGTTCTGAAACCATCACCACAATCCAGTTTTAAAACATAACCATTTCCTCAAAAGACCCCCATGTCCACCCCACAGACAACCATGATCTGGTCTGTCTCTCAGTGTGCTCTTAAAGATGTTTCACTAAACGAAATTACACTCACGATACTGTGCAACTTTCACTACGATCCATTTCCAAAACCTTTTCAAAATTTACCTTGGAGGAAAGGTTGGGAAACAGCACTCAACAGAACAGAGGAGTCTGGATAGGTTTCTTTTTAAAATTGTCGTAAAATATGTAACATAAAAGTCACCATTTAAACCATTTTCAGGGTGTTAATTACATTCACATGGCTGTGCAACCATCGCTGCTGTTTCCAAGCCAAACGTTTGCATCACCCCAAGCAGACACTCCTATAACCACTAAGCAGTAACTTCCTGTGCCCCTCCCCAGCCCCTGGTAACCTCTCATCCACTTTCAATGACTAGGAATTTGCCTCTTCCAGGTATTTCACAGAAGTTGAATCATACAGTATCTGTCCTTTTGTGTCTGGATTATTTCACTGAGCATAATGCTTCCAAGGTTCATCCATGTTGTAGCGTGCATTTGAACGTCATTCCTTTTTAAGACTTAATAATATTCCCATTGTATGTCTACAACACATTTGTTTATCCATCATCTGTAGGTGGACACTGGGGTTGTTCCCACCTTTTGGCTCCTGTGAACAATGTTGCATGAACACAGGTGTTTCAGTCCTTGCCTCCGATTCCTTTGGATATAGACCTAGGCGTAGAATTGCTGGATTATTTTTTTTTTAATATTTATTTGTTTGGCTGCGTCGGGTCTTAGTTGCGGCACGTGGGATCTTCACTGCGACACGTGGGATCTTTCGGTGTGGCGCACGGGCTCTAGAGCGTGCGGGCTTAGTAGCTGCGGCACGCAGACTCCCTAGCTGTGGTGTGAGGCATGTGGGATCTTAGTTCCTCGACCACGGATTGAACCCATGTCTCCTGCATTGGAAGGCGGATTCTTAACCACGGGACTACCAGGGAAGTCCTGAATTGCTGGATTATGTAGTAATTCTATGTTGAGCTTTTTGGGGAACCACCAAACCATTTTCCATGTTGGCTACTTTACATTCCCACCAGCAATGAATGAGGGTTCCAGTTTCTCCACATCCTTGCCAACACGTGTGTGTGTGTGCAACGTGTGTGTGTGTGTGTGTGTGTGTGTGTGTGTGTGTGTAATAACAGCCAGCCTAATAGATGTGAAAGTATCTCCCTCTGGTTCCAGTTTACATTTCCGTAGTGGTTAGTGATGCTGAGCATCTTTCTGAGCATAATGGCCTTTTGTAATCCCTTCTTTGGCAAAACGTCTATTCAAACGCTCTGCCCGTCGTTGAACCGGCTTGTCTTCTTGTTGAGTTGTAAGGGTTCTTTACACATTCTGGATACCAGACCCTCATCAGATGTATGATTTCCAAATATCTTCTCCCATTCTGAAGGCTGTCTTTTCACTTTCTTAATAATGTTCTTTGATGCACAAAGCTTGTAATTTTGATGAAGTCTAATTTATTTACTTTTCTTTGTTGCTCCTGCTTTTGGTGTCATATCTAGGAACCCACTGCCAAATCCAAGGTCATGAGGATTTATCCCAGTGTTCTCCTAAGAGTTTTATGGTTTTAGGTATTACATTAAAGTTCTTGATCCATTTTGAGTTAATTTTTGCGTATGGTGTGAGGTGGGGGTACAGCCTCATTCTTTTGCAAACATCCAGTTGTTCCACAATTAACTTTTTATATAACTGTAAACTTTTCCAAAGAGGTTCTACCATTTAACACTGCCACCAGTCAAGAGAGTTCAAATTTCTTCACATACTAACACTATTGTCTTCTTTGAGAACAGTCATTCTAGTGGGTATGTAGTGGTATCTCATCAGAATTTAATTTGCATTTCCCTAATAATTAATGGTGTTAAACATCTGTTCATGTGCTTATTTGCTTACCAGACATTCTTATATATCTTCTTAAGTGAAACACTTTATTTTCTGCCCATGTTTTAAAATTCAGTTGTTTATATTATTGAGTTGCAAAAGTTCTTTATATACTGTGGACATAAGCCATTATTAGATATATTACTTAGAAATATTTTCTCTTAATCTCTGGCTTGTTTTTTCACTTTTTTAATGGTATCTTTTGAAGTGCAAAATCTTTAATTTTGAGAAAGTCCAAATTTCTATCAATTTCTTTTTTCTGGATCATGCTTTTGCTGTACAACTAAAAACTCTGCCTAATCCAGAAGTCATGAAGATTTTCTCCTATATGTTCTTTTAGAAGTTTTACAGTTTTGGCTTTTACCTACAGGTCTCTGATCCTGTTGAATTCATTTCTGCATATGGTGTGAGGTCAAGGTCTAAGCTCTTTCTTTTCCACGTACCACTGAACTGTCAAATCATTAACTGTAAATCTAAGGATCTGTTTAACTCCCAATTATGTTCCACTGATCAATATGCCTATCCTTGTGCCAATTCCACAACGTCTTAATTATTATGGTTTTATAGTAAGTTTTAAATCAGAGTGATAATCCTTCAACTTTGTTTCTATAAAATGTTTCGGCTATTTTAGGTCCTTCACATTCCCATATAAATTTTAAAATCAGTCTGCTGATTTTTACCAAAAACCCTGAAAATACCAGAATAACAGACTATGGTTAAGGAAAACAAACCAAAATAATAGTGGTTGTTTTAAGGATGATTTTTTTTTTTTCCTTTTCACTGCTCCCAAGTATATAAAATAAAGTTTATGGGACTTCCCTGGTGGTCCAGTGCTTAAGACTCCACATTCCCACTGCACGGGGCACGGGTTTGATCCCTGGTTGGCGAACTAAGATCCTGCATGATGCGTGGCACAGCCAAAAGAAAAACAAAACAAAACAAAAAACCTCACAAACACCCAAAGAGTACACCAATCCAACTTTGAACAACCTAGTTATGCTTTTGTTATTTCATTAATGACTAATGTTGTTGAGCATCTTTCTATGTGCTTACTGGCCATTTGTATGTCTTCTTTCTGGTTTTTCATTTTCTTGAAGAGTAAAAACTTTCAAGTTTAATTTAATCAAAAGTAAATATTTTTGAAGAGGTTCAGTTTTTAGTTTTTTCTATTTTTTGGTCTAGCACTATTTTTCAAAGCAGAAGACTGAAAGCAACCCAGTGGCCATAGGAAGAGGCTTAATAAGGTAAGTTGTGAAGAGAAAAAAGCAGGCTGCAGAATAGTGTATACAAACAAGGAAAATAAGAATGAAATCTGTACTTATATGTAAATATGTAAAGACACCAAGAACAGTGGTTACTCCTGGTGGGGATGGGCAGGGGAGGAAAGGGATGGTGAGAAATGAGACAGGAAGAGGAGTTCACTGTAACCCCATACACCCTGGGTTTTAAATCATGAATGAATTACCCATGTAAAAAAGCATGTTAGACATTACTTTGGAAATATGACCACCTGTAACATTTTCAGGGATGAATAACCTAGTAGTGATAACATACCTGAATAGTTTGTAAAGGATTTTAAGTCCTCCAGACTTATGGGAACTTGTGCACCAGAAATTAATACCTGAAAAAAAAAAAGTTCAGGTTATAAAACTGGAGGCAGATTTTAAGAAGGCCTTTCACATCAGGAAACACCCGTGTTCCCAGGTGCAAGAAGTGGACCTGGATCTCCTGCTGGTCGAACATCCGCAGCCACTCCAGGCTCACCACGTTGGCCAGGCCCTGCCGGAACGCCAGGCAGTGCTGGCGGATCTGCCTGTTCAGCCGATAGTCGGCCACCAGGTGGATGTAGGCAATCCGGTTGGCACTGCTCACCGGGATATCTTTTCCACCGAATTTTAGTTCAACCACCTGTGAATATTAAAATAAGAGTCAAAAACTTCTCAAAGTATAGGGTAAAACAAGAGCAAGAACACCTATTTCAAGGGAACTTGACTGTGTTGCTCTGTACACGAGAATCTTAGTGAAAACCAGCACATGTGGGCTCACAGATGGAAGAGTCCTCTGATGGGACCCTCCAAAGCTTGGCATGTTATTCTGTCTTTAAGATCATTAACCACCCCGGCTTTCTCCAAAGTACCAAGGAATGATGCTACAATGTAATCATGGCAATTCCATTAAAAAAAAAATGAGAAACCACACAGGGCAGTAAAAAAAAATTAATTAAAAAAAAAAGAAATCACAAAGTGCAAAGATATGAACCGAATGATCAGCGCGAGTCAGAAGGGATTCATTTTGGAGAAAACGCAGCTTAAGGAATTAAGGTTGTAGTAAACTGATTATTCTTACTTGCACATATAAGTAGCATATATTTCTCTGTTTCCATATTACTACCATAAAGTACTTTGAATATGATATAAAGGGTAGTGGTAATCACTAGAAATAACTCCATTTCTCACGTACCTGCAAGCATTAGAAAGAACTTCTTTATCACTGTGTAATGACACTCAGAAAATCGCAGGGTCAGGAACCCCCGGGAAGCACCCCTGGAGCGTTGGGGGGAATGAGCCGCAGTGGAGATGGGGAGCCTGGACTCAGGTGCCCCGCACCTCACTTCACTGTGTGCCACAGAGAAGTCACCCGGTCCTGAACTCTATGACACGGTGATACTTGCTTTGTCCATCTTGGAATTGTGACTATGTAAACTCACGTAAGCAAAGCTGACTAGACACAACTCCACAGACAGCTACAAATATGTAAGCCTAATTTGCCAGAGTAGATTTCAGAATCCTCGTTTACTAGTGCTTAAACAAAAGAAATGCATTCTCAATGCGTGTGGATGAGGTAATGTATGCCAAGGATAAAGAAATACAAATACATCCCAAGTAGTAAACAAAGACATTCCAGAGTGGAGGAGTTATTTAGTAAGGGGACTGCTGCCAGTGGAAACTGCGTAACATTCAAAACAGGCTCAATACGCCTAGTAAGTAGGGGGCAAACTTGGGGGGTAAAAGCAGAGGAATGCTTAGATGATGGACCACAGGAAAATGACTGATACCCTCCCCACCCCGCCATGATCTCCTTCACAGCCTTCAGCCTCTTGGTAGTTATTATATTCCAAGTGCAACAAAGACACCCCCCTCCCTCTGGGTGATGGCATTTTACCCCAATTGTTTTATCACTTTACAGAAAGGGCTATTTTAAGATCTGGTGATGGCTTTACTTAAATTATCCTCTGTCTGATGGTTACACAACCATCTAGTGCTATCAAAGCTATGCAGCTTTATCAGACGACGCTTCACTGCTCACTAATTCACGTTCTCAGTGCTGGAACCGCCAGGTCCGAGGAGGGGCTCTGGGGAGAGGCCGCGCTGCCTCTTGTGCTGCTCTCCCAACAGGCCTCCTGTCACCCGAGCCATAGGAGCTGGCTGTCCTGTTTCCACAGCTAAGACACCGCCCCCCTTCCTTTAAGTGGATTCAAAGCAGATAATACATGATGATGTACTGTGTGATCTGGAAGAAAAAGGACCCGTGAAGGTATCGTTTAAAGAGCTTCCAAAGCCCCCGTTAGCTGACTAATCAGACAGCAGTGACATTTCTCGTGACTTTAACGTGGTGACACGGGTGGTTTAAGCTCCTCTCTCAGGCTTCACCTAAAAAGCTGTGTATGTTTAAATCACGTCAAATCTGTCCTCAGAGTTCCGTTTCGAGGGGCATATTTAAATCTTTAAACATGGAATCTTTAAAGCAAGAGCTCTCCTCTCTGCCGCCCAGGACGTCTACACCTTACAGCCCTTGGGAGTGCACAGGCACCGCCCCCTCTACCACCCCCCCCCACCCCGCAGGCGTCACTCATGCAAAGGGGCTCATTTCATCCTCACAGCAGCTTATCCCCTTCTGAAGATGAGCACGGGGTCTGTGACTCGCCCAAGGTCACACAGCAAAGCAGCAAAACCAGGGCTTTAGCCAGGGTCTCATGATTCAAGTTCAGTTCTCGTCTACAGAACAGACGATTATTTATGGATCCATCTTAAACCCTGAGCATTTTCCTCAAGGGAGATATGTGCATAAATTAGTCATCTAAAATTTCAGGTTCACTTTTGAGTAGGCTAACAAGCAGCCATACCGATGACACTAAAGAAAAAAACTGGAGAGCAACACCATTATTTTAAAAGGGAAGCTTCATTAACATAACCTGCCAACATAATGAAGTATTTGCATATTACAAATCTTTAAATCGTGATGTTTTATAAACCTAAACCTGTATATGAGAACTAGGTTTTTATATATATTTCTACAGAAATCCATACGATCTCTCCCCAAATTAGGTCCTTTACCAGTGACTTTAATTTTTCCAATTAGACTCTTTAGTATAATTATTCTTATGCATTATCATCTACAATCTCTCTACTCAGTGGGAATTTCTATGAACAATTGGAACATCCTGACTTCCCACTTTTGCTTTTAACAGATTCCAGTGTTATCAGTGGCACTTTAATGGAACTCTTACACATGCGACATCTCACCATCACCGTCTATTTCAGAAGGAAAATGGGAAATACCCGCGTTGGCAAAGGCCTCGGCGTTTCGTCTCAGTCGTGCCACTAGGGGGAGCGAGGCGACGGCGGCAGCGCTGCCTGCCTGGGGACGTGTCCTCCGGACACCAGCACGTCCCGTCTGCAAACGCAGCTCAAGTCTGCAGTGTGCAAATGTCAGCTCGAGGAGACGGAAGAAGAGGGCGCAACACAACCACCAAATGAAATATGGTTCTCAACCCCTCACCCTGGTATCGTACAGCAGCGATGCCAGTTCTCACAGATGCCTAGACGTGACCAAGCAGGAGGAAGGAGGAGGTCTCAGGAAGCATTATTTCCTTTATTCCTGTTTAGGATTGAGTCCACACCTATGTCTGAAACAGGTAGCTTTAAAGGCTAAGAAACGTACTGAAAACTCAAAAAGCACAAAGATCTTCATTTAAAAAATATCCAGAAGGTTTAGACAGGAGGATGTACAAATCTTTGTGTACGCTTTTTGCTTCAGTTTTGGAAGACATCGCGATGGAGAATAAACCATGGAACAGTTCTGTAGTCTATAGGGAGGAAGCCAATGCAAAGATACTAAATCCCTTAGTTTTCCTGAGGGACTCTCGGTACTACCGCACAGCGCTGTGTACTATATGTAACACCACAGTGAAACGGCACTGCACACCCGCTAGGAGGGCTATTATTTAAAAAACAGAGAGAAGAGGAAGCAGAAAATAACAAGTGTAGACAAGTATGTGGAAAAATCGGAACCCTTGTGCACTGCTGGCGGGAATGTAAAATCGTGTGAAAACAGTAGAGGGTCCTCAAAAAGTTAAACACAGAACTGCCATATGACCCAACAATTCCACTTTTAGACATACACCCAAAATAACTGAAAACAGGGACCCCAAAAGATATTTATACAGCAACAGCCATGGCATCATTATTCACGATAGCTGAAACAACTGTAATGTCCATCGACAGATGGATAAACAAACGTTGACACATCCAACAATGGCATGTTCATCAGTCTGGAAAAGAAGAAACTCTGGAATGTCCTGTCTGCCCCACCCCCGTCCGACTCAGATAAAATCCACTTAGTCCAAGACACTGATCCACAGAACGTAATTTTACAAATGAAAATTACAGTCAAACTCCTCTCATTAAAAACTTTTTCCACTGCTTAACCAAACTGTGGTTTCTCTGAATTCTGGAACCACCTGACCCAGAGAATGCCCAGGACCTGTCCTGACTCACAGAACCAGAACCTCAGCTTCCGCTGACAGGAGGTGCAAGTGTCTTGTTATTAGTTTCCCTACTAGCTCTGAAACGCGCCTGTTAGGCTCTCTTACCCCCAAATACCCCCAAATCAGCTAAGGAATGAAACGTCGGCCCTCCTCCTGAGCGTTATGTTTAGCCTTCCTGAAGCCCAAGGCCCTGAAAGGTCCTCCTCGGATGCCAGGATAAAGCCCAAGGCTGCTTGGCTCCGTCTACCTGCTCTCCTCCAAGCCTGTGAAGCTTCAGCCACTTCCAAATCAATCTGTTTACCGACCTGGGGACCCCTCAGCACCCACCCAGAGCCTCTTCTGGGCAGCCCTCCCTGATCTACTTGGATGGGAGCACTCCTTTTGAGCTACTACTAAACTACAGATCTCACAACGCAGATCATACCTGCCTCTAGTTAGAGTGAGTGTGCTCTTACAGTTAAAGGCAATCTCCTCCGCACAGCCCACTGGCTGGTGCCCAGAGCGCCACCAACCCCTCCTGAATGATGAAGGAGGGAAGAGCAGGCATAGAGGCAAGCAGGCAACACCACAGAAACACACCCAAAGCCGCGTCGATCCAGACGGGGCCAGCGTACACGGTCACCAAAATAAACAGTCAGCGCTGCGCCACAGGGGTCAGTCACCTGTGGGGTCAGTGCACGTTCCACGCTGCCTGGACTGGACACTACGGACCTGCTGAATACACAGTTACTTTTAAGCTGGCAAAGCTGATAACCTTTGAAAGTCTGGATTAGAAACCAAGGAATAACAGAAATTTAGAGAAGCAATTACAAAGTTTAAAGATAACAACACTTTCATAGTTAAAGTCCAACTACTAGATTCAGAAAAGATTATCAATCTACATAAGAATAGCAGAAAAGATGCATCTCTCCTGCGAAAGAGACAACTTCTATGAAAACCAAATATAAGTCAGAAAAGCACGGTTGGTTACTCTTTTTTTTAAGAGTTAGAATGTTTTTAATCTGACTGAAAATATAAATATACATGTAGTAAGACGATATTAAAGTTTCAAATAGACATCAGATCACGACTACTCTTAAACATTTGATTTTTATTCTATCATTTCTCCTAGTATGTTAGTGTATCTCATTAACATATTACATGACCAGAAAGTTAAATTCATCACAATTCATCCTCATTACAATGTTAAATGAAACTGTAACATAATATAGTTATATTTGATGTACACAGTTCACTTAAACTCTTACCAAATAAAGCATTCATATTAAATGGCAGAACGGAGAAAAGACTTCCGAAAATGGGAATGGTGGTGATGGAGTATAACTCATAGGAGAAGAGAAATTAATTGATACGGAGAAATATGAAGTGAAAAGCTACATGGAACTATTTTAATCAGGGAGGAAAAATTACGTTTTATCCTTCAGTTAGTCAAAATTGCTCTACAGTCTTAAATTCCAAGTGAATTAATGCTTAACCTTTAGGGTCACTCAAATCTTCCTTATTTTATCCAGAATTAACTGGATATTATTGCACAAGGAAGCAAGAGGCACTTAAAAGTAACCGGAACACAACGACCCAATCAGCATCATAGTACAAGTTGGTTACTTCAAAAATCCAATGAGATATTAACAAACATGACTTCCAAAGTGCTCAAACAATTCGATTTGCCTGTGTGCATCTTCTAAAGGTCTGCAGACTGTGGGATCACGTGCACGCGTGTTCAAGTAGACAGACTTGTACGATGACCCCACGCCCACCTCCACCACCAGCTTCACAAGCTCCACCTCGCGGCCAATCTAGGCCGTCTGTGCCTTCACCTACTGGCCCGGTTCTCATGGCATCCGAAGCAAATCCCGGGTGTTAAATCGTTCAGTATGTATGGTGCACATGAGTGTTCACAGCAGTATTATTCCTAAGAGCCAAAAAGTGGAAATAACCCAAACACCTATCAACTGGTAAAGAAAATGAGCCCTATCCATACATCGTTTGGCCAGAAAAAGGAGTGAAGTACACCTGCAACACCCAGTAAACGAAGGCAGGCACCAGAGGCCACACACCCTAAGGGTCCAGGTGTGAAAAGCATCCAGAAGAGACAAGTGCACAGGGACAGGAAGTGGGCCAGTGCTCGCCTAGACTGGGGACGGGCGGGACTTGCTGCTGGGCACACGGTGTCTCCGTGGTGGTAACAGTGTCCTAAACGTGGATGCTGGAGCTGGTCGTACTAACCTGCCTTGTACAGGCTACAGGGCGGAATTTATGGTACAGGGATCGTATCTCAATAAAGCAGCTATTCAAAAACTTAGCCTGACTCTCTAGTATGTTATTTACTTTTTTTAAGGATAAAAATAACAGGAGCACCCAGATGGATAGTGAAGGTCTGCGTTAGAGCTGCCG
This sequence comes from Mesoplodon densirostris, assembly GCF_025265405.1. NCBI lineage: Eukaryota > Metazoa > Chordata > Mammalia > Artiodactyla > Ziphiidae > Mesoplodon > Mesoplodon densirostris. The sequence continues at coordinate 112,719,601 of NC_082669.1, read as the reverse complement.
AGGGCCACTCGGCGTGGATGAGGAACAAAGGAGCACCACCTACCCCCACCCCAAGGCTCCAAAAATGAGGCGAGAGGCAAGGTTAACTCACAGCCACGCGAGTGACCTTCACAGGAGGACGGCTGCTGTGCCTGGCAGCCTGGCACCACGAGGGGTGACGAGGGCTGCACTCGCCCCCAGAACTCCCCCAGCTCTCCTCTCAGCTCCGGGGACTCTTCCAAGGAAAATGCGCACAAGCTCACACAGCGAGCGCAAAGGTCTCTCACACCAGAGCCCCGACTCACCTGTGCCTCTCCGAGGTCGTTGTTCACCACAGTGAAGTTCAGCCCCAGCTCCTCCACGTCACCTTCGTAGCTCTTGAGAAAAAGCAAATTCTTATACACTTCGGGGTCTAAGGAAGCCAGGTGGTGGATGTCCACATCCGCGCTGGTTCCAAGCAGCTTGGACAGGAAAAAGCCTGCAAAGGGCAATTCCACCAGCATATTTTCATAGAGAGCCTTCAAATGAGAACAAAGACCACTGATTAGCATTTCATAGGAACTCTTTTTTCATACTTTCTAAAAATAAGAAAATGTATGTCCAATTTGGTATTTCACAGAATCCTAAGATAGCAGACACTTCTTCTCCATGAGGAGGAGGATGGTGGAAGCTAGTATTTGGTGAGCGCTTACCACGTGCCAGGCCACAGTTTAAGCATTCAGTGCATACATTCACTACGTAGAAACTTCTAGAACAGACTACCAAAGAATTTTAGGGCTGAAATGCCAACGGGGATTTTTAAGAGCCACAGCCTTCATGCTACAAGAGCCTACCAGGTGCTTTCCGTGAAGTGTTTTGCAGGTGCATCAGTCTCCTAGGGCTGCTGGAACAAAGCACCACGACTGGGTGGCTTCAAACAACAGAAACGTACTGTCCCCCAGTCTGAAGGCCTGAGATCACGGTGGCAGCGGGGCCATGCCCTCTGGGCGGCGCTGGGGGAGGGTCCTTCCTGCCTCTGCCAGCTCCGGTGTTGCCGGCACCGTGCTGGGCCCCTCCGGCCTCTGCCTCTGGACGTGCTGCTCTCCCCTGGTGTGTGTCCCTCTCCTTTCTCTTATGAAGACGCCAGTCCCTGGATTCTGGGACCCACTCTACCCAGTATGGCCTCACCCGAGCTTGCCTACACATGCAAAGACTCATCTTTCCCAGTGTCGCATCACAGGTACAGGGCATTAGGCCTTGAGCACATCTTTTTGGGGGTCACAATTCTACCCACAACGGCAGGCCAGACCACGTCGGTGACCCCCCCTCCACTCTGCCCTGTAGCACAAGAGGAGCACAATGTGTGCCAAAGTTGGGTTTCAGGTAATTTCCAATGTCAAGAAATATTCTTCTTCTTTAGATTTATTTTTCACCATCAAATGGGGGGAAAAAAAGCATTCTTAGCTCGGTGACCATACACACACAGGTGGCAGGCTATAGGCCCACAGGCTGTAGTTCGCCAACACATACTGTAAAATGAAGAAATCGGGCCTTAGAACTCTGGAGATTTGTCCAGATACTGAGTTAGGAGGCAGCAAAACTGGTGTCAAAACCCAGATTCCCTGGTGCCCAGATCGGTGTTTTCACTGTAAGTTACTGTCTACCTTTACGTCTAAGGATGGCAATGTGTAATGATTTTTGCAACTATTTATATGAAGGTATAATTTACATAAAGTGAAATGTACAACATGCCAGTACTTGCTCACAGCTGTGTAACGACCGTTCAGATCACGGCAGAGAACACTTACACCCCCTCCCCAAACCCAGCGCCCCCTCAGCCCTCAGTCAACACCCTCCCTCCCTCAGGCTAACCCTCACTCTACTGTCGCCACAGGTAAGTTTTTGCCAGTTCTGGAGCTTCATAACTGGGGCTACACAGTATGTGTTCTTTCATACCTGTCTTCTCACAACATACTGTTTTTGAGATTCACCTATGTTACTGCTGTTAACAGCTCTACCTAGTCAACTTGACGACGGACATGTGAGTGGTCTCCAGTCTCAGCTACGATCATAGAGCTGCTATTATCAGTCAATGGCCTGCCTTTCTGTGGGTCTGTGCTCTGATTTCTCTTTATTATATACCTGAGCAGGCTGGGTGACAGTGGAAGTACTGGAGCACAAGGTAGGTTTAACTATATTAGACACTGACGTGCTGTCTTCCAAAATACAATTTCTTTTCGCCATGACCAGCAATGTAGGAAGGTTCTAACTGGTCTACATTTTCACCAGTTATCGGTACTGTCACTCTTAAAGTTTAGTTATTCCGGTTGGTGCAACGGGGTCATCTAATCTCATTGTGGTTTTAAATTACATTTCCCTGATGACCAGTGGTGTTGGATTACATTAAGTGCTAGTATTACTATATTAATCTCCAGAGATTCTCCAGCAAAAGAGAGTAGGAAATACAATTATATAAAGTTTTCCAATATAATGTCAGGGTTCACCTGGCATGATAAATATCCTTATGGCCTGAGGCTGTAAAATGCAACAAGGAATCAGAAATGTGCTGTAAAATTTTCAGAAGCATTATTATTTTATTGTAGCAGATGACTTAGAAGCCCCAACAAATCTTCCTTGTCAAAAATGTTCTAATGAAAATAATAGTTACCACTTATTGAATGCTTGCTACATAACACGCGTTCTGCTAAGCAGGCAACATCAGTGACCGCATTTCCATTTGGCCCCCTGGAAAATCCAACTGACTGTAAGGTAAAAGTGATTCTTATGTGCAAGTCAAGGGGAAATCTGGATTTCCCCCACAAAGGCCATCTTTGTTACAATACATCTAATCAGCAGAGACACGGATCCTCTGAGAAGCTCCCATGACTGTCGTCACCCCCACTCTCAGGGGAGAAGGGGTGTCAGTCCCTCGCTTGGTAAATGCAGAGCTGGAAGCGTCGCCTTGAGCACAGGGGATCATGGACCTTTCTCTGCTTGCAGGGCAGTCTGTGACCCCAGAAGGACAGACAGACAGGGCGTGAGGGCTGGACTAACTCTGCCTTAGCGACCACTACCATCAGCTATGCCGTGTGACACACTCAGATCTCCTTTAAACCACTGTTTGAGGATTCAGTGCTATGATGCTATGCATGCAACTAAAATCAAGCAAAATTTAATTTAAGGGGTGATCTCTCAGCCATGAAACTAACTTCAGAAGTCACTCTTCCAAGAGGCCACCCACCTGGCCACACCCACACATGCTAAAGGCTAAGCACAGGGTTTAGTGAGACAGACCTGTGTGACTTAACTCATGCCACAGCGAGCTGGCCCTGCCCCTCCACCTTCCCCACATTAAAGACGGCAGCCTCGTGCCACTGTGCACCGTGGGAGGGACCCTTCCGGAGTCACAGCTTCCAGCACTGCTGCACTACTGAACCCTCTATCTCAGGGGTCCCCAACCCCCGGGCTGCGGACTGGTGCCGGTCCGGGGCCTGTAGGAACCGGGCTGCGCAGCAGGAGGTGAGTGGCGCGCAGGCGAAGCTTGATCAGCCGCTGCCCATGTCGCTCGCGTTATTGCCTGAACCATCTCCTCTCTCCACCCCGCTGCCCTGTGGAAAAACTGTCTTCCACGAAACTGGTCCCTAGTGCCAAAAAGGCTGGGGACCGCTGTTCTCATACTCGGGTGGCAGTCTATAGTCACTGACCCTTAAACACACCCGTCTTACACACTCATATGCATGCTTCCCCCTTTCCCCTTAAACGTCCAGAGAAAGCTCAGATACCCCCTGAGACCCACATGTTAAACTCTCACCCACTAGTATGACTGGAGGAAACTAGAAAACAGCTATGAAACATCCTCCCAGAAGTAAGTGCACTGCCTTAGGTTCAGAAAGCTACTGATCGGCACCTTGAGCCGCACTCCCGAGGGAGGTCACCGCATCTCAGGGGTTCAGGCTCCCCATCTTCCCCCCAGTGGAGACCACAGATGCTCTGTGCCAGGGAAACTGGAGTGTTATGTCCCTGTGCTTTTACTTGATTTGAAGACTAATGATTACCCAATTAATTTTGAAAAGATGGCATAAAAGGACTTCTTAATTAGAGAATGAGTAATAAAATGGCAACTGGCACTTAAGCCATCCACTGACAACGTAAAGAGTGAGGTGTTTTGAGAAGCCAGGTTTGCTGCAAGTTAAGGATGGCTAATACTATTAACCTGAAGCACTTATAAACCCCATTACTTCTAAATGAATGATGCCTCCAAAGCCAAGGAGAGCATTCTGCAGAAGACGACATGATTGATCCCAGGTGTTGAAGAAAAGCCTCATTTGTACAGTGGACTGTAAAGTAAACTCAAAGTGTAAATCATCCGATGTTCAATATATAAGGTCATTGTTTGCCATTTCTGCATTAGTAACAATAAACCTGTGAAGTTTGTTAAATCTATCAGAGCTACCTGAATTTTAAACAGAAATTCCACTGTGACTCATAAAATGTAAATGCATAGGTATAATTTTTTACACGAGGCAGGTTTAAACCTTTAGAGCATTTAATATACAAGCACTAATAAATGATAGCACTAAAAACTATGATTGCATCAGCTAAATGGGTTATAAATTAAATTTCCATAATGTATGCAACTGAGATACAAATGTAAGCATAAATCAAGGTATTTTCTAAACACAGGTTAATTATACAACTTCAAAAACTGCCAATTTTTTATGCAAAATAATCCACTTAGCGTTTTTCATACTGGCCTTAATTCTCAGTCAGCTGCACCACACTTGTTCCTAGAAGCTTATCAATAACTACTTGTCATGAAAAAATAGCAATAGGTAGATGGAAAAAACCCTATAACACATTTTTCAACTGTCTGTCTTTTATGAGCGTTTATAGCTAGAAATTGTGCCAAAATGATTTGAAATAAAAAGGATTAATTATGGTAGAAGCCTTTTAATATAAGTAAGTGCAGTCGCAATGCAATTAATGCAAATCATGGCCCTACCGGGAGAGTCAATGTGAGCCGCATCTCAGGCCGTTTCTGGTTGCGGCCAAATAACTTCAGTAATTTACTACATTAAGAATCAATAAAAAAAAATAATGCTTTTCAAATGCATCTCTATCAATCTTCAGGTAGTTCTAAAGTGAACATTTATAACTTAATCTAAAAACTATATCAGAGATGTCTTGTTTTAAAGCCATTCTAATTGAGCAAGGAGATAATTTTAGTTATTTCAGATCATGCTAGCCTCGGAGTTTGAAAAATAAAAGGTATGTAAAATAAGGATGTAAGCTGATAGCAGTATGCTATTTAATTTAGTAGCTATGCTTCAGAATTAATAACTGAGAGTTGAAAAACATGGTCTCTGGGGCTACTATTGATTTTTATGATAAGCTCCTGCAGGGCAGGAAACACATCTGATCTTCAATGCAAGTCTACATACAACATACAGTGCCTAGTCATTTAGCAGATTTATTAAGTGCCAACTGTGTGCTAGGGACCACTGATCTGTAGGATGGAATTCTGCATCCATGAACTTGTTTGCAAAAAAACCACTTATTCTCTTTTGAGACATTTCAGGTTATGCAAAACTACGTGTATGGGGCTTCATTTCAAACCCTTCCACACTGCTTACTCCTGTACCCCTGTCCACACCACTGCCTGACCCTCAGCGACATGGCAGGGTCTCACCTTCACCATTGCCACCCAGGGGGACGAGGTGTCCCACCAGCCCTGGAAGCGAAGGAGAGGTTTTTACTTGTTCATGGCAACTGATAACCCTCACGGAGGGTTTGACAGCTTTCTTTTCAAAAACAGCTCTTTCACTTCTGAAATCCTGTGAGGGTGCTAGACGGGTGGGGGATGAGAGTTCACGCCTCAATCCTGTTCTCCTCACTGGGTATCCAGAAAACCACCCACGGTGTGGCAGCCACTCTGTCCAGCGACTGCCGCCCCCCCAGGCCCCTCCCCCCAGCTCAGGCTCCACAGAGGCTGCGCTGTTGCTCTCACCGGCCTCACCAGAAGGTCTCCAGATGATAAAGCACTCACGTCTCCACAGCCAAAGTGACAAAACCCACATTCTCATTTCTACCCACAAGAAGTAAATATTGGGACTTCCCTGGCAGTCCAGTGGTTAAGACTCTGCGCTTCCACTGCAGGAGGCACGGGTTCGATCCCTGGTTGGGGAACTAGAGTCCCGTATGCCGCACGGCGCAGCCAGAAGACAAAAAAAAGTAAATATCTGGGAGTTCTCGAGCAGCTGTTCTATTCCTGCTGCTGGAAAGACACTTGTTAAGGTACCCCATACAACCAAGAACTTGTCTCCGTAATTAAAAGAAAACATTTTGTAGGCTTAAAAATTCTACTTTCACCACCAGGATAATAAAATATTAATTAGACTTTTGAACTGTGAGGATCCTGGTGTCCCTCAAGGGTAGGAGGCGCCACCGCCACGTACTGAGAACCCTTGCTAACCAACGAGGGTGACGATGTCTGTGACATGCCCCACCCATGAACCCACCTCACACGGACCTCCCCGTCCCCTAACCCCTCTGACACTTAAGGTTCTACCCAAACTACCATACTACAGCACTACTTTCTGGTAACAGCTTTGTTGAGATATAATTCACGTACCGGACAATTCGTCCATTTAAAGCGAACAATCCAGTGGTTCTGATAGTCACAGAGTTGCGCAACCATCACCACGACTGGTTTTTGAACATTTCACAGCCCCAGCCCCGGGCAGCCAAGGGTCTGCTTTCCGTCGCTCCGAGTCCCTAGGCGTCCCGAGTGGGGACGCGCCCGTCCGGGCACCAGGCTGTGCACTGCCGCCCACGAGCCCCGCCAGCTCAGCCCTGCTCCAAAGTGCCGACCCTCCCCCCTCCCTACCCCCCTACCCCTCCCTCCCTCCCTTCCCCCCACTGCCAGGGCAGTGGCTCTGCCTCCTTCCCAGAGACACAGCTCACGAGCCCTTGTCCCTTGAAGCCACTGCTCACGCCTCCCTCCAGCAGCCACCCCTTAGAAGACTGGGGGTCGCGGCCCGCCGGGGCCCCCTCCCCAGCCCCTCCTCTGCCGTGGGACAGGCTGCAGCCCAGCCCCCCAAGTGGAAAGCGCCCCCCCAGGGCAACAGCACGCAGGCACCCGCCTGGCCGGCAACCCTGGTGGCCTGGCTGCCACCCATCCCCGCGAGACGCCCCTCGACCTCCGCGACCTTCCGGGGGCAGCCGGCAGGCCCCCAGACCCCTGCGGGTTGCAGTCTGGGCTGTGCAGTATCGCGCTGCTATAAACACTCCAGCTCGCGTGTTTTGACGAATATACGCACTATTTCTGGAGGGATACAGGCTCCAGGACACCATAAGGTAGGTACTTCTGGAAGACACTGCTTCCATTTTCTCGACCCGTGTGCAGAGGCTTTGGCCTCCACCACTCCAGGAAAGCTGCTTGTCCACACTGCTGACAGAAATGGTCACCTCTTACTCCTTATCTATCTGACCTACGGGTAGCATCTGACCCGATCTGTCATTCTCTTTCCCTTGAAACAGTCTTCATTTGGCTTCCAGATAAACCCTTCCAAAAGAACACTTTCCTGGTTTTCTCCTGACCTTTCTAGCTGCTTCTTCTGAACTTGTGTGGCTAAACTCTCCTTCACTCCCTGAACTCTAAATCTTGGAAAGGCCTTTCCTGTAGCCACACCCACTCCTGGGTGACGTCACCCAGTCCTTGGGTTCCTGCTGCCACTTGGGCTACTTCTTTTTATTTATTTACTTACTTATTTATTTTTGACTGTGTTGGGTCTTTGTTGCTGCGCACCGGTTTTCTCTAGTTGCGGCGAGCAGGGGCTACTCTTCGTTGCGGTGCGGGGGCTTCTCATCGCGGCGGCTTCTCTTGCTGCAGAGCACGGGCTCTAGGCGCGTGGGCTTCAGTAGTTGTGGCACACGGGCTTAGTTGCTCCGCGGCAGGTGGGATCTTCCTGAACCAGGGCTCGAACCCGTGTCCCCTGCATTGGCAGGTGGATTCTTAACCACCGCGCCGCGCCACCAGGGAAGCCCTGGGCTACTTCTAACAGCAGAGGCCAGGAGGCCTGTTAAACATAACTCATATGCTATCACTCCTCTGCTCAGATCTCCGCTGCTGGAACCAGGACTCCCAGCCTGGTCTGTCTCACTCACGGAGGAGAACAACAGCCTACTGCTATCTCCCAAAGTTATCCCAATTTTAGAAACAAGAGTAGCAATATACATCTTCACCTGGCTACCTTTTCATAAAGGAAATTTACTCATTTTAAGTGTTTAGAAGGATTTAAATGGGCCGAATTTATTTTTAGATAATTATTGCCCTTATTGCACAAATAAAGGCAGGGAAAGACATGCAATACACTTGACGCAGCACCAGCAAGAGTCTGTGCTCCTAATTTTCCTGGTGAGAATCTAACATGGCTTAGAAAAAGGAAAATGGCCCCAGTGTTAATACTGACCCATGTTAAACTAGTGTTTGCGAGTGCTTAAAAAATAAGAAAAGGGATATCTTCATGGTAAGCAAGATCTACTTTCTGTGGGAGCAGAAAGAATTTTGGTGAGTATCTCAGAATGGCTAAAACCACGATAATATTTTTGGTACTGGAAGTCAACTGAATTCTGGAATACACCTGCCATTTTTACTGTACAGTAAACTATTTTAATTTCATGTTTAATTTTGAAGAAATAAACTTATATAGAAAACTATGACCTTAACTAGCAAGAGGAATCATCTCCAGATTTGGGAGTGCTTTGTTTTTAATGGAAAAGAATACAAATTGTGATTAGAATGCTATAAAAGCAGGTACAATTCTCAGAAGGGATAAGGTTCAAACAAAATAATCACTCGTAAATTATAAATTGTTCATATTTATGAATTATGATCTTTGATTTTTCTGTTTCCAAAAAAAGCTGAAGGTCAACAAGAGCAAACTCATGATGAATCGTCCACTGTGGTTAATTGGGAGATTCAGAGAAAGCTTGCTTCTGAAATTTGCTGATATCAAAGTAAAAAAAGTCTTAACATTGTTTGGAAGACCTGTGCTAAGCACAGAATGCTCAACTATTTACTGAATGTTATGTTTAAGAAAATCTAAGGGAAAGATATATTAACTTTAGAGCTCAGAGCACTTAGTCTGATGACAATCAGATGAGGAAGCTCACCTACACTGACCCTTAATGAGTCTGAGAGTTCAAAACAAGATATTATAAAAGAGAAGCTTTGCCATTTAAGGACCAAAGTAACTTAAATTACTACTATTCACCTCAATCAACAGTTTTAAAACCTCTGCAAATTCTGTGAGCATTTTATAAAAGGACTCTAATGAATAGAAAAATAAATTCTCCCAGCTCTCAAAAATCTCAGGATAAACTGTTAACTGCCAATATTATACTCTATGATACAGTAAGTGCTGAATTCTACTCAATATAAAATTATAAACTATGATGAAGTTTCACCATCTGCTAATTAAAAATTTGAAATGTATGATCAAGATATTATGAAATAATTTGATTTACAGGCATTCTGTTTCAATTAAATCAATATTCTGAAGCAAGAAAAAAAGAGCTAGTTCCAAATAGAATTCAAATATGATGAAAGATTTTCTTCAATAAATATTCTGAACTTAATCGGCTTAAATGGACGTAGGTGCTTCTAACTGTTAAAAAAAAAAAAGTTCAAGATGACATTACCACATCCTTGAGCTGTTTATTTATTCCCTGTCTAGAGCCTGATTTACAGGCAATAAAATGCAATCACAACCCACACCAAAGTAGGAATCATCTGCTAATGGAACTTTTAATGGAGAAGTGACCAGTGACATGAGGTAATTCTTCCTATGTAGGAGTGCTCTTGAAGACCTCTTTGCACTTCATCACAGTAAACAATCACTAACATATGCATTAAAGAAAATTTAAATACATTATGACCCAATAAATATCATAATCAATCAATATACAATTTTCTTCTCTTAAAGATTTAATGTTCAGATACCACACTATTAGTGCTATACTATTACACTCACTTAGATCTGGACAATTTTTAACATGTTGGTACAAAGTTTAACCCTTTGTGATCAGATATGTTTTAGAAACTACTGCTCCCTTAGGAATTTCCATGCAGAGAATTATATGAGTAAAATCCTTAAAGTGAGGAACTAAATTAAGTACCATCCTCAAATAACTATAGTTTTGTTACTGGTTTTGTCTAAACTTCATTATTTTAAAGAGCTTTGAGATAGAATTTATACAAACTTCATTTTTAGGAGAAAGGTTTAGATGCCGAATTTTTCTCCCTGGAATCTGGTTTAAAGAGGTAACATATTCCAGGGCTTCCCTGGTGGCGCAGTGGTTACTCATCCACCTGCCAATGCAGAGGACACGGGTTCGAGCCCTGGTCTGGGAAGATCCCACATGTCGCGGAGCACCTAAGCCCGTGTGCCACAACTACTGAGCCTGCGCTCTAGAGCCCACGAGCCACAACTACTGAAGCCCGTGTGCCACAACTACTGAAGTCCGCGTGCCTAGAGCCCACGCTCTGCAACAAGAGAAGCCACCACGATGAGAAGCCCGAGCACCGCAACAAAGAGTAGCCCCTGCTCGCTGCAACTAGAGAAAAAGCCTGCGTGCAGCAACAGAGACCCAATGCAGCCAAAAATAAAATAAATAAAATTAAAAAAGAAAATAAAGAGGTAACATATCCCAGAGTACAGCATGAGAGTGATCTGTTATCCCCTCTGAATCTACAGCACTTTCCAAGACTGTGTCATCAGGACAATTCTCGATGCGAGCAGCACGTCACTGACCAGCGACGCACAGAGCTCCCAGTGAGCCAGAAAGCTTCCACGAGCCAGGATCATCTAGTACTTATCCTGCCTCTACATTAAACAAGATTGGACGATTCATACATTCAGGAAGGAAAAATAATATAGAACTGTAATAAGCTTTAATTTATGCAAATAAAATTACTCTGTTGTCTGTCACCGCACTGTATAAGAACCACTGAATTTAGGGAGTATTTCAGGTTAGGCTACCAAAATAAAGGCTCATCTTCACAGAAAGAACGACAGCACATCCTTTCACAGATTTTCGCGCAATGAGTTATGAAACTTACATCCTCGGGAGGGAGCTGAGACTGAGTCGAAAGGGACCACTGACAGGGAGAGATACTATCTCCTGAGAACTGACACCAAGGAGAGCACACAGCTCCAGGTGGGAGATGCATTACGCCTTAAAGTGAATTAAGGCGAGAAAATGATCTGTTTGAAATTTATGCTAAGGACTCTAACATCAGGTCAATGCCTGAAATTTGTCACTGAAATAAGGGGAGCCTGAAGAAAACATACTGTTAAAATGGTGAGGTCAAGTTGAAGCCCATTACTAAAGTTGAAGAACACTTAAAATCTGTATTATTAAAACAGCAACATTTGGAATCTGAACAAATAAATAATAACTGGGCCTATAATGATGCATCTCAAAGAGATACAAATAAAGGAGCATGATTTTTATATCCAGGACATACCAATTCTCACTACCCCTCTGCTTTGTTAGGCCTGGGGTTCCATTACCATTTGTCATTAACAAACACACACACACAGCACAAAACTTAATACAGAGCTACAGTAATCAAAACAGTGTCACGCTGGCATAAGGCTAGACAGAGATCAATGAAATAGAATCAAGAGTTCAGAAATAAACCCTTACATTTGTGGTCAGCTGACTCTCAACAAGAGTGCCAGGACAGTCTTTTCAACAAATGGTGCTGGGACAGCTGGATATCCATACGCACAAGAATATAGAGGAACCTCCTAACTCACACCATCTACAGAAATAAACTCAAAATGAATCAGAGAGAGTGGCATGGACACATACACACTACCAAACGTAAAACAGACAGCTAGTGGGAAGCAGCCGCACAGCACAGGGAGATCAGCTCAGTGCTTTGTGATCACCTAGAGGGGTGGGATAGGGAGGGTGGGAGGGAGGGAGACGCAAGAGGGAGGAGTATGGGAACATATGTATATGTATAACTGATTCACTTTGTTATAAAGCAGAAACTAACACACCATTGTAAAGCAATTATACTCCAATAAAGATGTTTAAAAAAAAAAGAATCAAAGACATAAATATAAGAGCTAAAACTACAAAACTCTAAGAAGAACATTCAGGTATATATTTTTGTGACCTTGGATTAGGCAATGGTTTCTTAGATAAGGCAACAAAAGAAAAACAAAATTTAAAACTTTTGTGCTTCTAAGGAGAACATCAAGAAAATGAAAGACAACCCAAAGAAAAGGAGATAATATTCGCAGACCACATACCTGATCAGGGACTTGAAACTAAAATATATAAAGGACTTAATAAAAGGCAAACAACTCAATTTAAGAAATGGGCAATGGACCTGAATAGACATTTCTCCACAGAAGACAAGAAGCATACGAAAAGACGTTCAACATCATTAATCATCAGGGAAATGCAAATCAAAGCCATAATGACACACCACTTCACACCCACTGGGATGGGTGTTACAAAAAAGACAGACAATAGTAAGTGCTGGCAAGGGTGTGGAGAAAATGGAACTCGCATACACTGCTGGTGGGATTGTAAAAGGGTGCGGACACTTTGATATAGTCACCATATGACCCAACACTTCCACTCCTAGGTATGTATTTCTCTTGGCAAGAGAAATGAAAATGTACTGTCCACAAATGTCCATAGCAGCATTACTCATAATAGCCAATAGTGGAAACAACCCAACAATCCATCAAATGACGAACTGATAAACTATGGTACATATTCACAGGATGGAACATTATTCAGACAGAGAAGGAATGAAGTACTGATATATGCTATAACATGGAAGAACCTTGAAAACATTATGCTAAGGCAAAGAAATCAGTCACAAAAGGCCACATATTGTGTGATTCCATTTATATGAAATGTCCAGAACACGCAAATCACAGAGACAGGAAGTAGGTTAGTGGTGGCCCAGGGCTGATAGGACTGGAGCAGAATGGGAAACAACAGCTAATGAACATGGGGTTTCCTTTTTTAGGATTTGTTCTGGAATTACAGTGGAGATGGCCGCACAACTCAGTGAATATACTAAAAACCACTGAATTGTACTCTTTAAAAGGCTGAATGTTATGGAATGTGAATTGTACTTCAAAAAAACTGTTACTTCAAAATAAGTCACAAGAGGGCCTCCCTGGTGGCGCAAGTGGTTGAGAGTCCGCCTGCCGATGCAGGGGATACGGGTTCGTGCCCCGGTCTGGGAGGATCCCATATGCCGCGGAGCGGCTGGGCCCGTGAGCCGTGGCCGCTGAGCCTGCGCGTCCGGAGCCTGCGCGTCCGGAGCCTGTGCTCCGCAACGGGGGAGGCCACAACAGTGAGAGGCCCGCATACCGCAAAAAAAAAAAAAAAAAAAAATAAGTCACAAGAGCATCACCTGCTTTGCAGGCATCAATTTTAATTAAGCTGCTTCTCAAATGGGCAACTCCATACACTAAGCTTCAAGGGAGGGTCTGTTTAATATAATACGTATCACAGAGAACAGAACTACAAATAAAGGAATTTAATTGTAAAGTTGAAAATGATTATAGTTCTGATTAATTTTTATAGAAAATAATTACGAAGCAACATTAGTTTCTTAATTACTTATTCAAAGATGGTAAAGCTGCTGAGTAATCACCCTGGACACCGAGCTCCGAGCGTGGCTTGCACTCAGCCTGCCACTGGCTCAGTGTCACCACCCTGAGCAGAGCTGCGCCCCTCGTAGCCCCACCTTCCTGACCTCCTAGCTGCCTTCAGCACATTGCTCACCCCTCCTCCTTGGCACACGTTCTTCCTTACTGAGACCCCACCTCCGTGGGTCTCCTCCCCACGTGCTCACTCTGCACAGTCTCTCCAGACACCACAGTGCAGCCCTGCGTCAGCCGGGCGCTCACGAGTGGCCACCCCCTCTCACCTAGTCTAGCAGAGATGGCCCCTGGCCCTCCACCGGCCCCAGGCCTGCTCAACGCTGCAGCCACGAGCCACAGCAGCTGCTGACACCCAAGCTGATGAGAACGACGACATCACAAGGAGATTCCCTGCACCAGCCCCAGGGCAGCCGGACAACATCTGTACCATTGCAGCAAGTTCCTGCAGAGGGTGCAGCTCTGGGTCACACCTGCTCATCAGTTCTTTGCTGCGTCTCTCCCAGGATCCCAGACCACCCCCCACCCCCCACCCCCCGTCTCGCTCTTTACCCATGGACACTTCACCAAAGATTGCTACCCTATCTTTGAACACCAACCAAACCATCCACCCATTCTTCTCTGGAACTTGTTCTTTCTCTAGAGATCCTCTCTCTCCTTCCCTTGGGAGCCAAGCCGGCTGAAAAGGCCACTGACACTCCTTCCATCTATAAACCTTCCATTTCCTTTACCTCACCCCAAAGCAAACTCATTTCTACCATATGCCACCCCACTAAAAACATCACCAACGACTACCCTCCTCACGTCCCCCAGCTGAGGGATGGTTACATAAATGTGGCTACCCTACAACAGAATATTAATTGGCAATGAAAGGAATGAAGCACTGACACATGGCACAGCTTGAGTGATCCCTGAAAACATGCTAAGTGACAGAAGCCAATCACAAAAGGCCACATATGTTATGATTCAATTTATAGGAAATGTGCAGAATAAGGACACAAATAAGAGACAAACGGTACCTTAATAGATTAATTAACAGTAGAATAAGAAACAAAAAGTAGATTAGTGTTTGCCTAGGTCTTGGGGGTGGGAAGGGAGGAGTAACTGTCAGTGGATACAGGTGATGAAAATGTTCTAAATTTGTAGTGATGGTCGTACAAATCTGTGGATGCACCGAAACTGCTGAATTGTACTTCTTAAATGGGGGAGTTGCATGGTTTGAGAATTCTATCTCAATAAAACGTTACAAGAAAAAAACACCCAGAAAACAAAAACTTGCTGATAAATCCAGTGGTCACGTTTTAGTCCTCAGCTGACCTGAGCTCACAGCATGACGCCAGGTAATCAGGGCACCGTCACTCAGGACCAGATTGCTGTCCTCGTCTCTAAAAGCCATTCTCCACGTGGGTTCCACAGGGTCTCCCTAAAAATGTACTGAGTCTGTCACCTCAGCCATTTGCTGAACATAGTGATTCTGCACGACCCACAGGATGAAGAGCCAACTTGCCATCATGGGACACACCGGCCCTTTACGGTCTGGCTGCTGGCTGGTTCCACGGCAGGGCTGGCAAACCTGTCCTGGAAAGGGCCCAGCAGCGCGTACTTCAGCACTGCTCAGCTCTGCCCCCGGGAAGGCAGCCACAGACAATATGGAAGTGACATTCCAGTAAATCCTTTTTTAAAAAAAAAAAAGAAAACAAACAATAAAATAGGTGGGCAGACTTGCTCTGGGGCTGTAGTTTGCTGCCCTTAGTTTCAGACTGTCACCTCTGGTCACTCCTCTGACTTTCAGAAGCCGTACTGATTACAGTCCTTGTGTTATAATCCAGCCCGTCTCTAAAAATGTGTTGGACAGTAAATATTAAATATCAGGCGTTCCTATTCTACTATTTCAAACAGTGGAAATAAAAATGCATTCCTAGGGCTTCGCTGGTGGCGCAGTGGTTGAGAGTCCACCTGCCAATGCAGGCGACACGGGTTCGTGCTCCGGTCCAGGAAGATCCCACATGCCGCGGAGCGGCTGGGCCCGTGAGCCATGGCCACTGAGCCTGCGCGTCCAGAGCCTGTGCTCCGCAAAGGGAGAGACCACAACAGTGAGAGGCCCACATACCGCGGAAAAAAAAAAAAAAAAAAAGCATTCCTAGACGATCCAAAAACCCTAACAAATTTCCCCAAAATACCATGAAAAATGTTTACCTATCTGTATAACACCACACCCAGGTTCTTGGGCAACATAAAGCATGAACTTCATTTATTATCAATCTCAGTAGTTAGTGACCACGGCGTGTGCACTATACTTTACAGAACCAGGGAGAAGTTACATTTTTCTTCTACACTGCAAGAAACATCCCAGTATGAAGAGAAACGGGAACTAACTTGAGGAAGGGATCTTCTGAACTGGGCCCGGTGCCTGGCAGAAGTGGGTGCTGGGAGCCAGGAAGGGGGCAGAAGACATCTCCTCACTCTGACGAGGTGGGCCGGCCAGGAGGCCCGAGGCTGGACCGCAGCACCCACACGATCCTCCCACCTCCACCCGCCAGACACTGCAATGGGCTGCTGACTCAGACGGTGGACTTCGGGTAAAACTTTTTGTCTGTCATGACCGTGAGTACTTGGTAGTTAGTTTGAGTACCAGGGAATCCTTGCACACATCCCCAAACGCACCATGCTCTGTAAGTTACGACTGGTGGAATGAATTCATTCATTCATTCAAAAACCAAGAATCATTAATTTTCAATTTCCTATGGGAATAACCAGATGATTTTCCACCTCACTTGCAACAGCTGGGCATAAGTTTCAATTACTGATTTTGGTGGGATACTTGCCAGCCACATCCTGTTAGGATTAGTAATTATCAACACTATTTAAGTGCAAAGCAGCAAACAAGACAACCTTGTACGTAAACGTTCCCATAACTTAAAATGCTGGTAATCAATTAAAAAGAAAAAAAAGAAGAATCCCTTTCTTGGGGGACTGGACCCGGGCTGTGGGGAAGAGCCCCTCCCAACGTAACTGGAGCCCCACCTCCTGTGCCCCGCCTATGGCAGCCCACAAGCTATACCACAGTCTGAACGTGTTTCCCCCCAACCCCACACACACTGTGACGGCGTCAGGAGGTGGGGCCCCTGGTGCTTAGGGCACGAGGCTGGAGCCCTCGTGAATGGGATTAGAGACCTTGCAAAGAAGCCCCACAGAGCTCCCTCACCCCCTTCTGTCACGTGAAGACCCAGGGAGCAGGCACCAGCTCTGAACCAGGAAGGGGGCCTCCACCAGATAAAACCACACGGTGCCCTGATCTCAGACGCCAGGCTCCAGAACTGTGAGAAGTCAATTTCTGTTGTCTGTAAGCCACCCAGTCTGTGGGATCTTGTTACAGCAGCCTGAACAGACTAAGGCCAGCACTGCTCTAGTTCAACAGTAAGTGGGGCTGGCCTCAGTGGGTACCTTCGTCCTGTTCCTGACTTTAATGGGAAGGTGTGCTTTCAAAGTTTCACCATTAACTAGGAAGTTTCCACTATGTTATATAACTAAATTTTCCTTTCATTTACAATAAAGGGTAAGGTGTGTTTGTATATGGTGTATACCATCAGGTGTAACATTCTGGTTACTACAGCATTACCGTAATATCCTTAAGTGGCCAATTTTCAAGAATCTGCATACAACATATGTAACACTTAAACTACACTGAATAACTATGGCCTTCCATCTCACAGCACTTTGAAAATTTTATAGAACCTTAAAAGAATCACTTTTAACACTGATTATCAACAAGAGCAACTGTGAAAAGACAAAATATTTACAGTACTCATACCTATGCTAGCAGATAAACAGAGTTTTATCTGTATAAACAGAATTTTATATCATGCCTCCCATGTTTTCTACACTATATCAATAATTTTTTAATGTACGTAACTGTGTATGAGATGTATAATGCTATAAAGCAGTTATTATGTAAGAAAACACGATTCAGGGGTTCATCAAAATTACTTAAGCAATTCTGAATAAAGATCTTCAATGAAACAGACGGTAACCACACAGAAGCACCGAATTTCCACACCCCGTGGTCTGAGATCCGTTTTGACATAAAGTTTACTTTACCTTTCCAAGCATCCTGCCCAGGAAGTAGTAATGTCTGGCAAAGGACTCCCCCACAAGCATCTGGGCAGCTGGGTTGGGGTACAGCAGCCCTTCGTTAGTGGTCTTAAAGAAGCCCTGGTTGGGGTTAAACCCCGACTTCAGTAGTTCATTTAGAAACTCTCTGAAAATACCACCACCGTCAATGCCAGCTTCGTCCAGGCCATGTGCATTGAGTAAGTGCACACGGATCCGCTTTTTCAAATCAGGCTCTGTTAAAAGAGGGGGGATGGGGCAAGGAGAAAATATTTTTTTAAAAAGCAATAAAATAAGCTGGTATTATAGGAAGTTAGGTAAGGGGAGCAAGAATATTAAAAATATTTTAATGCAAGACTTAAAAAAAATAATCAACATTAAAAAGAGACAATGAGACAGACTGACCAGTATTTCCCTCAGAGCCTACAATGGGAAGAGAGACGTTCTTCTGCACTGACACTGACAGATCAAGAATGGAGTGAGGCATGTTTGGCAGAAAATACAGTTACCCCACATATGCTAAGGGATGGAACAAACTCAAATACCGGGAGGAGGGGAATGGAATTGAGGACCTAAGGATAATACTGGAACAGAAAACTATTACCAAGAAAGGCAAAAAGATAAATGAACAAAGCAGATGTCAATGAAGTTATTAACATTAAAGACCTTTTGAAAGAGGCGAAGGACAGAGAGTCAGAACACCAGAATCTACATCAGTTAAAACGACGTTTGGCTGAAAACTGGGGGACAGTTTTGGTTACACAATGCGCCACAATATGCGATTTTTAAGCTGCTTAAGTCTGCCTGACATGTGAGGGGCGTTTCCACACAGGTCCTCATGAGGAAAGCACTGCACAAGTAGAGACGCCAGGCCCCGGACTCACTTGCAATGAATACAATAGCCTCCGACACAGGCTTCAGGGCACAGGCCCCAGACACGGGCCAGTAGACGTGATTCTACCACAAGTCAAAACCAGGGGCTCCCTGGCTTAATCAGGGAACAGGTCTGACCAAGTAACTGACACGTCTTTCATCGTTTCCCACCAGTGTCCTTCAGGTGCTTTGCACATCAAGAGCCGCAGGTGGAGGGCAACTGAACCCAGGTCGCAGGGCTGCACCCGGGTCCGCGCTGCAGCTGTCCTTCCGGCAGTGTGAAGTCGCCCACACGTATCTGACCCAAAGCATCTCAGGGGACAAGTGAACTCTAGAAAACACCCCGGAAAGGGGTTTAGCAGAAGGTCGGTTCAGCTGAACCCCAGCACTGTGATGTGCGAGTGTCAGTACTGAGGTCACAGGACCTGGGGTGTGAATATTCGATACTACACTTCCAACAGGGTCGACAGTTTAACGTGTGGACTGAGGCCCACGGCGCCTGCACAGGAGAGGGCCGCCCACCCATCCTGCCCCAGGGACAAAAGCTGCACCGGCGAGCTCTCCTCTAGGGCAGTGCAGTGCCCACACCTCCCTCAGGAGGAAACGACCCAACCAGAGGTAGCAGCAGCGTCCTCCTGCGCTCGTGCCTGTGAGGGAATAACCACCGCTGACGCCTACCCCGAGCTGGCGGAACTCACGCCGGGAATTCCACAGACAGTCATCACTGCCAACCCGTTAACAACCTCTGCGTTGAGAATATCCCCATTCTCGTGTGAGAAACCCAAGGACGGGGAAGCTTGAATGAGGTACCCACGGACATACAGCTGATATTGTAAAGGGCAGTGCTGTAATTTTAAAACATGTCTATTACCTACAAAGCATAGGTTTTCTACTAAAACACATTCTTTATTTTTAAAATTTAACTGCACTTAAATGAAGAAC
Source organism: Mesoplodon densirostris (assembly GCF_025265405.1). Lineage (NCBI taxonomy): Eukaryota > Metazoa > Chordata > Mammalia > Artiodactyla > Ziphiidae > Mesoplodon > Mesoplodon densirostris. The sequence goes on along the minus strand of NC_082669.1, from coordinate 112,700,012 downwards.
ATGCTTTTCACTGATGATTAAATTCCACAAACAATGTTATTTGCATCTATTTTGATCAATACAATTACCAAACATGTTCACTCTCAAGGCCTAGGTAAAATGCAGAAAGAATTCTAAGCAGATAACTGTGGATGCAACACAAAAATACAGCTGGCTCTTTGACCTTTACATATATCCTCTCAATACTCAGTTTTCAGGATAAACTATAAGCATTTATTTGTCATGTACAGTATTTCTCAAACTGAATGTCAACAGTTAGCAGCAGCAGGTTTCTGAAAAATTCGAAGTGTAAACATTCTGTAAGTGGTGAATGCTCAGCCAAGGCCCGCCGCTAACCCTCTCTTTCAAACCGCAGCACTAATCTTCTGGGGGGGGTGGTCTTTGTATCTCAGAGGCTCCACAGCCACTCACAGACGTCACCTCAATTGTGGCCAGAACTGAGATTCTGTGGTTCCCTGAAGCTCATTTCTGTAAACAGCAATATACAATAGCACAATATTTTTAGAATCAAATCTAGTCTTCTAGGTATCTTGCCACTACTTGATTCAAAAGACAGATTAAAAGTATCTACTTATACAGTAAGGTTGGGGCGGGGGGACCTAAGTCATATATTACAGTTGACCCTTGAAGAATTCAGAGCTTAGGGGCCCACACACAGTTGAAAATCCATGTGTAACTTTTACAAGTCTATGGTATTTTTGTTCTAGCAGCCCAAACAGACTAAGACAGTTACCACTGGGTTAAACTGGGGAAGGGTATATGGAATCTCTCAATATTATTTTGTAAAACTGAATGTTAATCTAAAAATTAACTCAAAATAAAAAGTTTTTGAAAATCCAAAAAAAAAAAAAAAAATCCATGTGTAACTTTTGACTTCCCCAAAACTTAACTACTAATAGCCCACCGTTGACCAGAAGCCTTACCGACAACATAAACCATCGATTAACACATATTTTGCATGGTATACATATTATATACTCTACTCTTACAATAAAGTGAGCTAGGAGAAGGAAAATGTTATTAAGAAAATCATAAAGAAGAGAAAATACATTCACCGTACTGTACTGTATTTATTGACATGTCAAGTTTACATCATCTGCTTTCAAGATGCATCGCCTGGCTATCAGTACCTATACCAACACTGTCTTATACGATACAAAACACTGTAGATGTTATACACATTACTAACACTAGACATCAAAAATGAAAAGATAATGTGAAAACGAAACTCCTATTTGTTTACAGGTATAACGATTCATGCACTGATAACAAAGCATCAAGAATATGACTGTTTACGGTAGCCTAGCCTATACACTAAGGAATGAATCCTTACAGAATGTTTATGGCATACACCATTACAGTCATATTCATAATACGGTATTGGTAACATTGTTACATGTTTTTAAAAATCACTTAACTGTGATGATAAGCTGATAAGCAGTTTCTCCAATTACAAGAGAGGGAGGCATACTGTACGGTAACGTAACTTTGAAAGCAATGTTTTGAGAGTAAGAAAGCTAACACATTATTAATTTTATAGTTAGTATCACTCACTTTGCACTTATGTAAGCACAGGCTGTCCACTTCAATACAAGTTCTGCACACGATGGTGTGTCTGCACGATGAACACCTGGGTGACGATGATGATGACACAGAAATGTCTCACACGGTTCTTAGACTTTCCCAGGAAGACACCCACATACACAACAGCTAAGTTGTTCACTGTGCAGCGTGCTGATTACTCACTGAGAAGTGGACGTGGATCATCACAAAGGCCTTCCTCCTCCTCGTCCTCACGCTGATTAGGCCGAGGAGGAGGCCGTGGCAGGGGTGGGGGAGGTGGAAGGGGAGGCAGGAGGGGCGGGCGCGTTTGGTGTAACTTTACGGGAACAGATCATAATTTCTGCCTGACTTTTTTGCTTTTATTTCTCTAGAACTGTTTCTAGACGGTACCAATCCTTCTGGCACTGTTTGCTTTAGTTCCAGTGCCCCTATCACAGAAGGGTCCAAGGTGTAAACGTCAGGAGCGACGCTGAACAGTCAGAACCCTGCTGCCAGGTGGCCTGCCGTCAGCCCGCTGCAGGTGCTCTTCCTCTGCATCTTGTCCTCGCCGTTGGCTGCGGTTCAGAGGCTCTCATCTCCACCCCTTCGTCTTCTGTCAGCTCCTCTCACCTGGTGCCTACTAGCTCTTGCCTTTTTTCTCCAAGATCCGTATTTTGAAAGCCTTCACCCCACCCTTTTTACCATATTTACAATCTCTTTCATGATTTCCTTGATTGGCTCTGACGTAAATCCTGTGAAGTCACACACAGCATCTGGACACTTTTCCCCAGCAGGACTGTACTGTTTCTGGCTCGGTGGCGTTCAGGGCTCTTTCGATAACAGCTATGGCATCATCAACGGTAGCACCCTCCCAGACTCTCACGACGTTCTCTCTGCTGGGTTCTCTGACATCACGTTGACGAGCCTTTCCACGGAGCACCATGTGTAACGAGCCTGAAAGGTCCCTGTGGCCCCCTGATCTGGAGGCTGAGTTAGCGATGTGTTTTGTGCGCCAGCAGACCACTGCCACGCCTTCCGTGCTGAACTCACAGGCTTCTGGGTGGCTAAGGGCACTGCCAGTATCAAAAGAACTGTAAAGGCCATCCCTCATCAACAAGGTGCTTCCTGACGTCCAGGACAAGGCATTGATGGAACCAATCCAGAACAAGGGCTCTCACTGCCCAGGGCTCCTTGTTGTCCAACCAAAAGACAGACAGCTGGTGTTCATCTTTCCCCTAGAGGCTGGGGTGAGCAGCGTTATAGATGAGGGCAGTCCTGACCACACACCCAACTGCACTCCTGTCCCCTCCTGCTTAAGTGCTGGTGCTCACTTCTCTTCCTTACGAAAAAATGTCCTCGGTGGCAGTTTTTCCCCAGAATGGGGCACTTTTGCCTGCATTAAAAACCTGTTCAGGCAGATGTCCCTTTTCTTCAACGATTTTCTTAACAGCGTCTGGGAGCTCGTCTGCTGCCTGTTGGTGGGCAGATGCTGCTTCTGCTGTTATCTTGACAAGTTTAAAGCCACACTTCTTCCTAAAATTATCAAAACATCCTTTGCTGGCATTAAATTCTTCAGCTTTTGATCCTTCACCTTCCTTTTGCTTTAAGTTGTCATATAAGATACGAAGTAGCAGTATAACACACTATTCTGAACAAACTGGAAATAAATTTTAGGGCTCTCTTGACAATTTTAAGGCTCTCCTGAAAACTCTTAACAATTTTTAAAGCAACATGGTTATTAGATGGTTTATTCTTTTTTTACGACCAGTAAGAGAAAGTAAATTTGAAAGTATGTAAGGGAAATGCAAACCTTTAACAAAACATATGGATATATTTTCTGAGTTTGAAAATTTTTTAGAAAAAGTAAATTAACTGAAAACACATCTGGCTTTTGTATAAATAAAATATGTAAACTTAAAGTATTATGTTATGAAAAAAAATCAGTTTCTTACTAATTTCCAATGACATCAATGTCATTGGAAATTAAACATTTAGAGAATAAAACATGCATAGAAAAAAAAGTTGTCATATGTAAAGACTACTTTTTCTCAAATCATATTAGAGTCCATAGATACGCCTTTCTTACAGCAATCCCGCACGCGTTTTCAATATGAGATTAAAAAGGTATGTCACAGAGAGGACAAGGTTTCTGTGCCTGCTGGTGTAGCTGCTGCCACAGCTTCACAAATTTCCTTTTCTAATTTCTTGTTTTTACAACGGTCCTCACGGTGGATTCATTTGTCTTGACGTGGCAGTAACCAGAGCTGCAGGTACACGTCAAACAGCCCAACACTTTCTCGTCACGTCGTGCCTTTTCTCGGCTTCCTGGGAGCACGTCCAGCATCACTGGCAGCACTTTGTGCTGGCCCCTGGTGTCAGTCAAGGTTCACAGGGTTGCACTAGACACAAGGGAAGACACACAAGAACCGCGAGCGATCACTGTTTACTGGATTCGCGGTGTCCTGGAGGGGACGTGCTCAGGCGGAGGTGATGAGGGTCACGCTTGTCTCAAGGGGGTCCACAGCACACTGAACTCAGCGCCGGAGCAACAAGAGGCGGCTAAGAGATCATTAAAGCAGGACAGCGTGCGCTACAGGCACCTGCACGTTTGTTTACATTTCTCCTAACTGTGAAGGGCGCCACACGCCTTCTACAAGGGTTTCTGTACGTTTTGATAAACTTTAACTTCTTATAATAGGTCTGTGTATGCTTCTGACAGTAAATGATAAAACAAACAGACTAGTATCTATCAATACGTATATTTTATGCACTCATGACATACCTTTTTCTTAATTTTTTCAGTATTTCTAGGTTACGTGGTTTATCTGCACGTTTTTTCTAATTGTTATAAATCTCCAAAAAGTGTGGCAATATATTTCTCGAAAAAAATCTGCATAAGTGGACCCGCACCGTTCAAACCTGCATTGTTCAAGGGTCAACTGTCCTTTGATTTTACCCTATTATCACTTCTTCTTCAGAAAAACAATGTAATAAACCCTGCCCATGAAGCAAAACAGAATCCCACTGACCAACACCCAAGAGCACAGGTGAGGCCCTCAGGGATGGAGTCCAGAACAGCTCAGAGTCAGCTCTAGCACATCTCAGCCCAGACACTGGACGACGCCAAGAGCTCACTGTGACGACGACCCTCACAACACTCCTGGGAGCAAATACGGTCCCTCCTCCAGAGTCGCCACAAGGAGAAATGAACATTCGACCCACGCTCTCACCCAGGTAAACCGCTGCCGGGTGGTGGCACGGTGGAAAGAGCGTGCGTGGTGGCATCACCGCGCCAGGACCCGTGTCACTCTGCTTGCTTCGCTCCCTACTGCAAAAAGAAGTCCCTCAACTGCTCTGAGCTCCACCAGGTCAGTTCACTTGCCAGATGGGGTGAAACCCACACTTTAGAAAACTGTTCTGAGGTGATATGAGATACAAGAACCCATAAAAAATGGATTTGCTTTAATGACTAGATGATGTATGGAATAGTCCTATTAACTGATTATATGTAAATGATCAGTCAACGAAGCACTTCAAACCAATTTTCCATAAGTAAATTAAACATTCTGAGATGATATTTAATTTTACAATTTGCATAGCAAAATACCAAACAATTTTGACATATGGTTTAAAAATTCTTATGAAGAAGGCCTGACTGAGAGAACACTTGTAAAGATTTGAGGCATTGTCACATAAATATTGTAAGATTTTTCCAAAATCTTTAAACTCAATGAGATGATCAGCCTGCACAACTAGAGAGCTGGAGTGCGATTAACTTTTACAGCATTTTAAAGCTTAAGGATTCATTGGGAAATTTGGGGCTTATTGTCACTGAGCAGTAACATCTCAATCTCCATGACACAAAGTTAACTGAAAATCGCTGCAAGCACATGTTCTCATTTTGGCTGAAGAGCTCACGGACATACACTAGCCTGCAGGGAGCGGGACCTGCAGGAAGCCCAAGTCCACCAAGTGCAGAACCGGGTCAGCTGTGCACGTCCACGCCCTTCGCGGTGACCCAGCCTGGGAGACACGGCTCCCAAGACCTGGCTCCCGCCCTGCATCTGAGGAAGCCCTCCAGCATCAAGCATATCTCAGCTCTTCTCTGAACACTCTGCCAGCCGTCTGCCAACTTATGACTCCGTTAGAGCTCTTGTCTTTCTTGTTTTCAATCACAAATTCAACAAACATCTACTGAGCACTAGCTACCTGGGTGGGCTGAACAAGGATTCAGGATCCCATCTTATACCGTGAGGGCCTCAGTCAAGTGGGAGACACAGACACAGAAACTGCTAACACAGTAACACATAACACAATACAACAGCTACTATAATTGATTATGAAGGACTGTAGATCCCAAAGGAGGGAGAACTTTTTTTTCCCCCCAAAATATCTTAGACTAGGTGTCAGAATACCTGATTTCTGCCCCACTCGTACAAAAAGCTTTGAAAACACAACGTCCTAGGCAACAGTAACCTGGTATAGGGGAGAGCTCACAGCCTGTGTCAGACTTGAGTTAAAACTCTGTCTCAGTCTGTGATACTTGACCTCAGAGGGCAATGGCACAGATTAAACGACAAAACTAAGTTGGGTTAAAGACAAAAATGCTGCACACGAAACCTGGAACAGAGTAAGGGAGCAAGTGACGTTAGCGTTCCTCCACTGTTCCACAATATGACAAAATTAGCTCTTTAAGAAGAAAGAAAAGTATTCAAAATGAGAGGTTTTGCTTTCCTAGAAGAAGAAAATGAAATTACTCCCCTGGAAGAAAAGGCAACCGTTATTCTGTATCTGACAACCTGCCAGCACCTCCCAAAGACGTGAGCTGGAGCCTGCCAGGCTTTCGTTTTTAATACCTGCATTGATGTAACACTGATTTAATGTAATATCATGGATACCATATCCTGAAGTTAAAATTATTAATATATGTATTAATAATACTAAAACTTTTAACATTGGGTGTCAAAGATTAACATAAGACAAAATGTGTCACTGAGCTCTAAATGCTGTCCAAATTATTGTTACAATATAATTCTCTTTTATCTAATAGCAGTGTCATTGAAGCACACTTAACCTTTGATAAAGAAATTTGGATTGCAATGGTGTTTATATTAGTGTATTTAACTTGGCTTACAATTTATGATGTTTACATAAATAGACTCTTATATACGACATTTTTAGAATCATAGCTTTTTTGTCAACTAACTTTTAGAGACAGACATTTGGGGGAAAGAAGAGCTTTTTGCCTTAAAAAACAAATCAATATTTGAAAGGCTTCTGTAGCAATAATTATTTGTTAATCTTAGAATTATTATTTGATAATATACACCCCCCAAATTTGACCTACATTTGTTTTGAACAGTCATTACAGAACAAGACAATCAACACTAATTGTTAAATGATCACCTTTTTCTATAATCCCCCAGCCTCCCCCTGCCATATGTACACATACAGAGAGAATTATATATACCATTTTCTGGGGAAAGTTTGTCATAAGCATCTTCATAAATATAATTTCTTCTTATTGTGACATTAATTCCATCCAGAAATGGACCATCTCCTTGAACTTCTTGCTTATCTGCATAAATCAACCTTTGAAAGATCTAACAGAGGGGAAATTATAAGGTTACTTGAAAACAACAGATTTTTCGTTATAAACATAAGCAACCAAAAGAAAAAACTGCTAAATAAATCTTAACTTTAACTTTTGTATCTCCATAAACTCGGAAACAAATTTTAAAGGCCAAGGTACCAGATACTGATTTTATGCCTTATCAGTAAACGTCCAGTATTTATATATTTGTAATATTGTTCCTTTTCCCCACTTCACAACAAATTTTAAAAATCCCATGGTATGTCATATTTTTAATATTTCCTTTTGGAAACCTTTTATAAAACTCCAGATGGTGGAGGGAAGAAGAGTAGCTTTGGAAAGCTGTACATTAATATTAGTAGGAATATCTCTATAGTGATAAAATTCAAGTAATTTTTTTATGCTAAAAATCCAGTAGAGGGCACTCAGGAATTATGCAACACCATGTGTATATGTGAGTGTGTATGTGTTTTAATGAAGAAATGTCAATAGCTTTAAATGTTCATCCTGTGAAAAGACTGGGCAGACCTAAAAAACACTCTCTTGAAGCCGGAAGTGTAGTTTTTAGAAATTGCTAAATAAGTTGGTGAATACAAACAAAACATTTTTTCAAGAGGTATTTGATTGGATTATGCTTTTATAAATCATGGTCAACTATTAACAATCTAATGAGAAAAACATAAATTATTTAATCAGATAGGCACTAGGCAACTTTAGAGATTTTTTCCATTGGTGTTACTTTTTTTTTTTTTTTGCGGTACACGGACCTCTCACCGTTGTGGCCTCTCCCGTTGCGGAGCACAGGCTCTAGACGCGCAGGCTCAGCGGCCATGGCTCACGGGCCCAGCTGCTCCACGGCATGTGGGATCCTCCCTGACTGGGGCACGAACCCGTGTCCCCTGCATCGGCAGGCAGACTCTCAACCACTGCACCACCAGGGAAGCCTGGTGTTACTTTTTAACTCTGAGATGATATAAATAACCACAAAACACAGGGAAAGAAACCAAATTCCATACCTTTACTCGCTCCTCAAATGGAACCACAAAGGGCAACTCTGTTAGGATGGCGAGCTGTCTTTCCTCAGACACAGACAGTGGCGGGGACTCCAGACCTACTGCAACACAGTTTAAGACCTTCGTTACTGTGTGTACCTTCCTTTCCAGACTCACAAGGCTACACTGTGCATGGTTCAATTTAAAGACACTCTGGAAAAAGCTGAACTATATACAGGGACAAAAACCTAACCTGTGGTTGCCAGGGGCCAGGGTAAGGAGCTGGCTACCAAGGAATGAGGTGTTTTCTGGAACGATGAAACTCCTCTACCTGGCTGATCACAGTCAAAAATCACAGCCCAGTAGACTAAAGAGCGAACTTCACAGTATGTGAATTCCACCTCAGTAAACTCGAGTTATAAGAGTGGGGAGGCCCCAGGGAGCTCACCGTCCAGGGTGGACCGCAGGGGGCCAATCCGCCCCATTCGCCTGAACCTCCAAGCGCTTCTGGACGCCGGGACGTAGAGCTGGGTGACCTGTGGGGACCAGACACCCTGCTTAGTCAGCCCTTCCCTGTGTCCCAGCACACACTTCTACCTTGCCTCATTCAAGCTGCATCAGTGTTTCACATTTATTTAGCTACATCCCTCTCTTCCATCTCCTATCCTTTTCAGGGGACCTTTTCATAACCTCTCTCCTATGCTGGCTGCTCTTTTACACTTTTACACTGTAATTATTTTTTCTAAATACATTCCAGGGAAATCTCTACTTGTTCTAGTTAACGATGTGTAATATCTGGACATAGTAAATCATCATAATATGACTGCTTTATGAAGAAAACCACATCACCCTTAAAAAGTTAATTTCTCACTATTACCAAATATTTACTCTCATAATTTTTTAAAAAATTGTCTGATTGAGCATCCAAATAAGGCTGGTATAGTATACTGTCTCTGAATCCTTTTCATCTGTCAGGTCCCTTCGGCCCTTATTTCTGCCCTTGTGACTTTGATGAGGAAGCAGAAGCATTTGTCCTGTTATCTTCCCCATCGTGTGGATTTTGCTAATTGCAGCATCATGGTGTCAACATGTACTTCTAGCCCCTCCATTTCCTATAAATTTGTCGTTACATCTGGAAGTTTCACCAGGCTTGGTCTCCGGGAGAAACACTTCCGAGGTGGACGGTGTTCTCTCCTCGAGAGGCATGCGTGCTCAGCACTGTTGGTCGCAGGTCAGCGATAAGAGCGAGAACTTGTGGGAAAATAGCAGTCAACTGTCAACGGGCACCAGACACACTGCTTGGCTCAGCTGACAGTCTCCCTGGAGCACAGCAGCAGCACAGACCCTCGTCTCCCAGGCCTCCGGCCCACGTCTCCACTGTACTTGCACTTCATCAGAGCAGGCAGGCTAGACACCTTCTTCACGTACTGTCAGCTGGAACACTTCCACGTCGAGAAGGCTCTCACAGCGTCGACTCCATGGTTAGCCCACGAACAGCTCATAAAGGAGAGGCAGGCTGAAGGCGTGACTGCTGCCTTCTTCCCACCAGTATTTACAACGAGGGTGCTTCCTCTGCGTCCCACAAGGACGGCTGACGAAGCCCTTCTGTTCAGCATCCTCCTGAACTCACAGGTTCAAACACGCCTGACGGCTAGTCCTCTGCGCCTACTCTGCGGGCGCTCGCCTCCACCTCCGGCTGCTGAAGCCCTCTGAGACGGCCCCCGGCCCTCACACGATCTCCCGTGGCCCCCGCTCTCAGGTGAAAGAACATGCCACCGTCTCACGCACTTCTTCCCTGGGCCTGCCACGAACCACTGTGCCGAGGACCCTTTCTTTTCGGTGGGAAATGCTCAGAAACCCCAACATGGGCCCCAGAGGCTTGCACTGCTACAGGACCTGCCACAGCATCTCAGCCTGGCCAGTGGGCAGAGCTCAAGCCACATGCTTAACTCAAAGAGACAATACTTCATGCGGACAAAGCGATGCTTCTAAAACACCCGTTTTCTTTAACATCTCTGTGATCTTGTTTCCTCCGTACCCACCACCCTCTGCCCTCAGCCTCAAGTTTCTGAGATGAATCCAGTCATGCGTTTCTCTGACAAACAACAATGAAAACACCTCATGTCCTTTGTTAATGTTATCTTAATTTATTTTGAAATAGATTATACTATTTAATCTACTTTAGATCTTAGTAATATTCAAATTTCTCTCTGTCCCTTTAGAAAACCAGAAATAAGTTCCATCTCTTAAGTACTAAATATATGCTGAAAATAACAATAAAAGCAAAAATTTTTTTCAACCCCCCAAATCCCCGTTATCCTTCAATATACTTTGTGGTTAAGAGCAAATTAGGATTAACAACAAATGCAGGATGCATGTGGAAGCCAATGATATTGCTCTACGTTCCACTAGGTGACCCAAGAGTTAGTAACACAAAAGTTTACTGTTAATATTTAGTTACATAATAAGTTAAACAACTTTAAAGGATTTATTCTTCTCCCCCAAAAGATAAAAGCTGAAAAAATACGTTTAATGAAAAATATTTAAAAGTAACACCTTATCTGCTTTAATATCTTCTTGCTCTGACAGCCAGTGATTGGGAGGACAAAAATTTCTCCTCGCGTCTCTGGACTTCAACATTTTCACCAGGTTGGTGATAACCTGAGAGGAAGAACAGGAACATGTCACACACAGGCTCGGGAACTACGGCAACACTTCCGGTCAGGAGTGAGAGGCCACGGTACCGCTTCACCTCCATGTCCGAGGACCCGGGCTCCCGTGGTGAAGGGCTGGCTACACCGCCACCAGGTCTGTCTGCAGAAAAGCGCCTCGTTCTGTGATTACAGGAGTTAGTTTTAGGTACAAAGCAGTTAACATCTACCGGCAAAGAGAGAAAAATTACTAACACAAATGTGTGCAAGGGCTGATTTCTTAAAAACTGCAAGGGAGGCAGTAATTAAGTTTTAAAACACAGATGGGGAAATGTATTAACCCATTTGAGCTATAATAAAAGACATCTCCGGGCCTCCCTGGTGGCGCAGTGGTTGGGAGTCCGCCTGCCGATGCAGGGGATACGGGTTCGTGCCCCGGTCTGGGAGGATCCCATATGCCGCGGAGCGGCTGGGCCCGTGAGCCATGACCGCTGGGCCTGCGCATCCGGAGCCTGTGCTCCGCAACGGGAGGGGCCACAACAGTGAGAGGCCCGCATACCGGGAAAAAAAAAAAAAAAAAAAAAGACATCTCCAAGTACAGCAATTTCCCTAAGGTAAAACACATTTCTTATTTTTCTGAAAAACACTCTACTCAAGGCTGCTGGCAGCAGGGGAGGGGTGGGGGGTGGGAAGCAGTGTCCTAGACACACCTGTCAACCTTCCAAAAAGAAAGACGATTTCAGTATTTCCCTTACGCAAGCCTCTGGAATTAGGTCTGCGTCCCAGTGCAATTCCATGCAAACTCAGAGTACCATCCTTCAGAAAGCCTCCCCACGCGCTCTGGCTACCCCCGCCCCCTCCGCATTACCATAGCCTAGTCCTTCACTGCTGTCTTCCCGGTGAGCACCGGCCCCTCTCTGGCTGTGCGGTAAGCCCCCCCATGCACAGAACCCAAGTACCTACCTAGAAACCTAGTAGGTACCTGATGATGGACAATTGTATAATAAATTCTGTGATGTACGATTAAAGAGATCTTAATGGTACTGTCTATTTAAAAAAGACATGAAGTTATACATTAAATAGAAATGTGTTTTGTAACAAACAAAGATAAACCAACACAAAGTTTTAAAACCAAAGTTTTAAACCTTTACAACCAGGAGTTGATCAGACAACTACTATGAAGTTAATGACTACGATGGTATTTTCTGAAAAAGTCAGCCAGGCTTTCTGTACACATTGCCTCTAATTCAGTAAAATATAATTTGAATAAAGAACTAGGAAATGTCATTGTGTGTCCAACGCAAGTGGGTAAGAAAGGGTCCTTGGTTGATATCTCAGGCCACTACGACACCAACACCGGTTGGATGATCTGCCCAGTGACAGAGAAAAAGTAATGCTTGAGCGGTGTGGCCATCCAGACAAAACCACATTAGCAAAAACCTCTCAAGATCTAGAACACGGCTTGTACACTGGTGGATATATCGTGCCAATTTAGCTGTGATGTCTACCTTGTGGTATTTTAAAGCCTATTGGAATACTATGGTACTGTCCTTTTTGAATCAGCAGAAACTAGCACAGGTAAGCAGTCAGTTGCTCAGGGGTCAGGTTACACACATGCAGTGTTTTACGATGACTGATTTTAAGTGCAGCTGGGGTAGACTGAGAAAGGCCTAGTCTTTGGTTCTACCTGGTTAACCGCTTGTCATAAACAGAGTAAGGCCATTGACCTACGGCACCAACTCCGGGAAGTCTCCCGGTACTGCTCTTCAGAAGAAAAGACGAGATCCCAGTAAGTTCATTCCACGTGCTCTCTGGGTCTGGGACAAATTCAGTCGGGTCCACACAGATCGCACCAACGGATGCTCTTCCAACAGTGGAGAGTAAAGTACAGTCTTGTGGCAGGACGCACATTATGTCTTATCTCTCCTTTTACCTAACCAATTACATCGGTATTTTGAGTAAATTTGGATTTAATAGACATTGTGCTGAAATTTACCCACAACACACCAAAACTGTTGACAAAAGACGTGCTTTCTGACAAACACTTATGTGTGTTTGCTTAATTGCACCCATTAACTTATGGCTCTCATACATCCCCCAGACTCTTGACACCATCCCCACTGCACACGCTCAAGTTCACAGCTGCCTAACCCCCAGGAGCAAGCTGTCATCCACCTCCTGGTATTCACCACGATCCAATCTATGCTGATGAGGACATTTCTTTTCTATAGGTCACAAACATTATCAAACTACCTAAGAGGTAATTAATGCCATAATTTACATTCCTCTTTTAAATTACTGTGAAATTAAACATTATAAAGTTTCAGTATATGGCATTCCCTTTCATATTTTCATATTCTAAATATGAAAAAGAAGTAACATAAAATGTCCTATCCTAGTATCACTGATCCTCTTTCAAAAATATAGGAGAGAAAGAGAGACGTGGGAAGGGAGGCATGAGCGGTGGGGGGAGAAAGGAGGAAAGCAGAAGGTACAAAGTGATGTGGGCCTGAGATACGGCAAGGAAGGGATGTCAACAGAAGGCACTGTGGAAAAAGCATATCCTAACAAACTAAAGCTGACAGGAAAGAAAACTTGAAGACGAGCCCTAAATAGGACTGCCAGAGAAACTACAGGACACCTAGACAAAGATGAATTCCAGATAAACGTCAAATGAATTCTTTAGTATAAATATGACCCAAATATTGCTTTATTCAAAGTATGTCTCAAATATTGATTTTTAAAAAGCATAAGTGTATCCAAAATATTGCACAGGACATACTTGTATCTAAAATGCATTTGTTGTTTATCTGAAATCCAAATTTAACTGGGTGACACATATTTTCTGTGTTAAATCTGGCAATATGAGCCCTGCACCAATTCCCCAAATATTTTAGAAATGTCAGATCCCCTAAGAACATTCTTCTCCTTTAAACTATTTTTCTTCTAAGTTTTAGAGAAAAATACAAACTTTAAGTAACCATGAAAATTTTAACTGGATCCATTCTGTGATTGCAGAACACCTTTAAACACATTCCCTTTCTCTGCATTCATTTTCAGTATCACAAACTGCTAGAAATATTTAGTACTGAAAAAGCAAAGTTTACATAGGTAACCTTAAAAAACCACGTAAACTGACGAAAGAATGTCACAGGTAAAGAAAATTGAAGTAACGATTTTACATTGGATCAATACAGACGCCCAGTGTTGAGATCAAAAGACAGTTTCTTTTTCAGTTAATTTTATCAAATCTCCTCGCACAGACATGTCTACTACAGAAGACAGGACCAGCACCAAGAGACCGGCAGGATTAACTTCAGTCCTGGGGTGCAAGTCTGCAAACTGAGATCAGAGGTTACTAATACCTGCCCGAAGGGAATTCACCGCACAGTCAGGCCTGTGGGTCAACCCAGCTGCATTTCAGAACCTCCTGCTGACAAACACCCCAACGGGCACCAACAACAGCAACTGGAACTTAGTTCACCTGAGGTGAGCCCGTCAATAACTGTTAACTGATCCCTAAGAGGTCGTGAAACACAGTGAGACTTGAGAACCAGTGTGTTAAGAAATATGAAATAAAACAGCAAACAAGCAGACACCGGGATAACTACATGCACCTCACTCAATACACAGTTTTGGCAGACTTTAACGGTTATAAATATAGTAGTAGTATATTTTACGTGATATGTTTAACTCTTGTCTCCCATGTCATCTTCTTCCACGCTGGATCTAAACTTTCATACTCAAAAACTAACAAAATTATTGAAGCAAATACTCAGAAATGCACAAAACTGTTAGGCGTGTTTGATTATTCACCACTGAAGTAAAGAACAGGTGATACCAGGGAATTCCCTAGTAGTCCAGGGATTGGGACTCTGCACTTTCACTGCTGAGGGCCAGGGTTCAATCCCTGGTCGGGGAGCTAAGATCCCACAAGCCACGCAGACAAAAGAAAAACAACAAAAAACAGAACAGGTGACACCTACAAGCAGGTTTCCCTTAACCCCAATGTTAAAAGGACCAAGCAGATGACTGATTAGAAACACACAGATGACTCATAAAAATCACACCTGACAATGGTCCAAGTTAAAGATTTTAAATTAACACGCACTATTTCACAAGATTACTGTATGTATGAAACTTCACTGGCTATGATGATCACAAGAAAATCCTGACTAATGAACTTAGGGAAATAATCTTAAGCATTACATATATTACATCTTAGAATAAATTTATATATATAAATAATAATATATCTGATGATGACTTAAAGCAACGGATGTTCAACTATGATATTTCTGAATGGAGATCACTGATATGTGCTTTATTATTGCAACAACAAAAATACATATAGTCCAAATTTTGAAAGGCAACTGTAATAATCTCTTTTTATCTTAAATCTGGTTATGTAAATTCAAACATCTTAGGTAATTATTTTAAAACTTCAAAACAAAGCATAGGACACAGCACATAATTTATGGGTACCTAAGTGTGGTAAATGTGTGATGTGATAAATATAAAATAAAGAATTTTTTAGATTTTGATTTCATAATGAAGAATATGTAAAAATGAAATACAGGGCTTCCCTGGTTAAGAATCCTCCTGCCAATGCAAAGGACACGAGTTCGAGCCCTGGTCCGGGAAGATCCCATATGCCACGGAGTGACTAAGCCCACACACCACAACTACTGAAGCCCGCAGGCCTAGAGCCCGCGCTCCGCAACAAGAGAAGCCACCGCAAATGAGAAGCCCGCGCACCGCAATGAAGAGTGGCCCCTGCTTGCCGCAACTAGAGAAAGCCCACGCGCAGCAACAAAGACCCAACGCAACCAAAAAATAAATAAATAAATAAATATTTTTAAAAAATGAAATACAAGAAAAACCAGTAAAGTACCAGCTCTTAAGATCATCACATAAAAGGCCAGAATGATGATTTTCCTAGTGTAATTCAAAGTTTAGAATGACTTTAGCAGTTCTTTTTTCCATCCTGCATACTCTTAGCTTTGTTCTAGCTCAACATCATCAGTTGAAAGTTTCTCTTTTTCATTATATAGTGATACTCAAAGAACAGGGACTCTGTCCGACCTCATTTATGATTCCCCAGCACAGGGTGGAGCCAGTGTTCTCGGATAAACACCGTGGGTGTCTAAATACCTGACAGGAATGACACGCTAGCCTATGAAAGTCAGTACGTGTAAGGACTCCTGCTGTCAACGTGACTATTTGTTACAGTTGGTCTATTTTAAAAGTCAGTCTTCTGCAGCATGTTTAGAACACTACAAACTTACTTCTTGACGTCAAACACAGAGAAGGACACGGGGCGGCTCTGCCACCTCAAAGGGAGCCGGGGTTCGCCTCCCTGGCCGACACGGACGGTTAACAGCAGCGCGTTTCCGTTACAACGAGGCATTGCTGTGGCTTTCATGGTTTACTTTTTTAGAGTCTTTTCAAAACTGAAAAATGCAAACCAACCACCAGGAAAGTGAAACTCCCTTGTACTGCAGCCCTGTCTGTCTGTCCAGTGCACGCACGTAAGGCAGGTGCCAGGCCTCCCTCCCGGTCCCTCCTTTCAGGCGGCTCCAGTTCAGTTTGGCAGCTGCACACAAAGGCAAATCAAACAGGAGCTCCCATCGCCTCACAGGGCTAAAGCGATTATAGCTGTAAATTACACTTCAAGAGGAGTTTATAAATTTGATAAATGCATCAACTGTTTTAGTAGTGTCAATGCAGGGCTCGGAAACTGACCTCAATTCTTACAGTGACAAAGAAAGATGACTCCATCCACTTAAAAGTCTATGTTCTGTGACCAGCCCCCAGGGCCTCTCTCAGAAATTAGTCTGAGCGGACCATCAGGAGGCTGAAAAATGAAAATGGTTGGTGGTTGAAGGAGTCGGCTCTCATCATGTGCAACTCTGTCAAAATCAACAGAAGGCAGGAAGTCATTGGCAAAATGCTCCTACTTTCTTTGGTTGATTCTACCTTGAATCCTTCAGCTAAAAGTTGACACTGAAATATATATAAAATGCTGAACGTTTACTTTCATACTTTTCAGGGGGACAATGGAGAGGAGCAGCTGAGTTCACATGCTGCCTCCATCATCTACTATAGCTATGTGACCGCATCTGTGAAATGGGGATGATTATAGTATCCTCCTCACAGAGCTACCGCTTTACATGAACTAATATATGTAAAGCCCTTAGAATATTGTCTGAAACACAGCAACCACTGAGGGTTAAATTCGTATTATTTCATATTAAGGATAATTTTTTCTTAAAAGAAAAACTAATAGCAGCCGAATCCTTTCAAAGACTTGCCTTGATTTTGTTTTGTTTTGTTTTGTGGGCTCAGCTCAGCAGCAGGCAGTACAAACAAAAAAATCTTTTTCAAAGAACAGGAATCTCATTCAGAAACTTGTCTTCAAACAAGTCTGTTCTAAACTCAGAAGATCTTTATAACAACTCAATTTCAAACCTAAAACAATCCTGCTCCAAAAAAGGTGAACTTTTACCCTAATTCTTTAAAAAAGCAACAACAAAAAATCCTCAATCCTTAATAAAGTAGTAATGAGTCATTTTGAGGCATAAGAAAAAATTCACTACAAAATTTTCATTTAATGGTTAAGCAAAATAAAATAGGACCAGGGGAAAAACACCTTATACAGCATTATTAAATTCAGACGTTTCTGGGTCCTAAAGATAAGCCTGTCCTATGAAAATTACGAAATTCTGTATAGGTGCTATAAAATGATGAAATTATCTGATACTGTACACAAAACCTGATAACATACGTAATGGAAAGTTTTACTAATAAAGATCCCAGAGTTTAATTAAATACTTAAAAGAAAAACATACATGCTACCATTAATACCCATATCCAGGAAAAGCTTACATAAGAATTACAAGTTTTAAATGGGCAATATAGCTTATTTTTAACTTAGAAAAGATGCAAAAGTGTCAGCCTTTAAGCAAGGATATATTAAAGGGCTCAACAAGTGACCCTAAAAGTTTACTTAGAAATATAGAGATAGGTAATTAAAATAAATTGTGCAAACATATATTACATCAATCTGCCCAAATTATAAATTCAGTGATGCATTAGCTCTGTATTCAGTGCAATCAAAACATTATCAGTTACTCTCACTGCTACTAATGCTCGTGCTCATAAGTGAAATGTGTTGTAAAATCGGGCAGAATGGGCTGGACAGAGCCTATGGTGTGCTCGTAGGATGAATAAGCAGTCCTTAATTAGCCCATCAGGTTAAGTGCAAGCATTAATGGGCCTTTCCTAAAGTCTAGCTTGACATCTTTCTCCAAACATGGCCAAGAAGAAAGTTCCATTAGCAATATTAATACAAGCTTAGTTGATCATTTTCATTCAATTAACTTCTTTCAATTAAATAGATAGCTTGACAAAAGCAGTGATAAAAGACCTAAAGGGACAGCTGATGACTCGAACTGAACATTAGCGTGCGAGAGGTCGCTAGTATTAAACGGACTGTAAATCTAGCATTCAATTTGGAAAATGCATTTCTTCTGCTCTCACTCCTTTAATGAGCGATTTTAGCTGACTAGATGTGTTTGCTGCAGAAATTTCATGGGAAGTCAAGCACCCTTTTTCTTTTCTGTTTTTCTGCCCCAGTAGTTCTATTCTCAGTCGTGGTGGTTTCCTGCCAACATTCCAGCCACGGTAACTTGTAACTTCTCTTTCTGCACGGTTAAAAATGAAGATATTTTAAAATAATTTATATTCAACTTGCATTAAGTTAATGATCTTATTCTACCTTTGTTACTCAATTTCTTAAAAGATTAACTACATAAAATCTGTAAGAGATTTTTTAGTGAAAAATAAAACTGAAAACATTAAAAAAACTTTTAACTATACATCACCTTGTCATTGGAAGTACTTGGGGCAATTTATAAAAGATACAAGTAACAATGTAAAAACAAGGCTTTAAAAGGAGGCAAATGTAAAATGAAAATGACTTTTCTTAAAAGTTTTTCAAACTAACAATTATGCTTGAAACAAACCTGTATTTCTATTCTTCTAAAATGAGTCAATTCAAAAAAAATCTGTACATTATTTAACCTCAGTAAACAAAAATATTCATACACTCATTACCTTAAATAACTGAATCCATCGTTTCTGTTCCATCTGTATACATTGCTGCATTTCAGAATTAGTAGTAACTCCAATACTTTGAAATGCTGTAATATATTCTTCTCGAACTTCTGGTTTTGTTTCTGGATAAGCCAACTTGATGATCCCTAAGCATGCATCTCGAAGGCATCGAGACAGCATTATCAGCTCTTCTAAAGTAAAAGGCATCATTGATGATTGTCTCTGGCCTACAACTGGAAAACATAATCCAAGTTTCTATCACATTTGGGGTTTTTTTCATTTCTTAACACACACTGAAAGACTTAAAAGGCTTAAAACTTTTCTACCACCTATGAAAATGGACAGGCCATGAGGCCAGCAACAAACCAATTCCTCAAAATTCTTACCTTCTATGGGATCACCGAAGAATTCATTATCATGTATGGAAATCAGTGAATGACTAAACAAGGAGCTGAAAAGGTAAAAGAGTGGGATGATTCTACTAGAATCTTCAAAAGACATAGGAGAACCCCTTGATATCACCTGAAGCAATGGTACCATAGACCTAGAATTGGGAAAAAGGAGAAAAAAACCCGCAATGATTTAGTTTGGGAACAAATTAAGACATGACATCAGACAAATATAATCAGGGAAAATAACGTTTACATTAGCAATTAAACTCCTTCCAGGGGAGGCAAAGTCATTCTAACAATATAGGTTAACAAATAACATAAATTAAAGAATAGGACAGCAAGCCACCACTCTTTATTAATGCTCCTGCTACTATCTTCAACTGGATAAACTTAGTAATGTGAGAGTGAACCAGTGGTCCCAAGGTTCACTGGAAGAACAGAGAGTATGTAACGCCACTCTTGAAGACACGCACTTCACTTTTATGCTGAAAACCACCTCTTTCCCCTCTACAAAGGGGCTGGTCTCATGAAAAATTTATCCAGCCACTTACATTCAGGAACGTTCAAAACAGTTAAATGTTGAGCCCAAATGAGAACCCTCAGGCTGTCTCCCCTTTAGACACTGGGCCTTGTTTCCACCTACCAGCCCCGTTACTGTTACTGTTACCGCTCCCACTTTTACGAGGAGTCCCGAGGCTGCCTGGGGCAGCTCTAAAGTGGGCGGGTCTCTCCCCTCCCAGGAGCTGCGAGCTCTCACGGTCACTTCTCCCTCCTGGTTAAATGCGGCTCCCTCTCTCGCTGAACACTCAGCTCCCAGAGGCTCCCGTGAGCTCCTCCCCAGGAATAAAGCCCCGCGGCCTCTCCAGTACGTCCGGGTGGTCCTGGATTCGCAGACCTTGTGGGCAAGATCGATCTCTCATCTCCCTCCACCCGCACCTGCACCTCGAACATCAATTTCCCCCAAACCACAGTTATCTAGGAGGCGACATGTGACGAGGAGTCAGGAACGCAATTCCCCAGGGGCCGGCCCACCGCTGCCCCAAGTCACATGGGCGAGCAGAGCAGGAGGTGAGGCCTGGCTGAGGCGCTGTCCTCGCTGGGGGCTTTGGTCAGCTCGGATGAGCCACCCGGAGCTCTAGGGTGTCCACGCGGCACAGTTCAGGGGACAGCACGCCACCACCGGGGCTGGAGCGCAGGGCCCAGCTGTGCAGCCTGGGCTTGGCTCCCCGCTGAGAAGCAGCACACCCGGGCCAGCGCCCCACGTGGCCCCCGTGCTCAGCACAGAGCACCACGCTGAGTGAAAGCCAGCCGTGCAAAACAGAAGTGCAGTGAGGGCAGACACAAAGGCACAAGCACGCTGTCTTCCCTCCTCGCCAACCTGGGGACGACAGGAAAAGGCTGTGTGCCTGGGGCACCGCACAGCAGTGGCCAAGTCCCAAGAGGACAGGAGCCCCCATCTTCCCCAGGTCGCCCCCACCAAGCCTAGCCCTGTGCCACCCACTCAGTAGAACAAAAGGGTAAGGTCATTTGTTTTGCTGATATTGGTAAAACTAATAGTTTGTATTTTTTAGTTCCCTTGTCACTAACTGCAGAAGTACAAAAACAATGAATATTGACAAACAAACACTATTTAGGGGGACATGGTACAGGTCGAGTTCAGCAGCTGCAATGTGGAGAAAGTATTTCCTGAACCTAAGAGGGCGATAAAGCCGCTTTCAGCTGTGACCCGTCAATAATCCTTGGGTCTAAATTCAGCAGCGGCATCAGTTATGCACATATATGTCAGGACGCATAAAACTCTTACACTGCTTCCCTAAAAGAAGATTAGGGCAATTATTCAACATTAGCTTATTTGTTCTCTTTAACCCCTGTGAGGCAAGCAAAAGGAATTAACCACGTTCACGTGAATGACAGGAAGCGTGACTGGCAGGAAGGCTCAGCCATGCGCCCGTGGTCTCGTCCAGCTGGGGCTGGAATGAAACACGTCTCCTGATTCTCTGCCGACTGCTCTTTCTGCCATCAACACTGACTCAGATACTCCTCTCAAAACAGGTCAAAGACTTATGTGCAAATAAAAAGTCCGTAATTTACTGTAATGAAAGGAAAGACACTGATTCGTGACTCGGAGAGTTGGCTGGCTAAGGAGCACCGACGAGGCCTCAGATAAACCCTCACCCCTGGACACACCCTCAGAACAGGGGTTTCCACAGGAGGCCGGGCGACTGTCCCCCTCCCCTTAAGTGAAAGAGCTTCTCGTCGCCTCTAGAAGCTTCTGGTGAATGCATTCTTGCCTTGAAAAGCTTTAAGAGGGCTATTGTAAGTACTACTAACCACTGGAGCCACTGTGAAAAGTAATGGGCAGGATATACTCAAAACAGGCCCTAGTGAGCTAAAGACAAAAACGAACCACACCAGCCTCACTACACAGGCCTGTCCGTGACAGGGCAAAACACCCTCAGGTTAGGTTTTGGTAAAGACAGGCCTATCAGAAAACAGAAACCAGCTGCCCATATGCCCCTTCAGCTTCACCTGCATCCCCATCACCGAGGAGCCCGTGAGGCCACAGATCCGGGCTTCTAACCCAGGCCCCGAACCCAAGCCTCAGGGCCGGGGCCAAGAAGTCTACACTTTGACACGCTCCTCTCATGAGCCTTATGCTCCCTGAAGCTCAGGAGTCCCAGCTGCGTAAGTCCCACTATGAAACCACTGATATTTTCAAGTTACACTTAATGCCATTTTCAGGAAAATCAGGCATTTCATCTTAATTTTATTCCAATAATAAATATGATGAGATACACATTAGGAATGTGTTAATACACTGTAAGTTTCTTGAGGGAGTTTATTTTAATAAATTAAATTACAAAGAAATTCATTCTCAAATGAGCTTTTAAGAAATAATGAGTTTTAAAAAATTTGTATAACTTTACTAACTTATAATATTAATAATTTAATATAATCAATACTATCTCATTTTTCTTTCATACACCATGACTCCATCTCCTCACCAGGAGACAAATGCCATAAACAAATAGGCAATCATCAGGCAGAGCCAGGACGGGACCTCTGTTGCTAAGCTGAGACACTTGGAGATCAATGATAATTTCCGGTTCCAATGATCCCCAATCTTCTTTTGCCCTAAACAAACCTGTCATTCATGAATGCCAAGGCAGGCATAATCATAAGTGTTTGAAATACACACACACACACACACCTAGAAACCTTACGTCTTAATTTGAAAATCACAGGATATAAAGATATTTTCTAGATCTTCAGTTATCTCTCTCTCATCTCTACTGCGGCTGCTCACTGTTGAGACGAGAGACATGGCTCCACCCTTCTGCGTTTCACCAGCTCCAGTGGTGTCATTCAAAACTCCCTTCAGTCATGTAAGATGCATTAAAATTACATGAAAAAAACATGAAAGTAACTCAAAGTTACGCTACAAGTACCCTGCCCTCCCTCTAGCAGTGGGAAGAGGACTGGACCTGGGCTCCTTTGGCACAGGGCTGGCTGGGACTCACCCGAAGGTGCTGAAAACGGGACCATCTCGTCCTCCACACACCACAATGACAAGCTTGAGACCCAAAGAGCGCTACACATGTACCGTGTCACAGACCAAGGGAGACTGCAGGTGGATGCACAGTGAAATGCTGGACACCCCAAACTCACCCACCAGTAAGGCTTTCTATTTCTTGTCTCAAAAGAATATAAAATTTGTTTGAAAAAGGAAAGGAGGACTTCCCTGGTGGCGCAGTGGTTAAGAATCTGCCTGCCGATGCAGGGGACACAGGCTCGAGCCCTGGTCTGGGAAGATCCCACATGCCGTGGAGCAACTAAGCCCGTGCGCCACAACTACTGAGCCTGCGTGCCTAGAGCCCGTGCTCTGCAACAAGAGAAGCCACCGCAATGAGAAGACCGCGCACTGCAACGAAGAGTAGCCCCCGCTCGCCACAACTAGAGAAAGCCCGCGCACAGCAACAAAGACCCAACGCAGCCAAAATTAAATAAATAAATAATATTATATATATATATATATATATATATATATATATATATATATATATATATATATATATATATATATATATATATAAACGGAAACCCTCTTCTTTCCGAAGGCTTGCCCTAAAACAAAGAAGTGCTTTCCTTCCCAGGACAGGCTGGCAATACATACAGTGCTGGCTGTGATCTCCACCGCGTGCAAGTGCACTTTAGAAGCTGAGTCTCCAGTGAACTGAGTTACACACTTCTTTTCACACTACAGTACAGAAGAATTGGCTCAGACCCCAGACAGAGGAGAAATTCATCATGGTAATGGCCTCCGTCCATTTACCGTGAAGGATTTTTGAATATTAAATTCTCTACATATTATGCATTCAATAAATATGTATATTAAAGATTCTAGCTTTCAAGTTACACGATTCACATAAAAAATCAAATTTCAACAAAAAGGTTTAGAAACCAATTTCTACAATACTTTATATGTTTTAATGTTTGTAATGGTGGTAAGTTTGCTTCAAATCTATATTTTCACTATCAAAAGCAGAGAAAAGACATATGAAGCAAAGAAATTTCAAGTTTCTGATTTTTAAAACATGACTAGTTTTGTTTTTGTTTTTTTGGCTGTGCCATGCAGCATGAGGGATCTTAGCTCCCAACCAGGGACTGAACCCATACCACCTGCAGAGGAGTCTTCACCACTGGGCCATCAGGGAAGTCCTGACTAGGGTTTTTAAAACAAATTTACCCTCAGATAAAGCCATACTCTTAATAATATACACAGATAAACAACTGTAAAGTTAGGCATTAATTTTTTCACTTTGTGAAACTGAGACCATCTAGAATTTTTCTTCTAATATGGAACAAGCTAAGTATAAGTAGTACTTAAAAATACCTTCTTACAGTGCTTTTTATTAGATCGCCACTTTCCATGTCCTTAAGTTCAATTTCTAAGTCTGTATAACACATACCCTGTGATCATCCGTGTTGTCATAGAAGATATGAGAAACCAAAGGTGTCTCAGAAACCTGGCATTGAAGGCTAAACTGTAGAGAAGCCTAAAAAGGAACAGGGGAAATAAGAAAGAGTTAGCAAATATTCATTCAATATACTTCTTCAAAAAGAAGAAAGCTATAAACTGAAGATAATGTACAATTTAGAAAACATCTGTAATAACACCACAAATCACTTCCTTCCTACAGCAGGCTGCTTAAGGAGTACAAATGAGAACTAGTCCGTGCACCCCAACTGTGAGAGCCACTGTCTACTATTACGGAGCTAAGCTGGCCCTGAGCTGTGCCTATGAGACCAACCCCAAAGAGAACCGGACGGGCCGTTTTAAAGCACAAGTTGAGTTTGCTGCCCCTCTGAGTACGTATCATAACATATTACTACATCACAATATTATGTATTATTAATATTACTACCAATACACATTAACATTTTAAAAATATTTTAATTATATTTAATAATTAAAAAAATATTTTAATATTTAACTGATTTTAACATCCCCCCTTTAAAACAAACACATAAAAATGTGTTAATGGGCTTCCCTGGTGGCGCAGTGGTTGAGAGTCCGCCTGCCGATGCAGGGGACGTGGCTTCGTGCCCCGGTCTGGGAGGATCCCACATGCCGTGGAGCGGCTGGGCCCGTGAGCCATGGCCGCTGAGCCTGCACGTCCGGAGCCTGTGCTCCGCAACGGGGGAGGCCACAACAGTGAGAGGCCCGCGTACCGCAAAAAAAAAAAAAAAAAAAAAAAAAAAGTGTTAATGGTAACATCTCAAAACTAATTTAAATCTAAAAATGTATTTTAAAGGCTTTAAAAACCCCTCCTGTATAATATCAATTTGATTAAAAAGGCTAAGGAACTTTGTGGGTAACCAGTTTAACTTTAAAGTATCTTTACTTAGTATACTGCATTTTTGTAATAGGATTTAATTTTCAGTCACAAAGTTATAATCAGGAGAAAAAACCTGCATAAAACATCTTACACTCTTTTTAAAAGAGGGTACTATCTAGTATAATTTTAGAAGGGCAGGAGTCAAAAATCAAATTTCAAACTTATGAGACTAAATCACAGTAAAAATGGTTTAGGATGGTAGGAAAATACGGTTTTAAGAAAGGGATGTGATCTTACTTTAGAACCATCTCAGAAGAACAAGAAGGTAGAAGAGCAAAGACAAAGCTGGTTAGCAAGCAGAACTAAAGAGCAAAAAGCTTTCACTGTGGTATTAGAGAATGCACAAGGCATGACCCTGGAAGGAAAACTTGACGATGGAAGTATTCTGAGGACAGAATTCCGTATTTTTAATACCCGTATATCATCCAGTCCTATCTACCTTTTATGGGATGCTGAAATTAACACTGGATCACTGGATTTTCAGGGGAAAGAACTTTGAGACGGTGTCTGACCCCCAAAGTTGTCAAGCCAGCTTATGACGGAGCAAGTAGCAGCCCCCAGGCTCCTGAGGAGCTAGAGGAGAGCTCCTCTACCTCCTCAACTGCGCGACCACCAGCCGTGGGGTCTCCTGAGACCACCCCCAGGTCCCTTCCTGAGAAATGGCCATTAACAGTAACTGGACGATCTGACTAAATAAAAGCACTATGCAGTGTGTATCCACAATTCTCTATGGAGTTAATTACCACAGTTACTGTTAACTGTACTGAGTATAATACAAAATATTTTAATAGACTAAATTTTGCAAAAAGTGTATTAATTTAAATGCCCATAGTGGAAGAGAAAGGAATAGGGTTTAGATAAATAAGTCACTCTTCAATATAAAAGTCTCAAATTTAATTGCTTATTTTCCTGCATTCAATCAAAAACACCAGATACATTCTTCAGCATTAGCAATTTCTGAGTCTACAACAGGGATTATGGAGTACTGGTTTTTAAAAATCCAATCCAATTTTAGTGTGGTGCATTTTGAGATGTTCAAATGGCATTAAAAGCATAATCATTTAAAAAATAGTGGAAGCATAAAAGAATATGTAAAATTTACCTAGAATCATGCATCTTAGGCTAGAAAGAATCTATTAGATCACCTAACCCAACCACTCTTCAAGTGTCATGTAGACCAAAAGCAACCTGTTTTTATGAGAAAACGAGGGGACTGTGCTACATCAAGTCTAAGGTCTTTTCCAGCTTAAAAATATGATGATTCTACAAAAGTGAGTTATGCTTGTCACAAGTACATACTTAATAAATGATAACAACACTATACTAATTCATTAGGTTGAGAAATTAAAACAAAAATTATTGGAGTAACAAAAAATGGTAAGAACACAATAAATCATAGGAGATCAATTAAATAAACCATGGAAAACAGAATAAAAACAAAGCTATAAAAAACAGGAACTGTCAACATGAAGGAATTCTAGAAGGTAATATCTGCTTGCCTTCTTTCCCTTTAATCAAGAAATTAAGGTCTTTTAAAAGAGTGTACTATCTAGTATAATTTTACTGACACGATTTCTTAAATGTGTGTTAAATATAAATACTAGGGCCTCCCTGGTGGCGCAAGTGGTTGAGAGTCCGCCTGCCGATGCAGGGGATACGGGTTCGTGCCCCGGTCTGGGAGGATCCCATATGCCGCGGAGCGGCTGGGCCCGTGAGCCATGGCCGCTGAGCCTGCGCGTCCGGAGCCTGCGCGTCCGGAGCCTGTGCTCCGCAACGGGGGAGGCCACAACAGTGAGAGGCCCGCATACCGCAAAAAAAAAAAAAAAAAAAAAAAAAAAAAATATATATAAATACTAACACTTGGCACCTCAGAGGTCTGAGGAACAATGTGCTGTAAGTAGGTGCTTCCTTTGCTCTTTTTTCTAAACAACAGCAACACAAGGGAAAAGATCTTTAGCAACATTTCATCCCATCTTCCCCAAAATAATCAGTTAATACCCTGGAATAAATCATCCAGACACGGTGGACAGACGTAAACAAAAATGGGTTCTCCCAATACATTCTCTTACAACACAGTTTTTCACCTACAGTTGTAACTAACATCTTTCCACATGAATATGTATACATATTTGTGAAACATAATTTTAATGGCTACACATTTCAAAAGTTATATTTCAAGTTAATTTTTTTCAAGTTAATTTTGAAACAACTACAGTTCCTAAATTAATCACTCAATAGGCAATAATAAAACAAATTATTAAACCTTTTTTATAAATTAATAAAGGTTGTTCGGGACTTTACTGCTAAAAGGTAAGGAAGTGAAGTATTCTTTACATATATTGGGATATATTAAAAATTACCCATTAAGCTTTATTTAGCTGAGACAACCCTATGAGTTAATTGGTAAAGGACTATTCAAGTGATTAAAGAGAACACAGTGGAAGACTCCCGCTCACACACAGGCAGTGAAGGTCATGACAGCAAGGCATTCTCAGAGACTTCCTCTGGATGTAAAGGTGTCACAGGTAAGAGAAATATGACAAGTCACCCACCCAAAGACCATTCTGCTCTTGCCACACACAAGTGCAAATGTGATACTTTGTGTTTTCCTGCTGAAAGTATCACTTTTTTGGCAAAAGCAATATTAAAATACACATATAAATTTCACCTGTGAATAATGCAAGACTAGAAATAAGCTCCAAATTACCTTACTGATAATAAAAATTTTAAGATGTATTTCAGCTTGAAGCAACCTAAAACATATTTTCTTCACAAACTAGGAACTAAGAGCGGAAGATAAGCTTCAGACATACAGCTGTGTTAAACTAACATCCCAGTGCTGAAACCATGACCAGGGTAAACAGACAGTTCCCTTTCCCCTGATAATTAATTTTCTTTAATTTTAAGATGAACCGATTCAAAAAATGTACCTTCCCTCATATTAGTTTAAATTAAAATGGAAGAAAGCAGCATTCATTACCTTAGATGCCTTCCTTGATATTCCCTTCCCTTTTATTTCTTTCAAGAAAACTTTAAAAAAATTTTAAATGCCTTTGTGTATGCTTTTTCCAAGTTCACTCGTATTTCCTGTGAATTGTCATCCTCAAATGTTTAGAAAATTCTTAGAAGTTTCAAAACTCACTACAAATTATATTCCTAAATTTGACTAAAGCAGGCCTACTTTATTAATTTGATGCCTCTAACAATAACTATTGCCAATTCATTTATAATCTATATATGATTTCAAGATAGGCAATAATAAAATCATTGTGTTGAAATGTCAAATAGCTCACAAATTTTATCTGACCTTCGTAAGAATGCAAATTATAACAATAATCAATAGCTGCTTCAATCTATTGTTTATACCAAAAATATCATTGATAATAAAAGCAAGCACGAAACCATAGGCAAAAATAATAATAATTGTTTCTCTGTAGGTACGTTCTCAGTATTTTTTCTAAAATACTATAAAAATTTGTTCACAAAAACATGAACAGTATATAGTACTCCTGCACAATCATTCTATCTCAAATTATTAAAGATATGAACTTACAAATCAAGAGGTAAGGGGGTACCCATTATCACATTTACTTAATAGTGCTTAGAAAACAGATGAGGAAACAGCTATACGCTCCCAGGGCACACAATTGTTCCAATCACAATGATTAATAACACAAGACACAATTAAGCTGGCTCATTCTATTAATTTTTGGTAGAAAAAGCAAGCACCTGATACAATAAAACTGATTCTGATGGCTTATGAGGTATGAACAAGGGAACTAGAGGAAAACTGTAACACCAACCTTTCTGATCCTTAAAACACTACCTTTAAAATTCCATTTCCAAGTCTCTAGATGTTAATGAAACAAAAAAGCCAAGCCCCAAGGAATACGCTCCTCCACCCGCCTTAAGTATAAACCCAAACTCCTTAAAATCAACTTTTAAGGGAGTACCTACCATAAAATGAAAATTTCACTATAAGCTGTAATTACAGGCGAAATCTCAGGATATAAAGGGTTTCTGAAAGATGATAACCTTTGCATGACTCTAAGAGACAATTCAGCCAAGAAAAGACAAGGAGGGCAGAGGCATTTTGGACAGACACTACCACAGGCAAAAGGAGAGAGGCATGAAATACCCTGGAGACATAAAAAATAGCAAGAAAATGAAAGTAATGAAGCGTGGCTGGGGCAAAAAGCCCTAATTTTATGGCTAGAAATGGAGTCAGAGGGGTAACCAGACACTGGAATAGGAGAGGGCACCGCACTGCACTAGGCAGAGATACGAGTGCTGTCCTGAGCCAAAGGGATTCAGTGCTAGACGTTCAAGCAAGAGGATGAAATAATGTGGGTTGTATATCTGACAATTCAGTCTGGCAACACAACACAAAGTACGCAGCACTCACATACCACGGTGACAATGCACACAGGGAACTACGGAGAGAGCCTAAACTCTCAGGCAACGCTGTCCACCAGAACTTTCTGTGATGGTGGAACTGGTCTACACTGTGCTATCCAATGTGGCAGCCACAAGCCACACATGACTACTGAGCCCTTGAAATGTGGCTGGTGTGACTGAGGAACTGCGTTTGTACTTTTTTTTTTTAAATTAGTTTCTGCTTTATAACAAAGTGAATCAGTCATACATATACATCTGTTCCCCCATCCCTTCCCTCTTGCGTCTCCCTCCCTCCCACCCTCCCTATCCCACCCCTCCAGGCAGTCACAAAGCACCGAGCTGATCTCCCTGTGCTATGCAACTGCTTCCCACTAGCTATCTACCTTACGTTTGGTAGTCTATATATGTCCGTGCCTCTCTTTCGCTTTGTCACAGCTTACCCTGCCCCCTCCCCATATCCTCAAGTCCATTCTCAAGTAGGTCTGTGTCTTTATTCCTGTCTTACCCTTAGGTTCTTCATGACATTTTTTTCCCTTAAATTCCATATATATGTGTACTTTTATGTAATTTTAATTAATTTAAAGTGAAGTGGCCACGATTCACTAGTGGCGGCCCTACAGGACACTGCAGCCCCAGCGTGACCCCCAGGTTTAGGGGGAAAATGCTGAGTTCAATCTCAGGCAGCAGGAAGGGAGCGTGAGGACGGCCCCTGCTAGTAAGTGGCTGAACGGAAGTCTGGAGCTCCGGAAAGCAGGTGAAGCCGCCTGTGTGGTCAAGATCACCCAGAGAATCCACCGAGCAGAAAGGAACTAAGGAACTGAACAGGAAGAGAAGTCTAAGGTTTAGGAAACACTGAAACAGAGACAAAGAAGAACCCACAGAAAGCACTGAGAAGGAGAAGCCTGCGACGACAGGGAAATTCTCGAGAATCCAGTGGCTTAAGCAAAAGGGCTTCAAGAAGAGGGACGAGGACGAGGAGGGGCAGACAGGCGCAGGGTCACTGGCAGCAGCAGGAGCCCCCCAGGGGACCGGGCGGCAGCGGGCAGCGAGCGAGGCCCTCGTCCAGCACAGACAACACTTCCCAACAGCACGGATCCGCCCAACACAACACCAGAGCCCTGCCCGCTAAGCCTGATTCCGAGTCAGCCAGGGGTAAAGCTGAGCGCCTGCCGACGGGCTGTCCTCAATGGTCTACTTAAATATCCCACTTTCTAGGCTTAGTTCTCTAGATACTGAGATAGTGCCTGCCTTTTTCTCCCCTCCCACAATACAACCAGTTAATATTTATTCATATTTAAAATTAGTGAATATGAATTTTAAATCCAAAAATTTATTCAGATTTCCAAGTTCAATGGTAAGATTTACAAATTTTCTTTCATAAAAGGAGATGGCAGTCCATTACTTAACTTTTAAAAATTAAAATAATTCACATAATCCAAAGCTCAAACCATATTAAAAAGTACATGGTTCAAGGTCCACCCTCTCCTCCTCCCTCAGCCTCCCCAGCAGAACCAGACGTGTGAGAAATCGCTTCTATGAATTTCTTGTGAACGCTTCCAAGTTTCTTTATGCAAATGCAAATACACATTCTTACTTTTTCCACCTTTCAGACACAAAAGACAGTTATTCATTGCTCTATATCTTCCTTTTTTTTACTTAAAAATATCTTAGAAATCTTTCCATTATCAATGTAGGAAGGGCCTCCAAATTCCTTTATACATCCTGACAATCAATGTTAAACAGAAATTAAAACCTCAAATCCCAACCCTGAAAATAAGAGGGACTAATATGAGCCTGGGAAGAGCTGAGAGTGTGTTATCAGCCTAGGAATTTACTAATCATCTTTTAAATACCTTAAAAAAAAGTTGCAAGTAGTTAAAATCTACAACAGTTAAAATAAGCCTATTTGCTCTTTTATGAGCTATGAAAAACATTCTGAATACTCAAAACCTAATATATTTAGGCCATAAATAAAATTCCTGGAGTGCTTTCTTAGAGGAAATAGGTGCTGTACTCATAAAATCAAGGCTGCATATAAAGCTCCTTTACCATTAAACACCTTCTGGAAGCGGTTCACCGGTAAACCCCAGACCAGGGCAGCGATGCATCAAACCCAGTCATTACTACCCAAAGCAATGGACTTTGTGCTCCAATAAAAGCAAGGGGCCTAGTTCAGCTGCAAGATCCTCAGATCTCACATCCTGCTCTGACGCAATTAGCCCACAGAGAGCTAATCACCTAATCCCGGGCTCGCAGTTTCCCTGGCATCTTGCTGCGTCCGACACTAATAAACACCAGTGAGCTAGGACAGCACCTAATTAGTTGGCTGCATTAGTGTTTACAAGGCAGCTGCAGGTGATGAGTTCCCTGTATACAGCTCATTTCAAAGAACGCTTTCCTAGCAAAAGAAACAGCTCTTTTCATGTTACGGGATAGCATTTTACAAACAGAGGGGACTCTGTCTGGTCACACAGGACTCAGGCACCCACGCGCCTCACAGAGGGTGGCCCCTCAGTTCCTAGTGGAACCACTACACTCGGTCTCACTGCACTCCTCTGAGCATTGTTCTGTTAAATTCTAGGAAACTGCTCAGCTATCACTCAAAATAGAGGGAAAAGATATCAATAGTTTAAGGTTACTGTCACCTTCATCAGCCACATTTAAATTCCTATGTTTCTTGTCCCTCTCAAAAGTTCATTTCAAAGTTTTGAAGAACAAAAGTTTTTCAGGTACCGAAGTGAACTGTCAAGGGCACTCTGACAAAAAGAGTGCTATGAAAAAGCCTAGAGAGACAAGTAACATGTTGGTTCTACCATCCAGGCACGAGTCAGACTTTTTAAAGGGGTGGCCAGGACTAAGCTCCCCTCACCCCAGACAGCACACAAGAGGAGCTTCCTGGATTGGCTAACATGTCAAAGGCCAGGGAAAGGACTTAAACAGTATTCGCTGGTTTAGAAAAGAAGAACAAACAAACTTTCATTTTCCATGACCCTGGCTGGAGGGAGCGGATGGCCAGCAGAGGGAGGAGAGCCCGCGGGACCGAGGCACCCACGCCCAGGAGACTTGCCTGGCCTTGGGTACCATGACTCGGTGCTGCACCATGAGTGTATGGCAGATGGCCGCCATCAGCGTGAAGGCCTCCTCGCTGGCTGAGTCCCTCCAGACCAGGTTTAACAGGGTGTTGGTCTGCTGTTTCGTATCCAACTTTTTCAGACATTCCTCGGTTATGTACGGTACTGACAGTCTACCATCCTCCTAAAACACACCAGATGGGTTAGTCTGAGTTAACCATGTTCTATTAGAACTCAGCTCAACACTACAAAGATAATGTAACATCTTATTTTCCTTCAACTGAAAATATAAGAAAGGCATTACCTAAAAATTATCCACATCACAACGAACATATCAATATCTCTACCAAGTCACCTGTTAAAGTAAGTTGAAATCCTCTGGAGATCCAAAGTCATTATCTATGGTAGGTACCAATTTTGCCCAGTATAACAACACAGGAACTGTGAACACTCAGTTTTGCTTACTAATGTGACAATATTTTTAGCCCTTACATTTTAAGAAAAATTTATTTCATATTTTTCAGATTGCATTATACTAAGCATACATGTGTGAAAATGTATTACCATCTGATAAAATTTTCATTTTAAATTATCTGAGATACCACAGTTTAAGCAAAATAGTCAGAATATTCAAGAACTTAAAAAACATCAAATAAAATACATAAACCTGTTATTTTACAGCATAACTTCTCTAGAATATCTGATTCACTGACTAAAAGCTGAGCTAATACTCGATGCAGTTTACCTATTTGGGATATTAACCAAAGATACATACTTTTTTCATATATGTACATATATATGAGTATATAAAAATTACTATATATACAACACTGGGTATCACTGACTGTACTGTTTGGAAACCTGGATGAATATAATTTATGTAACTTGTAACAATCTACCAAATAAAACACTGTATTAGAGATGTATCTAATATCTATATCTATATCTATATCTATATCTATATATATATATATATCTTCACTAAAGATACAAATCGCATTTTGTATAGGCACACCTTGGAGATACTGCAGGTTTGGTTCCAGACCACAATAAAGCAAACATCGAAATAAAGTAATTCACATGAATTTCTTGGTTTCCCAGTGCATATGAAAGTTATGTTTACACTCTGTCATAGCCTATTAAATACATAATGCAATAGCATTACGTCTTTAAAAAAAAACAATGTATATACCTTAATTTTAAAATGCCTTATTGCTAAAAAATGCTAACCATCACCTGACAACAAAGAACTGCCAAAAACCTTCAATGTGTAAAAAATGGAACATCTGAGAAGTGCAATAAAATGAGGTATGCCTATACAAATAAAATTTAAATTTCACAGATTCTCTTGAAGGTTAAGTATTAACAAACTGTCTTCTAAAAACAGAAGTTTTATCTACATTTCATCTACAGGATCCCACTTCTTTTTTTGACCATACAATAAAATTCATACTTTTTGGTGTGCAGTTCTGAGTTTTGACAGATGCCAGAGTTCCAGCACCCACCAAAACTCTGTTTTGTCTCTTTGTAATCAACCCTGCCCTGGTCTAAGCCCTGGCAACCACTCATCTGTTTCCCCCTGTCCTCCTGTTATGGCTTTTTCATCTCTGCTAAGGGAGCCTCTGTGCCCTTTCACTCGACCCCCGCAACTCCCACCCAACACAGCACAAGTCACTCTCAAGTGTACTGCTCCTGGGACTAGACTTGGCATTAACCAAAGAGAAATTTCCCAACCAAAAAATATATATATCTAAAACCTAGTACAGCCACACCTCAAGCCATTTCCATTGTGTAATTAAGAGAAAAAGACGTCAGTGGCAGACAAACTGTGTGTAAAAGTGACATAAAGCTTTTTATTCCTTGAAAATGAGCAGTAAACAACACTCGGTGAGAAGTGGGAGATAATAGGTGACACTGTTCGTAAAATGAATTTAAAAACCAATCATAGTATTTATCATCTATAAAATTTGCGAAAATTGACAAAAGACGTTGTGTGCTGTTCACAAGACAGGGTAAGAAGAAAGTTAACCTTATTTTTTCTTTTAGGGGCTGAGGAGAAGGAGGAAAGGGACTGACTGTTAATGGATTTGGGGTTTCTTTGTGGAGTGATGAAGATGCTCTAAAATTAGATCGTGGTGATGGCTGCACAGTTAGGTTACTATACTGAAAAGTCAATGAATTGTGTATTACTCTAAAAGGGTGAATTTTGGAACTTCCCTGGCAGCCCAGTGGTTAGGACTCTGCAATTCCACTGCAGGGGGCACGGGTTCAATTCCTGGTTGGGGAACTAAGATGCCACATGCCGTGCAGCCAAAAAAAAATCACAATATTTTTTAAAATAGATAAAAATAAAAATATATTTAAAAAAATAAAAGGGTAAATTTTATGGTGGTGTATCTCAATAAAGTTATTTTAAAAAAATTCTTTAAAAAAAGAAAAAGTAGAAGAGTGCCCGACACACAGTAAGTGCGCTTCCTGAGAACTAGCAGCTTAACCTTTTAACCCAATCATTTCACTCCTAGGAACTGTTTCCTAAGTAATGATTAAACTAATATACAGGATGACCCTATTTCACATTAAAAAACCAAACACAAAACTATGTATCTCCACATAACCTTGTACAGACATTAAGGAAAAGGTATGGAAGAACTCGTGTCCAATCACGAGGACGGCTCTCTCTGGGGAAGGGCACAATGGCAGTGCAGGTGGGGGCCCTTATCTCTACAGCTGAAGGCTTTACAATAAGACCGTCTTGATGTATTACTTATATAATTAGAAATAGGATGGACACAAGCTTTTGACTTCCGACGTCACATGAAGCTGGGCTCGGACGCACAGGACCCGGGAGCTTACTGGAGAACTTGTCTGCGTGTCTGTCTCTCCACTCTCGTCTTCAGAGTCACTGGCTGAATCCTGACAGCTTGTGTTGGCAGGTGAAACCGGCAACTGAGAAAGGAGGGTCTGGAGGACTCTCAAATACACTAGCAGTCCTTCCTCAGAGAGGGCCCCTTTATAAAACAATCAGTTACAACCGTTAATTAAAAGAGATCAAAAAGAAACTGGAAAACTCAGGTTAACATTTTTCCTATACTCAGGGAGGCATTTCTGACCAGGACTTATATAGATGTGTGCATTAAAATATACTAGAGGAAGTACCAAAATTCTACCATAGGCACATAGCAGTTTAGCATAAACGGGGAAAACATCCCCGCACTCCCAGGAGTTCTCCCATTCAACTCTAAAATTCTTTTTAATCTGTGTGGCCTTATAATATGTATTTAAAGCAGACTTTTTCATTGTGCCTAGAAACCTTCCCCAGGGACACTGCCCAGGCCACAGTCCTTCAGCAAATACACCCTTCCAGAAATCCCTACCCCAGAGGCCACCTCGACAACGGGATACCCGCCACCACACCCCCTGCTCTTATGCGCTAATACCACCTCTGTGTGAGTTCGCGTAAGACACATCTTGCACTTCATACCCAAATAATTTTCGCCAACAGTTAAAACAAAGTAGAAGAGCCACGGCGCTCCACCACCGGTCTTGGAGCGTGGACCCTCTATGGACAACAGTGCATTCAGGAAGGGCTCATAGGGGAAGACGGTCTGCACGTCGGCCAAGGCAGGAATGACAAAGTGGAAGACCTGCTCCGTGAAGGGGGCTGCCAGGACCTCCTTCGTGAAGGCTGTGAAAACCTGTTGCCTTAAAAAGAAAAATGGAAGCTTTTAATAAAACCAAAACACACGGTTCACAAAATCATTGATTCAAATCACTGGTCAGAAAATATCTTCCTAATCAATGTTAAGCTTTCAGTATCAACTAGATTACCCTGAACTTAATGTTGTGTCCTTCCTATAAAAAAAACTCTGCCATGTTTTTGCTAACTTTTGATAGCTACTAGAAAGCAAGAAAATAACCAGGTCATCAGAATTATAAATTTATGTTAGGGTGCAGGACAGATAGAAAAAGTACATTTTTCTTTAAACTGAGTCATACTAACAAAGCAAAAATTTGACTTTCAAGGCTATATTTAACAGAGCATCCTATGTCAAAGTTATTGTTGGATACATAAGATCTTGTGAAATTACAAAATCAATAAATTGATTCCATTCTCACCTTGCACCTTCTGGACAGGAGTTGTAAGTAAAGTGCAATGGTTTTAAAACATTCTCTAGCAAAATTTTTGCTATAGGAACTCGAGATAAATCAGAATATTCAATACTTGATGGAAGCTTGCTGTTAATTAACAAATAGAGAGATCTATAATACCCTGAAAGAAAAGAAAAACATATTTATAATTTGTATCAATTCATACCTTTTCTTATAAGGAGGGGAAAAAAAAACTTGTCAATTTTTAAATGCTTTTTATAAATCTCCACAGGTACAACTTCAAGCTAATTTTTCTTCAAGTTTTTATTAAGAAAACCTTTAGGCACCCATGTAGCTTGAAGTGATACATAAAGTCCACGTACCCACTACCCAGCACCAACAATTATCAACTACAGCCAGTCATCTATGCCTCCACTCATTTGGAAGCAAATCCAAGATATAATTATCTCAGTATATCATCAAAGGACTTTATCTTTCTTAAAATTACCATCATCACAGCTAAAATAAATTAGTAATAATTCCTCAATATCACAAATACCTATCAGTGTTCAAGTCTCCAATTGACTCATGTTATAAATTTTATTTAACTAGTTTGCTTGCATCAGGATCCAAGTAAATCCCATACATTGTGATTTTTTAAATCTGTCTCTTAAGCATCCTTCAAGTAATTAAGTCATTTTGTGGTTTTTTAAACAATATCATGCTGAACCCAGGACTTTAACCCCTGGGTAGACTTCCGTCCACTGCAGCTGTTCTACTTGCTGATACTCCTGACCATCATCATACTGCTGACAGGGTGCAGTCAGGTGAGCATCGCTGCTTCCTGACGGGACAAGATGGCCCGGTCTCACCTTCTCATCTCCCAATCAGGACCAGGGACTCTTAAATCCATTTTAAAGGAAAGGATGCCTCTGGAGTCCACAATGTGGGCCCTGAGGGATTCACATGTTTTAAAGACGATCTCTATGAAGCAGAAACACCTGGCATGGCCTTTCTAAGCTGCTGATGGGCTTTCTAGGGGTACGGTGAACATAACTCTGCCGCCACTAACAGCTCAGGGCACGCAGTCCTATAGAAGTGTGTGCCCGCTTCTTGCACGGCAGTAAGAGCATCTTCGGGCGCAGTCTGCAGGCACCCGTTGCTGTACGCTCACGCGAACACACTCTCCACCTGCTTGGTCTGCTCCCTCCAGCTCTGCACCTGACTTTTGGTCGCTGAACGCATCACCTGACCTACTCTGCCACCACCCCAGCTCTAACCTCACACACACTGATCACCAGCGACGCACAACAAGAAAGCCTGAAAGCTCTTCTGCTACAAAACTGAAAAGATGTAAATACATCAAGAAAAATTTTTTAAGTAGCGTATTATTAATATATTAACACAAATATGTGTACATTGACAGCATGAACAGAGCATTAAGTAGTTTAGCTGCAATTGTTAAAAAGCTTCACAATAAGTCAACATACAGTGCACAATAACAACATGAACTAGTAAATGAACACGATGTTAAAACATTACAGACTAGTCATGTCAGGAAGTAATTTATCAAAAAAGATGAAACATGGCTATACCACAGACACTGGAAGCAGCACCTTCTGTATAAGATTCTGAAGCATCTCTTACTTAGTTCAAGGCAAATTTTAAAATAATGCATATTTCTCAGTTATCATCTTTACACTTCTGAAAGCAAGAAGAGTAAAAATTCTCATAGAATGCTTAGTCTTTTTTTTTTTAAAGAAGATGTTGGGGGTAGGAGTTTAGTAACTTATTTTCTTTATTTTTGCTGTGTTGGGTCTTCGTTTCTGTGCGAGGGCTTTCTCTAGTTGTGGCGAGAGGGGGTCACTCTTCATCGCGGTGCGCGGGCCTCTCACTATCGCGGCCTCTCTTGTTGCGGAGCACAGGCTCCAGACGCGCAGGCTCAGTAGTTGTGGCTCACAGGCCTAGTTGCTCCGCAGCATGTGGGATCTTCCCAGACCAGGGCTCGAACCCGTGTCCCCTGCATCAGCAGGCAGATTCTCAACCACTGCGCCACCAGGGAAGACCTGAATGCTTAGTCTTAAGTCAATATATATAATAATACATCAATTAATACAGTGGACCATTTATAACTGCCATTAATTTGCTTTTTAAAAGATCAAATTCCACAAATTTCAGTTTACTTTTAATTAACTCAGTAGTTTCCCTAATTTTTCAACGAACTAAGTAGGGTTTCTTTTTTTTTTTAAACCTAAGCCAAACAGTAAGGTTGGATGTATAAGAATTTCATTTCTACAGTTTTAATCCTGAGAATTAGCTAGATTTAACCCATCAACAGATTAGTCCATTTCAAAAAAACAAAAGCAAAATTATTTATGTTTTTATCAGTAACTGCTGCTTTCTAGAACACCCTACAGCTCCTTCTGACTCATAGCATACCCATTCTAACGTTAATGCTCCTGAAGTCCAGGAGCCCTGCAGCATCTGAGTTTTCCACCTGTGAGAACACCGGGAGTCAGGTTTTTGTTGTTGTTGTCCTTGCTGGCCACACCACGCAGCTTGTGGGACCTCAGTTCCCCAACCAGGGACTGAACCAGGGCCCACGGCAGTGAAAGCACCGAGTCCTAACCACTAGGCCACCAGGGAATTCCCTGGGAGTCAAATTTTTTACTTTATGTTACTTAATTAACATAGAAGTTTAAAAAGTCATATGCACTTCATAGTCTTTCTGCCAGCAACACTAACACGTTCTCAGAGGAATTTCAGATCTAGGTTATTATACCTGACAGAATGCAGTCACTTTAAGACGTGTGTCACCGAGTTAATAAGAAAATTCAAATAAACTGAGCACCTTCCTCTCCTCTACTGAACTACTGTGATTCCTGGGACAGGCTCTTCCCTGGTGGGTGCGGCATTGTGTTTGCCGCGTGACTGTGCCCACCACCCGGGCCGCGGCACTCAGCCAGGGCAGCCAGGCCTGCACTGCGGGCCCAGAGCACCTGGAACAACTTCTGAAAGCAGACACTAACTTACTTCATTTTCAAGCAACAGGAAAAGTGAGGTAAAGATATCAGACACATTTCCAAATTTTTTTTTTTTTTTTTGCGGTATGCGGGCCTCTCACTGTTGTGGCCTCCCCCGTTGCGGAGCACAGGCTCCGGACGCGCAGGCTCAGCGGCCATGGCTCACGGGCCCAGCCGCTCCGCGGCATATGGGATCCTCCCAGACCAGGGCACGAACCCGTATCCCCTGCATCGGCAGGCGGACTCTCAACCACTTGCGCCACCAGGGAAGCCCCACATTTCCAAATTTTGCGGGTGGGTAGAGACGAGGACAGATGTTAGAATCTGTGATTCACACAACGCTTCCCACCCCGAAAGGTGCCCTGGCTGGTGCCGACTGCTCACGACCACGCCACCCCCAGTTCTTATACACTGACTTACCATTCTGAATCATGTAGTGCAAAATTTGTTCAATCACAGACACCACATAGCTAGCATCTTGTAAAACAGGCAAATAGGTGTTCTCAGAGGAAAACACCTCAAGCATTCTCATTGGAAGTGCAACATTCAAACTGTCATCATTACAGTTCTGCAGTAACCTGTAAAAACGAAAAAAAAAAAGTATTCACATACTTACTAGATGGCAAGTGTCACCGAAAGTTTCGTCAAATTCTTCTCTTCGCTATGGTAAGTGTTTGAGCTGTTCTGTTCTAGCACTAAAATATCCCTGAAAACAGACGTGACTCCAAGACAGACAGGAAATAACCAAGCATCGTGTCACTGACACTTTTATTGAGTCCTTATTATGTGCCAAATAGAATGATGGCGCCCGGTTTAGGGAGGAAAAATGCACCATCAGAGACGGAGAAACAGACAAGGAAAATCAAAGATCACCAATGCCGTGTGGGGAGGGTATGATCCACTGACCTACGCTACATCTAATCCAACTCAGATGAGGATCTTTCCACAAGTGCCTGCAAGACTTTCCATGCCCACAATATCCCCCAAGAACACTTAGCATATTTCTGATCCTAAGTCGTCTAGCATTTTGACTAAAGACTCCCTTCTTACTATGAGAATTATAGGTAGAAAGGAAGGCTTAGCTGTCACAAAACTAAGTCTTACTTAAAAACAGAGAATGCCTTTTTTTATTTACATCTTTATTGGAGTATAATTGCTTCACAATGGTGTGTTAGTTTCTGCTGTACAACAAAGTGAAGAGCTATATGTATACATAGATCCCCTCCCTCTTTTCTTAGAATCAGCTTTATAGAGACACAATTTACACATGAAAATCTGCACTCATTTAAAGTATGCAATGCAATGAGCTCCGACATTACCCCACAATGAGGACACAACACATCCATCCACTGCTTCCTCTCGGCCCTCTCTAGTAACTTCCTCCCTCCAACTCCCCCACCCCCAACCAATTTCTTCTGTCACACAGACTAGTCTGCATTTTCTACTATTCTATACACGCGGAACCATACAGTATGTACACAGTAATGTCTAGATTCCTCACTCAGCATCTTTCTGAGATTCATCCAACATGTTAAAAACATGGTCCTTTTACTGCTAGTAGCATTCCACAGCATGGGAAGACCATGTTTTGGTTATGTATTATTCTGATGGACATGAGTCGTTTCCAGACTTTTCTTGTTACAAATAAAGCTGTATGAACGTTCAAGGATAGCGTGTGTGGACCTGTCTCCTGTCTCGTTTCTCTTGGGTAAATTCCTAGGTGAGGAACCACTGGGTCACATGGTAGCCGGACAGTATTTAACTTGACAAGAAACCGTCCAGTGTGAAGGGCCGTATGTGAGAGTCCCAGCTGCTCTGTACTGGTAACGCTTGGCATTAACCCTTTTTCAAGTTTTAGCCAAGCTAACGGCTGCATTACTGAACTTTACTGTGATCTGAATTTGCATCTCTGTGGTTATTTATGATGTTGAGTACCTTTTCAAGTGCTTATTGTTCATTCGTGTGTCTGCTTTTCAAAAGTGCTCCACCTTTTAAGTGGGCCCTTTGTTTCTTGAACACCCAGGTACACTGTCTGTGCCCACCCAGGCCCCACCCGCCTGGCCCTCATTCCGCCGAGCCCCGGCGCCCATTTCCCCTCCCCCCGGATCCCAGATAAGCGCCCTCTCAGGTTTCCCACCTCGGTCTCCAGACCCCACTGCCTCACCCACGCCTGGCCCACGTCTCTGCCCCTGTGCAGAGCTCTTCATCGTTCACAAGTCCTCTTAAGCCCGAGCCAACCGGCCCTTCCCCACCGCTGCTCTCATCAAGGTGACCAACGGTGCCTCGGCGGGGTAAACCGCCAGACTGTGAAATGGGCAGAAAAGACTGGTGGCCGGCCCAGCTTGCTCACTGTGTTACCCTCCATCCTCGCCTTCCACCAGGCTGATCTACAACTCCGTAGAGACAGAAGCTAACTTGTAGAAAACTGACAGGAATGCAAATGTTTCCCATACAGAGCGACACAAATTATTCCTGTTCCTGGCAATGCAAAAGG
Source organism: Mesoplodon densirostris (assembly GCF_025265405.1). Classification (NCBI taxonomy): domain Eukaryota; kingdom Metazoa; phylum Chordata; class Mammalia; order Artiodactyla; family Ziphiidae; genus Mesoplodon; species Mesoplodon densirostris. The sequence continues at coordinate 112,657,749 of NC_082669.1, read as the reverse complement.
CTTCTGCCAGAGAATATAAAATCCCTAAGGCAAATCCTTATTTGAATCAGTTGTAACATCTCACTGGTTCCCTCGTTAATTAACCAGTTAAATAAAATCACTGACACGTGTTCACAGGGAGTCCTGATTTTTACCTTTCCTGGAAAACAATACTGAGCATTACCAACTCAATGATCAACTCTCTGACTCCTTTTATGCTGGTGGCCACTTCCTGACCGCCCTCCACTTGCCCCCTCCCCCGTGCTTTCTCTACTTGGATGCCAGGGCCCTGGACTCTCCTCCTCCATCACTAGCTCCCCCTCTTCCCCACAGCATCCTGATGTCAGGGGACCCCAGGGACCAGTCTTTGGTTCTCTTTGTACACAATTCACTTAATCTCACGCATGTTTATGTTCCTTAGTGTTTAAGGAACAACTTCATCCTTCTAAATGCTTGACCCAAAAGCTGGTATGCATCCTTGGCTTTATTTTCTGAAACCCCGCATCCAGTCTGTAAATGCTATGCACCCTAGGTTCCAAGCAACTTCACGACACTCCCACTGCGACCACCAGGGCCCAAGACACCACCAGCTCTGGAACGGACCACTGCTGTCTCTTACTAGTGAGAACTGTTCTAGAAAAACATACATGGGAGATGCACGGTGGCAGGGGCTATTCCCGATGAAAAGATTCAAGAGACATCCAAGGTTATGTGTGGTCAATTAGAGTTTATTTTTTAAAAAGAAGAAAGAAGAACAGCTATTCAATATAATTTGAAAACAGGAGAAATTTGAAAATGGACTTAGTATTAGACAAGATGACCAACCTGAGTCATTTCTAAGTATGAGTACTGCTATTACTGGGATTGCCAAACCAGACTGGTTGCCCTAGTGATAGTTAATATTATTCTCCATCATTTCTAAAGGCGTACTAATGAAACTCTTGTTTGCAGGAATGTCCTTCTTTGGGGAGATGGCCACTTAAGTATTTTGGGAGTGGGAAGTCACTATGTTACTTTGAAATGATTCAGCAAAACGTTAACAGTGGTCAACAATGTTAAAAACAGTCGACTCTGGACGGCAGGCAGATGACCACTTACTGTGCCACTTTTCTACTCTTTTATGTTTGAAAATTTCGTAATAAAAACATTTTAAGAGTCAGGGAAGAAAGAAAATTCAGGTCATGTCACCCTTGGCTCAGAACTCTCCTTTGGCTTCTCTCCTCTCTCAGCATGAAAGCCAAAGTCCTAAAGAAAGTCCCTTCCAGGGCTTCCCTGGTGGTGCAGTGGTTAAGAATCCGCCTGCCAATGCAGGGAACACAGGTTCAAGCCCTGGTCCGGGAAGATCCCACATGCCACGGAGCAACTAAGCCCGTGCGTCACAACTGCTGAGCCTGCGCTCTAGAGCCCGTGAGCCACAACTACTGAAGCCCGCGTGCCTAGAGCCTGTGCTCCGCAATGAGAAGCCCGCGCAGCACAACGAAGAGTACCCCCAGCTCGCCACAACTAGAGAAAGCCCACGTGCACAGCAACGAAGATCCAATGCAGCCAAAAATAAATAAAAAAATAAAAGCAAGTCCCTTGCAGATCCTGGGATGTGCCCGGAGGGTCCTCCCTCTGCCTCCCCACCAGAGCCTGGCGAGACTCCAGTCCCTGCACAGCTGTCCATCCTCCCGCTCAGGGCCACCCTTCCCGCCACACTCTCTAAAGTCAAACTACACCCCCAAATTTCAACCCCCCTTTCCTCCTTTTATCCTCCTCATTACTTAACGTTTATTTCTGTCCCATAAAGACGTCCCTATGTTACTTATTCTTGCTTATTCTCGGTCTCCCAGAAGACAGTCTCCAGGAGAGCAGGTCCCTTCTCTGCCTGTCACAGTCACATGCAGTGCTGAGAACTGGGCCAAGCACTTAGTAGGAAGCCCATAAACTTTTTTCATCAACCAAGTTATTAACTGATTAGCCAATCCCAGTTTTGTTCCTAATGGATGCTCACATAAGAAAAAATATAAGTAATGTCAGTATTCATTACTTTTTAAAAAAATTATCTTTATTTTCAAAATAAATTTACTGAAGTTGATAAGCAGCTGTTTACAAACAATGCTAGCACTAAATAAAAATGACAGAAAGCGTGTACTTTGAGAGCTGTACTAGATGCCAACAATGACCCCTGTACCGTTAGATCCCTGAGCCCTCAATGATGCTTCCAGTGCCCAAGGAAAGGCAAAAAGATGGCTTTGAAGGCTGAAGGTGACCAGGAGACCCTTTTCTTTTAAGCAGAGGTGTACCCATCAGTCCAACCGCCCAGTAGAGCACTTAAATATGGGGCCTGGAAGGACCAGTATCATCCAATATTCCTCACTTTAGAATGAAGCTGAAAACTAGATCCAGTAACTTCCGTCCTGCCCTAAGCCGGCGAGACACCTAGGCAGTACCAGAATCTAGTCTCCTGGCCTCCGCTTCATTACTATACTGACCTGAGCTCCACTTATCCTCAACTCAGGTGGCATTGACTTCCGTGTTATCTGTTCATGTATTTTATACACAATGAGGCACATCATCTCTTTCACATAAAACTACTTTTCTAGCTCTGAAAAAGTTATCTTAAATTCCCATGGAGACCAAAAGAGTGGAAGAAAGCACACGTCCCCTTCTCTGGTAACTTGCCAAAGCACCTCAAGTTCAATGCCCTGCACATGGCACGTAAGATCATTCACGGGTTTATTAACATCACACACTTGAAATAAAGTTTCTAACAGATTGCTATTTTAATTTTACTTTGTTAAAACTTCATTCCTCCTCTAAAGGAACCAGCTTCCTTAGAGAAAACAGCCCCGACCTGGGGCTTTCAGGGGAGGTGTTAAATAGAGCCCAACATAGCGTGGTCCCAGAAAGCAAAGATGCCTCAAAACACTGATGGGGCTCCATCCAATAAGGGCTCCCTCTATCCAGCATTTTAAAATACATGAGGCCTGACTGAGACTCAAGGGAAAAGGAGGCAGGGGCTTCTTCAGAAATAATGCCAACGAAAAAACACTGAAGAAACAACAGAATTAGAAAAATCAGCATTTTATAAACCACGGATATAACAACTGATTCAGGCGTAGATCATCAAATGCAACAACAAACCACTGGGTGACAAGGAAGGAAATGTACCTGCACAATACGGAGAGGAGTTTTTACCTTCACTCAGCCTCACTGAGAAGGAGCTACGTCTCAGGTGAGGCACTAAGACTCTCACAATTCTCTGCTATGAAGCATTCTTGCTGAACGTGCTTAAACTGGATCAAGTACAGCCCCATGTCAGTGGCTCTCACGGGGGCGACACTCGGCAGTGTCTGGAGACCTGTGTGACCAAGCAGGTGCCGCCTGCATCAAGTGGGTGCAGGGCAAGCATCCTGCTAAACACCCTACAACACACAGGGCCACGTGCACAACACAGAACGGTTCAGCCCCAAACGTGAAGAGGATGTGGTTGAAAAACTCTCCTCTAGAACTGACAGCCAATTTAAAGGAAAGACAGGAGACAAAGGAATAAGGGAAATAAATGGAGCCTAGGATCATCAAAACAGAGAAGGTATTTTTGAGATAACTGGGGAAATCTGAATATGGAGTGTGTATACCACATGATATTAAGAGAATTACTATTCATTTTCTTAGATGTGAACATAGCATTACGGTTATCAGAGAGTGTGCTTTCTTAGGAGAAGTACGGTGAATCGGGTGAAGCGTCATGATGTCTGCAACTTACTTTTACGTGCTTTAGAAAAACAACACACTGTACGTGTGGAGAGAGAGAGAAAGCAAATGTGGCAAAATGGTAACTTTTGAATCTAGGTGGAGGATATATGGTATTCTTTCAACTTTACTGGTGTTAGAAATTTTCCAAAACAAAAAGTTGGGGAAAACAAGGAGAAATTACATTTGGATTTATCATCTATTAAAATTACTCGCTAAATGAATACCTTCGAAAGGACATTAAGTGTCCACAAACTACAACCCGTGCGCGGAACCAGCCACAGGCTGTGTGGCTCTCGGGTGAAGGGTGCTCCTGACACCTTTAAAAGCTTGTAAGGAAAAACACAGTATGTGTAAGAGAGCAAACCCTAAACTTCGTGCCATCTGGGCATTTACAGAAAACGTTTGCTGACTCCCGCTCCAGCGAATCAATGCGTACAATGTGTTTCTCAAAGTAAAAGTTTTTCCAAGAAATAAAAGGGGTTTGAAGAAAATAAGATTTCTTGGGATTGGTGATCTTCCAGACTCTCTCTCTTCATAAAGGTTCTTCTCTACCTTTAGTCCAGCTCAGGATTCTGGAAGTCAGTTAACAAGGCCTAGCTCTGATAGTAATCCTAAATAAACCTCACTACATGCAACTTCCAGAAAATTAGCTGAAATTATATTAAAGGCTCAGAATCATTTGAAAGTTTGCTACTGTGCAGATATCAGCAATTTTGAGAAAAACAGTGAAGATGTTAATTTGTTTTCTCATTCAGGTACCACACTGCTCACATCACCTAAATGTGCCTTGTAGACTGAATCCAGCAAAGTCATGGAAGTGACTTATTTCAAGTCCATACATAAATCACAAGAGCCTGATGAAAGGCCTGCTCTAAAGAGCCTGTATCCTAGGGTAGCGACCCTAGGAGAAAAGGATCATCCTCACAGCAGGAGTCCTTTCAGGGGGCCCATCCACTCGTTAGCAACCAGGACCCCTGATATTCCACAAGATAATTCCAGAGCCTATTTGAAAGAAAACATCATCTGGAAGGTATTTATATCTATATTTTAATTTCTACAGGGAGAATCACAGGAGTAAAAACTAATACATAGAACATTCCAGTCTCAAAAAGAAAAAAAAGGGAAAACCACTGTCACAGACACTGAAAACCAAAGGGTATTTTCCTCTAGACAAAGTGACCACCACGTTGCATAAGTTGCTGACAGCGACGGGTTTACCTGCAACAGAGGCTCATCAACCTCTTTATTTGAAATAAGCACGTAAGTCTCTCAGATCCATCCAACTGCTGGACAAACAAAGAGCTATATTTAATTAGGTTCTGATACATCCATATCTGAAAGAAACAGCAAAACATACAATTATAACTCTCAGTCCATAAAAAGCTAATTATTTACTAATTACAAACATACCAAACTTTCCTTAATTGGTAAATACTTAAGCAAAATAATCAAAACATGATAAGAAGAAGTAAATCTTCTAAGTCAGGTTTTAGATAGTAGTACACAAACGCCCTGAATTTTCCATCTTAAGAAAGCACATCAGCATGAAGTTAAATTACTAAATTTATTACTAAAAGTACTTTAAACTCATGTAAATGTGAAACAAAAAGTTCATTTGCAAAAATGAGCAAACCACAATAAAAACACATGAGAATCACAATCTTAATCCTAAGTTACAAAGGATAACGGTCCCTCTTTTTACCTTTCTCCTCTGAGTTTCCAGCACCTTTCCTGTGGATACTCTCCTTCCCTAACTCCATGAAATGTCGGTAGAAAAGGCAATCATTCAGTCCCACTATTCCCGATAAAAGGCCAGGTGTGTAGCATGTGAGGCGAGAGATGTGTCACTTAACTAGACAGGAGGAATCCTATCACAATGTTTATACAAACCATCGCAGTGTGCACCTGAAGTACCTTACAATTTTATTTGTCAATTACACGTCCACACAGCTGGAGGGAAAAAAGGTCAGAGACGCGTCTGGATGGCCAGAACCCCCGCTGTCCCGGACACAGTGATGGGTCATCGCGGTGGGCAAATACTGAGTTAGATTTCTGTCGCGCTCCCATCCAGGAGGTCTCTCTAGTGTGGATACAGCTGCCAGAAGTGATTTTGAAAACACAATACTGAACAGGAATCTCTTATACTTCCTCTACGATATTTTTGTTGCTATTTATTCATTTCATGAGACCCATTTAGAAGCGTCAAAATTAAGACAGCTTCTTAAATGTGCCACAGAATCTTTTCTTTACCTGTCATTTTTACAGAGTTTCTCCTCTGATAGTAACACTTATTTGATATAAAATGTTATCAAACAATTAAAGTACTAAAAGTGTTTTGCATGATAAATTCGAGTGTGCCCTAAGTTGGGTGGAAATAACTCTGAGACCCAATCCGAATGTTAATTTACCTACACACAAGCTTTCTTCTTGAGGTATTTGGAGCTACTTGTTCCTATTTTCTCAGGAACCAATATCATACAAATATTTTCTGCACTATCTGACACACAGTTCATTCTAGAATTTGTACTGAATACTACCCGTTACCAAATAAAACTAGGACGTACAGTAACTAAACATTATAAAAATCTGAAGGCCAACTGGGGGAAGTACAAGAAGAAGGCTGTAAATACATTAATCAAGTAATTACGTTTCAACGACATAAAAAAAAAACCTCAAAGCACTTTATTTGAACACTTTCTGGACTGGTTTTTTTTTTAAATTGAGGCATAGCTGATGTACAACATTACATGCTTCAGGTGTACAACACGGTGATTCATAATTTTTAAAGGTTATCCTCAATTTATAGTTATTATAAAATATTGGCTATACTCCCTGTGCTGTACAATATATCCTTGTAGTGGACTGGATTTTGATACTGCTTTTTACATTCTTGACAAATGCACCAATATCATCCCAAAAGTTCTAAGTACATTAAACATCTGCTTTGCCTAACTTTTTGTTGTTATTTACTAAATTCAGATAAGTACAGTTTCAAAAACTTTCCGCCTTATCCATCCTTTCTCAGGAAGTTAACTGAGGCTGTATATCAATAAAACAAGGGAGTAAACCAAGAAAGCAAAAAGATATGGAATCAGGAAAGAGGAACTGAAACGGAAGCAAAGCAAAGCGGAGGTTTCCCCAGGAACATGGCAGGCGTGGAGAGCTACCACTCCAAAGAGTGCAGCAAGATCCCGGGACGCAGAAGGAACAGCTCAGGGGGAAAGAGCATCAGTGACCTGACTCTCTAATCACGGAAAACTGTACTGAGAATTATTTCACTGTTAGGAGGTGGAAGAAGACTTTATCATAAAGAGATTTAAAGATAATTAAACAGAAATGACACAATAATTAACTCCAGAATAACTCAAGAAAACTGTACGCAAAAGAAAATACAATCACAGTACACTATTTTAGCAGCGACCATATTTACAGTCATTATAATAAAAAATAAATCCAGGGAGTAGGTGAGGAACGGAGAGCTATGCACGCGCACTTCTGCACAAAGCACCTTAGAAAGACTATCAAAAGCGGCACCACGCCTGCTCTTAAAGTAGGAATTAGGGCGCTTGAAGATGGGCAGGAGACTTTCCCTCCACATATGACTGATTTATTGTTCTTGCATTTTTGTGTGCAAACTGAATAAACAATCCAGTTTGCTTTTCTCATATAAGCCAGGTTTGAGGACCTCGTTAATTCTAATCCTACACAGGGCCTCCAGGACTGGGCGGCTGCACCACGTCCAGAAACCATGCAGGAAGCGCTGACCAGACCTTAGAGCAGGGCAGAAGCAGTTCTCCAAAGGGAAGGGTGCTCTGGAGAGACACAGGACTGACGGCCCTTCTGACCCCCACATGGCTGTGCTCCATGTCTGACCTTCAATCCGCAAGGTCAGAGTACGTGAGGAAGGAACAGACTGCTCCAGAAAGAGAGCCAGATGACCTGCTGCTGTACGTTTCTCATTCTTCTTCTCACAGACTTCAGACAGAAAGCCTAGAAAGAGCCTGCCTTCAGGGGACATGGGCTCAAGCCTTGGTCCGGGAAGATCCCACATGCTGTGGAGCAACTAAGCCCATGCGCCACAACTACTGAGCCTGCACTCTAGAGCCCGCGAGCCACAACTACTGAGCCCACGTGCCCCAACTACTGAGCCCACGTGCCCCAACTACAGAAGCCCGCGCGCCTAGAGCTCGTGCTCCACAACAATAGAAGCCACCGCAATGAGAAGCCCACGCACCACAACAAAGAGTAGCCCCTGCTAGCCGCAACTAGAGAAAGCCCACGCGCAGCAACAAAGACCCAACGCAGCCAAAAATAAATAAATTTAATTAATTAATTAATTTAAAAAGAGCCTGCATTTAAGGAAAGCCATCTATACTGCCCCTAAAGATTTATGGAAAGTTCTTCCCATGGTCCAGCCTAGCTCAATACCGGAAGCAACGTTGGGTGTTAAAGCCAAACACCAGATAAGCAATAAAGTATTCCTATATCTTCTGTACTTATAGTCCACACAAGGATCCTTCTAGTACGTACGGTTGGATCATGGAAGACTTACTTTTCACTGTATACCCATGTTTTAATTAGAAATTTTTAATCCAGGTAAATAAGGATGTCTAAGAATAAATACGTATTTAACCTAATGAATCTCAGTATCTCCTGGGAAAGTGGACACAGTAACAAGTTCCACTTTATAAAGAGGATTCATCCACATATCTCCTCCAGTAATACACACAGTTCCTCATCACTGATAACATCAAAAGCTATAACACTTTTTAAGTTACACAATTTTATTTTAGATGTTTCAAGAGAGAGACCTTAAGAGTTTAGAGATTTACATTTAAGTATTTACAGGTAACAGGCTATGATACTGAGGATGCACATCACAGGGTGGAGGGTTCTGTGCAGAACAAGGTGCCGTCTGTGCAGACTGGGTAATGGGGACAGCACAACAGAGTAGTCTACTGCTTCTTATATTTTAAATTTTCCTTAATAAAAAAAATGGGGCCTCCCTGGTGGCGCAGTGGTTAAGAGTCCGCCTGCCGATGCAGGGGATACGGGTTCGTGCCCCGGTCTGGGAGGATCCCATATGCCGCGGAACGGCTGGGCCCGTGAGCCATGGCCGCTGGGCCTGCGCATCCGGAGCCTGTGCTCCGCAACGGGGGAGGCCACAACAGTGAGAGGCCCGCATACCGCAAAAAAAAAAAAAAAAAAAAAAAAAATGAAAAAGCCTACTGAAAATCTGCATCGATTTTTAAGAGGTAAAACATTATCACCAAGACGACCTATTACCACTGCTTGTTGAAGAAGTCACAAGGGTAAAACACACTGGAGGGGTTTTCTGACCACATTAAACCAAAAGCTGGAAAACACATTAACAAGGGTTAGTGAAAACGTAGTCAACACTCACCAAGCGTTTTGAGTCTTCATTCTGTTTGTAAAAAAACAGAAGCTGCCTCACCAAAAGGGTAAGGTTGGGACCGCTAGCGATGGAAAAAGTGCCACCGGACTGGGACAAGCTGGCACGGCGATCAAATGCACTTCTCTGGATGGAATACTGAAAACAAAACGAGACATAAAGACACGATCACATGATCGTATGGTCTAAATGGTCACTCAATGTTTAAACTGGAGTAGTGGAAACTGACAATTAAGATTCCGTTACTGAGAAGTTATCATTGGTAAATGGTTAATGAAACCCAAAAAGCCTGGAATGTAGTGACAGAGCCGTGAACGCCCTGTGCAGGAGTCTTCCACCACCTCCTTCTACTGTGATCTTTAGCCGTGGTTTGCATTTAATAATTTAAAAATCACCAAAAAACTCATATGTCTATAAATCTTTATATAAACTAATAAAATTAACTATTGGGGAAAATACTATTATCCACATTAACTTTCATTAAACAAGTAAACACATACAAAATGAATTCCACTTCTAAGAATCCAAGGCCATATTTAAAATAAGCTCTCAGGGCTTCCCTGGTGGCACAGTGGTTAAGAATCCGCCTGCCAATGCAGGGGACACGGGTTTGAGCCCTGGTCCGGGAAGATCCCACATGCCGCGGTGCAACTAAGCCCATGTGCCACAACTACTGAGTCTGCGCTCTAGAGCCTGCAAGCCACAACTACTGAGCCCACGTGCCACAACTACTGAAGCCTGTGTGCCTAGAGCCTGTGCTCCGCAACAAGAGAAGCCACTGCAATGAGAAGCCCTTGCATCGCAACGAAGAGTAGCCCCCGCTCGCAGCAACTAGAGAAAGCCCGCGCACAGCAATGGAAGACCCAATGCAGCCAATCAATCAATCAATCAATCAATTAAAAAATAATAATAAATAAAATAAAATAAGCTCTCTCATACCTTTCTAATTCCTTCTCAGTTTAAAAACAAACTTACTTGCTGTTTTCTGTCTCTATAGCCTCGAATAAATGACTGGATAATTATTGCATTTTTCAATCTTCGTCTTTCTTCCTGAATAATGCAGGGAGGAGGAAACAATGGGTCAGGATCAGTGAAAATGACAAATACTAGTTCAGACTTTAAAAAAAAAAAACAACTACATAATTCACGTACCACAAAATTCACTCTTTTAAGTGTACCATTCACCAATTTTTAATATACTCAAAGTTGTGCAATCATCACCACTGTCTAATTTTGGAACGTTTTCATCACCCATCCCCAATAAAACCCCTGCACCCAGGGCTTTACCCAGTCATCCCTCAGTCTCTGTCCTCCCACCCCGACCCCCCACTGCTGGCAATCACTAATCAATTTTCTGTCTATATGGAACTGCCTATTCTGGACATGGTGTACAATGGAATCATAATATGTGGCCTTTTGTGTCTGACTTTTTTCACTTGGCATGATGTTTTCAAGGTTCATCCACGCTGCACCATGTATCAGTGCTTCACTCCTTTTTATGGCTGTTCCACTGTATGCATGTCTCATTTTGTTTATTCACTTATTAACGGATGGGCATTTGAGCTCTTTCCACTTTGGGCTATTATGAATAACGCTGCTGTGGACATTCATGTACCAGCTTTTGTGGGGACATAGGTTTTCACTTCTCATGGGTGTACATCTAAGCATGGAATTAACATTTGAGGAACTGCTGGACTGTTTTCCAAAACAGCTACATTATTTTACAATTCTACCAGCACAGAAAGACTTCTTTTTTTTAAAGTTTTTAAGTATTAAAAAAAATGCAAACAAAAGCACCTATTTTAAAGGTCACTTTGTTTCCAAGCAGAAAACTCCAATTTTTATCAACTTGACTCTGTCTTTAAAACTTTCAGGGGTAGGATAGGGAGGGTGGGAGGGAGATGCAAGAGGGAGGAGATATGGGGATATATGTGTATGTATGGCTGATTCACTTTGTTATAAAGCAGAAACTAACACACCATTGTAGAGAAATTATACCCCAATAAAGATGTTAAAAAAACAAAAAAACTTTCAGTGACCTAGCCAAAATATATATTCTTCATCATCATTGTAACCACTGCAGCTAACAGTGTCTGAGAGCCTACTATGTGCCAGCCCTAAGAGAGACACTTCACATGCATTCATACAATAACCTTACAGGTGAGCATTACTCCTGTTTTAAAGGCACAGAAACCGAGACTTCCATAAAGATTAAGTGATGCCAAAAGATATGAGTCAGAGAGCAAACTCAGGTGTGACACGAAAATCTGTACTCTGTCTTACCACATGACAATGTTTCACATCTTCTATGAATGCCACCTACCAGGCTTGAAAGGCACATACACACTCACGCAATCTTGGGATTAGAGAACATACCATCAGGTCACAAAAGTGTACTTTCTGAGCTTCAAATGGTTACAACAAGGGAATCCTTGAGCTTAAACCTAGTTTGGGAATCTATTCATAACTATGATGACTCTAACAGCACTTAATTAAAAACTCATATAACATCCCATGCATTTTCAAAACACTTATTTTTACTCATTCAGTTGTTTGCTGGGGAAGAGTCTCAGGAACACTCCAGCTCTCTGGCAGGTGCGCTGAGGACAGGCGAGTCCTCACAAGGCCTGGAGGCCAGCTTCAGGTTAGCTCATCCCTGGTTTAAAGGGGATTCATCCCTCCCCCACTGCCTGCCAGAAGCAAATGCAATGCTCTCCAAAAAGAAGAGGCCATATTCTAAGCCTGAAGATATCGCTTCAGTTTGGAACATACAATGTCCGGTGTTCAACCAAAATAACCAGGCAAAGACAAGAATTTAAAATCAAGAGGACAAACAATAAAAACGAACCCACAGGAATTCCAAACACTGGAGAGTAAACATCATCCTTAAAAATCTACAATTACGTCCAAGAAATGAAAAGACGAGAGAACTGGGAAATAAAAGAATCAAAGAAAATTCTAGAACTCAAATAGAAACTGAAATTCAGAACTCAATGGATGTACTTAACAATCAGACATCACTAAAAGAGATAATTTGTAAATCAGAAGTTAGATCAGAAGAAAACAGCCAAACCAAAGCATAGATATTCAAAAGAATAGATCTACTGAAAAGAGTACAGGAGACACACAGGACATAATGCAAAGGTCAACCATCTCTGTCACGTGAGTCCAAGAGGAGGGGGAGAGGGAGGATGGAGCAGAGGCATGGCTGGGAGAGATGGCTGACGGAGAATTTTCAGAGAAGATAAAATACACCAACCAATACACACTTTTCTCGTTCGTTTGAGCAGTGATTTTCAAGTGAGGGCAGTTCCCACAGAGGGAACGTTCGGTAATTCCTGGAGACCTCGTGGTTGTCTCAGCAGGGTAGGGAGTGCTTCGGCCTCTAGAGGAGAGCGGCCAGGGAGGCTGCTACACATCCTGCAGTGCGCGGGACAGTCCCCACAACAAGGAACTACCTGGCCAGAATGTCAAAAATGCTAAGGTTGAGAAACCCTGCCTGAGCGTTTGTGCATCTGCTGTTCCCTTGACCAAGAATGCCCTTCTTCCAGCTTTCCACAGCTTTTCTTTTCCAACCTTCAGAAATCCACTGGGCTCTCACCAGCTCAGGGACGCCTTCCCTCAACCCTAACATCCAAAGCAGACCTTCCTAGTCCCCACCTCCGGATCCTGGGGAACATCTGTGCTCCACGGCCCAGGAGAAACACTGTTTTATTCCCTAGCTATACACCCAGCCAGCAGAAAAGTACCTGGAACATAACAAGCTCTCAATTTATATTTGTTAAAGCAATGGATGAATTATTTAAAAACAAAACAAAAAATGACCTAGAAAAGCAGGCTATAAGACACCACAATTGCTGATTAATCAACAAAGTAAAGCCATTTTAAGAAATTACCTCCAAAAGATAAAATGTAAAATATAGACTAAAACGCCAAATGTCACTAGCTCCTTTCATTTTTTCAGCTTCTTCACAAATAGTTAAGATAACTTGCCTTGACAGGGAGTTTTCTCCTTTTGCTTGACAAAACATGAACACTATACACGAGACCTGTACATCTTCTGGAAGCCGTATCATAAGCAAGTAAGTGAACTGAAAGCCTATTTTCTCCCTCTATTCTGGAAACTGCTCTTTTAGTCCATCTTTTCTACATTGGTTCCAGAATGGATGACCTACCATAAAATCCAACAAATCCAGAAATGTTTCTGAAATTTAACATACATATAAATACTTAAGTTATGTCACATATAACATACATATATCTAATATATAAAACAGGAAAACCAATGATTTATTTAGATGCTATGGAAAAATGTTTATCTACAGGAACTATTACAAAACTGTTTTTACCTCCCTCTTTCTTCTTTCTTCCTGAGTACGATGTAAAAGAGAAGCCTTTTCTTCCTAAACACAAAAAAGAGAGAAAAGATAAAGGTTATAATTTCAAATTCTAAAATACTCTCATACAAAAATTATAGAATGTTGTGACCCAAAGGATTCTAGAGATCATCCAATCAAACCATCTGACTTAGTAAGAAATCTGAGGCGCAAGAGCCTAAATGGTTCCCTCACCCCCACCCCCGGGGTCACAGATCTAATTGTAGTATTTCAGTAGTTTTCTAAGAATAAAATCTGATTTCCTTACACACACGTTACTTCAGGTAAAACTGGGGAGATCTGAGTAAGATCAGTGCATTGTATCAATGTCAATATCCTGCTTGTGAGCACATACTACAGCTTTGCAAAATACAAACCCCAGGGGAAATTAGGCAATGCAAACAACAGACCTTTCTGTATCATTTCTAACAGCTGCATGTGAGCCTACAATTATCTCAATAAAAATTTCAGTGAAAAAAATCAATCTTTTATTGTTATCAAAAATTTTTTAATTCTTTTCATCATAAGTAAAACTATATTTCGAATAAAATTACTTGATATGTAGAAGGAACTGAAATAACAAATGGGAAAGTTAAACATTTCAAATAAAATAAAAATACTTACAGACGACCCTCCTCCCGCCCCAGAACCACTCCAGTCTATACTGTATGGGTATTTTATTTTTGTAAATTTAATCCAAAATAAAATTAAAGGCCTAAGACATCAACATATAAATAATTAGAAAAATTAATAAACCTAAATTTCTTAACACAAACATACAACTCATCAGAATAGTCAGAAAGCAAGTAATGAAGCCAATTTAAAATAATACTTTGATATGTGAAAGAATACATAACGTGTAGAGCAAAAAGTTTCTAACTGACAAAATTTTCAGCCAAAGAAATAAATCCTCCAGATATTTTCCATTACAGAGAATTTCATTTCTTGAATTCAAATAAAAAGTCTTTATCACAAGTCAAAGGTCAGAAAAATATTTCGTTTTTAACTGATTAATTAAAAGGAGGAGGAGAAATGAAAAAATCTAAAGTAAAAAGTGCTCAGAATTATGGAAAGCTTCTAGATAAAAATACAGCCATATTTCTGGTCATTATCTTTATTTATGAATAGGAGTGGTAAATATATGTCTGTAATTTCTCTTCCTTCTATTCCATTTAATCAGAGTTAATATATGTTCATTACTTGGTTATAGTTATAGAGCTAAGATTTCTTAAAATGATACATGCTGTTACAACTACAAGAAAATATACTTAAAGTCTGAAATTAAATCCACGTTTTACTTTTAAAAAAATGGTACATGCCAGCAAAACAGTCACCAAATTGACTTCACACATAAGCTTAGCTGTCACTAATCTAAAAGCCCTCTGGGTTTGAGGGCCTGGCCTGTCTCTTACCACCAGGTCCCTATCATTGGCTTCAATGTCTGCCACATGTAGGGAGTTAATAAATATTTACAAAATGAACAAACGAACATTTCCTTTAAGTACAGAAAAGCAGTCTAAAAGGAGTAACCATAACAGCTGAAAAGCACTTCTGAATACCTGCAACACAGCACCGAGGTTGAAGTATTTTAAAAATCAAAATAGGTACCAATTATCAAAAAGCATAACTGGATTCTAAGTGAATACTTTAAGTCTGAAGCATACGATACGAGATGGCTATGAACGCACCAGAGGCAATGCTGAACGTGTTGAGGATGAATATCCTTACCCTTTGATGACCTACAGATTAAAATCCTTGGACACAGGACACCGTATAAATGGAAGGTCACTTCTCTTACCTGTGCTTGGGGGCTGTAAAGTTTCCTACTTAAAACAGCTCATTTCAAAAATTATAAAATAAGCATAGCAAGGAAATCCAAAGTCCTGGACACACATAAACCCTTATATGTGATTTCAACTGTAGTTTAAAATGATGTGAAGGTCTTTCAAAGAGTCCTCATGCTCCCTAAATATTTTACAGAGAGGAGAGAAAGGTCTGCTAGGGAGGTCAACCAACCCCACAGGTCACGTCAGTCACATGGGACAGGAGACTCTAGGACAGCACCAGCTGCCACCAACACTGACTCCTCTGTGCCCGAGCACTGTGCCCCAGCACACAGACAACTAACACGGACTGAGGGCTGACCCTCCACGTGCTAAGCAACGTTCTAAACCCGAGGATATGGTTCATCACGTGTTCCTCAGAATAACCCAGCATGGCTTAAGCACTATTGCTCTTCCTGTTTACAGATGACAGAAGCGAGGTTCAAGAGCGGGAGAGCCGAGATCCGAACTCAAGACGGGTCCAGAGCCTGAGCTGGTGAGCCGTGTGCTATTTACTTTGAAAACAACATTAAGTATGATCATATTACTTCACATTCTGAGCCATTTTTAAAACTCTTTTGTCATCATAATACACGGGTAATTTGGAAGATATATCGGAAAGGAGGTTGGTGGGGAGGGGAGGCCACAGAAAGAAACTGGGGTCGCCCACATGTGCCACGAGTTCAGAGGCACGGGGAGCAGCAGGGGGTGAGCGACAAAGGGCCCCGAGTGCCCAGGAACGGCGCAGTGAGCAAGCGCAAAGGCCCGGGACACAGAGGTGGCCACGAAAGCCCGTTCAGCCCAGAAAGAAAAGTGTGGCGGAACACTCAATCGCCGTCTATACGTCACGTACACTATCATATGCGGCCCCTGAGCCAGCAACCAAAGTCCACATCAGAACCGGAGCTTCTTCCCATATTCCCCAACTCAGAGACCGTCTCTGTTCAAAAGACATTCAAACGAGGCACAGGAGAGGAATTTATTCTCAACAAATATTGGCTGACTCATGCGTCATGCTAGGCACTGGCTATTTTTTTGTGTGTGTGTGGTACGTGGGCCTCTCACTGTTGTGGCCTCTCCCATTGCGGAGCACAGGCTCTGGACGCGCAGGCTCAGCGGCCATGGCTCACGGGCCCAGCCGCTCCGCAGCATGTGGGATCTTCCTGGACCGGGGCACGAACCCGTGTCCCCGCATCGGCAGGCGGACTCTCAACCACTGCGCCACCAGGAAAGCCCCCGGCACTGGCTATTTTAAAAGTAATAAAAGTGTTTGCTCCCAAGGAGCGCACAGTCTGGTGGGAGCAGAAGAAGCACCCACCATGGGCCGGACACGATTCTAGACACTAGCAATAAAGTAGAGTCAGCAGGAGCGGCCCCGCCCCTGGGAGTGCACACCTCAATACAGGTGGGCACCGGGGACGAGGCAGCGCAAAGAAAGACAGACACTCCACCTCCGCGACTCAGAGAACTCTCAGAAGAAAAGGTGAATTCCAAAGAAATCTTGGAAGGCTGTGCTCAGAAGGATGACAAGATGACAAGATGGAAAGCATCCCAGCAGAGAGGGGAGCACAGGAAGCAGCAGAGGCACGAGAGGGGGCGCTGGGCAGGAAGCAGGGCTGGAGGGAGAGGCTGGGCTGACCTCGAGGCCAGCACCCATAGGGAACGGGAGACCCCCATCTCTGGCTAGGTGAGCCATATGCCAAGACAGCATGGGATGGAAGGGAGAGAACGATGAAGTTAAAGTTCACTGACCTTGAGACATCCCTGGGACCGATAAGTCAGTCAACAGGTAATAAAGAACAGGGAAGAAGTATGGATTGAAAATTCAGAGTTCAAATCACCCATGACTTAAGCTTAAACTCCTTCCGTGGCTTCCCACCCTCTACCTGCATAGAGGGCTGCTACGCCTTTAAAACAAACAAAAACTGCAATATCTAATACTCATTTCCTGAAAGACCACTGGACACTAGACAGAACCATCTCTTCTCAATGCTCAATTATTTACATGAACCAAAGTTATGTAAAACCTACCATGCTGGTCTTATTTTCCTACTTCATGGTAGCCTATCTGAGACCGTAATTTGAGAACGGCCAGTGTGTTCTAAAGGGTCAAGTTCAAACACAGCCTTGGCGCAGGAATATTCCGGTCAAACACCTCCTCCTCTTTCTCTTGCGCCTCCAGCACGGCGTGCCCCCCAACTACCCTCCAAGTCTCAAACGCCCCACCCCTCCCCAGCCTGGCCTTCCCTCCTGGCACTGACACGCACCTGGCAAGTGCCCACTTGCCTTAGGTGAGACTCAGCTTAAATGTCATCTCTTCCATGAAGAGAAGATGACCTCCACTTATTCCTCCACACGATGAACGGGTGAGTTCACATTCACAGACGGGTACCCAGCACACAGGGCTGACTACTCAACATGCAGAAAACGACTGTATCTGCACTAGTCAGAATCCCAGAGGCCACACGGGCACCATCCTCAAAGATGTGGCCACCAAATGCCATGGAAGGTCACTCTTCAGCAGGTTACGTCACACAGGGCTGTGGTTATTCTGAAGAAGAGCAGAAAATAAGAAAACAAAACAAAACCCATCCCTTAAAACAGCAGTAATGAATGATCAAACTATGTCAAGCCCAGCAGTCAGGTCGGAAAAATAAAGGCATAGGCCTGATCCTAACTCGCAATTCTGAGTGCCTACACATGGCTTGGACCAGTAAATAACTATTAACTTCTCAAAGTGAAATCTCACCAGGCTGCTAAAAGAGCAAACCAACAAACCCACCACAGTGCACGACGGGAGTCAGCATCCAGGAGCTCACCCTAGCCGTGTGGACCAGGGCTAGAGAAGCAGTCCATCCCTGGCGCCCACGCCTGCCTCATCAGGACAAGCACTCCAGGGCTTCCCTGGTGGCGCAGTGGTTAAGAATCCGCCTGCCAATGCAGGGGACACAGGTTCGAGCCCTGGTCTGGGAAGATCCCACGTGCCGCGGAGCAACTAAGCCCGTGCACCACAGCTATTGAGCCTGCACTCTAGAGCCCACGGGCCACAACTACTGAGCCTGCGTGCCACAACTACTGAAGCCCTCGCGCCTAGAGCCCACGCTCCGCAACGAGAAGCTCACACACACCACAACAGAGAGTAGCCCCCGCTCATGGCAACTAGAGAAAGCCCGTGCGCAGCAATGAAGACCCAACACAGCCATAAACAAACAAACAAATAAATAAAACTGCCGTCTCTCAAACCACTGAAAAAAAAAGTTGCTAAAATAACAGTTAAAAAAAAATTACCGGGCCTCCCTGGTGGCGCAAGTGGTTGAGAGTCCGCCTGCCGATGCAGGGGATACGGGTTCGTGCCCCGGTCTGGGAGGATCCCATGTGCTGCGGAGCGGCTGGGCCCGTGAGCCATGGCCGCTGAGCCTGCGCGTCCGGAGCCTGCGCGTCCGGAGCCTGTGCTCCGCAACGGGGGAGGCCACAACAGTGAGAGGCCCGCATACCGCAAAAAAAAAAAAAAAAAAAAAAAAAAAAAAAATTACCATGTTTTTAAATGTTCTCTCACGTACCACCGGAATCATCACACTCCATACTCGGGGACAAACGTTGATCTACACTAATAAGGCTAAAGCAAAAGCAGACAGGTCACTGTCAGAGGGTCTCCAGGGAGACATAAATAAAAACAGAGATTCAGCCGTTGATAAAGCTGGCATTTCAAATTTGCAGAGAAAAATGTATTATTCAATAAACAGTGTCACAACAACTGAGTAGCCTAAATAAATGACATTGTATCCCTAAGTCTTCATATCAGAATAGATTCCTGATGGACCTGAGATTTATATACATATACAGCACTATAAAAATACGTGAAAATAACATGCGGATTGTTTTTAAAATCTCAGTGTGGAGGAAGACTTGCTTTAAGAAAGAAATATCACACCACACATTAAGTCTATTAACTTATTTAAGAATGATAAACTTCCTGCATGCCTCAACTAGAGAGCCCACGAGTCACAAGTACTGAGCCCACGCGCGCCGCAACCAAGACCCGACGCAGCCAAAAATAAAAGAAGTAAATATTTTTTTTAAATGATAAATTTGACCCCATAAAAATTAAAACTTTCTAGACAGAAAAATGCCATACCCAAGGCTTAAAAAGTTGACAAAGTGGGAATAAATATTTGTAACACTGCAAAACCAACTATTTGTAAAAGCTCTCAGTAATAATTTGACAAGATCAACAAACTGGACTTCCCTGGTGACGCAGTGGTTGGGATCCTGCCTTCCAATGCAGGGGATGCGGGTTCGAGCCCTGGCCTGGGAAGATCCCACATGCTGCAGAGCAACAAAGCCCGTGTGCCACAACTACTGAGCCTGCGCTCTACAGCCTGCGAGCCACAACTACTGAGCCCATGTGCCACAACACTGAAGCCCACACGCCTAGAGCCCACGCTCCGCAACAAGAGAAGCCACTGCAATGAGGACCCCATGCACCGCAACGAAGAGTAGCCCCCGCTCACCACAACTAGAGGGAGCCCGCACACAGCAACAAAGACCCAACACAGCCAAAAATAAGTTAATAAATAAATAAATTTCTTTAAAAAATAAATAAATGATCAACAATCAAATAGAAAAATTAGCAAAAGCTATAAACAGTACATAGGGAAATAAACAAAAATGTATTTTAAACATAAGACCTTCATCTTTACTCATTTTTAGGAAAAAATGCAATAAAAACACAATGATAGGGCCTCCCTGGTGGCGCAAGTGGTTGAGAGTCCGCCTGCCGATGCAGGGGATACGGGTTCGTGCCCCGGTCTGGGAGGATCCCATATGCCGCGGAGCGGCTGGGCCCGTGGGCCATGGCCGCTGAGCCTGCGCGTCCGGAGCCTGCGCGTCCGGAGCCTGTGCTCCGCGACGGGGGAGGCCACAACAGTGAGAGGCCCGCATACCGCAAAAAGGAAAAAAAAAAAAAAAAAAAAAAAAAAAAAAACACAATGATAGGCTTTTTAACCCATCTAACTGGCAAACTTTAAACCTCAGATAACACACTGAGATGAAGATGGACAGCAGCCACTTTCTTACACTGATATATCTCCTTAGAGGGCAATTTGGAAATATCTATAAAAATAGCCTTTGACCTAGCACTTCTAGAAATTTAACCTACAAATATTATTGGCACATACACAAGTAAATGCACCACAGTGCTGTTTAAATTAGCAAAAAAGCTGAAAACAACCTAAATGGCCATTAAAATACATGACAGCTAAATAACAGAACACTCATTACACGGAGTATCGTACATAGCTTCTTTTTTTTTTAATTTATTTAATTTATTTATTTTTGGCTGCACTGGGTCTTTGTTGCTGCACATGGGCTTTCTCTAGTTGCAGCAAGCGGGAGCTACCCTGGGTTGCAGTGCACGGGCTTCTTATTGCGGTGGCTTCTCTTGTTGTGGAGCACGGGCTCTAGGCGCACGGACTTCAGTAGTTGTGGCACGTGGGCTCAGTAGTTGTGGCACACGGGCTTCAGTAGTTGTGGCTCGCGGGCTCTAGAGCGCAGGCTCCGTAGTTGTGGCGCACAGGCTTAGTTGCTCCGCACCATGTGGGATCTTCCTGGACCAGGGCTCAAACCCATGTCCCCTGCGTTGGCAGGCAGGTTCTTAACCACTGCACCACCAGGGAAGCCCATACACAGCTTTTTGAAAAATGCAGCAGATCTATTCGTACTGATCTGGAACTATGCCCAGACGTAGTGCTGGAGGGAGAAGCACAGCAGTCTGTTCAACGTGCTCTAGCGTGTGTTCAAACAAGAGAAGAGTGCACATCTCAGTGATTCCACGTGCAGAAAACAGCTCTGAGAGGACAGGGAAGAACCTGGGAACACAGACCCATTACAAGGATCAGGAACTGGGGGAGTGAGTGGTGGGGTGAAAGGCAGGGAGATGTTCATTTTATTTGAATCTTTATTTTCTACTGCTTGAATTATTATCCAAGTATGTGTAATACTTTCTCACTTTTTTAGAATAAGATACTAATGAAGCTACTCCAGAACGTAAGTTTTTATAAACAGCTCAACAAAGCCAAGAATAAGTTCATTAATTAAGTGGCTGGGAGGAAGAGAACAATAGGGTACCAGTAAAACGCACATTTAGATTTTCATTCTTAACAAATTTTTGGTTTCAATTTATTATAATTGAAAATAGCTTTTACATTTTAGAGTCTACAGGCCTAGACAAGTTAGGGTTTCCCAGCCCAGTTATATACCAGTTTCATAAAGCACACTGAATCAACTGTTTTGGGAATGACTAAACCTATTGTTCCTATAGCAGACCTGTTGTTTTCAATGCTAATCTCTCACCTCCACAGCTGTGACACTAGCCCTATTCATCAATATGTAAACAAAATTAATTACAGCAAACTACTCTATTTGATCTTTGAGCCTTAGGCACATTATCTTATCTTCTCTGAAAATTAAATATGGCCAAACTTCACAGATACCATTAACAAAGATGTTTTTTAAAGGGGGGAAAATGCTTTCTTCATGCAAATTAATTTAGTGGGAACAAAATGAAGTTTTTAAAAAGTAAGTCATATATAGTTTAAATTAGATTTCATTAACCATCAGAATCAAAAAAAAATTTATGGTCAAAAATTTGAGTATAGGTCAAACTATATGTACATAACATGACAATTTCCATAAAACCAAATGCTCAAATTGACTGCTAAGCACTTATAAAAATAAGTTTAGCCATGTTTATTAATACCTTGATTTTTTAAAAACTGTGAGATTTCCTTTGTTTCCAAAATATTTGGATTATATTTTCCATTAGCAATTTACTCCATTTACCAATGTAAATAGAACAATCAGTTTCACATCTGTTTCAAGTTAGTGTATGTTCCCACTCTCATGCACTAACACAATACTAACAGTTTTACACAATTTGAAGAATTTCAAGTAAAATACTTTGAGTTAATTAAAATGTGAAAATTTAGCAAAAGTTTTATTTGTAAATAATGCACAACCTATGATCTGTGGATTTTTCCTTCTTTTACAGACCTATAAGAAAGAACCTTTATGTAAATACAACAGCAACCAACTTCACATACATGCAAATATTTAAAAGTGCATCAAAATACAGTAATAAGTTACTAAAAATCATATTTATAAAACAATGTACAGGGCTTCCCTGGTGGCACAGTGGTGGAGAATCAGCCTGCCAATGCAGGGGACACAGGTTCGAGCCCTGGTCCGGGAAGATCCCACATGCCGCGGAGCAACTAAACCTGTGCGCCGCAACTATGGAGCCTGCGCTCTAGAGTCCATGAGCCACAACTACTGAGCCCACACGCCTAGAGCCCGTGCTCTGCAACAGGAGAAGCCACCGCAATGAGAAGCCTGCATGTTGCAACAAAGAGTAGCCCCCGCTCACCGCAACTAGAGAAAGCCCACGCGCACAGCAACGAAGACCCAACACGGCCAAAAATAAATAAATAAATAAATAAATAAATTTATAAAAAATTAAAAAATGAAACAATGTACAATATGATTTCCAATTCAAACACTATATAGAAAAAAGACTAGAACAAAATTTATGCACATATTAACATGTATAAAGAGCATAAAATGTGAGAAGAGCTCATTTAAAAATAAAGTACCAAAGGACTTCCTGGTGGCGCAGTGGTTAAGAATCCGCCTGCCAAAGCAGGGGACACGGGCTCAAGCCCTGGTCTGGGAAGATCCCACATGCTGTGGAGCAACTAAGCCCGTGCGCCACAACTACTGAGCCTGCACTCTACAGCCCGCGAGCCACAACTACTGAGCCCGCGTGCTGCAACTAGTGAAGCCCACGCGCCTAGGGCCCGTGCTCTGCAACAAGAGAAGCCACCGCAAGGAGAAGCCCGCGCACCACCATGAATAGTAGCTAGCCCCTGCTCGACGCAACTAGAGAAAGCCCATGCGCAGCAATGAAGACCCAATGCAGCCAATAAATTATTTATTTAAAAAAATAAAGTACCAAAATAAAATGTAATAGTTTATATCTCATTACAATAATTCCAAAAGACCTTCTTTTCTTTTTTTTTTAAAGACCTTCTTTTCTTACACCAAAACTGTGTATTAATTATGGCACTGTTTTACTAGCAAAACCCTGGAAACAACCTGCACATATACATCTATCAATAGGAAAGTGGTTCTATGATACAAACCATTCAGTGGAATATTATGCATCCATGAAGAGAAACTACATCTAAAGGTGCTGGTGTGGAATGGTCACTAAGACACAGTGCTGAGGAGAACAGTAGCTCTCACTGTTGTTTCAAAAGCTAGGGGCACACGTTTATTTATATTTAATCTAGTTTTGAAAAGATTGAGGAAACTGGTAAGAGTGGGGAAGTTTGGAGTCTCAGTGAGAGGAAGACTTCATTATATGCCCTTTAGAAGAGTCTCAGTTTTTAAAACTTTTTCAATTAAAAAAAAAGTAACTTTTTTTTAAAGGCCACTGACTGGAGATTAGAAATGGAAACGTTATTAGACCAAGGAAGATTAGTGATAATCTAACTTTCTCATTATCAAGAATTATGACTTTCCCATTACAAGACGTGAAAATGAGAAGCCCAGAAAAGATGAATAAGTTGCAGACAATTGGTTAGGAAGATAAGCATTTTTTCAAGCCCCCATTTTACTTTTTACATTTCATCTTTCACAGTAAATATGTGCTATGAACTGTGCTGCTTGCCAACACACTAGAGTTTACTAATGTTCCTAAAAAAGTTAAAGAGAGCACTAAAGCTACATTATAAGAAAAATTAATTCAAAAAGACATAGGATTGTTAAAGCCATCCTTTCAGTGCCTGCAGGACATGGTCCTCAACTTGCCAAGCAGTTAAAGGAGAGCTTAAGCAAAGCGAGAAACAACACAAGACGTGCAGGCTACACAACATCCAACATCCAGACCAGGGTTCACATACTTCACTAAATGATTTGGAATCTCTGAGCCCTGATTTCTTCCTCTACGGGATGCCAACACCTCCGCCTCACAGAGAAGGAGTCTAGAAGAGGCGAGAGCATACAACAAGCAGGAGGACAAACCCTGAGGGATGCAGTGTAGGTAACTAACAAATAAGGAGAGAAAACAGAAGCACCCTGGAGAGAAAGTGCCCTCGGAGGCTCCCTGCAACTGCACAGATGCTAAGGCAGTGCTTAACTGCTAAGACCAGGGAATGGAAATTGATATAATTTTTTCTAGAGAACAAAATATATCAAAAGCCTATGTGCACACTGACCAAGCAATTCAGCTTCTTTCTGCAATGTATCCTAAAAAATAATTATAAATCACTGGCTATAAAGATGTTGTTCACAACAAAATAGAAACAACCTAAATGTCCAAAAGTAAAGGATGAACAATGTTTACTTCATCACACACAACTCATACAGAGAACATGCATGGTAATTTAAAAAAGAAAACAAAATTTTAATTTTAGAAAACAGACTGAACAATTGGATCCTCGGCTTTGGAATAACCTAGAGTTTATATAAATGTCTTATGGTCAGTCCACAGGATACAGTCACAGCTACAGCAAATAAAACCTCAAAACCAGTACAAAAGGTCTGAGGTCCTCCAACAAGCCCTGCCTTTCTGATGAGCTCTGCTCTGCTCAGGCCTCTCAGTCAGTACTACCGTCTGTGCACACCGCCACGCCTGCTGGCTGGCCACGTACTGGTCCCAGCAGCACCCCTCCCTTGCGTGCCCCTCTTTCTCTGTTTCTGTAAACGCTGGCATCCCTCGGAGTTTTGTCCTGAGCCCACATGTCTTCTCAGCAGAACATTTTCCAGAGCATCTCACAACTTCAACTGTTACCTACTGATGGACCAACGACTCCCAGTCTCTACCTGAAGCTCCAGACTAGCACCCCACCTGCCCACTGAGCAACCCCAAGCATCTTACGTTGAATACATCCCTAGGAACTCAGCGTCGTGTCGGATTACGGGGTCACCGTCCACTCCTGTCACCCCAGACTGACAGCTGACGTGATGCTTGTCCCCCAGAGCTCATCCGTTCTGGCTCCTCGACAGCCCTGCACCCCTCCACTCAGCCCTGCTGCCTGCGTCAGGCCCTCGCTACTCCTCCGCACAACGACAGCTGCCTGTCTCTCGCCTGGTGTCCAGCCCCTGCACTGCCCCACAATCGTCTCTCTAAAACCTGAATTTGCTCAGAGTCACTTCACTGCTTCAGAAGCCTTCAGTGGCTCCCAAGGTGCCCCTTTATGACCTGGCCCGACTGCCCGTCTCCCCAGCCTTCTCTTCGCCCACCCCCGCTCCAGCCAGCTGAACAGTCTGTAGGTGACGGCCAGCTCTCCAGGGTCGGACACCTCTGCCCGTGCTGATCTTCTAACTGGTGGCAACAACGGTCAACCTGTAAACAGTGGTAAGAATCGCCATCCAGCACACGAGAGCCGAGGGCACTGACATGATGCTGCCCGCCCGGGGCCCTGAGAATAGGCCCTGGAAAAGGAGGGAAACAGGCTTCCTCCCTCCGTTCTGGCACAAGGCGCCCCAAGCAGCTCTCAGATGGCCAGAAATGTACTTTGATGCTCTCCTACTTCACCCCCTCTCTCCAATGGCCTGATGCATCTACCTCCTGCCCTCTGGCTGTCAAAGTGACAAGCCAAACACTTTCATTCCCATATTACTTACTCCCCTGTATATTCCCCCCTTTTCTCCAAGGGTGGCTGGATTAAAAAGATAAATGATCTAAGTGAATTCAAATTGCTGCAAATAAATGGCAGCCTCTCATGATTCTGAGGCTTTTTTGAGGAAGGTGCTTAACTCAAATAAACTGCCTAACATAACATTTCAGGTAAGACCATGCAGGAACGCAAGAGCTTAACAGCTCACAGGAAAGGCCAGCTCACAGTCAGGGAGCCTCGCCTGGGAGACAGGAATTTTAAGTCAGTTCTCTATTTCACCCGTTTTCTAAGCTGTTCCTAGTTTACCAACTTCTTTCCTTGCTACATTTCCAAACTGGTGGAGTGTGATTCCTCTCACCTTGTGTGGACTGGATTGACAAATAAAATAGGACAAAAGTGACAACGTGTGACTTTCAGGACTCCCTCGGAACAGGCTTTGCCTCGTTCTCCCTGCTCTCCTGCGTCACTGGCTCTGGGGAAGCCAGCTGCCAGGTCAGGAGGACACTCAAGCAGCCCTAAGGTGATGTCCGAGTGGCAGGAGATGACACCTCCCGCCAGGACCCATCACTGGCCTGCAGGCACAGGCATGAGCCAGCCCCACAGTGGCTCCCCCAGCACCGGGCAAGGCTTCCGATGCCGGAGCCTCCAGAGACCCTAGGCCAGAACCACCCTGCATGCTGCTCTCGGATGCCTGCCCCACAGAGTGGAGTGAGAGAACAAAAACGTGCTGCTTTAAGCCACTATGATGCACTCTGTTCATCGGAAATTAAGACGCTGGTAAAGCAGAGATCATGACTGTTCAGATTAACATAATTTAAACGCAGACCGCACTACTGTTTTGAAATCTACTTATTTCCACTAACAATGACACAGTTTAATACATATAATGAGTAGACATCAATAAATGATAAACATTAACAAATATAGATCATGACCACTTTAAACAGCTGTATAGTACCCCACTGCACTGTTATACCATTTAACAAATTTCCTGTTGTTAGGCATTTAGATTGTTTTGAATTTTTCAATACTGTAAGTAATGCCACGAACATCATCTTTTCTTTCTCATGCATCTATCCCATGCACCTGTCAAGTTAGTTTCTTAGAATAAATTTCTAAAAGTAGACTTACTATACTTAGAGGGGCCGTACCTGTTTACGACTCCTGACGCGTGCTGTTAGACCGTCCCCCAGGCAGGCTGCACCGATTCACACTGCCACCCGCACCCCCCAGCAGGCGTCCCCAACTTTGACTTGGTCACCACTGAAAGTGATGGACTCCGGAGACACTCAGCCGGAAGGAAGCTCCTGCCCCTGCCTGCATGCTCACAAGCGGCGTAAGCAACAGAGGCGTGAAGAGGTCATGGCCGGAGAACAAGGACACAGTGGTATAAAATAAGGGTCACGGTCAAAGAATAAAATGCTTAACTTCCAAACTCTTAGGTGCCCACATTCTTTAAAGTTATAAGAAAAAAGGGAAAGAGACCGAGGAAAACTCTTTACTGCTTCTGCAATAACCTCTTTTGAGGGCTCTTCTACAGTCCTATGAGATGACCTGTTTATTACCTTAGTTAAGAGACCTAGTTGGCAACTAATTGTAACTCAAGAAAATCAGCACACACTGGAGTGTGCAAAGCCAGACAGGACCAGGGAAGGCAAGCCAGGTAGGTGACTGAGCACAAAATTTAAGGAGGCACTCACTCTCAGGGCCATGAACCCGAGTGCCACCTTAAGCCCTGCACCTATGCATCTCGAGTCAGAGCCTCCTTAAATTTTGTGCCCTACGTGCATTGCTTGCCTCACCCTAGACCCTGATTAGAAGTCCAAAGAGAATTAGACAAAGTCTCAGCCCTTCCATTCTGCTTGGTTTCCCTAGGAACCAGATGAAGAATTCCTGACCTTATATGCTACAGAGAACTACAGTGTTCTGGTCTCGTATGTGAAGAGTATGGAAAATCATATTCAAGAGAACAGATGTGGGGCTGCTAGATAAAACAGGAAGGTAATAATACCAGTTCTGACAGTAAATCTTAAAATCTGATTTTAGAAATGTTTCTACTTTACTTGATGTCAGACGTGTAAAAAACAGTTTATGTTCCACTGCAACACACAGAGTAGTATGACAACATGTATATCAACTGCCAGCTTTTCAAAATGAAATAGCATGGACTTTTTTTAGGTTAAAATATTTTAGGTAAGACCTCCAATTACACAATAGAGGGCAGTTATATAAAACTAACCAATCAGAGTGCTTAAAATCCTAAGAGTATTCTAGACTTATCGAAAGGGGAAATTAAAATTACAGTAGCTGGTTTCGGTAGGCTCTACAGTGAAACTCATTCTGCGAGGCCAGCAGTACCCTAAAACAAAAACCAGAAAAAGACATCACGAGAAATAAAAGCTACTCTCTCCGGAACACAGATGCAAAAATCCCCAAACAAAATACTACCAAATTCAATGCAACAACATATAAAAAGAATTATACATCATAACCACATGGGATTTATGCTAGGTACGCAGGGCTGGTTCAGCATTCAAAAAACACTTGGTGTAATCCATCACATCAACAGACTAAAGAAAAGTATATGATCACACAGTAAAAAGCATTTGACAAAATCCAACACCCAGGTAATTCCCTGGCAGTCTAGTGGTTAGGGCTCCGTGCTTCCACTGCAGGGAGCATAGGTTCGATCCCTGGTTGGGGAACTAAGATCCCACATGCCACGCCGTGTGGCCAAAAAAGAAAATAAAAATTAAAAGTAAATTTAAAAAACCCAACACCCATTCACGACAAAAATTCTCAACACACTAGAAATACATAGGAACGTCCTCAACTTGATAAAGAACCACCACAAAATACCTACGGCTAACATCGTACTTAATGGTGAGAAACTAGAAACTTTCCCACTAAGATAAGGAACAAAGCAAGGATATCTTCTCTTACCACTCCTTTTTGACATCATTAGCTCTAGCTAATGCAATAAAGCAAGAAAAGGAAACAAAAGCTATACAGATTGGGAAGAAAGAAATAAAACTGTCCTTGGTCACAGATGACATGATCGTCTCTGTAGAAAATCCCAAAGAATTAACAAAAAACTCCTGGAACTAATAAGTAATTATAGCAATACTGCAGGATACAAGATTAACATATAAAAGTCAATTGCTGTTCCATATTCCATCAATGAACTAGTATTTGAAATTTTAAAAAAATAATAAATAAATAAATAAATAAATAACATTTCCACTATGGAAACAATACGAAGGTTCCTCAAAAAATTAAAAATAGAACTACCTTATGGTCCAGCAATCCCACTTCTTGGTAGCTATCCAACAGAAATGAGAACAGGTATTGAAAAGATATCTGCACCACTATAATCACTGCAGCATTATTCAAAATAATAAAGATACGAAGACCTAAGTGGTCATCAAACAGACGAACAGATAAAGATGTGGTGCATACACACAACAGAATATTATTCAGCCAAGAGAAAGAAGGAAATTCTACCATGTATAGAAATATGGATGGACCTTGAGAGCCTTAATTTAAGCTAAGTGAAATAAGCCACAGAAAGACAAATACTGTAGGTATCACTTATACATAGAATATTAAAAAAAAAAAAAAAGTCAAACAAAAAAAAGTCAAAGTCAAAAAAGAGAATAGAAAAGTAGCTGCCAGGGGCTGGGTGGATAGAGGTGAGGGAAATAGGGAGAAATTGGTATAAAGGTAAATACAAAACAAAATTGCCTTCCTGTAAGCCAATAATGAACATTTGGAACTGGAAATTAAAAACACAGTATTGTTTATATTAGCAACCCCCCAAAAAAGAAATACTTCGGTCTATATAAGGCAAATTACAATCGTCTGATGAATAAAATCAAAGAACTGCACAAAAGGAGAGACATTCCATGTTGAATAGGAAGACTCAATATTGTCAAGATCAATTCTTCCTAACTTGTTTGATCTACAGATTCAACACATTCCCAATCAAAATCCCAGTAAGTCTGTACAACACAGAGAACATACCCAATATTTTATAATAACTATGAGTATGACCTTTAAAAACTGTGAATTACTATTGTACACCTGTAACTTATGTAATATTGTACCATCAACTATATTGCAATAAAAACAAATGCAACAAATACACCTAAAATACAGGGCTTAAAATATATATATATATATACATATATATAAATAGTTATTTTGTGAATATCAACAAACTGCCTCTAAGGTTGATATGGAAAGGCAAAAGACCCAAAAAAGTCAACACAATGCTGAAGAAAAATGTGAACAAAGTCGGAGGACTGACACTAGCTGACTCTGAGCTTACCATAAAGCTCCAGAAATCAAGACAGTATGGCATTGGCAAAAACAAAGCAAAACAAAAAAATCCAGAAGAGACAAATAGATGAACGGACCAGAATAGCAAGCCCAGAAATAGACATACAAAAATACAGCCAACTGATCTTTTGACAAAGGAGCAAAGGCAATTCAATGAAGAAAGGACAGCTTTTCAACAAATATGTTGGAACAATTGGATATCCACATGCCAAAACAGAAAGAAAAAATAAATCTAGACACAGACCTTAACAACTTTCACGAAAATTAACCCAAAATGGATCACAGACCTAAATGTAAAATACAAAACTATACTACTACTAGAAGTTAACACAGGAGAAAAACCAGGTGACATCGTGTTTGGCAATGACTTTTTAGATACGACATAAGAAGTACAATTCATGAAAGAAAAAAACTGATAAAACTGGACTTCATTAGAATTAAAAACTTCTGCTCTGCAAAAGACTGTTAAGAGAATGAAAAGACAAGCTCAAAACTGGGAGAAGACATATGCAAAAGGCCTCTCTGAAAAGAGTTTATATCTGCAAAATATATACAAATACATTGAAAATGTGTATAAGGAACTGCTAAAACTCAACAGTAAGAAAACAAACAACCCAATTAAAAAATGGGATAAAGACCTGGACATCTTAACAAAGATATGCAGATGGTAAATCAGCACATGTGAAAAGATGCTCCACATCACATGTCAACAGGGAAATGCAACTTAAAACAATAAGATACCACTACTGGGCTTCCCTGGTGGCGCAGTGGTTGAGAGTCCGCCTGCCGATGCAGGGGACATGGGTTCGTGCCCCTATCCCGGAAGATCCCACATGCCGCGGAGCGGCTGGGCCCGCGAGCCATGGCCGCGGAGCCTGTGTGTCCGGAGCCTGTGCTCCGCAACGGGAGAGGCCACAGCAGTGAGAGGCCCGCGTACAGCAAAAAAAAAAAAAAAAAAAAAAAGATACCACTACATACCTATTAGAATGGCCAAAATTTAAACACTGACAACACCAAATGCTGGCGAGGATGTGGAGCAGCAGCAACTCTCATCGCTGGTGGGAACGCAGAACGGTGCAGCCACTTTGGAATACAGTTTGGCAGTTAATTACAGAACTAAACATAATCTTACCATACGATCGATCGTGCTCCTTGATATTTACAAAAAGGAGCTGAAAACTATGTCCACACACAAAACCTGCATGTGCATGTTTATGGCAGCTTTATTCATAATTGCTAAAACTTGGAAGCAACCAAGATTTCCTTCAGCAGGTGAAGGGACAAATAAACTGTGGTACATCCAGACAATGGAACAGTATTCAGCAATTTAGAGGGGAAAAAAAAAAAAGAGCCATCAGGCCAGGAAAGACCTGGAACAAACTTAAAAGCATATTCCTAAGTTAAAGAAGCCAGTCTCAAAAGATCAAAACTCACAGACCGTACAACACCTGGACTGAACCCTGATATAAACTGACTTAATAATAAGGTATCAATATTGGTCCATCAATTTTAACAAACGTACCACATTATGGCAAGATAGAAATAATAGAGAAAACAATGTGGAAGGAAGATGGAGTGAGAACTCTCTGAACTTTCCCATCAGTTTTTCCTGTTAAGACTAAAACTGCTCTACAAAAATAGTCTGTTAATAAAAAATAAGATAAAAAAACAAGCTAGCAAGCTATGAAAAGGCATGGAGGAACCTTAAATGTATGCTGCTAAGTGAAAGAAGCAAATCTGAAAAGGCTACACACCGTATGATTCCAACTACATGACATTCTAGAAAGGCAAAACTATGGAGACAGTAAAAAGATCAGTGGTGGCCAGAGATTGGGGGCAGGGGGGCGGCAGTGTGTGAGGGATAAGGGAGAAGATGAATAGGTAAAGCACAGTGGCTTTTTAGGGCAACAAATTTTTCTCTATGATGCTGTAATGGCAGATACATGTCATTATACATGTGTCAAAACCCACTTAAAGCACAACACAAAGAATGAATCTTAATGTATTGCTATTGGTTCATCAATGTAACAAATGAACCACATTAAGGCAAGATGCTAATAACAGTGGATTTCTATACTTGTAATCAAGTGACCATTAAGATATTCATTCTTCTGTGCACTACCAAGAATAGAAAAAAATATTGCCAATAAACTATGTCATGCCACCATGTATCCTGACTTCAGAAATATTAAAAAGTGGAAACCTATGTGACTTAGACTCAGTATATACCTACCCAATCCAGTATATACCTACTCAATGTATACCCTTCCACAAACCTGGAATACCCTTGGCTTCCCAGCTACCCTAATTCCACGCATCCTTCAAGACTAAACCCCAACCAATTCTATTCTTTCCTGAATCAGCCCAAGGAAAACCCAGAATGTGGTAATTGCTCTCTCTATCGTTATTTAATGTTTAACTGTGTAAGTCTTATCTCCCCAACAAGATTACAATGAGGGCATGAACTTTTCCTTACAATGTTTCAGATCCTTCAAAGAACCTTTACAAATAAACATTTTAAATATTCATTTAATTTTGGGGGGGAAGATGTATTTATTCAAAAAGTGGCAACTATTCAGTTTCCACTAAACTTAAGAAGGAAAAATCTCAAACAATAATTTAAGACATGGGGGAAAGATCATTGTAAGTTTTTGTTTTTTAAATGAGGCAAAGGACTTATATTGCAGCCAAAGAGAATTAAGGAAAATAAGCATATGTGGGTGCGCAACATCATTAGTTGTTAGGAAACAAAATTAAAACTACAATGAAACTACATACCCACCGGAACTGCCAAATTAAAATGACGGACAACGCTAAGTGTTGGCAAGGGAAGTGGAGCCACTGAAACGCTCAGACCGAGGCAGAGTGCACTGCAGCTAAACCCACGTGGAACGTGTAAGCAGCACGTGTCCACCCAGAGACACACACAACAAATACAGATCAACTGTGCTATTGTGTTCAGACAGTGCAACCAGAATAAGACGATGGATCCCACCTCTCAGACCAAATGCTGAGCCACAGAGGCCAGTCCAAAAAGAGGGGCCTCCACGCACAAGAAGTTCAACAGGCAGAACTGATCTGTGGTAATAAAGGTCGGAATAGTAGTTACCCTTGGGTAGGGGGGCTTAGAATGGAAGGGTGCAGATGGGGCCTCTGGAATGCTGGGCATGTTATTTGATGGGAATGGTGGGCCCACGGGTGTGTTCATGTGTGAAAAGCCTGCCAGCCGAACCTACAGTTAATTCCCTGCCCAGATTCCGGTACCAGGCCAATGCACCCACCCTCCAGCCACTGCAGAGTGACTGCGGTGGGCTCCTTACTGCCACCCTCTCTGGAGAATTACACTCCCACCCACCCCAGGGGCAGCCTGCAGACAACGACTAAATGATACGGGGATACAAAATGCCAGCCCCCTCACCTCAAGAAGGGACAACTAACTCTGTGATGCCAGCCACGCTCCAGAGCTGTCGGTGGGATCCGGCTAAAGATAAACTCCAACCGAGAAAACCCCTTGTCCCCTGCCCTCTCTCTTCCCGCCTCAATTTCACCTGCACAAGGATTTCCTCCTCAGGCTTCTAGGGACCATGGCCTAAGACACAGACACTTAATGTCTGTGACCCTGACTGTATGTTAAGTCTAAACCTCAATGAAAAGGGAGGTAAAAAGGGGAAAAAAATTGTTTCGCACAGCTGAAAAGCAAGACATGCAATCTCCCCTTGAGATTCTGACCAACAGATAACTATTTTCCCTAAAGAAGAGATGTGTTACTTGGTGAGAAAACAGGATCAAAACCCTAGCAGGACCTGCCAGGGCACTCCTGTCTGTAACAGAAGTCACAAGGTCCTACATAAGTGAGGTGACATGGATTCTAAGGTGGTGAACTGTCCCCAGCTTGCTATGTGGCTGTGCAATCACTCAACAGCTCTTTATCCCACCTGTAAACTAGATCTGGCCCAGAGGTTCTCCAAGGCCCCTTCCAATGGCATAAGTCCCTTGATCTCATTTGGAATTTTCATGAATACCCAAGCCACTGAATGTGACCCACGCCAGCCCTGCACAACACCTACACAGCACCTAGTCTGGCACCTAGTTCTGCAGCCTCTAACCAATCACCATCATGCAAAACCCAAAGCTTGTAAATTATCAGCACACTTCCTTCCCAAATCCCTGCTGGGTTCCCCTCCTCTACCCTCAGAAACCATCATGCACATACCCCCATAGTACAATTTAAAGCGGATATTCTTACATGGACTTGAGCATCCGCTCAGCCATGTGCCAACCCCGTCGTTAAGTGTAACACACAGAATACACTATACAGAAGAAAGAATAGACGAACCACTGAAAGAACACTTTAGAAAATTATTTAGTAAACAATCCGCTAATTATACTCACTTGAACTTTTCCAACACTCTAAGGGCGACTACACTTTATTTTTAGTCTGATAGAACTAAAACAGGCAGGGAAGGGATCCAGTGGACAAGTGGTAAAAAGCAAGCAAATGACGCAACACTGACGCTGAACTACTTGTCAGCAATTGCACCGAATCAGTATATGCCAGTCATCAGAAAGGATAGCACAGTAACTGGTTTGTACGCCCTTATTCTAAACTGTTATCCTGAGAATAATCATACGACCAGTTGTAACAGAAAAAAAGTGCTAGAGCCTCTCCAGAAATGTTTCCAAAAGGCTGGTAAGGGACGACTTTCATGGCCTTGGATTCAAACACGTGGCCTATGATGAGGAGTTCCGCCTCAACTTCAGAGACTGTTGCCATGAACAAATACATTCTACTTACTTTCTACAACAGACAAGACCCCCACGTAGTACTCTAAAAGCAATCACCATCAGTCAAGTGTGATAAAGTACCTAAAGTTCATTTCTGAAAGAAACACTCTGCCCTTTGCCCCGAGTTTTTCACTACCTACGTATAAAAGGCCGTCCACCCTCAGCATCCTTGCAGCTTCTGGGCGATTCCGATCCACAAAGCCCTTTTTCCCCATCAGCTTTCCTTCCAGACCCGCTTTGAGCCGTCGGAGCAGGTGATCCCGCAGCCCGCCCCCCGCGCGTCCCTCCGCCGGGATGGACCCCTCCCGGACCCGAGCCAGCCCCCAGCCCGCCGTCCCGCCCGGAGTTCGCGGCCGGCCCCGCCCAGCCCCGCGGCACTGCCGCACACAGGCCGCTCTTACCTTCCGGCTCGCGCCTCCCAGGGACACCTTGGGCCTGGTTTTGAAATCCCCTTCAAAACTAAACATCTTTACAGCCTATCCCATCTGCGAGGGCCCGACACTGAGAGCGCGGGCGGGCCCCGGGGGAGGGTCCCCGGCGGGGACAGCGACCGGGGGAGGGTCCCGGCGTGAGGGGAGCGGTGAGGACGAGGCCGCGCCAGGAAGTGACCCCGAGCCCGCGCCCGCCGGCGCTCTGCCCGCCCGGACTGCCCTGGGGGGGAGGGGCGGCGACACTGGGGGCAGCCCTCGGCCACCTCCCCCCTCATCCACGCCTCCCCGCCACTCCGGCCGAGCCCGAGCGTCGGCAGGGCCGCAGACTCCGCGCTTGCACCCGGAGCAGCCGCCGGGAGGAAAAATGGCCGCCGCCGCCGCTGCCGTGCGCCGCCCCGCCGGCGTGCGCGCGCCCGACACCGACGCCGCGGCGCTGCTCCCGGCGCCTCGCCGGCGTGCGCGCACCCGCATCGACGGCGCGTCGGAGCGTGGGAAGAAGCGGCGGTGCCAGGCTCTGCGGCGGGAGGGATGAGGGGCGGGGCCGGGGCGCGTAGGTGGGGCGCAGGTGCCAGGAGAGGGGGGGCCGCAGGTGCCGCGGGGGCGCTGGTGCCCGGGGAGGCGGGGGCGCGCGTCCCGAGCGGTGCGGATGAATCGTGTCTCCACAGTGCGCCGAGGGCGCCTGCGCCCCGGAGTAGGACTAGGATGTTGTTTGTGCACTTTTCTGGGAAGCGGGCTCCACGCTTTCAATGATACCAAACTTGACTGATCTGAGGGGAAAAA
This sequence comes from Mesoplodon densirostris, assembly GCF_025265405.1. Classification (NCBI taxonomy): domain Eukaryota; kingdom Metazoa; phylum Chordata; class Mammalia; order Artiodactyla; family Ziphiidae; genus Mesoplodon; species Mesoplodon densirostris. The sequence goes on along the minus strand of NC_082669.1, from coordinate 112,621,404 downwards.
ATATCAGCTTTATTACTTAATGCCCGTAGAGAGTGCATCATTTAACGTTGTGACCCAGTTATGTGTGAACTTCATGCTCACATATTCCAATATATACGCGTATATATCATACACACATAGATACAAATGTATATCACATACATGCACGTGTATAAAAGTATACCATGTATGCATACATACAGTTAACATAACTGTCACATGCACATCAATATATACACAAATAGGGCTTCCCTGGTGGCGCAGTGGTTGCGAGTCCGCCTGCCGATGCAGGGGACACGGGTTCGTGCCCCGGTCCGGGAAGATCCCACACGCCACGAAGCGGCTGGGCCCATGAGCCATGGCCGCTGAGCCTGCGCGTCCGGAGCCTGTGCTCCGCAAAGGGAGAGGCCACAACAGTGAGAGGCCCGCGTACCGCAAAAAAAAAAAACAAAAAAAAAACCCACAAATATATAGCATATACACACATATATATGCATACATCTATATCACATATACACAGAGAAATATATATCACGTACATATATACGTAAATATATATTGTATGCCTACATATATTTCATATACACACGACTGAAATCAAAATCTTAAAAACTAATGTTTTTCATTACTATGTGGGATGCACTATTTTTTTACTCGTTTTTTTTTTTAATACCAGCTGCAAATCACTAAGTACATTTCCCAACCCACTAATGGGTTTCAATCTCAGTTTGAAAAATCCTGCATGTACACACACACACACACACACACACACACACATATACACATACTATATATATATTCTCATATATATATATATGAGAATTAGGTCACAGTCGTCAGGATCAAAAAACTTTGAAAGCCAGTGATTAGTGCAGTTTTCCAGTTAACACATAAGCTACTCTGATATGTCAAGAAATCCTTGATTCATCAAAAATATACAAATTTTATCAATTTTTAAATTTTACAGATTTTACAAATCATCACTTTTTTAAACCTGTCAGATGAGCAAAGATTTAAAATATTGGTAATATCCAGTATGTGCCCTCAGTAAGTGACTCTGCTCTGAGGTCTCAGGTTTTGCCCCGAATAAACTCTTCCAAGGCCCAGGCCAGGAATGAGGAGCAGGAAAGCCCATCTAACTGGTTCTCCAATATCAGCTTTGTTGGTAATTAAGGTGTACTGCCTCCATCTGCTGGGTAGTTTTCGAATTTTCTAAATTGGCTAAAAACATATCTATCTATCTGTCTGTCTTAGTTTCTTATCATTGCTGTAACGCATCCCCACAATCTTAGTGGCTTAAACAACACAAATTTACTATCTTACAGCTCTGCAGGTCAGAAGTCTCACTGGGCTAAAATCAGGGTGTCCACAGGGCTATGTCCCTCCTGAAGGATGGGCCGTCATTTATTATCTCACCATTCCCCTGTTGTTTGGCACTTAGGTTAACACCATTTTGTGGATGTTACAAATTCTGCTGCAAGCACATTCTCACACACAGGAATGAGTTCTTTATGCAGGAAAGACACCCTAAGGCATCGTGGCTGAGTTGCAGGGCAGCAGGCTTACATTTGATGGGTCTGTTCCTTGACATCCCCAGAGGATACATCCCCTCTCCTTTGAGATCATCGTGGGGCTGCTGGTGAGCCATGTAACTGTTGCCTCCGGAGACTCTGGAGTAGGTCCCAAGAGAATATTCATTAAATTAACACCAAGGCCACTGTACACCCAAGGCTAGAAATTCACTCCTTCCTTTTACTGTCCCAAATCATGCCCGACACACTGTCCAGTACAATTCACTAGTACTCATGCAATGTGATTAAGTGAGCCCATTTAGATTCTCCAATAATAAAACACCAAGAAAATTCCAATGAATAAAACTATAAAGAAATATACAGGGCTTCCCTGGTGGCGCAGTGGTTGAGAGTCTGCCTGCCGATTCAGGGGACACGGGTTCGTGCCCCGGTCCAGGAAGATCCCACATGCCGTGGAGTGGCTAGGCCCGTGAGCCATGGCTGCTGAGCCTGCGCGTCCGGAGCCTGTGCTCCGCAACGGGAGAGGCCACAACAGTGAGAGGCCCACGTACCTCAAAAAAAAAAAGAAATATACAGAAAATTTTGTCACAAAAGGAGGGATAGTAGTTACTGATGGGAGAAGACCTTGGAGGGAAGATTCAAACTTACTGGCAGCATTGTTTCTCAACCTGCATGGTCTTTCCAGGGGTGTTTGCTTTGTATTATTCTTTAAAATGTTGATATATGTTTAATATACTTTCTGTGTGTAGAATAATTTTAATGATCAATTTCTTTCAGAAAAAGAAGCTTTATTGTCTTAGTTCAGGCTGCTTTGACAGAATGTCACAGACTGGGTGGCTTATAAACAACAGAAATTTATATCCCAGTCTGGAGGCTGGAAGTTCCAGATCAAGGCCTGGCAGATTTGGTGTCAGGTGAGAACTCACTTCCTGGTTCATAGCTAGTGCCTTCCCTCTGTGTCCTCACTTGGGGGATGGGACGAGGGAGCTCTTGGGGTCTCTTTTATAAGGACCCTCATCCCATTCATGAGGGCTTCACCTCATGACCTCATCACCTCCCAAAAGCCCCACCTCCCAACACCATCACATTGGGGGTTAGGATTCAGCATATGAATCTGGGCAGAGGAGACACAATCCATAACATTCATTAATAAAATGGCAACAGTAAAACGCCCTAAATTTGAACATACACTCCTCTTCTATGATCATATTCAGGGGACGTTAGAGGACAAACATTAAATCGCTTTGCAAGATTAAAGTCCAAAAGAATCAGAATGTGCAAAATCTGACAGAAATCAAGGGAGAAATTAACAATTTGACAATAATAGTTGTAGACTTCAAATACCCATTTTGAATACTGGCTAGAACAGCTAGACAGAAGATCAACAAGGAAAGAAGATTTAAAGGCCACTCTCAGCGACTGACCTCACAGACTCTGGGGCACGCCCATCTCCCGCATCGGAGCACCCACTCCTCCCAGGGGCACATGGAGTCCATGCCGGTTCCTGCAACAGAAAGACAGAAATCGTACCAAGTGGTTCTCCAACTGCAATGGAATGAAGTCAGAAACCCATGAAAGCGAAAAATTGGGAAACTTACCAACGTGGAAATTAACTTCTTTTTTCTGTTTGTTTTTAATGCTTGGCTTATTTATTTATTTATTTATTTTTGGCTGTGTTGGGTCTTCGTTTCTGTGTGAGGGCTTTCTCTAGTTGCGGCAAGCGGGGGCCACTCTTCATCGCGGTGCGCGGGCCTCTCACTAGCGCGACCTCTCTTGTTGCGGAGCACAGGCTCCAGAAGCGCAGGCTCAGTAGTTGTGGCTCACGGGCCCAGTTGCTCCGCGGCATGTGGGATCTTCCCAGACCAGGGCTCGAACCCATGTCCCCTGCATTAGCAGGCAGACTCTCAACCACTGCGCCACCAGGGAAGCCCAGGAAATTAACTTCTTAATAGCCCCCGGGTCAAAGAAGAAATCAAAAGGGAAACCAGAAAGTACTGTGAGGTGAGTGCAAATCAAGATAACAGACCAGAGGCCACAGCAGGGGTTCAATGGCATTTAAGAGGAGGGTAGAGGAGACTTGAGGTTCACAAGGATGGACGTGCAGCGTCCACGCCGCGAGCTCTCTGTTCCCATCAGGAGTGTAATCTCACGCCATCCGGAGCGATGGGGTGTTTTACCTGGGCAAACTCTCCCTTTCAGAAAGTGGTACCCGGGACACTTCCGCCTTCCATCTTGCAAACTTTGCAAATCTGCTTAGGGCAGGCCCAGTAAACAGGCTGGCTGGAGTACCTTTCTCTCCCGGCCCACAGATCCAAGACCCCGTATCTCTCCCCTACTGACCCCTGTGTCTCTGGTGCTGGATGCCCACTGAGTGTCAGCTGTGCCCATGACATCGGCCGCAGGGTGGCTCAGGAGCTGTTTCGAGCCGTGACGGCCCTTGGCCGGTGGCCTCTCGCTTAGGGAAGGCTCTTGCTCCCCTACATTGGGTGCAGCTGAGACTCCCGAGCTGAAGCTTCTGCGGGAGCTGCCATGGGATCACCAGGAGCCCTTCCCTCTGTCTGTCCTCCTCCACGCAACACAGTCCACGCCTTGCGCTGAAGTTGAGGCCACGCGGCAGCAGCTGCTGGATGGCCCTCCTCCCCAGAACCCTGGCTGGGGGGCTAAGATGCCCTGCCGGGCCAGGCCTCCTCGGAGGGTCTCCCCTGCTGCAGGCCCCAGCACAGTCTGGAACACGCAGCCTTCACATGGGACAAACCCCCCATTGGTGGCAGTCACCAGGTCAGGCCAACACTTCGCCTGGCCCCCGACCAGCGCCGTCTTCCCCTGCAGCAGCAAAGAGCCGGCTGCGCAGCTGCGAGTCGCAGCTGCCCTGCAGGCTGTGAGCAACGCAGCCCCACTGGGCCCAGGCTCAGCGTGGTGCTCCGAAGCCCAGGGGCACGTGCCGAGGCCCCACCAGCGCCCCACCCAGGGGAGGACCCTGTGCCCAAGGCCTGTGTTGTGCTCCCAGGCCTCAGAGGTGCATTTATAACCTAATGTAGAAACCAGGACCTCATGGAGAGAGGAGTCCTGGCCGAGCATGGACCTGGAGGCGCAGGGGTGCAGGACCAGCCGAGGCGGACGGGACACAGTGGGGCAGGAGGCAGGTGCTGTGGAGAGAGAAGCTCCAAAAAGCTGATTCCACACTCGCAGGCTTGCATTCATCAGTGGTTACCTTTTCTTCTTTTTGTCATAAAGCTCTTTACAAGGAAGGACTAATTTTTTTTTTTACTAAAAACTGGACTGTGTCCTCATCATTCCCAGGTACACTACAGAGATGCTCTGTTATTCTTCAGTAAAACCGTATTCATACTGTCCATGGCAGGTTAAGCAATAGTCACACATATCCATGCTTGCTCTCAACACTCAAAGGAAAATGAAGTTTAAGATGTGTTCTCATAGAAGACAAATACCATATGGTATCACTTATATGTGGAATCTACAATACGACACACGGGCTTCCCTGGTGGCGCAGTGGCTGGGAGTCCGCCTGCCGATGCAGGGGACACGGGTTCGTGCTCCGGTCCGGGAGGATCCCACATGCCACGGGGCGGCTGGGCCCGTGGGCCGTGGCCGCTGGGCCTGCGCCTCCGGAGCCTGTGCACAACGGGAGGGGCCGTGGCAGTGAGGGGCCTGCATGCCACAGGAAAAATAAATAAATAAATAAATATAAATAAAATACGACACAAATGAACATATCTACAAAACAGAAACAGACTCACAGGCATAGAGAGCAGACTTGTGGTTGCCAAGGGCAGCGGGGAGGGAAGGATGGGGAGTGTGGGATGAGCAGATGCAAACCATCATATACAGAATGGATAAACAGCAAGGTCCTACTGCAGAGCATGGGGAACTATATTCAATATCCTGTGATAAACCATATGGAAAAGGATATGAAAAAGGATGTACATATACATGTGTATGTATGTATAACAATCACTTTGCTGTACAGCAGAAATGAACACAACATTGTAAATCACCTATACTTCAATAAAATTTAAAAAAAGAAAAGTGTGTTCTCGTGGTCAAGCACTGCTCAGAGACACGTTTGGGTCCCAGCCCTGCCCTATCTAACTGCGTGACTTTGGGTCAATCAGTGACCTTCACCAAATTCATCTGCCAAGTGGGCCAAATACTCCCTGGCCTGAAGGCACAGGCCTGGTCCACGTGGCTCTCGAGGCCTTTGCTTTGGTGACACAAACACGTTGAATAAGCTGAGACGTTTCAGATTATTCTTATTCCCACGAAATATCTGTAGCATTTTGCTAAGTTCATAGGCCAAAAAGAATTTTTTAACAGCAAACAATATCGAAAACCGAGTATTAATATGCTGTTAACATTCTACTGATACTATTTTTATGCATTATCATCACCATCATTTTAATCATTTTAAAAGGTTAGACAATTAAGAGTGTGCTTGGCAGCCAGTCCATGTGCGGGAAGCAGGAGGCCAAATTGCAAAAGCTCCAGATGGCCTTACAAAGACATGAGCCACCAGGATGGCCAAGGAGAGTTCCTCTTCCCGAAGCTCAGCTCAAGTATTAAATCTCCAAGCGAACTATGTTTTGGAAAGATATAATTACACTTCTGTTCAAAGTCACCTAAAATAATGAAGTGCTGGAGTATACCAACACAGTGGTGGAAAATGAGAGCTACTATTTACTGAGCATTCACTTTCTATCAGGTATTACACTCTGTGCTACCCAGGCTTTTACTCCCTTACTTCTCACAGCAGCCCTGTGATGCAAATGTCATTCCCCACGCTTGCACAATGCAGAGAGTGGACACAGGAAGAGGGTTAGCAATTTGACAGCTGGTCAGCGCACAGCTAGAATTCAAATCCAGAGCTCCTGTGTCTCTCCAAAGCCTGGTGTTTCCCCTAAAGCACATCACTTTATAATCTACAGTCAGCCCGGGTTTAATTTCTAGCAACATAAATGAGACTTCGCCTCAGAGATTTCCATAAAACTTTTTTTTTTTTGTTTACTCGGGAAAAAAAAAAGTGCAGTAAAACAAGCCAATGTTGTAAAGACAATATTGTAAAGAGCAGTCCGCTTAAGTGCCTCCCGATAGTAAAATATCAGGGCCGCGTGTGCTGCCAAAGAACAAAGACATTTTATTTAAAATTACACTGGCGCAGGACCATCAAAGCGTCCTTAACATTTTCATTAAATTGAGATACAGGTATACTTAGGGTAGTAAATCTCTTCTGATACAAAGAACTCATTTGAGAGCCAAGATTCTAAGGCATGATGAGCCTGAAAGAAAATCCAGAAACACTGACACCTTGTTCAGAGCTCTCCATGTGCCGCCCGGCCACACGATCAACCGCAATCTGAACAAGATCTAAGCGGGTGAGGCCTCCAGCTATGCCCTCACCGAGGTCTGCAACAACACTGCAGTGAGTGTCTTCAGGAGATGGACAGTCAGGCTAGATCCCAAGAGGAGGGGGCGTGCCCCACCACAGGAGGGCCACAGGGGAAGCACCAGGGCAAGTCAGGAGGTCTGGGGCAGGGAGGGGGGGCAAGGCCTGTGGTTTCTGCAGGAAGAAATGGGTGGGGCAGCGGCCGACAGGTGCAGGACTGGCTGGTGTGAATAGTTTCAGCTGCTTCTGGGGCAGAGGGGCCGCCCCTCATTGTTGGGACCTGGTCCTGAGTGATTAGGGCATGTGGAGAGTGGCCTGGGGTGTGAGAGCCTGATAGAGGAGGTGATGACAGGGCCGTGGGCCCTGCATTGGCTGGTTTGCACTTGTGAAGTGCACTCACAAGTGGACAAAGATTTACTCTCTCTAGGAACTGGCTACCTGGGGCAGGCAGTCCCTCCAGGGTCATCGAGGCCCCAGATGTCAGAGCATCAGGTTACAGAGGACTGAACCCTCGTGCTGACAAGCTGGACCAGGGGCTGTCTTGGAAGTAGAGCCTTCAGTGAGGCTGTCCCCATCTTTTTCTGTTTCCACGACTTATTGTTTTAATTGAAGTCGAGTTGATTTACAATGTGTTGTTATTTACTGCTGTACGGCAAAGTGATTCAGTTATACATATGTACACATTCTTTTTTTAATATTCTTTTCCATTATGGCTTCTCATAGGATAGTGAATATAGTTCCCTGTGCTCTACAGTAGGACCTTGTTGTTTATCCATCCTGTATATAAAAGCGTACGTCTGCTCATCCCAAACTCCCAATCCGTCCGTCCCCCAGCCCATATCTTGACTGCAAGCTCCCGGGAGACCTTGAGGGAGACTCCCCCAGCTAAGCCCCTCCCAAGTTTCTCACCCACAGACGCTGAGACACTAAATGCTTATGGTTTTAAGCCACTAAGTGTTGGGCAATTTGTTAGTTGGTGATACTTTACTAACACAAATGTGTGTCTGTGAGGTGTTAATAAGGCCAGGACTCTGGGTCTGACATCAGGAGAAGCACTCAAGCTGGATGTTGGCAGTGCCATTTACAGTCCTCAGACTCTGATATACAAGTCTCCAGAGAGTGCCAGCACCAATTTCTAGTCATTTCCAGAGACTTCCAGATGGATGTGCTGGGGTTGGAACACTGCACATCTACGCTCTGCTCTGTTCTGAAGATGTCCACCGGGCTTGAAACAGGCGGTGACTGAGAAGGGGGCTGAGTGCCCACAGAGCCCTCCTAACTGGAGGGTCTGAACAAGACACAATCATGCCTCCAAGCCTGCACTGTGACGTGCTTCACCGCAGGGGCATGTTGACACTCAAGGGCCAAAGCCTGTTCTTTTATGAATGAAAATTTCGTAATTCAACAGCTTCTAAAATGCCTGCTCTTCTCAACTCACCTCCACTCCCATTGGTCATAAGTGACTGTAATCAATGAACAGTAATGGGTCAGTGACAGCTCATCTGTCACGCCTGCAAAGCCACCCAAGATTTCCACACCAGCTGGAGTGGGCACGTGGACATCATGTGTCTCAGAGTGGGTTGGATTAATTTTAACTTTTTAAAGTTATTTGAAAATGTTCAAACTTACAGGAAAGTTGCAAACGTAGCACAAAGAAGTCCTCTTTACCGTTCACCCCGATTCACTCACTTGTCTATCATTCTCTGTGATTATCTTCTGAGCCACTGGAGAATAAGTTGCAGAGTTCTTCTCTCCCTGGTTCAGAATCCAGTTGAAGAACAGGCATTATACTTAGCTGTTGTGAAGCTTCAATCTCATTTTATGAGAAAAAGTTACTTTTAAAAGACTAATACGGGGGCTTCCCTGGTGGCGCAGTGGTTGGGAGTCCACCTGCTGATGCAGGGGACACGGGTTCGTGCCCCAGTCCGGGAAGATCCCACATACCGCGGAGCGGCTGGGCCCGTGGGCCATGGCCGCTGAGCCTGCGCGTCCGGAGCCTGTGCTCCGCAACAGGAGAGGCCACAACAGTGAGAGGCCTGCGTACCGCAAAAAAAAAAAAAAAAAAAAAGACTAATACAGACGCTGGCACACAGGGGAATTTGTGTGCGTGTGTCCTGTCTTGTTTTGCTGTCTGTCTTACCCTCCATCCCTTCCCTGTCTGCCTTGCTCACATAATTGAAACATGGCCACATGTGCCATATTTTGAGCCCAGTTTTTCCCCTTAATGTATTGTCCAGGTCTAGAATAAAAAAAAGATACTGTCAGAGCTTGAGAGCCGGTGTCCTCTTTGGTTTGGAGCACAGGTAGGGGAAGCTCTGCTCAGGTGAATAACTCTTCTTCTCGGGCTGCTGGAGAAGAGCATCCTGCTCCCTTCCCATCACGTATGGAGGGTTTACAGGAACACATGCGGACAAGCATGAAGGAAAAAGCCTTCCTCACAGACCTCCACTGGGGCTTTGCATTTCAGGGAGAAGATGTCCTGGAACCTCTTTCAAACCTGGCAACTCCATGTTCTTGGGACCCCACACAGCTGGTGTCAGGACTGCAGGTGGTTTTGTACCCGCTGTTGGTTCCATCGGGGACGTCCTCCCACCCACTCCCTCCCTGCTGTGGTCAGGCCTCTCCGTGGGGCCCACCCCCAGGCTGTCCCTGTCCCTCCTGCCCTGCAGCACCCCCTCCCTGTCTCCCCCCAGCCCCCTCCGGGCCTGTCCTGGGCACATGCTGACCTCTGCCTTGGAGTTGACAGGCCTCCATCTCTTTCAGGCTCACGGAGCCTTCCTCACCTCTGCACGTCCCAAAAAATGCAGGCCGTGCTCTCCACTGTCTGGTTAGCTAATTCAGCCAGGATCCTACTCAATGGAGTCAACACATTCTCAACTAGTAGACAAGTATCCTTCAGAGGATGGGATTCTGTCAGCTGTTCTCCCGGCCTGCTGTTTTAGTCTAAATTAAAGGCAAGACTGTTCTGAGCAACAAACTATTGAATGTTATACTCAGTGTATTTCTACTGTGAGGGATCTACTGTCCATCAATGTTACAAACAGAAGTTAATGCAAAGGTGGCAGGCTGTTCTCTAAAAATGGCCACAGAAAAATGTCCAGTCCCTCTTCCAGAATCTTCCACACACCCTCCAATCAAGAAGTGCTAGAGTCCAATGAATGAGCTAAGCTTAACTTTTTTTTATTCATGATTTTTTATTGTGGTAAAAGACCCATAAGATTAACCATTTTAGCCATTTTAAAGTGTACAGCTCGGGCTTCCCTGGTGGCACTGTGGTTGAGAGTCCGCCTGCCGATGCAGGGGACACGGGTTCGTGCCCCGGTCCGGGAGGATCCCATATGCCGTGGAGCGGCTGGGCCCGTGAGCCATGGCCGCTGAGCCTGTGCGTCCGGAGCCTGTGCTCCACGATGGGAGAGACCACAGCAGTGAGAGGCCCGTGTACAGCAAAAAAAAAAAAAAAAAGTGTACAGCTCAGTAGCTTTAAGTACATTTACGTTGTTGTGCAACCTTCCCTCCATCCAGCTCTGAAACTCTGTCCCCATTAAACACTAACTCCCCAGCCCCTCCCCCAGCCCTGGGAACCTACTTCTTGTCTGTATGAAGTTGATCATGCTAGGTTCTCATATAAATGGAATCATATAGTATGTGTCCTTTTGTATCTGGCTTATTTCCCTGAGCATAAAGTCCTCAAGGTTCATTCCAGCTGTAGCAGGTGTCAGAATGTCCTTCCTTTTTAGGGCTGAATCAATTCTCTTGTATGGATGGACCTCATTCAGTTTGTCTATTCATCTGTTGGGGACACTTGGGTTGTTTCCTTGTTCTGGATGCTGTGAACAACGCTCTGATCGTTGGTGTACAAGCCTGTTTGAGTCCCTATTTTCAATTCCTTTGGGCACACAGCTAGGGGCTGACTAAAACTAAACTGTGAAGGCAAACTTCTCTGTTATGGCAAAATCATAGCAACACAAAGAAAACATGAAATCTAGTACGCGTGAGAAAGCAAAGGCTGATTTGGCTGCTTTTCCACCCAAGACAGTTTTTCAGAGAATAATTGCATGCGGCTCAGGGACTTCCCTGGTGGTGCAGTGGTTAAGAATCCGCCTGCCAATTCAGGGGATACGGGTTCGAGCCCTGGTCCGGGAAGATTCCCACATGCCGCAGAGCAACTAAGCCCATGCACCACAACTACTGAGCCTGCACTCTAGGGCCTGCAAGCCACAGCTACTGAGCCCGCGTGCCACAACTACTGAAGCCCGCACACCTAGAGCCTGTGCTCCGCAACAAGAGAAGCCACTGCAACGAGAAGCCCGTGCACCGCAAAGAAGAGTAGCCCCGCTTGCCGCAACTAAAGCCCGCACGGAACAATGAAGACCCAATGCAGTCCAAAAAAAGAAAAGAAGAAATGACTGGCTCAGTGGAGAAAAGCAATGCAAGGCCTCGGATGCACAGATGTTTTCCTCTTGAAACTGGAGCTGTGACTGATTCACAGTCTATTTAACAGCATGAGTCCTGGGACAGTGTAATAAGAAAAACATATAGAATTGATGTGCAATAGAGATTTAAACTTGAAATTTTCAAATGACAAGCTAATCATATCCTGGAATCTGGGTTTTACAGTCACTTCTACACAAAAAACAGAGTATAATAATAAATGAATGCAGAGCCGTGACTATCCCACTAGAAAGCAAGCTGTGGCTCATCTTTCAAATTAAATTTGGTAAGTAGGTTTATGATTGTATTCTTCCTGAGGAAATGTGATTACTTTAAAATATTTTATGTTTTTTTTTGAGGAGCACAGACTGACATACAGATATTAAATAGATCAATATTAAATAGAACAAAGATTCATAGCCATGGATCTTGTCCAACCCCCTCATTTTACAGATTGGAAAATCTGAACTCAGAGAAGTCAAGAAAATTACCCAAATGGGTCCAAATCCCAATTCTCATTCTTTACATTAATATCATGATGCCTTTGTTTATTATCCTAAAATTATCTCAATCATGTTTCAAAGCGAGCCTTTTTCCTTGCATTTCAGGACTGGGAGGACATTTAGCAAAGCACACCAAGAACTGGCTAAGCAGGCTGCCTGCCCAGGGCCCCGGCACCGTACTGCCCTGGCCAGAGGTCTGCTTCTCTTCAGACAATGCCAGTAAGTCCTCTCTGTCAAGGGCATCTGCCCTGTACCCTGATTTCCTAGACCCCTAGTCTTAGCCGCGGATCTGGAAATAAGTGGCAATGAATTACTGTTTTATCTGCCCAGGTGACATCATGGAAATTTTTAATGCTTCTTATTGGAGAAAGTTTTAATAAACATATGCAAAAGTAGAAAGACAAATAGCATAAATCCTTATGTACCAGTTATTCAGTTTCAACAATTATCACCTCGTCAGTGATCTTGCTTCCACTGCAGGCCATCTGCTTTCCCCTTCCCCACATCCTCCTCCCAGGCCATTATTTTGAAGCTAACCCCAAACACTGTATCGTTTCATCCATAAACATTTCAGGATGCATCACTAAAAGGCAAGGACTGATTTTTTTGCCTAAACCATGGCCACAGTCCTATTATCACACCCAAAGAAATGAAGAATAATTACTTAATTCTCAGGGATGAAATGTACAGAGTGGGGAATATAGTCAATAACTATGTAACATTTTTGTATGGTGACACATCATAACTAGACTTATCATGGGGATCATTTTGAAATGTATGGAAATACTGAATCACTATGTTGTATACCAGGAACTAACATAGTGTCGTAGATCAATTATACTTCGAAAATAAACAAACAAAGTCATAGAAAATGAGATCATATTTGTGGTTACAAAGATGGGGGTGGGGGAGGGGAAATTGGATGAAGGCCGTCCAAAGGTACAAACTTCCAGTTACAAAATAAACAAGTACCAGGGATGTAATGCACAACATGATAAATATAATTAACACTGCTGTATTAAAAAAAAAAAAAGGCAAAGGAACTGAATACTTATTTCTCCAAAGAAGACATACAAATGGCCTACAGCAAGTTCTCTGGTGGTCCAGTGGTAAAGAATCTGCCTTCCAATGCAGGGGATGCGGGTTCAATCCCTGGTCAGGGAACTAAGATCCCATGTGCTGCAGGGCAACTAAGCCCAACTACTGAGCCCATGTGCCTCAACTATAGAGCCTGTGTGTCTCAAACGTGCTCTGGAGCCCGCGCGCCACAGCTAAAGAGAAGCCTGCATGCCGCAAGTAAGATCCCACATGCCACAACTAAGATCCAACGTAGCCAAAATAAATTTAAAAAAAAAATGGCCTTCAGATGTATGAAAAGGTGCTCAACATCACTTAATCACCAGGGAAATTCAAATCAAAACCACAATGAGATATTATCTCATACCTGTTAGACCCGCTATTATCAAAACAAACCAAAAAAAAGATAAGTGCTGGTGAGGATGTAGAGAAAAGGGAACCCTTGTGCACTGTTGGTAGGAATGTAAATTGGTGCGGCTGCTATGGAAAGCAGTATGGAGGTGCCTCAAAAAGTTAAAGATAGAACCACCAAATGATCCAGCAATTCCACTTCTAGGAATTTACCCAAAGGAAATGAAATCAGGATCTCCAAGAGCTATCTGCACTCCCAAGTTCATTGAGGGCATTATTCACATTCATTTTTCAAAGAATGAATAGATAAAAAATATATAGCTGTATATATCATATGTATGTATTTATATACATATGTATATATGATGGGATGTTTTTCAGCCTTTAAAAATAAGGAAATACTGTCATTTGTGACATCATGGATGAACGTGTTACAGGAAGGGGGACCCCTTCCAGGGCCCGAGAGTGGGCTCTTGTCTCACACTTGGAAATGAACTGTCCGAGGAGACACATGTGCTGACAAAGCAGGAGACTTTGCTGGGAAGGGGCGCCCGGGCGGAGGGCAAGAGGGAAAGGGAACCCAGGGGGACGGCTCTGCCACGTGACTCGCTGTCTCGGGTTTTATGGTGATGGGATTACTTTCTAGGGTGTCTCTGGCCAATCACTCTGACTCAGGGTCCTTCCTGGTGGCGTGCACATCTCTCAGCCAAGATGGATCCCGGCGAGGAGGATTCTGGGAGGTTGGTAGGACATATGGGCTGCAGTCTCCTCTCTCCTTTTGACGTTTCCCGAATTCTTCCCGTTGGTCGTGGCTTGTTAGTTCCGCATTGCTTACTAGAACCTCCTGTTGAAAGATAACTCATGCAAGTGGTCACTGTGGTGCCTGGCCAGGGTGGGTGGTTTCAGTCAGTGTTTCCCCTAACAAACCTGGGGGACTTTATGCATTAAATATGTACAGCTTTTTGTATTTCTTTTAAATTAGGTCTCTACCCTCCCCCCACCCCCCAAATGCCAATCTCAGGGGTGGCCACTTTCAGTTCTTTTAGTTTTCGATTCTGGTTCTGTGTAAGGAGCATATGCAGCGAGCTCCCGATCCAGTCTTCAACACGCTGACATCGTGATGACATGACATTACAGATGAGGATTTCAGCTCTCCGATACCCTTTGCCCTCCTCCATCTTCCCCAGACAGATACAGCACAACTTTATATTACATCTATGCTTAGTGTTTTCATCATTATGATAAATATTTGTCTCTGCTGACCCAAAGTCCCACACTAGCGCTGTCCCATAGAACTTCCTGCGTTGATGGAAATGTTCTATATCCGAGCTGTCTAATACTAGACATAGGTGGCGATCAGCTTTTGTGACTGATGCAGATGAGGAACTGAATTTTGTTTCATTCTAATTAATTAAAATTTAAATAGTCACTCTCGTCTCACAGCTATCGTTTGGACAGTGCAGTAAATCTATACTACGATTATATATATTTCCTTTCTTAGGTCACTTTTTTCCTAGAGTTAATAACTGTCTACAGTTTTATACATTCCTTTTTCTTTGAAATGTGTCCTCACCTCCAACGGCCTATAAAATATGTCCCATTGTTCCCAAGGAGCTATTGATATAGCCACGCCCACAAGCCACACCTCTCCGGGGGTTTCACAGCCATTTCTCCGGAAAGATTGTGATCTCCTCTGGCCTGGCTCACCCCTCATTGGGTGGGAAGCATCTGCCAATGGCTTGCTAAGGAAGAATACAAGAGAAATAGCTTTTGTGAGGTGGTCAATGTCTGTGAATGTCTTTTTTGACACTCACGCGTGACTAATATAATAGTTTGGTTGGATGTGGGACACTGATTCCATGACGGTTTGACGATTTGAGGAGCCTCTGATCTCAAGAGTCTCTGACCTCAATCCCTTGCGCACAACTCTGTGGTTTGTGTTATTTTTTTAAGATTTCTTTTTTTTTTTGATGTGGACCATTTTTAAAGTCTTTATTGAATTTGTTACAATATTGCTTCTGTTTTATGTTCAGGTTTTTTGGCCCCGAGGCATGTGGGATCTTAGCTCCCCGACCAAGGATCAAACCCACACCCCCTGCATTGGAAGGCGAAGTCTTAACCACTGGACTGCCAGGGAAGTCCCAACTTTATGGGTTTTTTCTCTCTGGAATCGTTTAGGACCTTCACCCCTAATATTCAGAAATTCACACCAGGTGGGGGCACTGAAAGGGCTCCTTTCAGTCTCAAAACTTATCTGAATCTTTCAGTTCTGCGAAACTTCCTTAATTATTTCTTTGATTATTCACTCCTTGCCTTCGTATTTCTGAGACAGAGTCTGAGACTGGGCTCCCAGGTGCCCCTCTGGTCCTACTAGTCTCTCTCTGAGCACCTCTCTGTGTCTGCAGACTCTCTGGGCGAACTCTTTCAACTTTTCTCTTATCTGCTTGTTCATTATTCTCTTTCTTGTTCTCTGACTTTTATTTATAGTTTTCCTGTGCTTTTTTTTTCTTTTTTTCTTTTAATGGATTTTTAAAAATTAATTAATTTATTTATTTATCTTGGCTGCACCAGGTCTTAGTTGCGGCACGTGGGATCTTCATTGCAGCACGTTTAGTTGCAGCAGGCAGACTTCTTAGTTACGGCATATGGACTCTTAGTTGCAGCAGACGGACTCCTAGTTGCGGCATACATGCAGGATCTAGTTCTCTGGCCAGGGATCGAACCCGGGCCCCCTGCATTGGGAGTATGGAGTCTTTCTTACCCACTGGACTGCAAGGGAAATCCCTTTCCTGTACCTTAAAGCTGTAGTACTTTATCTCGTTAGTATGAAGAGCTTGTCATTTCTTTGGTAATTTTCTTCCACTCCTTCCATTGTCACTGTTTCTTCTTGAGATCCTTTTAGCATTTCACTTGTTTTTACCTCTTTCTATCATGTTAGAAGCATCCCATAATGTCCTTGGCTGTCCATTCAACTGAATAAGCCACTAAAAAAACTTCTGGCAGTTCAGTGAGTGAAGGGAAGATGGTTTATCAAAGGTGGGCTCGTCCCTAGAAAACTGCTTCCATTTTGGTGGAATTTGTGTTCTTTAATCAGAAACCCCCAGAGGTCAAGATCTGCACATCTTTTTCCGTATAGTTCAGTATCTCCAGAGTAGGACGCTCTGGGCTCCCGCCCCAAGGGTACAATGCCGGATGCCCCTTTCTGGAGCAGCAGGGAGCGGGGAAGGCTGGTAGGTTGGTCCTAACTGCCTGGGTCCTAACTGGCTGGTCCTAACTGTACCTTACTTCTTCCTCCCATGCACCTGGTTGCCAATCTGGAGTCTCCCTGGTTCAATTTCTCCAAATAATAAAACTCTGAGCCGCTGGATGAATGGGAGTAGTTGCCTAACTCTGGGGGCTGGGAACTGGCAGCTGACCAGTCCTTATACAGACCCAGAGTCTCTGGGGCAACTCCTTGCCCTCTCTCCCCTTTTATGCCCTTCTCTCCTCCCTCCTACCCTGGGGTTGGCCAACGGCGAGGTCGATGGCATTCTGAGCGGAAGAGCTTATTGGCCCTGAATCCTTTTAGACTCTACTGCTAGGGAGGAAGGGATCCTTTCAAAGTAAGAAGTGGACAGAGTGAAACCAGAGCCCACTGCTTTCAAGAGATCCTCAGAATGAAGTGAGAGAGTGGCATGGACATATACACACTGCCAAGTGTAAAATAGATAGCTAGTGGGAAGCAGCCGCATAGCACAGGGAGATCAGCTCGGTGCTTTGTGACCACCTAGAGGGGTGGAATAGGGAGGGTGGGAGGGAGGGAGGTGCAAGAGGGAAGAGATATGGGGATATATGTATATGTATAACTGATTCACTTTGTTACAAAGCAGAAACTAACACACCATTGTAAAGCAATTAGACTCCAATAAAGATGTTAAAAAAAAAAGAGAGAGAGATCCTCAGAAATCCTGATTAGCGGGTGTGTGGTGGAGGGATGAAGAGCTGGCCAACAAATGTAGACAAGTGGGTGGCATCAACCGAAAAACTTCTTCAGAGCCAAGGAAACTGTCAACACAATGAAAAGTCAACCTACAGCATGGGAGAAAGTATGTGCAGACCACATAGTTGATGAGGGGTTACTCTCCAAAATATACAAGGAGCCCATACAACTCAACAGCAACAAGTAAATAACCAGATTAAAAAACAGACACAGGACCTGAGTAGACATTTTTCTAAAGAAGACATAGAAATAGCCAACAGGTACAGGTCAACATCACTAATCATCAGGGAAATGCAAATCAAAACCACAATGAGGGGCTTCCCTGGTGGCACGGTAGTTAAGAATCTGCCTGCCAACACAGGGGACACAGGTTTGAGCCCTGGTCCAGGAAGATCTCACATGCCGTGGGACAACTAAGCCTGCGTGCCACAACTACTGAAGCCCGTGCGCCTAGAGCCCATGCTCCACAACAAGAGAAGCCACCGCAGTGAGAAGCCTGTGCACTGCAACGAAGAGTAGCCCCCGCTCGTTGCAACTAGAGAAAGCCCGTGTGCAGCAATGAAGACCCAACGCAGCCAAAAATAAATAAATAAATAAATAAATAAATAAATAAATAAAATCCACAACAAGATTATCACCTCACACCTCTCAGAATGGCTATTACCAAAAAAGCAAAAGATTATGAATGTTTTCAAGGATGTGAAGAAAAGGGAACCCTTGTACACTGTTGGTAGAAATGTAAATTGGTGTAGCCGCTATGGAAAACAGTATGGAGGTTCCTCAAAAAATTAAGAATGGAACTGCTTTATGATCCAGCAATCCCACTTCTGGGTATTTATCCAAAGGATTTAAAATCAGAATTTCAAAGAGATATCTGTACCTTCATGTTCACTGCAGCATCATTCACAATAGCCAAGACATGGGAACAACTTAAAAGTCCTTCTGTGGATGAACCGATAAAGAAGATGTGGTGCATATACACAACAGAACATTATCTAGCCTCATAAAGGAAGGAAATCCTGTTATTAGCAACAACATGGACAGAGCTGGAGGACATTATGCTAAAAAATATCTAGCCACAGAAGGACAAATACTGCATGATCTCACTTAGATGTGGAATCTAAAATAGTCAAACTCAGAGAAGCAGAGAGCGGCACGGTGGTTGCCAGGGACTGGGGACGAGGGGGAGATAGAGAGATGTTTGTCGGGTCCACAGTTTCAGTTATGCAGGAAGGATAAGTTCTGGAGACCCAATGCACGGCGATGTGCCTCTAGTTAACAATACGCTACTGTATACTTGAAATCCTCTAAGAGGATAGATCTTAAATGCTGTCACACTATAGTTACACGAAATGGTAACCATGTGCGCTGATGGGTATGTCGATCTTTTCACAACGTATACATATGTCAAAACATCTGTGAGGCTCTCGTTCTGGATCTCCAGCTCAGCCTGCTGCTTCCATCTGGGGAAATACTTGCAGGCTCCCTGAAATTCAATCAACCCGTGTCTATTGCTAGCCTGCCACAGCTAAGGCGCTAAGATAACCACTGGGCGACAGGAGTACAAATACGTAAACGATAAGAAGATGTGCATGTTTTACATAGCTAATACATTTCTAAAGATTTCAAAAGAATAAATGATTTCGAAGGAAGAGGAAAACATCCAAATCCCTGTTGCTGACAAGGCCTGCGTCTTCCTGAGCTAAAGTCACTGACCCTAAAAAGAAATTCATTTTCAGAAATTATTTTTAAAAGCCGTGAGCTTTTCCAGGAGTCTCAAGGCATAAATCACGTCTTTCACAAAAGCCCATAAAATATACTCAGCCTGTGCGATGAAATGAAACCAAGACAAACCTAATGTTTACAGTTACTAGTTCTGTGCCCGGGCCGAGACACAAGGCTACTGCCAGGGTTCTCTGCTTCTGGACAAGCAATTCATAAACCAAAATAACAACCTTTTGCAGCTTTTTGCTCTAGAAATTGCCATCCCTGACACATTTTGACACATCCCTGCTCTCTGGGACGTGGAATGCGTCTGCTGCTAAAGCAAGTTTCACCTCGTTTCTTTTTTACATGCTGCTAGGAATTTGTTCAGACCTACCTTAGAGCAATTTGAAGAGTATTTTGTCACTGAAGCAGCACATATTGGAGATTTTTTCATATTGTCTTGATCTGGAGCAGCACAGCCTCATATGGGCGCCTCTCTCTCATCCAGAACGAGCCACACATTACAACCAATAAATCAGGGGCATGGTGACAGTCGCCCTGTACAATAGCCATACATCTGTTGTACCTGACAGGGCTCTAGGCCTGAGTTTGTGAAACCCTGGAACCTTCCCAAGGAAATCGGAGTCTTAAAACACAAGGTGGAAAACATTCTCAAGATGAAAATACATTTTTAACTCTCTTTGACTTCAAAGCAAGTATGAACACCAGATTATGTGGTGGAGTGAGGATGAATACATTGTAAGGGTGTTTTGAAATGAAAAGAAAAAGTACAGAATGTCAAAATCCAAAAGCAGAGAATGTCCCACCCACATTGCCAAAACGGCTCAATTATTTTGAATACCTGATCGGTTATTAATGCATTAGGCAATCTCAGACTGGCTTGTCTGTTGCTTCACACAGTCTTAGGGTAATAAATGAATAAACCACAGAAGCCAGTTGGGGCCTCCTGAGAACGTCGGTGCTGTGTCGAGAGGCTGAACAAACCCAAGCAAGAGGGTCACGTGCCGCAGGAAGCAGGAGGGCCACGTGCCGCAGGGCCCAGCTGGGGTCTCTGTTCCCTGAGCATCAAGGTCATCACATCCCAGGGATTCTGGGCAGATCTTCTTTTTTTTTTTTTTTTTTGATAAAAGAAAAACAATCATTCATTTACTCAATATATGTTTTTGTGTGCCCAGTATATAGCTGAGAGTGTTCCAAAACTGGAAATACAGCAAAGAGAAAAACAGTTAAAAATCACTGCGATCTTGAGCTTATACTGTGGTAAAGAGAATAGAGAGGATAAACAAGACATATAATGAAAATGCACAGCATGTTAAACACTCAAAAGTGCTAAAAATCAAGAGGAGGTGGAGGGTCAGAGACTAACGGAGAAAGCCTCAGAGGATGGGACCTTTTGAGTAACAGTCTGAAAGAAGTGAGGAATCATGCAGTTAGAGGGGTATAAGAGGAAGAATTGCAAACTCTGTATGTCTGTCAATTTCTAGGAAAAGCACGGAGGCCAGGCAGCTGTAGCAGAAGGAGCAAGGGGGGAGAGTGATAGGAGGTGCAGTCTGATGCAGTGCAGGTGGGATGTCCAGATCATGCAGAGCCCTGAAGGCCCATAGAAAAACATGGGCTTTGACCTTGAGTGAAACTGGACATGTTTGAGCAGAGGAGTGGCAGGATCTGACTTATGGTTTAACAGAACCACTCTAGCTATAGCGTGGAGACTAGCCTGAAAAGAGACAAAGAAGAGATGGGAGGAGACCACTGAGGAGGCTTCTATGGTAATCCACTAAAGGGATGAAAATGGCAGCAGGGTGGAAGCAGGAGGGACGGTAAGAAGTGCTATGGCCCAGGATGTCTAGATGGTGTGGATGTGAAAGAAAGACTTTCAAGGACAATTCCAGGTTTTTGGCTTGAGCGACAGGAAGGAAGTACAAATTACTGTGATGGGAAACACTTTGAAAGAATCAGGTTTGGGGAAATATGAGTTCAAATTTGGACCTGAAGTTTAGACTGCCTATTATTAGATTTTTAAATTAATTTATTGGAGCAAAATGAATCATCTATACATATATATATATCCCCTCTTTTTTGGATTTCCTTCCCATTTAGGTCACCACAGGGTATTAAGTAGAGTTCCCTATGCTATACAGCATGTTCTCATTAGTTATCTATTTTATACATAGTATCAATACTGCATATGTGCCAATCCTAATCTCCCAATTCCTCCCAGCCCCCCTTTCCCCCTCCGTATCCATACATTTGTTCTCTATGGCTGTGTCTCTATTTCTGCTTTGCAAATAAAATCACCTATACCATTTTTCTAGATTCCACATATATGTGTTAATATGCGATATTTGTTTTTCTGTTTCTGACTTACTTCACCCTGTATGCCAGTACATCCATGTCCTTTCACGTCTCTGCAAATGACACAATTTTGTTCCTTTTTATGGCTGAGTAATATTCCATTGTATATATGTACCACATCTTTATCCATTCCTCTGTTGATGGACACTTAGTTTGGTTCCACGTCTGGCTATTGTAAATAGAGCTGCAATGAACATTGTGGTGCATGTGTTTCTTTGAATTATGGTTTTCTCAGGGTATATGCCCAGTAGTGGGATTGCTGGGTCCTATGGTAGGTTTTTTTTTTAACATCTTTATTGCAGTATAATTGCTTTACAATGGTGTGTTAGTTTCTGCTTTATAACAAAGTGAATCAGTTATACATATACATATGTCCCCATATCTCTTCCCTCTTGAGTCTCCCTCCCTACCACCCTCCCTATCCCAGCCCTCTAGGTGGTCACAAAGTACCGAGCTGATCTCCCTGTGCTATGTGGCTGCTTCCCACGAGCCATCTATTTTACATTTGGTAGTGTATATATGTCCATGCCACTCTCTCACTTCGTCCCAGCTTACCCTTCCCCCTCCCCATGTCCTCAAGTCCATTCTCTACGTCTGCATCTTTATTCCTGTCCTGCTCCTAGGTTCTTCAGAACCATTTTCTTTTTAGATTCCATATATATGTGTTAGCATACGGTATTTATTTTTCTCTTTCTGACTTACCTCACTCTGTATGACAGACTCTAGGTCCATCCACCTCACTACAAATAACTCAGTTTCGTTTCTTTTTGTGGCTGAGTAATATTCCATTGTATATATGTGCCATGTCTTCTTTATCCATTCATCTGTCAGTGGACACTTACGTTGCTTCCATGTCCTGGCTATTGTAAATAGTGCTGCAGTGAACATTGTGGTACGTGACTCTTTTTGAATTATGGTTTTCTCAGGGTATATGCCCAGGAGTGGGATCGCTGGGTCGTATGGTAGTTCTATTTTTAGTTTTTTAAGGAACTTCCATACTGTTCTCCAGAGTGGCTGTATCAATTTACATTCCCACCAACAGTGCAAGAGGGTTCCCTTTTCTCCACACCCTCTCCAGCATTTATTGTTTCTAGATTTTTTGATGATGGCCATTCTGACTGGTGTGAGGTGATACCTCATTTTAGTTTTGATTTGCATTTCTCTAATGATTAGTGATGTTGGGCATCTTTTCATGTGTTTGTTGGCAATCTGTAGGTCTTCTGTGGAGAAATGTCTATTTAGGTCTTTTGTCCATTTTTGGATTGGGTTGTTTGTTTTTTTGATATTGAGCTGCATGAGCTGCTTATAAATTTTGGAGATTAATCCTTTGTCAGCTGCTTCATTTGCAAATATTTTCTCCCATTCTGAGGGTTGTCTTTTCGTCTTGTTTATGGTTTCCTTCGCTGTGGTCAGATCTTCTTGACTCTATTAAACCTCACTCTTATGGAGCAAGGAAGGCTTGCGTTTCCAGTTGTAGGAGGTCACCATTTGAGTGTGTGTTAGTTGCCTGTGGCGGCTGCAGCAGAAGACCACAAATTCAGTTGCTTAGAACAGCAGTGTGTTCTGATTCCTTCTGAGACTTAGCGAAGCCTCTGTCTTCTCCTCTTTTCTGGCTTCTAGAGGCAGTTGCTCTTTCTGGCCATCCCATCACTCCCACCTTTGCTTACCCATCACGTCTTCTGCTCTGGCTGACCCTCCTGCCTCCCTCTGACAAGGACCAGCCCAGATAATCCAGGACAATCCCCCACGTCAATATTCTTAATGTTATAACATCTGCAAAAGTTCCCTATGCCGGGCTTCCCTGGTGGCGCAGTGGTTGAGAGTCCGCCTGCCGATGCAGGGGACATGGGTTCGTGCCCCGGTCCGGGAAGATCCCACGTGCCGTGGAGCGGCTGGGCCCATGAGCCATGGCCGCTGAGCCTGTGCGTCCGGAGCCTGTGCTCTGCAGTGGGAGAGGCCACAGCAGTGAGAGGCCCGCCTGCCGCCAAAAAAAAACAAAACAAAACAAAGTTCCCTTTGCCCAGCAAGGTGATGTGCTCACAGGTTCCGGGGATTAAAACATGGACATCTTTGGGGGTCATGACTCCACCAGCCACAAGTGTTATTTCTTATTTAAAATATTTGGAAGACGGTCATGTTGTCGAAGGAGAAGCTTTTTGAGAGGATCCAGGGGGCAGAATTCAGTATCACCAGAACAGAGGAGCTACCTGGTGACGCCTGAGCACAGGTGAGGGCAGCCTCTCACCCACGCGGGGAGCCACGGAGGGCCCCAGCCACAGCTCCCTGTGGGTGCAGCCCAGCAGTGTGTGCCCACAGAGCTGGAAGGGTCTCTGAGACCAGAAACAGTGCCACTTGGTTCACTGAGCAGAGCGTTTTTTGAGCACCTACTGTGTGCTACACTGAGGGACAGCCTGTCCTGAAGCAGCTCACTGTCTCGTTAAGGACACACAAAGCATCAAGAATGGCCAGCCTGAGAGGTGAGGTGGGGAAGGACGGCACTGGGGACAGGGGGGCAAGGACAAGGGGAGACTGGCTCTCGCCCCCCGCCCTGCTCATCACGGCCCTGGAGCACCATCCACCCCTCTGCCGTCTGTCTGTCCACGGTTGCTCTGAGCTCCAGGCCCGGCTGGCCACTCGCCTGCCCCACAGGCGTCGGAACTCAACACATGTGCCTTCCGGCTTCCTGTCCGGGACTCCCTCGTGAATTGTCCCCGCAGCCCTCCACTCTCCTTGTCTGTCTTCCTGTTCCCTGACTGGCTGCCGTGGCCCACCCGTCCCGTCGGTGTCGCCGCCCGCCTCCACTCACCGCCCTCGGCCGCACCCTGCCCCAGCCCCGCGGCCTCTCACAGGCTCTTCTCACCTTTCCAGGCAAACCGCCAATGCGTGCCCACATCACAGTGCTTTCCAAAACCAGATCTGGCAGAGCACGGGTCACCAGAGCTTGCGGCGGTACCTCCGGTTCCCCATCACGGTCCAAAGCCCGTCGCCGCCTGGGCGGGGCACCCCGCACTCCTTGTCTCCTGGACCCACCCCTCCCCTCCGTGTGGGTTCCCCCAAGAGAGGGCCAGGGCCAGGGGCCATGGACGCTGTTCCCAACCGCTCTGATTCTGCTCCCACCAGAGGACGAAGGCTCACCGGCCCCCAGTGCCCGGTGGGCTAGCGGCAGCCCTCGGGGTCCGTCCCTCTGCCCTGTGCTCCTCCTCTGACAGACGTGCCTTGACCAGTGGGAAGCCCATCTCCCCTCCTCTCCCAACAGCCTCCCCTGGGCCCAGGTCAAAACTGATGAGTCAAAAAGCCTGCCACCTGGAACAGTCAGAAAAGATGCCAAGCGCCATTAAAAAACTTCTATTCTACCACAGCTTTTCGCCAAGCTGGCACGAGGAGACCAGCCTCTGCCCTCGCAGGCCTCCAGATGGCTGGACGGTGTTGAGTGCCCACCACCTGTGCATCTGCTTCCAGTCAATACCGGTCCAGGCCATGGAGCCGTGTTTCATGATCAGTTCCTAAGCTGTCTGGAACACAGTGATCTGACGACCCTTTATCAGTGTGATTTGGGGCACCCCATGTGGAATAAATCAAGACCCTTAATTAACAGGGACGGGCGTGACTGCCAAGGCAGTGAATCAGTTTGTGCACTACCTGCAGGATCACAAAGCACAGTAGTTACCATTAATGGCTTTAACTTGAAATGCAAGGGCCTCTGTATCAGAGTGCTAAAGAAGCCCATTTCGGCATTCTTACGACGCTTTCACCGTAACTGATGTACCTGGGAAAGTTGTCAGCAGTGCTCGTTTCCACACAAGCGTTGGGCCCCCCTTAACACGCCCCATCCTCGCCGGTGACGACAGGTAACACAGTTTTGACGAAATCCGAATTTATTAGGGTTATTAAAAGTCGTTCATTATTTGGCACCATCTAGATTTCATTTGCTTCATCCTTAATGAAAATTGACAGCTTTATATTTTTAGGTGTAAAAAGCGGGATTTCGTTTTAAGTGCTTCCTGTCCTATTCCCATGGCTGTGGCCTCCCCTATCTTTCCCTCATTCGTAGCCCCGACCTTTGCTCCCCGCTTCCCCCTCGCTCCCCAGTATTGATTTGTAGCCCTTTCCCTCTCAAACAAATGGGTCATTTGTCTTCCCCCGAGCTCCTGTTCACGGGCCCTTGGAAACTCCCCCTCCGAACCCAAGGACAATGGTGTCAGCCTAGAAGGGGGCTCCGAGGGCGGGAATCCAATGACCCAGCCAGGGGAGAAGCAGAGCTGAGAATTAAAAGCCCTCGTGCTGAAAAGGAGCGTCCCTTCCATCTAACAGTCCCCCTCCTGCTCGTGTGACAGATCTGGGTGTTAAACAGCTTAGTTGGTGTCCATGGAAGGAACTGCAGCCGTCCGTGGGGTCACGTCTTGCACTGCAGGCCGGGCGCACCATCTGTCCCCCGCTCCTGGAGCGGGTCTGGCAAACGAGGGTGTAAATATTGTCAGGGGAGCCCTGATTGCGAGAGCCATCACCCGGACAAGTGACTCACGCGGGGACACCCAAGGGTGCAGGCCGTGGCTCTGTGCTAATGTCTCCTGGTTTTTTTCCAAAACCAGCAGGGCTGATCTGGTGGAGGATCTTGAAATCCATGCTGTGACCTCTGTCACAGGCAGACGCTGCCTCTCACAAGCTGAGGGCGCCCCTGGGTCATTCAGGAGGTCACACAGTGTGGACACTCCCTACTGTGATTAGACGTCGATTCAGGGAGGAGGGAGCTGAACAAGAAAAACATAAACCTCAGCAGAGTTCTGTCTGTACACGTTCACTTTCTTATCCTGGAACTGGAAAGCCACCTGCTAAAAGTGCAGATTTACTCAACACAATTTACTGTTTATTATTTCCTCTGTAGGTAGGTATGAAGGTAGATAGAGTCGAGAGAGACAGCCAAAGAATACTTTCAAAGAAAACAAAATTTCCCCAATTGTCTACGTAGAAAAAGGAGAAATGAATTCAAGGAATTATTGCATCCTTCAGACAGAAGGTGCCGTGACTAAGGAAAGAGAGTTTGCATCTGAATCCTCACGGGCCTCTGCTGTGCGGACGGTCCAGGGCCCATGGGGGCATCTCGCTCGCCCCTCCCTCTGTCCCCGTCAACACAAATCCACCCGGAGGCCTATGATGCCCTTAGTTAGAGGGACAGGCCTGGAATCCAGGCAGTAGTCTCTCCGAGGTCTTAGTTAAGATACAAAACTCCTCGGGGATGGGGTCACCTCAGATTAAACAGGACACTGAGACTTCTCAACCTCGGCGCTAGTGATGCTTTGGAGCAATAATCATTCTCCGCTGTGGGGGGTCGCCCTGTACGCTGCTGGCTGCTGGGCAGCATCCCTGGTCTGGGGGCGGACGGGGTGTAGGCGTGACTGCAGGGCAACTGGGACTGAGGTACCTGCGGACAGCGGCGCAGGGAGTCCACACCCCTCTCCTTCCTTCCACCACTTTCCCGAGCATGAGCTCCGGGAAGCCAGGCTAGCGGGGAAGGGAGTGCAGGACCGGTCAGGCTGGCCCGGCCGCGCACCACACACTCGGCCATCGCCGCCCTCACCTCTCCAGCGGCTTCTGTGACTCAACCCTTCAGTGTGCTCACGCTCCTCGGCCAGCATGCCTGGGGTTTTATATTTTCTATTTGGTTAGGAAACTGCAGCTTAGGAGACCCGTTCACTCGGAGGATGGCAGGGCTATGGCAGACGGGGTGCAGCTGCGTCCCCCGCTCTCTCGGCCGGGCTGCTGGCTTCCCTCCCAGGCTTTGGGTCAGAAGGGGATGCAACAGGGCTGGCCTCACAGGCTCCAGAAGGAGACCTGGCAGCAGAGTGACTGCAACCTGGTCTTTCGCGTCTGTGACGTGGCTGTTCCCCAGGCCCGTGGGCAGGTGGGCACCAAGCCCCAGGCCCTGCTTGCCTCCTGCAGCCCGACTCACACGCCCGGACTCAGGCTCCTCTCAACCCTCCCTTTATAGGGTTTGAAGCTGGAGAAGCAACAGTAACTTCCCCCAAAGGCCCGCGCGGTGCCAGGTACCAAACTGGGGACCCAAAGAGAACCAGCTCAGAGGACGCAGACAGGAGAGCTGACCCCCGGCCATGGACGTCCTCGTTCTGGAGCATCCAGATCTGCTCTGGCCAGGCCCTACCTACGCCTTATCACCAGGTGTTCTCCCGGTGAGGTGAAAACACAGTTGCATCCATTAACACCTCAGCAAGGATATCTTAGACAGCATGGCAAATTAAAGACCAGGCTCCTGAGAATTAGCAGGAATTGAAATGTTTCTTTTTTCTGTCTAATCAGAGTAATGATGATGAGCCTCCCAGACACCAAGGGCAGACTCAAACTGAAAATGTTCCAGAATGTTCTGGGACATTCTTCAGGCTTACATCATACTGGACCACGAAAGAGCACCTCTGGGAAGGGGAAAGCCCAGGAGAGTATTTAACCCCACAAAAGTTAGGGTCCAAACACCCTCCCAAGAGTCCCCAACACCAGGCAACATCCAACACCTGGGAGTGACAGAGAGAAAGAGCCATATGTTCCCCTTTGTCACTAGACCCCGGAACTAATCACTCACCGTCAACGAAACAGGCCAGCAGGACGCAGAAGATTAACAAGCCGTGTCCTTGTGAAGTTACAGGCCTCTGATCAGTTATGAGAGTCCAGAAGGATTTCCCTACCTGTAGTCACAGCTCAGTTCTCTAGTCAGTTCAATTCCATAACTTTAGAAAGTATTTTACATACTTAGCAAGTCCTTTCTTCCAGTAATTTAAGGTCCCCCTGGGAATCTGAAAAAGAAGGAAAAAGCTAGAGCAACTTGTAAGTACTATTTCTCTAGTTATTCCTAAATATGCATATGTTTAAGCTTATAGCAGCTTAAAAGACGCAAGAAAATTGGAATATAAATTTAAAGGAACTTCTGGTTCCAAAATTTACTACAGGCAGATGGTAGGCTAAATCCAGGCCACCAATGTGTTCCCTTTGATCTGTACGGTGTTTTATCACGCTTCCTTTCACTTGAACACTTAGAGGCCATTGTAGGGTTATTAATTAGCCTAATTTTGATACTGTTGTGTCTCAGGAACAGGTTGGCCAGAGGAGGGGGAGAGAGATGGGGGAAGGGCTGGTTGGTGGAGCAGACAGAACACAAAAAATATTGATGGATTAAGTTTTCCGTCTTATACGGGCTCAGTTCGTGGTGCCCCAAAACAATTACATCACAGATCACTGATCACAAATCACCATAACAAATATAATAATAATGAAGAGTTTCAAATATTGTGAGAATTTTACCAAAATACGACAGAGATACAAAGTGAGCAAATGCTGCAGGAAAAATGGTGCCAACAGACTTGCTGGCTGCGGGGTTGCCACAGACCTTCAATTTGTACAAAAGACAGCATCTGTGAAGCACAAACAAGCAAAGTGTGATAAAACGAGGTGTGCCTACATGTGTAGATGTGGGTGTATGCAAATATGTGGTTGTGTATATACACACTTTTAGCTGAAACGTTTGAAAGCAAATTGCAAACGTGACTTTTCACTCCTAAATCCTTCATCTCCTAAAGTAAGTTACATAACCACAATTTGATTATCATACTAAAGACAGTAGACAATTCCATCATATTGTGTAATGTTCAAATTTCCCCAGTGGTCCCCCTAAACATCTTTTGAAGCTGAATTGTAGAAGTTCTGCTCCACGCAAGGTTCACACACAGTATTTGGATATTACTCGGTTGGTCCCTTTTACAGGAGAACGGCCCCCTCGGGGGTTTTCATGCCTCAGTCGCTGGGAGAGGCCCGGCTGGGTCTCCCCAGGTCTGCAGCGACCCACTCGTTTCCTCTGGATGTGATGTGTGTTCTTCCCAGCGTCTCAGGGAAGAACGTGACGTAGGTGGTGTCTACACTGAGGAGTGTTTTGTGCAATGCATTTTTGCAAGACGTGCGCTCTCCCGCCCCCATGCGGCTCAGCCAAGACCAGTCCCTCACCCACGGCCTGCCTGCACCCTCACGTCAGATGAATACTTGCTTCCCCGAGCAGGGAAGGCTGCAGTCAAGACCCCCATGGTCTGGCCCAGGAAGGGACACACAAGCAGCCTGATGGTTCATCTCATCATGTCTGGGGCCCGGTCAAGTCCACAGCACCCCGCCGACCCCTCTGGGGACCGAGGGGCCCACAACGCTAGCGTCAGGACGACCTCAGACTTGATGGCCCTGTGGTTTGGGGTTCCCAGAAAAGCCATGAATTCTGCCAGAACGCCCAGAAACGTCAGAAAAGTAACAACACTGCCTAATTTATATATACAACACTACATTTCCTAAACATTTTTTCACATACTATCTAATTTTGAAAGCTATACTGAGAGGTAAGTGACACGCATCTCGGTTTACTGATGCAAGTGGCTTCCCGGAGACAGAAAGGCAGCGACAGGCACGAGGCAGCGAGAACCGAGGTGTGCGGACATCGGGCACGTCGGTGCAGCAACGTCCTGTGACCACCAAGCAGACAAGAGAAAGAGCTTTCTAGACTGGACCTCGGCCAGACGGTGCCATGGTCACTCAGAGGAGCACGGCTTCCAGTCTCAGGAGAGCCGTGAACAAGCAGCCAAGGAAGACAGCACTCAGAGGGCCCAGGACTGCCCGTGGGGCCCCAGGGCATCGAGGGAACGACTTAGGCGGGGTCTCCAGGAGGATGGTTAATTCTCAAATAGCCCCGAAAGGTGGCAGATCCACACGAGTTATCTGCTGCAGCTTCCCGGGTAAGGGAGAAGGGTGGAGGCCAGAGGGAGGAATGGAGGGCTGAAAACAGAACAGCCAGACGCATGCTGTCCCTCCGCAACTTCACCCTGAGTCTGCACAGACATCCAAGTCTAGGTTTAGCAAGAAAAGTCAAAGGCACTCTTCCCAAAGCTTTCCCGATTACAAAAATGTTAACATTTACAAGCCATTTGGGGTCAGGCTGAATGCATTTATTTAAAGCCATACGCTTTTGCTCAAGGAGACTGTAGGATTTGTGAACGTGAAACCAAAACACTGGAAAACCAGGTTAAAAAAAACAGCAGGGGCTTCCCTGGTGGTGCAGTGGTTGAGAGTCCGCCTGCCGGTGCAGGGGACACGGGTTCGTGCCCCGGTCCGGGAAGATCCCACATGCCGCGGAGCGGCTAGGCCCGTGAGCCATGGCCGCTGAGCCTGCGCGTCTGGAGCCTGTGCTCCGCAACGGGAGAGGCCACGACAGTGAGAGGCCCGCGTACCGCAAAAACAACAACAACAACAACAACAACAATAAAACCAAAAAACAGCAGAAATCAGTCACGACTTACCCTGTGCTCTACCTCATAAATGAAGAAAAAGGAGAGAAGAGAACACTTCCCCAGTGGTTTAGCTACACATTTCGTGGTAAATACGGCACCTGTTAAACTAATTCTATGTGATAGTAAAGTGACTAGGTTTGCAAAAAGTCATCAGCTGAAATGTGCTCCCTGTTCCAGCCAGCGCGGTGCCCCAGTTTGCATCCGTTTCCACCTGATGTCTGGGCACGGCTGGAAGCACTTCGTCAAAGTTGGTTTGCAGGCACGCCTGTGATTCTCAATTAGGTAGGAATTTTAGGAGGAACAAAAATTATGGGAGGAATGTAGCTTCATCAGTCAACTTCCTGCAGAAACAGTGGCAATTTGAAGAGTTTTAGCACTCTGAAGGTCAAGATTAAAAACCAAGTAATTTATTACCACTGATTCAGAGATTAACATTGTGCCAATTAATCAATTACTCAATGGGACGAATTGACAGTTAATTGACATTTCAGTTCCAATATCTGGCAAAGCTTTTGGATTTCCATAGTGAATAATATGAAATCTCTAAATTGAAAGGTTACGAGGATTTCTTCCAAGATCAAAATGAAAAGGAATTAGAAAAAGAATACATAAGAATAATCATCCACAAAATTTTAATATAGGAAATATAGGCCATTGTTTTACCGGTGATGTCACTGAACAATTGGGCTTAGGCATTAGGAAAAGGAGGACTTTTTTCTTATTGGCGATTTAGGAAAGTTTGCTCTAAGCCTTTTATTCTCTTGCATTTGCAAAAAACTCTTTGCCATGAGCATTGAAGCTACGCTCTCTCCGGAGCTGTCAAAGCCCTCAACAGCGGTCCACCAACAAGGGATTTTCTCTGGGGCTCGCTGTGTCCGTTTAGATCTCGCCCCTCTGAATAGCTCTCATGCTGTTCATTGCAGTCAGGGCCGGATCCAAGGTCAGGACGACCACACACCAGCTGTCCAGCCGAGGTCACACGGCGCCCTGTAGGTCACGGCGAGGGGGCGGAGCCGGGAGGTCTGCTCTGGACGCCAGGAGCCCACAGTCACCCTGACTCTCAGCACACAGGCGGGGGCGTCCCGAAGTTCATGTGAGGCACAGAAGCGCAGGGTCTCACCTGAGGTTTGGAAGAGACCTCGTTCTCTTCCCCGGCTCCAAGCCACTCTTGTTCCCGAGCCTGCCTGGCAGCGACTGACTGACCTCTCGGGCTGCTGACCTTGGCCTGTTCCCGGAGCATCTCAGTCCCGTATTTCCCACCGCAGCCCAGAGCCACTTCCACACTTTATGAGCAAGAAGAAGACTCCCTGAGGGGAAACCTTCCCGGGGGATGGAAGGAAAGGCGCACCTGCCGTCTTGGAAGCACCGGCCGGGCATTCAGGCTCCCAGAACCTGAAGTGCGATTAGGCAAAGAGAAGGTAACTCCACTGCAGGGAAAAATGAAGATCTTGATAAAAACAGCTGGCAAATAATGTGGCAAGAGACCATTTTATGTGTGCGCTACAGCTAACAGAGACTCTCCCATTCTCACAGTGTTTGTTTGACACCCTAAGTGAAGCTGCAGTCGTCAGGGTCCAACAGGCCGTCCCCCACCTCCCACCCCTCCAGCCCCGCACTCTGCTTTTTTAAGGCTCACTCCTTTCTTTTGATTCGGTCAGAAAAGCAAGCCAAGTTCCTAGACTGAAGGTTCAGAGAAGGAGAGAAGACGCAGGGAGTTTGCAGAACGTGCTCCGCAGTCGGTGGCACAGCTTGGGCGTAAGGACGCGCACGGGGAGTTCTCTGAGGCCTCTTTCTCTGTCTCTCAGTGCCTGCTTGATCCACAGGCGGCCTTCAGGCCGCTCAGCTTCTGGTGAAGGCAGAGGTTGGGGGCTCGTGCTCCCTTACAGTCAGGACTGGAAGCTGAGGTGGAGGAGGGGATGCGAGGTGCTGGGGAAGGAGAGAGGCCCCCAGCAGAAGCCACGAGCAAGGACTCAAGAGGTCAGTTACTGCCAGGCAAGTTCGGCCGCAAGGGTGACCAGGATAGGAGGAATGGAGGCCGTGAGAGTCAAGTTCCCAGCAGAGAGGAGGCTGGAGCTGGCCAGGGGCGCCCCTGGCCGACACTCAGCCTTATCCAAGCTGCTAGGGCGACCACGGTTCACCCAGCCCAACTCACCCTGATGAGATCCTGTGTTAGCCAGGAAGGCGGCCAGCTGCAAGTAAGAATCCAGTCCAACAGTGGCTCCCGTGCCTGGGGATTCTGTCTCACATTGTAAGAAGTCCTGAGGTAGGCGACCCACGCAGGTGCGGCAGCTCAGAACTACCGCCAGAGACCCAGGCTCTCTGTGTCTCTGCTCCATCCTGCCAAGCATGAGAACTTCCAGACTCAGACTTATCACCCAATGGTTTCAAGGTGCAGTTTGCCTGTCCAGAGTGCATCTGCCCTCCTGCCGGGCAGGAAGAAGGGAGGGGAAGAGAACGAAAGGCATGGTACCGAGAAGGAAGGAAGGAAGGAGTACTTCCTGTGTCCGGCGAGCTGAACTTTCCCAGAAATCATGCCCTTACACCTCCTTGCACCTTATTGGTCAGGACTGTGTCACATGGTCACCTGAACTTTTCCATGGGTCTCCTCCATACTTCTATTCACATCCCATTGGTCAGAACTGTGTCATAGGGTCACATAAACTTTCTCAGGAGGCTCCTCCACACTTCCCTTATATCTCATAGGTCAGAACTGTGTCACATGGTCACCTTTACTTTCCCAGAAATCATACCCATATATCTCCTTACATCTCATTGGTCAGAACTATGTCACGTGGTCACATAAACTTTCCCAGAAATCATACCCATACATCTCGTTACATCTCATTGGTCAGAACTATGTCACATGGTCACATAAACTTTCCCAGGAGTCTCCTCCATACTTCTATTCACATCCCATTGGTCAGAACTCTGTCACATGGTCACATAAACTTTCCCAGAGATCATACCCATACTTCTCCTTACATCTCATTGGTCAGAACTATGTCACGTGGTCACATAAACTTTCCCAGGAGGCTCCTGCCTACTTCTCCTCACACCCCATTGGTCAGAACTGTGTCACATGGCCACCACGGCTTCAAGAGAGGTTTTGGAGCGCTAGTGTTTTAGTTGGGCACATGTCCCCCCACTCCAAACTCGGCGTTCTTTTTGTAAGGAAGGGCCTGGGCCTTAAGTGTAAGTATCTGACTGGTATTAAGGAGTCTGATAAAATCTTGGGTGGAAGGTGGGAGGACAGTTAAGTAGAGGAGAAGCATGGACACACAGCAAGCAGTGCGTCACCACACGTCTTCCACTCAGGGTATGAAAGCTCTCAGTCATGCCCACCATGGACTGTGACCTGGAAATTATGTCTCCACGGGGACGCTTAGCTTCTAGAACAAATTGTTCTTTAAGCAAATTAGAGATGGAAGCCAATTGCATCATTTCTCTTAATTAGCAAACCAATCTCTTTCAGAGGCTGAGAGTCCGAAAGTGAAATCTGTCATTCCCAGCACTCTTGCAGCTCGCTCTCCAAGCAAAGAGGGAAAGGTATGGATGTCATGGACCCTCCCAGCCCGCCAGTGAGGGCGGAGAGCAGAGGAGAGCATTAGCATTTAAGTGGCCTGTTAATGTCTGGAAACCTAAACAGTCACAGAGCAGCAATAAAGGAGCTCTTCAAATGCTGCTGGAGGCCGTCCATAAAGAGGATATAATGAAAAGCACCGCCCAAATGTGCAAGGATAATACAGTTAATGTATTACTTCTTTTATTATTTTATCATCTTTCATTAATTGCTGGCAGCATGCCTGCAGGACTTGGTTCCATGGAAAGGGCTTTTAGTTAAATGTCTTAAATGAAACGACCACTTAGAACCTGCGAACAAGGT
The DNA here is from genome assembly GCF_025265405.1 of Mesoplodon densirostris. Classification (NCBI taxonomy): domain Eukaryota; kingdom Metazoa; phylum Chordata; class Mammalia; order Artiodactyla; family Ziphiidae; genus Mesoplodon; species Mesoplodon densirostris. The sequence continues at coordinate 112,586,865 of NC_082669.1, read as the reverse complement.
TGAACCAAGGTTCACTTGACTTCAGTAAATCTTGTCTGAAGGGTACAGAGGAGGGAGGAAGGGGGTTCCTTCTGGGCGGCCGAGCAGCGCGGGCGCTTAGACACCCCAGAGCTGCTCAGAACTGACTGTCTCAAATTTGGAAGCACAAAGGTGTGATTTTTTTTTTTTTTTTAAAAAGGCCTTCGGGAGCTTCCCTGGTGGCGCATGGTTGAGAGTCCGCCTGCCGATGCAGGGCACACGGGTTCGTGCCCCGGTCCGGGAGGATCCCACATGCCGCGGAGCGGCTGGGCCCGTGAGCCATGGCCGCTGAGCCTGCGCGTCCGGAGCCTGTGCTCCGCAACGGAAGAGGCCACAACAGTGAGAGGCCCGCATACCGCAAAAAAAAAAAAAAAGGCCTCTCCACCATCTGCCGCCACTAATCCACTGTGTGACCCTGAAGAAGTGACTTGCAGTCTCTGAACCTCAATTTCCTCACTCAGTAAAGACTTTCCCTGACACCAAGCTCATCACCTAGTCATTCCAGGGTCACCAGGTCATTATTAATTAATAGGGAGGGTGGTGAGTTTGGGGAGGGAAGTGGAGCGTAACCCTAAACCAAAAGATGGCCCTAGAACGCGGATGCCAGCTGCTCAGGACTGCTCGGGGGCCCCACCGCTCGCCGACGCGCCCCTCCTTAAAGCCCCAGCTGCTCTTCACGGTGCCATGTGTTCTGTCACCTGTTGGTAGACAGCAGCACGCCAAGGAATGCGGCAACCCCTCGGTGCCAAGACGCTCCGGCACGTGGGCGTTTGGGAACACAGCAGCCGCCTTTTCCTGACAGTATGGGGAAAAAAGTATTAAAATGCTGCCAACCCCTAATTTCAGCAACTAAACACTCCCGTCTTTTTGCACGTCTCAGATACAATTCCATCTCATTTGAAGCAAACATTTTTGAAGCACGTCCTGTGTGCCTCACGCCGAGAGGGGAAACGGACAAGCCGGCTGCTGCGGAGACGCGGGCCCCGAGGAGGTGCAGGGAGACGAAGTAGCTGAGGATGCTCCTGGAACGGGCTTCTGTGGGCTTCACCTCTGGATTGGCTGACCATTGCCACTCGAGTGTCACATTCACACCCCCAACCCACCAAGTCCCAAGCCGAAAGGATCAACTTTCCCCCAAACTAACGCTCCTCCAGACATTCAGGTTTCTTTCAATGGCTCTGTCGCTTTGTTATTCCCCAGCTCTTTGTGTGTCCCCTAACCTCTGGCCTCAGTTCAGTCCCCTAACTCCGTCCAGGCACAAAGCTACCAGACTCTAAGCTAGTATAGACACCGCTAAGTTTTGTTTTGTTTTGTTTTGTTTTTGCGATACGCGGGCCTCTCACTGCTGCGGCCTCTCCCGCTGCGGAGCACAGGCTCCGGACGCGCAGGCTCAGCGGCCATGGCTCACGGGCCCAGCCGCTCCGTGGCATGTGGGATCTTCCCGGACCGGGGCACGAACCCACGTCCCCTGCATCGGCAGGCGGACTCTCAACCACTGCGCCACCAGGGAAGCCCCACAGCTAAGTTTTGATGCCAGGAGCTGCCTAACCGTTTGTGGAATTTAACTGGAGTGATTTGACTCCTTCCTGGGTTAAACTCTGTTCTAGCTACCACTTCCATCCCCTCACCCTAACTCAAGGTCTTGGTTAGTTACACAACTAAAGTAGACCTCACCCTCCCCCATCACTATTTACCTTATCCTTGCATTTTATTCCGTTAATAAGAAATTTGCTATCTGAAGTTCTCTTGTGCATTTATCAACTTGTACATTACATGTCTTTCCCAAGTAGAATATAAATTTCATGATGGCAGAGACCTTGTCTATTCTATCCCTCGCTGTATTTCCAGGGCCAAGCACAGGGCCTGGCGGATAGCAGGAGTTCTATAAATACTAGCTGAGTTACTGAACTCGTCTCCTTTCCTTTAATATTCCTCCCCAATCTGCACTAATCACCACTGCCAAGACTCAAGACTTCCCAAGGCAGAGCCTTACACTTGTCACCTGCTGCTCAGAAACATGCAGTGTCTTCCCATCACCAGGGTGGTGGGTTCCAGCTCAGCCTACCTCAGGACCCACTCGGCCCCGTCCAAGCTGGCCTTCCACCAAAGCTTCTCACACACACGGCTAAACCCTCCAGGAGCTACACACACCTCACCCAGTCCCACCAACTGGAGCTAGTTAAAAGGGTGATAGAGTGTCAGTTTTGCCAGATGAAAAGAGCCCGTGGAGATGGATGGTGGTGATGGCTGCACAGCAATGTGAATGGGCTTAATGCCACTGAGCTGTGCCCTTAACAATGGTTACGGTGGTAAAAATTTGATGCCGTGTGTATCTGAAAAATAAAGCAAGGTAGGATTTGGTATAATGATAATAAATTAGTAGGGGTGTTTGAGTTAACCATGGAGAGACAGCCCCGTCCTGGCAGGGACAAAACCAGGGAGGAGAAGCACCCGGGCCACCAGACATCCTGTTCCTGCTCCCTTCCCCGGGTTGGCTTCCTCTCTTCTCTCTGCCAGTCAGTTCCTGTAACAGCACCAAGACAGTCCAGGCTCAAGGCTCAACCCATGAGGACTGACAGCCGCTGAGTCCCAAAATCCCCAACCCCCAGAGCAGAGAATCTGCATGGGGTCCTCATCCCCCTTAAGTCAGCAGTGATGCACAGATGTGGCTCTGGGGTCCTCCTCTGGGACCTTGTTTTTAGAAAGATGGTAGTTCTTGGTGAATGGAAATTATTAGAAAAAGGGAAAACACCCCAGAAGGACTTAGGACTCACCTTCGTTTGGACTCAGGGAAGGTTTCCTGGAGGAAGCAGAATTTAAGCTAAAATCTGAAAAATGAAGAGGCATGATTTGAGCAGAAACAGAACAGAGAGAGGAGTTCTGTGCTGGGGCTGGTGAGTGCAGAAGCCTTGAGATGGTGTAACAGTGGGTTTGACTGCCAGGGACAGAAAGTCCAGAATAATGGTGGCCTCCACCTCTTGGTTCAAGAGGATGCTTGAGTTCCAGCCATCATGTCTATATTCCAGGAAGGAGGAAGAGGCAAAGGGCCCATCCCTTCCATTAAGTGTCCATTCTGGACACCACTTCTGCTTACAAAGCACTGGCCAGAACCTAGTCACACAACCACCTAGAGGCAGGGGAGGCTAAAAAGACCATCTTTATTCTGGGTGGATATATACCCAGCTAAGAGTCAGGGATTCTACTGCCAGAGAAGAAAGAGAAACAGATACTGGGAGAAGTCTAGCAGCCTCTGCCACAGATGGGCAAGAGCACTGCTCTTTCCAGGAAATGGGAAAGCATAGCGTGAGGGGCATAAAGATTGGGGGGTGGGGAAAGCCTTTGATTGAATATGCAAGGTTGTCCACAACTTTCTTTTAGTTACAGTTTATTTATCACTGTCCACGGGCCCAGCCTATTTTTTAGAAAACTCTTTATATAGCATTAATTATAGATTCACAGGAAGTTGCAAAGAAATGCACAGGAAGGTTCTGTGCACCCTTCACCAGCACCCCGGCACCCCATGTGAGCATCTTCCATCACTGCAGTGCACTGTCAAAACCAGAGACAAAAACTCATGTGTTTGTGTGTGTGTGCATGGCTGTGTGATTTATCACACGTGTAGCTTCATGTAATCACCACAATCAAGCTATTTAACTGAGTCATCACCACAAGACCCCTTTATGCCATACCCGCCCTCTCTCCCTCATCCCTAACCCCCGGGGACCACTAATCTGATAATTATGTTATCTCACTTATGCGGTATGTTTCCTTACAGGCAGCATAATTTCCTGAAGGTTCATCCGAGTTGTTGCATGCATCAGAGCTGGTTCCGATTTGTGGCTGACTCCCATTGGATGGAACGGCTATAGCCCATCTGTTTAGCCATTCACCTCCTGAAGGGTATATGGGTAGTTTCCAGTTTGGGGCTATTAGAAATAAAGCTGCTATGAATATGTGCATACAGGTTTCTATGTGAAAATAAGTTTTTATTTCTCTGGAATATATGCGTAATTGCTGGCTTGCAGGAGAAGTCCATTTTTAATTTTTAAAGGAATGGCCAAGTTATGTTCCACAGTGGCTGGACCACTGTGCATCTCCACCAGTGACATATGAATGATCTAGTTTTCCTGCATCCCTGGCAGCATTTGGTGTTATCACAATTTTTTATTTTGATAGGTGTGTAGTGATATCTCATTGCCGTTTCCATGTCCACGTCTCTGATGGCCAGCTCTTCACGTGCTTGCTCACTGCCTCTACCTCAAACGTAAGATTGTTTGAAAATGTATACACATCCCCGTGAGACCTGCATGTCCCCTCCCCCCACTGGCAACCCCCCCCCCCGCCCTCCAGGAGACTGGAGGTTTCTTCTCTGGAGAGATTGAATGAAGGAGGCTTCCTACATGAGGACACCGCGTGTGGGCAGAAGGAGGAGAGGGGTGAGCGCCCAGGGAGCTCCCACGTGGGCTGCCAGGTGGGAGGCGGTAGCGTCTACTGTCACTGGTATCTAGGGATTCCCTAACCAAGAGGTCAGTCTGCCACCTGAGCACCCCAGAGTGAGTACACAGTAGAAACACCCTGCGTATGTGCACAACCGGTTATCTATGCTGGGTAACAACCCGCCCCCCAAAACCTAGTGACTTAAAACAATAACAATCATTTGTTTTGCTCACAAATCCACAATCCGGCAGAACGCAGTGTGGACAGTTCATTTCTCCTTCACACAACAGACTGGAGCTGGAGAGTTGGCTTCCAGAATGGCTCAGTCCCACGGCTGTCAGCTGGGGGCCCAGTCCAGGCTGCTGTTCCTCTCCACGTGGCCCCCCCTACAAGGGACTGCTTGGGCTTCTGCACAGCATGGTGGCTGAGCTCCATGAGCAAAACTTCCAAGAAGCTGGGGCAGAAGCCACAAGGCTGTTTACGATCTGGCCTTAGAACTCTCCGGATGTAACTCAGTGGGAGGAGTAGAAGGAATTGACATGCTCAGGGCTCTGAATAAGTTTTTAGTGCCTTATTCTCAAATGTGAGCTGATAGCCAAATATCAGAAGGCATTTGGGGAAAGCCTCCAGTATGAAGACAAAGATAAAGAAAAATGAAAGAAACTCTAAGAAGCAAAGATAATATAAAGAGCAGAAGAAAAACTAAAAAAACAAACCTACTGTAATTAATATCTTCCGAGAAATAAGAGAAGATATTGGATTCATGAAGCAATAGGATAGAATGTTATTTTAAAGGGGGAACAACTTACAAGTAAGAAAGTGCTCTTTGATATTGAAAGTACCAGGAATAATAAAAAATTTAGAAAGTTTCGTAAAGGAATTTGAAGAAGTCTCTCAGAAAAAAGAATAAAAAGACAAAGAGATGGAGTAGCATAAAAAAATAAAGAAGTTGGAGGATCAACCCCAAAAAGTCAAACATTAGACTAACAGGAATTCCAGAAAAGGAGAGGAGATAAAACAAAAAAGGGAATTACCAAAAAATTCATACCAGTACATTTTCTGGAACTGAAGGACATGAATCTCTAGATTGTCTTGATTAGCATATAGCACATCGTCTTTCTTTTTCCAGATTAGATTCACATATGTAATTTTTAAATTATTTTATACTGGAGTAGAATTGATTAACGATGTTGTGTTAGTCTCCATTGTACAACAAAGTGATTCAGTTATACGTATACATGTATCTATTATCTTTCAAATTCTTTTCCCATTTAGGTTTTTACAGAATATTGAGCAGAGTTCCCTGTGCTATATAGTAGCACATTATCTTTCCTTTTTTTTTTTTTTTTTAGTTTTTTCATTTGGGGCTGAATTGGGTCTTTGTTGCTGCGTGTGGGCTTTTCTCTAGTTCGTTACGGGGGCTTCTCATTGTAGTGGCTTCTCTTGTTGCGGAGCATGGGCTCTAGGTGCACAGGCTTCAGTAGTTGTGGCACGCGGGCTGCAGTAGTTGTGGCTCACGGGCTCTAGAGCGCAGCCTCAGTAGTTGTGGCGCGTGGGCTTAGTTGCTCCGCGGCATGTGGGATCTTCCCGGACCAGGGCTCGAACCTGTGTCCCCTGCATTGGCAGGAGGATTCTTAACCACTGTGCCACCAGGGAAGTCCAATACAGTAGCACGTTATCTTTTAAAGAAAACTTTTAACTGAAGTATATGTGAGCTATCTATCCATGTGTTATCTACAGCAACGGTTTGATTTGCATTGCTGTCTAGTTTTTCATTGAATGAATATATCACCAATTATTTGTCCATTCTGTTGTTGATGGATGTGGGTTATTTCCAATTAGGGGTTATTACAAATTTTGCTGCCATGAACATTCCTGTTTGCCTCTTTGGGTTGATTGGGTTTGCATTTTGGGTACATACGGAGGAGTAGAATTAGTGATCACAGGCTGTATGATCCACTTTAGTAGATACTGTTAAACAGTTTTTCAAAGTGGTTGAACCAACTTCTATTCCTGTTAGCAATACAGGGGAGTTCCAGCTGTCTCTCTACCACCTTGTCAGCAGCTGGTGTTGCCTGTCTTTTTCACCCATTCCCATTCAGTTCAGCATAATAAGCTGTAAAAAAAAAACCTACAGTAAGGGACATCGGAATGCCAGAAGTTATTCAAATTGTGCTCTGGAAAGAATGTGAGCAAGAAAGTGGCATAAGCAAGGCCAGAAAAGCAGACAAATCCTGCAGGACGTCACTGGCCACGCGACGGGTGTTAGACTTGATTCCATGTGCACGGTGGCTACTGAAGACATTTTTTGAAGGTCCGAAATGCCATTTTGGCTTCAGTGTGGAAAATGGGTTCGAGAAGGCCAAAGTAAACGCATCAAGAGCAGCAAAGCTCTGCAGAAGCTGAGGTGGGTACAGGTGAAGGTTCAGATGACGACGAGAGGGCTGAGAGAAGGCGATCCAGGAGCCATTTAGGTGGGAGACCCCAGGCATCCTGGTGGTGGGTCCACTGTGTAGGCTGAGGATGGCGAGGACCGTAGGGACTCCTGTGTGCCCGGCTCACCCACCCGGGACTGACGCCGCAGACGTGGCGTGAGGAGGAGAGTCTAGTCTTGGGCATGTGTTGGATTTGAGTTGCCTGAGAGGCATCCAAGTGGAGACCTCAGACAGGCAGTTGAATATTTCCGTCTGGAGCTCTAAGCAGAGGCGGAGAGTTAAGATGCAGCCCTGGGAGTTGGAACCAGGAAATGAGATCAGTCGCACAGGAAGACAGTTCAGCATGAGAAGAGACACGGGCCTGAACCCTGAGAAAACGCAGCGTTTAGTAGACGCGCGAGAGTTGGCAGGGCGTTGAGGAGTTGAGGAGAGGACTGGTGAGGGCGTGGACCAGGGAGGCTTGGGCCAGGAGCTGCTTAGGTGGAAGGCTCTGCATCTTGGTGACGGACGGGACGTGCAGACGGAGGGCGGCCTCTGGGACGATGGATTTGCACGGTCCTGGGAGTTGGAGCAGGAATAGCCGGAGAGGAAGGAGGAGGAGGCCAGTGTCTTCTTCTTTGAGAAAAAAATTCAAGATCCGAGGTTTTTCATTTTGCCAGATGACGTCCTTCTCTCTAAGCTGCTCCCACCGACCACATTCTGTCCTAGGCCCTCCCCCTGCCCCTCGGGGGACACAAGTGAAGATGAAATGCTGGCTCCAGACTGAATATTGTTCATGGACTTCCCAAGGTCAGGTTTATTGGGTATGTGAACCATATGGACCCGGAAGTGGATTTCCTTTTCTCTTTTATTTATTTATTTATTTATTTTTGCTGTGTTGGGTCTTCGTTGCTGCGCGCTGGCTTTCTCTAGTTGCGGCGAGCGGGGGCCACTCTTCATCGTGGTGCACGGGCCTCTCACTGTCGCGGCCTCTCTTGTTGTGGAGCACAGGCTCCAGACGCGCAGGCTCAGCGGCCATGGCTCACAGGCCCAGCCGCTCCGCGGCATGTGGGATCTTCCCGGACCGGGGCACGAACCCGCGTCCCCTGCATCGGCAGGCGGATCCTCAACCACTGCGCCACCAGGGAAGCCCTTCCTTTTCTCCTTCACAGACAAATGTCCCTGAGTTTCTCGGCTGCTCTCTCAGGAGGCGGAGGGATCCTGCCCTGAGAGACGTGAGGAACAGCCCAAGGGGCGCCTCCCGGGAGAAGAGGACCTGAGACCACAGAGGGAAGTGTCCTGACAGCCGCTGGGGCTGGGGCAGGGGACCCAGAATGCCCAAGGAGCCCAGGGAGATGACCCTTCACAGCGGTCCCTTCGGAGAGGTGTCCTGATCCCGGAATAAACGTCCAAATAACCCCACGACTTCTTTGCCCACAATGAGCAATGCCAGCCAGCCAGCAGCATCCTTCACATAAGTCCCCGAAGCAGCGTTCCCTGGCCGTCGCCCACCAGAGACAGCCCGCAGAAGGACTGGGACTTGAAAGGAAGAGACTGGAGACCAGAAGCAGCCCAGACCCCAAGCTCAAGGTGAAGCACCTGCAGTTACCTAGGCCTGTTCCCTCTTGACCCAGAAACCTGAGCTGTGACATTTCTGAAAGGTCCAAATGGTGAAACCGAAACTGGGACAGGCGCATGTGTTTGCGCGGTGTTGATTGCCAACGGTTAATCACCAAGGGTAAGTGGAAGAAATCATTCCTGTTCATTTGCAAATGGAAATCAGATGAGGACTGTGCTTAAATGCATCAGCGTTTTCACTTCCAAATGCAAGAATTTCAGAAAGACAGCCGACCTTGGGATGCCTGGCAGGCACATGCCCGCCCGGGAGTGTCCTGTGCCTTTGCCAGACATTCTCGGGCCCTGCCATGCCGGCTGGGCCCAAGGCAGACCTACTTAGTTTGGAAAGTAGGAAACATCTCAGATGCTGCGAATTCATATGCACACAAACAGCCACATCTCCCAGTTTTTATTACTCTGCAGAGACTTGGAGACGCTTTCACCTCGCTTAAGGAGCCCCAGCAAATTATGCTGAAATCCTTCCAAGGGTTGAAATGATATGTTTATAAACCCTCCTTGCTGAATGGTTGGCCCCACGAAATCTTACCATAATAAAGACGTATGCGCTAGGGGGACGGGGGTTCTTTCGCTGTTGTGTAATGAATTTTCCTCCATGCTGGTGGATTCATTACTGTGATTTATGGCCGTTTTAATGTACACAAGTTTCTTAAACAACTTAGAGTCGATTGTTCTAGAGCTAGATCTGGGCCCCCAGGAGCTCCTGGAGCTGAGCCATGGTTCAGGGAGTTATTGGTGTCCTCGGGCAGGTAAACAACCTTGGATCAAAGGCGCTAGGTTGCGTGCGTGCAGACAGCATCAATTGGAATGGGAAGCACCTTATAACAGAGAGCGGGCGCCACCTAATTAATAATCCTTCTGAGCCCTGGGGCAGCCCATGGGGGCCCAGCCACAGAAGGACAGACTAGTGCCCAGGAGGGGTAAGTGCTCATGCCGACTTCCCTGCCTCCAGTCGGGCACCTTCACAGAATTTGCCCAGGAGGCCTGCACAGAGAAGTGAGAAGAGGCCTGGAGTCTGACCAATGCCAGCATCGGAGAGAATCGACCTGGATTATTCGGCGCACAAAGATCCCCCTTTTACTCAGAAGCAACTTTTGTGGGTTTGTTTCTAATACTTTTACCTTAATTACCTTAAGAATGGCTTTAACGCACTGTCCACGATTTCAACCTCAACCAGCACCTGATAGCCCACTCGAGATGTGGGCAGTTGTACTCAGAGGGCGGGGAGGGAAACCCTGGAGGGAGAGCGACCAGTGATGGGCGTGGAGGCGGCGCGGGCTCCTTTGTTTTATATAAAATCACTGGGCGTCAGTGGGGAGCTTCAGCTGGATTGGGAGAGCTCAAAGAAAGAAAGAAAGAAAGAAAGGCGCTTCCAGGAGGGGTGAGCGGGCCATGGGGGTGCTCCGCAGAGGGACGGCAGCGTTCTGAGAGTTACCGCCTGGAAGGCAGGGACCCCCCAGGAGTGCTCTCTTGGGCCAGGGAGAGGCAGGGGTGGTGACGGTGCCCAGGGGGAACCGCGAAAGAAGGCAGTGGCCACGGGGTTCCCGAGGGCGGAAGGGCTTTCCTTTCCAACCATAAGAGGGATTGGGTTTTCAAGATTGTGTGGGACATATGTAACAAAAATTTAAATTTTTGAGCATATTTGACAAAATTCTATAACTTCTTGCTTTTTTTTTTCTGTGACTGTTTCATGCAGTCGAATCTGGTGCCCTGGGTAGACCACTGGGTAACAGGAGATGCGTGGAGCAGCTGTTACAGACCACACCTGGCGAAATTCTCCCGGCAACCCGGGGTTCTCGGGATCACTGCCATTGCATGACGAAGAAGCCGACAAGCAAGTGGTGTATAACTTGCCTAAGGAAATGCAGACGGTTTTATACATATGGAAAGATCTCCTTCCTCACTGATGATTAAAAACATCCATGCAAACGAGGACTCAACTGGAACACGATTTCCCACCCAGCTGACTGGCAAAGATGCAGTGGGGGGGTGGGAACGGGAAGCTGGGTGCGAGGGTGAACTGACACAGTCTCGGGTGGGCAATTGAGCGTCATCTCTCCAAATTTCAAATGAACATACCCTCTGACCCAAGAATTCCTCTGTAATCGTCCTTGTAAATATGTGCAAGACGCCTTTATGGGGATATTCATCACTGCCCTGTTTCAGTGGCATCTCGGGTCAAGGGCTCCTCAACTTTGCTCGGCATAAGACATGCGCTCGATAAATATTTAAGTTATGTGGCCTAATCATTGACTGTATGGGACAGGTGGGCACAGGTAAAAGCAGCGTGTGGGGCTGCTGACCACAAGAGGTGGTCCTGAGCACGCCCTGCCCTTGACCTACAAAGACAGCAGGCTGCATGGTTTCCAGGGCACCCAGCGGGCCCTGCCCAGGGGCACCCACAGGGCTCGGGGAACAGCCGTCAAGGGCAATCGGTGCGCCTTGAAACCACAGCAGACTTTCTTCTGCAACCCATGGCCACCATTAAGTCACTCCCTTACTCAACAACCATCTATTCGATACTAAATGCCAATTATTCAGGGGTCTTGGCTACAGGAGCTTTAACTTAAGCAAAAAAGGAACTTATTGGAAATACATCAGATAGTTCATGGGACGAACAGAAGGCGAAAACAGCAGGAAGCAAAAGGGACGGGCAGCAGAGGCACAGCCGAGGTCAGGAGCAGGGACGGGCTAGCTGGAGCGCCCACGGCCGTCACGACGCCGTGCTGTGAACGTGCCTGACCTGTCCCTTCTGCACTGTGCCACCACCTCAAGGCTCAACAAGTGTGTGGGAACATGACAGACCGGCCCAGGCACAGGGGCTGGGAAGACAGGGGGCTGGATCCCCCAGGCTTCCCTGGGGGAGGGGGAGCCCTCCCCCCCATGACTCAGCATGGGGGACCCCTGCCAGCAGCATGGACTTGGGTGGTGGCAGCCAACCGCAGCAGCGTGGACTGCAGTCACCCAGGCCACTGCCATGGGCTGTGTTTGCTCAGTCGATCAATACGCATTTCTTGAGCACTGCAACAGAGAAAAGAGTGGATACATGTACCCACTCTAAAAAAGAGGGGATACATGGATATGTATAACTTTGCTGTACAGTAGAAACCAACACGACATTGTGAATCAACTATCCTCCAATAAAAATTAATTTAAAATAAAAGAAATAGAAACCCCCTGGTTGTCTTGGCTGCCCATCCGCACCCCTTCCTGGAGAATCTGCCCCGGCTGCTGTCCTTGCCTTTGCAATGTCCTCTCTTCTAAATTTCTTCCATGGCTGATTACACCAAGGACCAACAGCCAACCCAGGGAGAAGCAACCCACGCTGGCGGAAAGTCAGTCAATTTCTCCTCTCTTTCTAGCGAATTTTAACTAAGAGACCAGGGGTCACCAGCAGTGGTGGGTACTTGAACAGAAGGTCAAGAGAGCTGGACCAGTCAGTGCTGAGGTGGCCGAAGGCATGTGCGCCTGCGTGTGTGTGTGTGTGTGTGTGCGTGTGTCCCCACGTGACAGGGACGAGCCTTGTCTTGGACAGCCCGATTCTGCGATTCATTCGGCCCAGCTGTCCTGCTTCCGCCTTGGGCATCCATGGGGTGGCCTGGGTCTCCTTCCAGCAAAGCCCATCTAGTCCAGCTAGGTTGAGGGGTGTCTGTTCCATGTAACCAGACAGCCCCTTATTAAGGCAAATGCATTGGGAGTCCTGGGCTGGGCCGACACCTCCCGCGGATCAGAACGGCGCGGTACCCCCGGGACAGGGGGAAGATCCTGGAAGAGCCCCGGTGAGCTCAGGGCCTACGTTGAACAGATGGGGACACTGGGGCCCAAGGTGGGTACAGGACAGGCCACAGACATGGGAGCAGAGCCGAGCCCGGGAGGCGCTTTCCTAGCTTCCCGGGTTCTTTCTGCTGCATCACACATCTGCTTACACGGGACTGTCCCCCAACGCTCACAGCGAGAGGCAGAAGAGCCCACCCCCGATCGGCTTCTCCTGTACCCTCCACCGAAGGGCCACCCGAGGTGTGTTCCACAGAGGAGGAGATTCCGAGTCCTGGGTCGGCCCCTTTCCACATGGGAGTAGAAACCTCTGCCGCTCCGGCGGCAATACGACCCGTCTGAACATCAGCTGACGGTATTAATCAGCCAAATGCGGTGATAAACGGTGTCCCCGACCTGCTGGCAGTTTCAGCGCTGCTGGTTTACTGTCCCTGCCCCCAGCCCGCGGAGGGAACTCCCCCAAGGAGAAAAGCAGCCAGACGTGAGCACACGCGGAGAGGAACCCATCTCCAGGTGAGTCGTTTTCTGTCGGCTCCCCTCTTCCCATCCTGGGCTGACCTGAGCACAGGCTTGAGGCCTGCGTGAATTCGGCTCACCCGGTTTTAGTGATACCACCACGTGTCTGAGAAATAAGAGAGAGGAGGAGACCGGGTTCCTGCTTTGAGAAGCTTCCAATTTCATGACATCATGTGTTTTATCAGTTGAATTACATCCCCCCCAATTCACATGTTGGAGTCCTACCCCTGTACCTGAGAAGGCAGCCTCACTTGAAAATAGGGTCTTTGGGACTTCCCTGGTGGTCCCAAAGACTTCGCCTTCCAATGCAGGGGGTGTGGGTTCAATCCCTGGCTGGGGAGCTAAGATCCCACATGTCTCAGGGCCAGAAAAAAAAACCCAAAAACATAAAACAGAAGCAATATTGTAACAAAATTCAATAAAGACTTTTTTTTTAAAAAAAGGTCCACATCAAAAAAAAAAGAAAAGAAAATAGGGTCTTTGCAGATATGATCGAGTTAAGATGTAGTCATTATGGTGGACCCTAATCCCATAAGACTGTCCTCATAAAAGGGGAAAATCTGGACACAGAGGTGCACACGGGAAACCCCCCGTGAAGGTGGGGGTGATGCTCCTAGGGGCCCAGGGACGCCGAAGATGGCAGAAACCCGCGGAGCTGGGGCGAGGCCTGGGACCGATTCTCCCTCACGGCCTCAGCAGGAACCCACCCTGCCAACAATTTGGTCTCGGGCCTCCAGCCTCCAGAATGGCCGTACAGTAAACTTCCATTGCCTAAGCCACCGTTTGTGGTGCTTTGTTCCAGCAGCCCCGGGACACTAATAACAAAGGGTGTGTAGTAAGTTACCACCTACAGGGAGGGACCCCATGACCCCATGAGTCATACAGTGAATGTAGGATCCACATAACGACACACTGATAATTTTTTACCCGACCAATCAATTTAATTAAAGGGGGAAGAAAAAACAATTTAGTTGAACAGCTGGTTTCACTGATTTTATTTTCTGTCTTTCCCCAGCAGTTTGCCTGAATTTATTTTGGTCTTTCCATGGAGGAGCATTCCAGCCCCTTGACCCTAGGATGGGGTGCGGTGGTCTCTCCCACTGTACTGGAGGCTGTGGCCTCCGCACCTGGCCTTTACCCCTGGGATGCCTGAGAAAGCATCTGTCTGACCCAGCTGGGGACGCTGCTGAGGCCAGAGACGCACGCACGTGACTCCATTATGAAAGGAGGCTGCTTGAGCCGCCCCCGACTTAATGGCTTGTTTGGGGCCAGGAAACTGTCTCCCATGAGAAAATATATTCTTCTATAATTTCCCTAAAATATTAAAAGTGGAGTTCTGCTCTGAGAGCCCAATCTTCTCTGATTCCCACCCCGTGAAGAGGAGAGGCCGGAAGGGCTTTGGAAGTGAAATCAGGCTTTTTTCTAATCCAAAGGCGGTCTTGGAAGGTGGGTTTCTGCTGTATCCAGGCGGGTGCCTGCCGAGAGCACCCAGCCTTGGAGACCAGCATGCTTCCGCCCTCCACGGGGTCACGGCAGGGCTAAGCAACAGTGTGGCCAGACATCTGGGGGAAAGGGAAAGCCATGGTCGCTCAGAAACCTGGGTAACAATGACAGGGCCAGCTGGGGCAAGGGCAGTGAGTCTCAACCTGAAACTCCAAGGCCGATTGTCTCATCTGCGCAGGGCTGTGAACTGAGATTTCACAGACCCTCCAAGAGGTCTGTGGACCCTTTGCAGCAACATGGATGGACCTAGAGATTGTCATACTGAGTGAAGTAACTCAGATGGAAAAGGACAAATATCGTATAATATTGCTTATGTGTGGGATCTGAAAAAATGGTACAAATGAACTTATCTGCAAAACAGAAATAGAGTCAAAGATGTAGAAAACAAACTTACGGTTACCAGTGTGGAAAGGGGAGGAGGGATAAAGTGGGAGATTGGGATTGACACACACACACACGACTGTATATAAAATAGAGAACTAATAAGGACCTACTGTACAGCACAGGGAACTGTACTCAGCACTCTTTAATGACCTATACGGGAAAAGAACCTAAAAAAGAGTGGATATGTGTATATGTATAACTGATTCACTTTGCTGTACAACAGAAACTAACACAACATGGTAAATCAACTATACTCCAATAAAAGGTAAGAAGAAAAAAGGTCTGTGGATAAAATTCAGGAGTCCCTGTACTAGGATGGGAAATAATATCTTTATTTTCACTAACTTCCAACTAACATTTAGCATATGTCGTTTAATTTTTTTTTTTCCTTTGGCCACATTGGGTCTTCATTTCTGCAAGCGGCCTTTCTCTAGCTGTGGCGAGCGGGGGCTACTCTTCGTTGTGGTGCACGGGCTTCTCATTGCAGTGGCTTCTCTTGTTTTGGAACACGGGCTCTAGGGCACACGGGCTTCAGTAGTTGTGGCACGTGGGCTCAGTAGTTGTGGCTCGTGGGCTCTAGAGTGCAGGCTCAGTAGTTGTGGCGCACGGGCTTAGTTGCTCGGTGGCATGTGGCATCTTCCCGGACCAGGGATCGAACCCATGTCCCCTGCATTGTCAGGCAGACTCTTAACCACTGCGCCACCGGGGAAGCCCCATGCAGTTTAATTATGAATGTGGCAACAAACCACCGTTAACTGAGCTCGCCCTATGTCTCTGTCACCAGCACAACGCAGACACTTCTTATATCACACGATTGCAGACCTCTCAGTACGCACCACACTTCTGCAGAGATCTCACAATGTTGTTTACACACATCATTCCTTCAGAAGCATCAGCACCCACGGGCCTTCTCGTTCAATGCACTGATTAAGAGGTGTGCATGTTACTCTCACACATTTGTTCAAATGTTTTGATAAGTATGTTTCAATACAATTGTTCTCTTTTTAAAGCCCCTGTATTTTGCATTATGCCTTGAAAACCTTTCTTCTGAGAAGCAAGTCCCTGGACTTGCTTCCGCATCAAGGCAAAGTGACCACGTCACAAAAGATCAGAGTCCCAGACCTCTAAGAGGGGATGGAGCCAGGTTCCAACCAGGAAAACAGTCGAAGGATTAAAGCAAAGGGAGACGATGTGGAGCACTGGATCTCAGGAGGTGGAGGCGCTACCCCTGAAGCCACCATGTTCCTTAAGCAGAGGGACACAAGGGAGACAGGCTCCTAGGCTCCAGAGGCAGTGGGGGCCACGCAGGAGACCCCCGGCTACCAAGGCCTCCTGGGTCTCCAAGAGGGAAAACGCCCTGACCCTCCCTTCCCCCGCTTTCCAGAATTCCACCTGTGCCTCTGCCGGCTGAACCCCTCCAGAAGCCAACGGGTTGAGGAGCCTGAAGTCCTGCCAGAGCTGGACCCAGCACCGCCCTCTACACCCCTGAGAACAGCGTGAAAAGCGTCATCACTGTCCCCAAGGCCCTTGCACCGGGGGTTGCCGTGGCCCCAGCAGGAGAAGCCCTGAGCCGCAGCCATACCCAGCAAGCGTCAAACCACAGCACTTCTGTTCATGAGTTTGGGACGCCTGCTGACGTGCCCTTTCTGACCTTCTCCCCCTGGATTGTCACCTTGTGCCATAGACACTTTGTTGAGGGAGAAGAAATGAGATTATGAAGGGCTCGTACTGATTTGCTCATCCCTGGACAGGCCTGGTCTGGAGAGCACAGTAAATAGCGGTGGTACTTGTGTGAATTAAAACACTCGCTTACTTATTCCTTTAGCACCGGAAGTGCGGCTGGGATTAATGCCTCGGGGTCCCCGCCGCCCCCTCCAATGTTATCTATTCTACAGGCGAGCTCTTTGCCTTCTGAATCACTGTAAGAAGCCCACTTGTACATCCATTACACTTCCATTAGCATTAAGATCTCTCTCTTCACAGAGCATCACCAGGCTGCAGATACACACAATGTCAATATTCCCCCTCACTTCATTATGTTATTCCCTCCTCGCCTCGGCCGGCTTCCTAGAGGATGTTTACGCTGATGCAGCTCTACAGGCCACTGGGCTTCCCAGGCAACGCGCTTCTCCCCTCTGTGGACGCTCAGCCCCGGGGCTGACGGCCGGAGTGGAGACCCACGCATCTGCCTAAGTGACCTTCTGGTGGTCCGGGCACGTTAGATCTGTCACAGAGATGCCAGAGTCGTGCTGCTCGTGTCGCTTACGTATCAGCCACTTCTCCACACCGCAGTCAGAAAATCCTTATGGAAATGAGGAAAGAGGAAAGAATTAAGACGTTAGAGCACATCCAGGACCTTGTTCTTCGCCTGGTTTTCCGTCGCTGACCTGACCATCCTGTGGCTGGAACTGATTCTATCTGAAAGATGAAATACTTGTCTTTAGTCTCTCTTCCTGTCTTCTGCAAACCAGGTGGCTCAGACTGCCCCTGTGAAGGGATGCTCCGTGGGAAACCCTGGGAGGAGGGGCTGGAGCAGGGCTGGAAGGGGCGGGCGGGCCAGGAGGCGGCTTCAGGGGAGACGGGCCTGGTCCTGATCTCTGCACCGCCGTTCGTCCTGCCTCAGGGGAGGCTCAGGCCACGGGCGTCCAGCGGCCAATGCCCCAGGACAGCCGGGCGCCTGAGCGTCTGCCGCAGGCCGCGTGGGGGCCCCGGGCGTCCCTCGTCCAGACTTTATGCACAGAGCGCCTTCCCAAAGGCCCGAGCCCCGTCGCTCCTAAATCCTCCGGCCTCTCTCACCTCATCTGTCCCACACGGCGCGTCCCTTCCTGCACCACAACTGTCCTGTCCAGCACCTGTCACAAGCTCTCTCGTACGTCTTTGCTTCACGCATATTATATTTGCTTCTTCAACACACGTGTTAACATTCCTTACGGTTGGTGTCAGGGGTTGAATTATGCCTCCAAAGACAGGCTGAAGTCCTAACCCCCAGAACCTCAGCGTGTGACCTTATTTTGCAAGTAGGTTGTTGCCGACGGAACTGGTGAAGACGAGGTGAAGCTGGAGCAGGGCGAACCCTAATCCGATAGGACGGGCGTCCTTACAGCAAGAGGAGACGCAGACACCCAGCGAGATGCCGGCTGGGACCGTGGGGCAGGCGTGGATGATGCCGCTGTGAGCCGAGGACTGCCGGATCGACGCTCCCACCCAACGGGAAGAGGCAGGAGGGCTCCTCCCCAGCGCCTTCAGGGAGGCCGGCCCGCCAGCGCTGGGACCTCGGACTCTGGCCTCAGGAGCTGGGAGGGAACAGATGCTGTGGATTTAGGCCACCCCGTGTGCGGTGCTTCGTTCCCGCGGCCCCAGGAGCTGACCCGTGGTTGCGTGGCTGTTGTCTGTCTAACACCCTGAGCCTTAGCGTCTCAAGGGTGATGCATCCTCACCAACACCGCCTTTACTATATGCCAACGAGGGCCCCCGTTCACGCTTTTCCATCTCCTACTTGGAATGACCTTTAGAGTTCTTGTCACATTCTTTTTTTTTTTTTTTTAATTATTATTTTTGACTGTGTTGGGTCTTCGTTTCTGTGCGAGGGCTTTCTCTAGTTGTGGCAAGCGGGGGCCACTCTTCATCGCGGTGCGTGGGCCTCTCACTGTCGCGGTCTCTCTTGTTGCGGAGCACAGGCTCCAGATGCGTGGGCTCAGTCGTTGTGGCTCACGGGCCCAGTTGCTCCGTGGCATGTGGGATCTTCCCAGACCAGGGCTCGAACCCGTGTCCCCTGCATTGGCAGGCAGATTCTCAACCACTGCGCCACCAGGGAAGCCCCTTGTCGCATTCTTTACGACACAAAACGTGACACATGGCACATTCTTTTTAATCTCTTCAGTGGTGGCAGAACTTCACTCTGGGAAGAGGAAACAGATTTTCTGAAGCTTGGTGGGTGACTAAACGGGGCTGTGGCTCAGTGTCGGGTCAGGAATGCAGTGGGGCTAGGAAGCCACACGCGCTAACTCCAGGGGCCCCAGGCTCCCCAGGGTCTGTGCGAAGACTGGAATCAATGTCATGGCCACGAGAGGGGTGGTCTGAGGGCCGATGCTCCTGCAGGTGTTGCTGGATTTTGTTTCTTGCATCTGTTAGAATATTCTACAGCCATAAACTGTATACCCCTTTTGTTTTGTTTCTTGAAATCCTACAGAGTTCTGGGTGCACAAGAAGGAACCAGTAAAAACGTTTCATTGGCTGGCTGCAGTTTTCTGAGGCTGAAGCTCGAACCGCAGGGAGATTAAATTGTTAACTTAAGAACTTGTTAGCGTGGTTTGTGCATTTACGCTTTGCACTGGTCTCCCACTGTTGCTCTAACAAGTCACCACAAACTTTGTGGCTGAAAACAACACAGATTTATCCCCGTTCTGTAGGTTAAAAGGCCCCCAGGGGTCTCACTGGGCTCGGATAAGCCGCCCGCAGGGCTGAGCTCCGTCTGGTGGCTGCAGGGAGAACGGATTCCTCGCCTCTTCCATCTCTGGAGGCCGCCCTCATTCCTGGCCCCGGGGCCCTTCCACCTTCCAGGCCAGCAGGGCAGCTGACCCCTGACCTTCTCCCCGGTCGTGTCCCTCTGATGCTCTTCTTCACCCTCGTCCACTCTCAAGGCACCTGTGATTTCACTGGGCCACCCAGGTCACCCAGGGTGCTCCCCTCTCCTAGGGCAGCCCCATAGCGACCTTTATCCCATCGGCATCCTTCATTACCTTTCACCAAGTAACTTCACACAGTCTCAGGCTCTAGGCATTAGGACATGGGCTTCTTTGGCAGGGTCACCATTCTGCCTACCACATTCATTCCTTCAAATAAAAACAGTTTTTCTTTTATTCAACCGATATTTATTAAACCTTTACCACGTGCCAGCCATCGTCTGGATCCTGAAGACTATAGCTGAGAACTTAACAGGGATAACCTTTGCTCTCACGAGCACACATCCTAACAAGCATACAAGAAACAAGATAAATAAAAAAGCTAAAGTATGTCATGTAGGGTTGGGGCTCAGAGGAAAAATAAAGTAGTAAAGGAAGCTAGGAAGTGCTGATAGGTGAGGGTAGACTATGATTTTAAATGCGACACTTAAGGGGGTGATATTTGAATACAAGATCGGAGCCGGGGGAGGCTTACAGAGAACGGGGTGAAGTGGGTTCCAGTCGGGGAACAGCAGGGGAGCAGACCCCAAAACAGGGCATGCCTGGCTATCCTGGAACAGGCCAGTGTGGGTGGCAGGTGTGCGAGGGGGGCTGAGTAAAGAAGATGAGGTGAGACAGGTGATGGAAGAGAAGGGGGGCAGGTTGCCTGGGGCCTTTGGGCCAAGGCGGGACCATGGCTCTTACTCACTGGAAGGGTTGGGCAGGGGGCTGGCACTCCTGGGACCAGTACGGCCGCCCCGTGGACTGGGCAGGTCAGGGGGACGTGCAGGAGGCCTGCTGTACTCCAGGTAAGGGACGATGGTGGCTCACAAGAAGGAGGTAACTGTGCTGGGGGCGACACCCCAGTGGATCCTGGAGGCCGCTGGAAGAGGGAGCTGGGACTGGATAGGAGAGAAGGAGGGGTCCAGAGTGACCCCAAGGTTACAGCATGAGGGACAGGAAGGATGGGGTTGTCATTTCCTGGGATGGACAACACTGCTCGGTCCTCTGATGTGCTAAGTTTGAAATGCCCATGGGATGCCCAAGTGGAGATGTCAGTGGCAGGTGGACACATGAGTCTGAAACTCAAGAGAGAGAACTAGGCTGGAGACAGAAATTTGGGTGTTATGAGTATGTAGATGATATTTAAAGCCTTGAGACTGAATAAAGTCCCCCAGGAGAGACTTGACATAGGGAAAAAAAGAGATTCGAGGGCTGGACCTGGCACTTTCCAATATTCAGAGCTTGGAGAAATGAGGAAGAATCGGAAAAGAAGACAAAAGCAGCAGCAAGTGAAGGACAGAAAACACCAAGAAAGGGTATCCTGGATCCCAAACAGAGACAGTGCCATAAGGAAGATGCAGGAATCACCTGTGTCCATTGGTGCAGAGATCCAGGAAGATGGGCTGGACTCACCAGTATGGAGTTCCCTACCCTCCATGATGAGACAGATGCCAGGGAAGCTTGAGGGGAGTAGGCCCAGTGTAGTATGGGATGCCCCAAGTGGCCAACACCACCTCGAAGAAGAAGAGCAAAGTTGGAGTACTCACAACTGCTGATTTAAAAACATTCTAGGGCTTCCCTGGTGGCGCAGTGGTTGAGAGTCCGCCTGCCCATGCAGGGGACGCGGGTTCGTGCCCCGGTCTGGGAAGATCCCACATGCCGCGGAGCGGCTGGGCCCGTGAGCCATGGCCGCTGAGCCTGCACGTCTGGAGCCTGTGCTCCGCAACAGGAGAGGCCACAGCAGTGAGAGGCCCGCGTACAGCAAAAAAAAAAAAAAAAAAAAAATCTACAAAGCTACGGTGATCAAGGCAGTGAGGTACAGGTGAAGGATGAACATATAGACTGATGGGAAAGAACTGAGGGTCCAGAAGTGAACCCTCACACCTGTGGTCAACTGGTTTTCCACAAGGATGACAAGACAATTCAATGGGGGAATAACTGCCTTTTCTTTTTTTTTTTTTTTTTTTTTCCGTATGCGGGCCTCTCACTGTTGTGGCCTCCCCCGTTGCGGAGCACAGGCTCCGGACGCGCAGGCTCCGGATGCGCAGGCTCAGCGGCCATGGCTCACGGGCCCAGCCGCTCCGCGGCATATGGGATCCTCCCAGACCGGGGCACGAACCCGTATCCCCTGCATCGGCAGGCGGACTCTCAACCACTTGCGCCACCAGGGAGGCCCTAACTGCCTTTTCAACAATTGGTCCTAGGATAACTGGATATCCACATACAAAAGGATGAATTTGGACCCCTTACACCATATAAAAAATTGTTAACTCATAATGGATCATAGACCTAAATTTAAGAGCTGAAACTGTAAAATTCCTAGAAGAAAACATAGTAGCAAATCTTCATGACCCGGGTTAGGTAAAGCCCTCTTAGCTATGACACTAAAAGCAGAAGTAGCAAAAGAAAAATAAAGAAATTGGACTTTATCAAAACTAAACACTTTCGTGCTTCCAAGGACACCATCCAGAAAGTGAAAAGACAACCCACCAAGTGGGAGAAAATACTTGCAAATCATACATCTGTATCAGGAATATGTAAAGAACTCTCACAATTCGATAATAAAAAGACAAATCACCCATTAAAAACGAGCAAAGGATCTGAATAGACATTTCTTCAGTGAAGAGATTCAAGTGACCAATAAGCACACGAAAAGACGTTCAACAATCACTAGCCGTTAGGAAGATGGAATTAAAACCAAAATGAGAGGGGCTTCCCTGGTGGCGCAGTGGTTGAGAATCTGCCTGCCAATGCAGGGGACACGGGTTCGAGCCCCGGTCCGGGAGGATCCCACATGCCGCGGAGCAACTAGGCCCGTGAGCCACAACTGCTAAGCCTGCGCGTCTGGAGCCTGTGCTCCGCAACAAGAGAGGCCGCGATAGTGAGAGGCCCGCGCACCGCGATGAAGAGTGGCCCCGGCTCACCGCAAGTAGAGAAAGCCTTTGCAAACAGAAACGAAGACCCAACACAGCAAAAATAAATAAATAAACAAACAACAACAAAAAAAAACCCAAAATGAGAGACCGTGTCACAACCACTAGGGTGGCTATAATAAAACGACAGGTAATGTGGAGGGACCCTCACTCTCACATTTATTATACTCATCAGCAGGGGTGCTAAAACACAATACCATTGACTGGGTGGTTTAAACAACAGAATGGAGGATGGGAAGTCTAAGATCAAGGTGGCTCCTGGTGAGAGAGAGTGGAGGGGAGGAGGCGCTGTCTCTTCGTCCTCCTAGACAGGCACTAGTTCCACCATGAGCGCCTGTATTACTCAGGGTTCTTCAGAGGAACAGAACCAGTAGGGTGTGTGCGTGTGTGTACGTGTGTCCCAAGAAGAACTGATGTTTAAGTCCGGATCCGAGTCTGGAAAAGACCCATTTCCTGGCTCATCCCATCAGGCAGCAGAGCTCCTCTGACTCAGCCTTTCCTTCCATCCAGGCCTCCTGATGACTGGATGAGGCCCACCCCCGGGGGAGCCATCTGCCTTACTTGGTCTACAGATTCAAATGTTCATCTCATCCAGAAACGCCCTCACAGACACGTCCAGAGTCGTGTCCAAACAAATGTCTGGGCGCCTGTGGCTCGGCCTAATTAATACGTAAATTAGCCAACACACATTCCTGAAAATATGTCGTGTTACCACATGACTCAGCAATTCCACTCCTAAGTAGGTACCGAGGGGAAATGAAAACATACATCCACACAAAAACTTGCACACGAATTGCCAAGGCAATGTTTTTTGTAATAGTCAAAAGATGGAAACAACTGATGGATAAAGAAATGAAATGTGGTCTATCCACACGATGAAATAGTATTTGGCAGTTAAAAGACAGGAAGCAACTGACACACGCTACAGCATGGACGATCCTTGAAAACATTGTGCTGAGTGAAAGAAGCCGGTCCCCAAAGATCACACAGTGGATGATGCCATTTACATGAAGTGTCCAGAAGGGGCAAATCCATCCCGACAGAAAGTAGATCAGCGGCTGCCGGAGGCTGCGAGGAGGGGGCAGTTGGGCGTGAGGGGGTGACGCAGGCAGTTAGGTCCACGACCATCCATTTAAGGTGAGACCAGTCAGCATGTGCATCTGCTCAGCTGCAGACGTGCAGACACAAAGCAGAACACGTTCATGTAATCAGCTTGGAGATGGGCAGGGCGAGTGTAAGGAAGAGGGCTGGGAAACAGGTGCAAAGGTGTTTCGGGTGTTGAAAAGGTACTGTGCAAACCTGGGAATTTGGACAAAACAAGACCACAGCTGGAACTACTGGAAGAATCCTTCCCCATCAGAGTTCATTCACTACCTTCTCCTGACTGGCTTTCCTGCTTCACCAAGTCACACAGATGGAAGCATTCGGCTGTGTTCTCCCCGAGACAAAAACACCCACTGAGAAAGAGATGCCCAGAATGTCTCAGGCCATCTTAGATGACCGAGAAATTGGCTCTATCTCTCCTTGTTACGAGTACCAGGCTTTGTAAGCAAACAAGACCATTCTTAAAATACGGATGTATATTTTTAAAAAGCAAAATTAAATTATAAATTAAAATCTGGGGAAAATATTTGCAACATATTTGATAACTAAAGGGTGAGGCCTTCAACACGTAATAGCTTTTATAAGTCAATAAGAAAAAGCTGAGCACCTCATGGGGGAAAATGGCAAAAGATATTACCTAAGAATGTGGTTTTTTTCCACAATTTTTAAAAAAGAATGAAAAAGGGGGGGAGTGAACTAGTGATACATGATACAGCGTGGTTGACTCTCAAAATAATCATGCTGAGTGAAAGAAGCCAGACCAAAAAAAGGGTCCAGAGTCCATACTCTGTAGTGTATATATGATCAATATTCTATATGATCTATAATCTATAGTGACAGAAAGCAGAGGGGTGAGTGCTTGGGAATGGGAGGGAGGGTAGCAGGGGATCAGGCTTACAGAGGTGCACAGGAAAGGTAGGGGGTAATGTATATATTCATTATCTTGATTGCGGTTCTGGTTCCACCGTGTATGTATAACTAACACAAGGGGCCAATAATGTGTACATTTTTAAAAGTTCAACATCTTTGGTAACTAGAGAAAAAAGAAAATCGTGAGATGCTACCTTTAGCTGCCCCAGAGGAAGGTAGAAGCCACTGACCGTTGATGCTCTGAGAAGCCCTGGTGCTGGGTCAGGAATCCCAGGCTCAGAGTGTGGCCCCTGGATCTGAACCCGGCCACCACCGGCCAAGCTGCCCCACGCTGTGCCCTCTGCTCCAGCAAGCCTGACCTGCAGGCGCTGCGGGCCGCCTCTCACCGCCTTCCCCGACGGTTTCTGTCACCATCTGAGGAGGCAGCGGGAACAACGTGGATGGACGGTGGGACTTCCCTTCATAGCAAAGATGGTCCCGAAAGACCGCTCTCCCCGCAAGCAGGAATAGCCACTGTCTGCAGCTGAGTTGATACGGAGACAAGGCCCCAGCTTGGCCGAGTGATTATTCAAGGACCAGCCCTCAGCCCAGGACAGAAGACCTGGCTCTGCAGGGGGTGGGGGGCGGGGCCCCAGCGGATGGGGCGGGGCGGGGCGGGGCTGGGTCACTGCTAGAGGAGCAGCCCACCAGCCTTGCTAGGGCAGGTGCCCCTGAGCGCAGCACCGGCGGGGAGCAGGCAGAAGCCGGACCCACGGCAAGGGCAGGGATGACCTGCCAACGCGGCCATCGACCAGCATAATGGAGAAATGACGAAAGGAACCCTGGCAATCCCGCTAACCGTGATAAATACCCTGTGGCCCTTCTGATAAATGTTCATGGCACCGCAGAGCGGATGAAACTGTACCAAGTAATGATCCTCATTCGTTCTTAGACCTCTCTACTGAAATTGCCAATTAAGATAGTGCTCTAAGAGGGATGTGGATTCCCACCGGCTCCGAGATGGCTTGAAACCAGCATGTCAGACAAGGTGCCAGGCAGCTCTCCGGTGGCTCGGCTGAATAGCAGCTACTGACCTGCTTCTGACCCCGGGTAACAAGACATGGGGAAGATGCTCACTGTCCTCGAGGCAGCCTCGGTGCTGCATGCACCTGCCGGGCCCCGCCACTGTCCCCGCCAACTCGCCACTTCCTCTCCAGAGAGGGCCCCTCTCCGCGCCCCCCTTGGATACATCCCACAGCCCCAGCGCCTGGCGCTTCATTACCCAGCTGGCCTCCGGGGGTGGGGTGAGGGTTAAATGAAGAAGCACTGAGCAGCCACAGGCATGCAGGAGGTGCCACAGAGGCAGGACTACGTGAGCACAAAGACGCTTCCTTTGGGGCGCGGCTGGAGACGCCCTGAGAAGGCCGAGGCCACGCCGTGGTCCAGCCTCCATCAGCTTCCGTCTCCCCCACCTCTGATCCGAGACGTGGCCGGGATGGATCCCCGAGCCTCGGGGGCTGTGTTGCTTCCCTCCCAGACCCCCACCACCCATACTGAACAACCACCTAAGCCCACGCAAGCTGGAGCCACCCAGGGCCCAGGAGGGCAGCTCCGTGACGAAGCCTGAACAACCACACCGTCAGCACAAGCCTAGGCTCTGGGGTCCCTGCGTGTTCAGAGAACAGAGAACACGTCTCACTTTTGGAAGCTGACGTGGTGGTCGTCTAGGACTGCCAGAGCAAACCAGCAGAAAGGGCATGGCAGAGACAACATCGTGTATGGTCTCCCAGTCTGGAGGCCAGAGTCTGGATCAGGCCAGGCTCCCCTGGACGGTGCTACGGAGGGGCTGCTCTGGGTGCCTCTCCTGGAGTTCCTTGACTTGGGGCCACAACTCCAATCCTCCCTCGACGTTCTCCCTGAGCTCATGACAAGGTCCAAATGTCCCCTTTCTATACAGACACCAGAGCTATCTGATTAGGACCCACCCTGACGACCTCATCTTCACGTGGTCATCAGTAAAGTCCCACATCCCTAAATAAGGTCACACTCTGGGGCACTAGAGGTTAGGACTCCAACATATACATTTGGGCGGGGCACCAGTCAACCCCTAAAACGGGGGAAGACAGGCTTGAGCCAGTAAAAGGTGTGAATGCAGATTTTTGTTAAAAGAAATGCAATATTATATCATCCAGATAAATACAGCAGGAGCGAACAAGCTACGGTATTCATGCAAAAGGTTCATCAGAGCCAGAGTGTTGTGCAGAGATGTCCCGTGCACGCCCCAAACACCCCATGCGGACCTGCTGAGTGCCCTCGGAGAAGACAGACAGATTTACCTTGTTCCTATTCTGACGGGTTTGCTCACAGAATGTATGCAATCGATTAGATATACAGCTTCAGGAAAGCTCAGTATTAAACTGTCATTTTGTCAATAAAACGTCATTTCATCAATATAATGTCGGTGCGCCTGAATGTTTCTGCATAATTAATTCTGCTGATGCATTAAGGAATGTTATACACAATATTAATCAAAAGGTAGTGTCAATAGAGGGTAATATATAAACCCAGATATCAAGATTACAAACTTCTCTGGGAGCCTGTTCCCACCGAGACGCTTCTCATCTAGAAATACTTGGATTTTTTTTTTCATAAAACTGCTACTTAAAAAATTAGTCAAGGAAAAGCAATTAGAGTAATATACAGAAACCTCTTGGGAAATTAATTTTTTACAAAACATTTTTTAATAAATTGCATTTAATGTTCAGAAAGTCCTCTAAAGATGGAAATGGCCCTGGACACCCCTGACGTGTGCACGGATTTACGGGGCCCGTGGAATATCACTGCTGTCCTCACTGACACACCAACACCGGGACAGTTCCTCTCTGGCTATTTCAAAATATGTAAAGGTTTGTCACCTTGGGAGAGAAGGGTTCTCCCAGCGCAAACACATAGTCGAGGCCAAGGCAGAATGCTGGGCTATGGACGTATCAGCAGAGCCCAGAAAAGGCGCCCCCTGCTCCCGGCTGCTTCAGAACCACCACAGCCCAGCTCCTGCCCAGAGGCAGGTGGCAGGAAGCTGTGGGGACAGCCCAATGCTCCACACGACTGGCCCCGGCGTCCCCTCCTCGGCTGTGCTCCCGGCTCTTGACTCCGGCGCCTTCCACGAGCCTTCCTTCACCCCACCCCCTGCCCAGCTCTCCCTCTCTGTGGCCACAGCTCTGCAAGACCCACTTCTCTCTGCCAGGGCACTGCATTCCACAGCCGCACGGAGGAAACCTTGGGCGAGGATTGCCTCGGGCGAGAGAGGCCTCAGATGAGCAGAGAGGGGCGCTCAGAACTCTTGAGGTGCCTGTTCTTAGTTAACGTATCATGAGCCTGTTTCACTGAAGATTTGGTCCCGGTCAGGCCTTGAGTCCAGTGTGACACCATCGAGAGGACATTTGAAACCCTACACTGGTCACTGCGATCTGGAACTGGCTTTGCTGCCCCAAGCCTAGCACCCACCCGGCGGGGCCCACAGCCTCACCTGTAACCCACATCGCTGGTACTCAGCCTGCTCGATGGAGTTCTGCCTTGGATTCCAGATACAGGCCCGTCCCAACCTGGGATCAGACCCAGAGACACTCATCACAGTGTAATAAGAGACACCCTGGGTTTGAACCCCAGCTTTGCCACTTCAAATGCTGCTATGGGCAAGTTCCTTTGTTCAGTTTGCAATTCTGAAATATAGGGATGATAATAATAATAACTCCTTATGTGTGAGCAACCTGTGAGATGAGCTGTCATCATGTTACCGCTTCAAATAGAGCTCGGCACAGAGCAAGGCATCACTAGATGTCGGCTGTCCTTGGGGCAGGGCTCAGACACCCAGTCTCCCTGCCCAGGAGACAGAAGACCGGTGCTCACAAGCTTGAATCAGATACAAGTGCATTCTCGTCCTGGCTTGGCCCTCACCAGCTCTGTGGCCTGGGCACTTCACTCAGAGGGAAGGCCATGGCCTGCCCTGTGTTCTGTGACTTTCTGAGCCTGGGAAAGGCCTGAGCTTGGAAAGGGTGAGAAGCAGTGACCAGCGGGTAGGCTTTCTGAAGGTCCAAGGCTGGCCCCAGGGTCTAGCTCGCTGGTGGCACAAGCCACTCACTCACTAGAAAAGACCCAGAGGGACTGATCCGAAAGGGGACCTGGGATTACCTCCTGTCACCTCCAGAGTGGCCAGGGCCAAGGATGGTGAGGCCAGGGTTCCCGAGAGCCAGACTCCCCGAACCTCTCCAGGGCATCTGTACCTCCAGAGCCGCCCACTGACCCACCACCGTGAGGCTCTGGAGGGAACCACAAATCAGGCCAGACGCACAGGCAAGACCGTCAGACTCTGACTGTGAATCAACTTACCAGCTGCCACACTTCTCTGAGCCTCAGTCTGTTGACCTGTCAAATGGGCAGCAATAGAATCTACCTCACAGCAACACGAGCCTCCACGAGCTGATGCACTTAGTCCACAGGCTGCTGGACTGTCATCACCATCTGTTGAGCTTCTGGTTTTCAGCCTTAGTTTTCAGGCATTTTCTCAGTCAGCT
Source organism: Mesoplodon densirostris (assembly GCF_025265405.1). Lineage (NCBI taxonomy): Eukaryota > Metazoa > Chordata > Mammalia > Artiodactyla > Ziphiidae > Mesoplodon > Mesoplodon densirostris. The sequence continues at coordinate 112,558,063 of NC_082669.1, read as the reverse complement.
CAGGCTGTTGTAACAAAACAGCACAGATGAGGCGGCTTAAACAACAGACATCTCTTCTCTCACAGTTCTGGAGGCTGCGGGTCAAGATCAAAACATTGGCCAAGGGAATTCCCTGGCAGTCCAGTGGTTAGGATTCTGTACTTTCACTGCCAAGGGCCTGGGTTCGATCCCTGGTCGGAGAACTAGGATCCCACATGCCACAGGGTGAAGCCAAAAAAAAAAAAAAAATTAAAAAACCAAACCAAACAAGACATTGGCCCATCCCGGCTGTCCCTGGTGAGGGCTCTGTCCCTGTGTCCCCACTGGTGGGGAGTGGGCTCTGACCTCCTCCTGGGAGGACACCAATGCCTTCATGAGGCCCCCCATGACCCCACCTAAACCCCGTCAGCTGCCCAAGGCCCACCCCCATATACCATCGCATCGCGGGGAGCCGGCGGTCAGGGCCTCAAAGAATGAATTCTGGGGACACGAACATTCAGTCCACAAGAGGCACACAGTCCCACACGACTGCCACCGCCCCCATTGTCACAATGAGTCAATATCCAATATCCCACAGAGAGACTGAGGACCAGCGTGTATTAGGCACCTACTGTATGCCAGGTGCTCCATGCGTGTACTTTCAACATGTTCCCAACACCCTTATTAGGATCGACAGATGTTATTATCCCATTTTACAGATAAGATAAGGAAACAGAGGCTGAGGAGGCCTAAGCAGCTCACCCCGGGTCACGTAACAAAGCGTAGTGACCAGAATGGCCTGGCTCCAAAGTCCAGCTTCTTCCAGGAACCTGGCCGCGCCCCACGCACCAGCTCCCAGATGCACCCAGTACCTGCAAAATACAGCTCTATGCGTTCTGAGATGTTCTGAACTGCTTCTTACATGTCACTGGCTTGTGAGGTCCTGTTCTGAGGTGCTTTAACATGGATTTGGTATTTTTATCTCTATTTTGCAATGGATTCCTAAAATTTAAAAAGCCGTATTTTATGGAAATTTTTATAATTCTAAAAGTAATTTTTGATTGACAGTAGTAAAATAAGGATATTGCTGTGAACTATTTTATACATATTTTTCTGTAATATTTTCAGAGACTGCGTTTAACTGCATTTTAATAGAAAGGTCGCTGATGCATTAATAAAGGGTTGACGGTGCTCTAACTGCAGAGGCCCAAACGGTCTTTTAAACCTCTTTAGCTGGCAAGACAGTTATTATTAGCCCTGTATATCATCAAAAGGCCCGTGTTTGAATCAAATAGTTCTTATTAATTTAATTATTTAACCAAATTTGCAATGATTACAATCCCTTTCAAAAGAAAAATTGTATTATCAATATATTTCCCATCAAGTATTCCTAGGAGCTTACAATTATCTACAGATATATTCATGCTCTGAATGAGGTCCTACATGTTAAATATTTTATCTTCTTCATCTGTTATCCTTTATCATCTAAAAATGTTTTTTAATAGATTGGGAAAACCAAACTCTCTTCACCTCTTAAGTTATAGGGTATCCGTTCAAAGGAAGGTCATTTTGATATATTTAAGGCATGCAATGACTCCTATGCATAATTTTTGGTCTGTGTAGGAGCCAAGCAAGCATTTTCCCCTTGTGGTAATATAAGTGGGAAAGATTCACTAACCAAAGATAAGTGTGGCTCGGTAATCATTTGGAATGATGTGGTGAAGACTGAAAAGGTTAGGGTGATAGTGATGCTGATGATGAGAGTGTTAATAAAGTGTATCCTAAATTGCTCTTTAACTAAATCAATAAATCCCAGCCGAGAATCCCCAGGTCTCCAGGCATCGAAGGAGGTAGTCATGGGGAGGATGGTGTCTTTCGGATGCTTTCAACGTAGAAGAAGCTTCACAGAAGTCCTGCATTTTCTCTCCACGAGGCTGCCTTAACTGAAGTCGTGAGAATCTCTGGTTGGAACTGGAATTACCCCAGCTCAGCACTGCATGTGTGTTCTCTCTCTCAGGTGGACTAGAAGTTCAATATGTATTGAACTGATTTTTTTAAAAGCAACACATTATTTTAACATAACAGTTTGGTGTGCAAGCATAAGGTTTATAGAGAAAAATGAGAGGTCTTTCATGTTGCAAAGTTTTTCTTAAACAGACTAAATAAATCAGAGAAAGGTTATATGCAGATGAATCTATGAAAGTAGATTTATAATGAACACCAAAATGCTTGGATTACAAATTCTCATTACTAGACATTTGGTCAGGGAATCAGAGGGAAAGAAGAGATACACTCAAAAAGACCAAATTAAATGGACAACTAACAGTACATTTTAGGAGTGCCTGTTCTAACAAATCACCACTCACCACCTGGAAAATGCTGGCGTACCTTAAGACAGAATAAGAACATTACGCGATCCAGTAGTATTCTAGAAGAATCGATGCTCGTTATTTCAGAACTAATATGATTTTCACCCACAATCTTCCAGGACACGAACTACCTTCTCCCTTCCCTGCTGCCTTAGAAAGAAAGGGCAGCACACAGACTGAAATCTGCCTGTCCCTCCCCCATCAAAACACCAAAACTGAGGTGAGTGTTCCTGTGACCAAAGGGAAATCGTGGTCTTAACAATTTCCTGTGCAAGTGACCCGTGAAGGGGAGAAGGCCACAATGCCTGGCACCTCAGCCCCCCCTTCCAGCTCCTTCTGCTACGACCAGGAAAGCCAAAGAGAACACACATCCATAAAGCGCCAGAGGGTTGTTGAATGACTCAGTGGGTTTTCACAGAGTACTCAACTTCTGAATCCTAGAAGCTAAAAACAAAACCCCCAAAGCAGTCCCTCAGCTCCTTCCAGGAGGCTGTTCTCTTCGCTCTCAAAAACCCTCGGTGCCAAGGCTTTTGAGGCCTGGCGGCTTTAGGTGAAATGCAAGGTCGTGCTGGGTTGATTTAGTGCGTTATTAGTTGTTTATACAGTACTGAAGCAGCACAGGACGTATGAAAAATGACTTTCCGATCTCAGGGAGTAAATCAGGGCCGCACGCGATTTCACTTAATACTTAACTTTAGCCAGTAAAATATTATACCTGTTATTATTCAGGGCAAACACAGTCCCTTCCATTTGCTTATTGAGGAAACAATTTATTTGAGGACATTTAATTGCAATCGTGAAGTCTGCCTTGGGGGTTAATCCCAGTTTATCGATGCAATTAAAAGCAGTGTGTGCGGGTGTCTCATATTTATTATCTAGAGGGAGAGTGTTGACACAGTCTGGGTGTTGAGACAGGCATGCTCCGGAGTATTTGCGAGGTGTAGGTGCGGGCTGCCGTAGGGCGTACGGGGATCATCATTGTTTGTGCTCCGTGTAATCTGAGTTTGCATAATCTAATTGGGGAAAGGCTTCTAATTGGATTTTACTTGGAGCAATATGTGTTCAAATTGTTACATAGATCCAGCACTGTTTGGTTTCTTGTCAATGATTCACGGTATTTTAATGCCCCCCAGACAAACACTAAAGCCTCGCCTCACATGTCACCTCACATTCAGCAGCATTCCACAATTACCTTGGCCTGAATCCCACCCCCCGCTCCTCCCCAGCTGCTGGGTGCCTGTCCATCGCTCAGATCTTACTAGCTCTTGCCGAAGTCCATCCCCGGGTGCTTGCCCCTCTCGAGGGGCGACAACCTCTCCACAGCTTGTAGGGACCTGCCTCCTGGGAAGCTGCACCAACCGGGTGGGGGACAGGAAGCTACCTGCTAGCCCCCGCAGCCCCCCATCCCCTTCCCGAGGTCACTATGAGACGTGGCCAGAGAGGGCAATTCCGAAGATCTTAAAAACATCTTTCTTTTCCCCCTATTGGTTATGATTTTCATTTTGTTGATCATATTTTTGTGGTTTTGATTTTGGCTTTTAAATTTTTATCTTTGTCTTTCTGTTTAATATTTACCTTCCGGTATTGGGAACCACTTCCTTATTTAATTTTGCTACATTTTTAAAATAAATTTATTTATTTTATTTATTTTTTAACTTTTGGCTGCGTTGGATATTCGTTGCTGCGCACAGGCTTTCTCTGGTTGCGGCGAGTGGGGGCTACTCTTGGTTGCAGTGCGCGGTCTTCTCATTGCAGTGGCTTCTCTTGTTGTGGAGCACAGGCTCTAGGCGTGCAGGCTTCAGTAGTTGTGGCTCGTGGGCTCAGTAGTTGTGGCTCACGGACTCTAGAGCACAGGCTCAGTAGTTGTGGCGCACAGGTTTAGTTGCTCCGGGGCATGTGGGATCTTCCCGTACCAGGGCTCAAACCCGTGTCCCCTGCATTGGCAGGTGGGTTCTTAACCACTGCGCCACCGGGGAGGCCCAATTTTGCTGCATTTAATACGTGACATGGAGAACAGCCCGAAGCTTCTCCAGCTGCTGTCTCTCCCCTTCCTGCCTAACTTCTTCCCAGCACCAAGGCGTAGCTTTGTAACCTGCTCATTTGCCTTGGGTGGCCCTGGCACTCGGCTGCTTGTCTCAGCAAGTGGTCACTGGTCTGCATCATTGGTCCTCTCTGGGCTCCGGGCCTGGCGGGGTGCTCCAGTGGGCTGGTGGTTGAATTCCACCTCTCAAGTGGCTGACAGAGCAATGGTGCTCAGCTTTTCATCAGAAATATGACGCTTTATCCTGCTGAGCGGTCAAACTGTCCCTGTGCACAATGGCAAATTCTCCGCTAGGAGGCGCTAGGACAGGAGGCAGACATCCACTTGCTGGATGCATGATTTGGGGGCAAAGGAACAGAAGTACCCAGGCTCCATCTCCTCCCTGCAAAATGGGCATGACATCACATACGGCAGCTCTACTAGATTGTCCAGCAATTTAAATTACCCCTTCTCCGCTGGACTTCCACCATACTAAAAAACCACAAGTGTTAAAAAAAATTCCCTTCTGTTTGATGATTTTATGATCCTCATCCATCCTCTGTGAGGATGGATGGCAAAATACATTTTTCATGGATGATGAAATTGAGATCCAAGGAAATTAGCGTTAATAAAATGAGGAACCAGAGCAGAACTAGTCATGCTTCTGTTGGGTGATGCAGAGAAAAAATAAGATTCCGACAAGGTTTGCTGTGCAGCCTGAGGTCTTTCCTTTGGAAGGACCCTAGGAAAGACATTCTGTGATACATCCCGTCATACAGGCTGTAGGGTTGCCTCCACCAAGTGCTGGTCCCCCCTGAGTGCCCCCACTGTGCATGATTTGACGGTGTTTCAGGTTTTTTTTGGGGGGGTGCACCATGCGGCATGTGGGATCTTAGTTCCCCAGCCAGGGATCGAACCTGAGCCCCCTGCATTGGACGTGCAGAGCCTTAACCACTGGACCACCAGGGAAGTTCCTCGACGGTGTTTCTAATTGTGTCATCTCTGCACGCTTTTTCCTCCCCTAAGAAGCAATTAAGTTCCTTGAGCACAGAAAGGTATCTGAAGTTACTGCTTTATCCTTCAGTATCAAGGTGGTTGTGCAAAGTGGCTTAGTAAGTACGTGCTGACTTGGATCGTGTTAAGTAACCAGTGTGGACTCCTCCCCCTGGCTGCAGCAGGAAATGTGTCCGGGGAGGGGGCAGGTATTCCAGAGTACAGTTTCAGTGAGTCCTCACGTACTTGTCTGGCAGAAAACTCACTTTGGGAGGCTACCTGTGCTCCCTGGGCCCCTGGCTGGCCTAACTCTGGCCACGCTCTGACCACATTCAGACTAAGCAGCGGAGATGAAAATAAAGTCCATGCACTTTGCCCCAGGCATGGCCGTGACCCCAGGGTGGATGAGGGGCCAGGCAGACGTCTGCAGAGTTTGCCATCTATTGCTCTCTGACGTATGGCCAAGGACTGTTTTTCCCTCTAACTTGTCAGTAGACAGTCTCCAGCTAATAACCAGAAAGACAAGATGAGCACATTTGCTTTTACCCAGCAGAAGGATTCAGGGTGAATAAAAGGAGATGGCCTGCCCTTTACACCCCCTAGGAAAGGCTGATCTGCTGCTGTGGTGGAGATTTTCCAGCCTCATCCAGATCGCAGGGCCCCCCACACACACACACACATCTCAGCCAGAGCTGCGGAAGGAATGGGCTACCAGCTTCAACTGACCTGAAGTCCTCCTTTCTCCTCAAGAAATGCATTGCAGTAAAGCCCACACCCTGCCAGCTACTGTCTTTCCCTGGGAGCAGGTGTCACGAGCAGCTCTTCTGGGCAGAGGGGTGACTTATGGAAGGAGCATGGCTGGGGATCAGAAGACAGGCCCCATTGCTGCCACAGGACCCTGGGCAAGACCCTAACTTCTCTAATCTGGCTTCCCACGGCCCCTAAGGCCCAGACACACAATGTTAAAATTCCCCCCCAAACCCCTCCCCTGCATTCAGTGATCAGACCTGAAGATCGGGACCCCTCTGTGCTTGGAGGAGAGGCGCTTGAGGTTTCTGTGGAAGGGGGTCCTCAACAGAGCCTGTGGCAGGAGGCTGCCCTGAGGAGCTGGGACAGTGTCATGGGCCCTCAGTGCATGAGGCATGCGGAATCTCAGTTGCCTGACCAGGGATCAAGCCTGGGCCCCCAGCAGTGGAAGCTCGGCATCCCAACCACTGGACCGCCAGGGAAGTCCTTCATGTTCCCACTTTTAGGACACAGCCCTTGAGGAGAAAACCGGGATCTCTTTACTCTGGGGAAGAATCCCGGGGTGCCTAGGGGAGAACTTCCCAGTCTAGGAAGCTGTGGGGAGGGAAGGGTCGGTTAGTTAGAAATGTGCAAAATAGGTTTGTAACTTCGTTCCCCTTGGAGGGCAGGGAGAAGAGGGGCTGAGGGGCTCCCAAGGCTCTGGCTGGAGTCTTAGGAGCCCCTCCCAAGGAACCTGGAAGGAACTGCCTTGCCCGCCCTCCGAACCTTAAGAGTGGGGAAGGCTTCTAGGAGTGGCCTGGTGAGCAGGAGGCGGCAGGAGGATCTCCGGAGGGGCACAGGCAGGGGTGAGGCCAGGGGAGTGGCATGGGACAGTGGTGCAGACTGGGGTGCAGCCGCAGGGAGTTAACCATCGTCCCGAGGACCCGGGTTCTTCCTGCCATCCAGGTCCCACCTTGCAGGGACACCATGGGGGCCAAGCCACTGACCCTCGGGGCAAACGCGTGTCCGAAGGAGCCGGGACTGGGGGAGGGAAGGAGCCTCCTGCTCACCAGCGCCGGAAAGGGTGTGGGCTCTGCCCCCCGCCCCTCTTCCCCGGTTGGGCGGGTGGGGGTCCCCCACGTGTTACAGGCATTTGGGACGGGGGTCCGGGGAGAGCTGGGGGGCTCGGGGGGCGCGCACAGGCCAGCGGGTCCCAAATCACCGCACAGGGGGAGGGGCGCCGGCACCAATCTTGCCGGGAGGAATTAGTTAATTCGTCAGTTAATTCAGGAAAGGTGGATGCCTCCTCGGTCAAGCTGAACTTTCGGGTTGTCGGATGGTGGTGTGCCCGCCTTCAGCGAGGGGCGTTTGCTCCCCCTGAAGAGGCCGAGGGGAACTGGACAGAGAGACGGGGCCAAGCCAGTTTCTGAAAATGATTTTAAAGGCTTTCGAGGCCGCAAGGAGGGAGGCGGCAGTGGAACAGAAGGAGCCCGGAGGCATCGCCCCCAGAGCCAGCGGGGCTTCGCTGGGCGCCGCGGCCCCATGGGGGGCGGGGAGGGGCGCGGGGCTCCTCTGAAGGCTCCTCACCGCGGGACCACCCGGCTGGGAGCAGATTTAAAATCGAGAGAATCCAAGTAAAGGCCCTGGGCTGCGGAGGTGTCTGCGGGAGCCCAGACTCGACCCCGAGCTGCGCCCACCTATCCGGGCAGTTGCCAGGCGGCCAAGCAGCCCACTCCGGCCAGATGTTCAAGACAGATGAGGGACGAGTAGTTAAAACCCACATTATAGAGTTCTGTCGGGTATAAAATTGCATGTGCTGACCCGTGTATTCTAACTGGAAACGGACTCGAGTCACTTAAAATATTGCAACGTCGATAGGACTAATTAATTGGAAATAAGAAACGAAAGAATACAATTAAACGAGAAGAGAATCATTTTCTAATTTAATAGAGGGACATTTATAAAGATCACAAGCTAAAAGGCATCGAAGGATTCTATCGACATTTTATTAAATCAGCCGCCACGCCCCGGGCGGGAGGAGGAGGACTGCGGAGCGCGGCACCCGGGCTGGGTTCGGCGCGGCTGATTGGTGCCGCCAGGAACCCCACGTTTGCGTCGGACCCGCCGGCCCTCCCCGCGGAATTCACTGTCCTCTGCCCACGGCTCAGACCCAACCGCTCCCGCTCCGACAGCCCCAGGCCAGGAGAAGCCTGCCTCTCCGCCCGGGAAGCCCGGGTTCGCAGACAGATTACAACAAAATTACTAATTGGAAAATGAAATGGTCAAAAAAGCATCTCCCCACCCCCGCATATACAATATCCTTAAATATTAAGATATTTTATTAGACCCACTTCCTAACAATAATTTATTGCAATAAAACGGACACCGCAGGTCCCCCTAAATTGTCTTTTCATAATGAATAAATTTAAGCAGGCTAATTAATATATAAACTAGCCCGATTTGTCAAGTTGATTTGTATTTTAGTTAATTGTGAAAGTAATTACCACATGGTCAAATTAACAGCTTTCTGGAAATGACCAAGCCTGAGGTTTTATTTCCTTCCTGGGTGAAGAAAATTCATTTTTCCAAGCTCTTGATGTGATGAATAAAAGTCATAAATCTGGGTGATTGGTGCAGGCAGAGTCTAAATGGCTTCATATTTCATTTTAGGTTTAATAGAAATATTCATGCTCTGTTTTAATGAAATTAAATTGAGGGGGGATGGGGCTGGGAGGTGGCAGTGGCCGGGGGCTTAAAGGGACAGCGCACGTTTTTCTTCCCCCACCTGCGGGCCGGGGCGCTGAGGTCACCTCCAGTGGGCAGCCCATCTGCCACTCCTTTCTGTGGGAGCCCAAGGCCTGGAGGTCCTCCTTTACAGCACACCTGGGGCGCAGGTGGAGGCAGCAACTCGACAGCCCCGACCCAGGTGCACTCCCTAGCAGCTGGTGCCCTCTCCCATGCGCTTGCTGAGGTCACTAAGCAAGGTCAAGGTCAGCCCTGGGTGCAGGTGCAATCCCGCCCAAAGAAAGCCTTTTCGCCTGTTGTCTACGCTCAGGCCTGTGCTGACCCGGCGGAATCCGGAGTCCACTCTCTTCTCCCTTCTGTCCCCTGGTAGGAGGGCTGTGTGGCAGCGACCCCTCACTCATGACCTCTAGCCCTCTACTTTGTGCCGCCTGCGACATTCCCCTCCCCTCCAAGGTGATCCTGCCGGAACCTGGACCACCAGAGCCCAGAAGAGTGAACCTAACGCACCGGGCTGCAGAGGCCTCTCCTCGGCCCTCAGAGGAAGAGGAAGGGAGTCTTCAGACCCAGCAACTTTGCTGCGCTCATTCGCGGTAGGGTGCTCCAAGTTTGGGGGAAGCCCGCGCTGACAGCCGCTCGGGGCGCCTGGGGTGGGGTGGGGGGGGTGTGAGGTCCGTCGGGGTGTCCCTCGGCCCCAGGACAGTCCTGGATCTGCAGCCCCTTAATGGAGCTGATCTGTGACTTGTTGATTTCCCCTGAGCAAATAAGGCTTTGATGCAGTTCCAGCAAGAGTGGTTAGCTGATGAATTGACAAAAACTAATCAGCTTTATTGGGAAACAGGTTAAGGGCACGGGCGTGTCAATAATTCTCAGCCTGACCCCCTCATCCATTAACCGAGGCAGGCTGATTAGAGTACGAAGACCCTCTCGCATTTTGCACAGAAATTGCTTTCATAAACTCACCATTATTAGCAGTCGATGCGAGCAGCTAATTTAGAGAAGACATCCCAGGCACGTCACATCTATCATCCGGGTTTATGTATCATTATCTCATTTACAGAATGTCGCGGTATAATATGTGTTTTTGGCAATAGGCTTGGCAGCGCCTGGGCTGCGCCGTTCTTTTTAGCAGCACAGCGGAGACCTCCTCGCCTCCTTCTCCACCACCGGGCCCGGAAACCCCGCCATGAGGGCCGGAACCGGAGGGCGCTTCCCGGGCAGGCAGCGAGAACTGGGAGTCCTCCCCACACCCACGTGCGCCCCTCCCGACGCGCACCTCCAGACACGTGCACCCCGCGCACGCCGCCCCAGCTGTGCCCGGCTCGCTCGCCCGCGGGGCCCTGGCGCGCGGCCCGACCGAAGAATTGACTCCAGCCTCGGAGCCGCGGGGTGCGAGTTCGCCGTCGTGCCCGGCGTCCCTTCCTCGGTGCTCGGGCGGCGGCGCAGGTGGCCCGGGGCGGCCGCTCCCCTGCGCCTGCGGGGCGCGGTCCCGGCCTCCCGCTCAGGCCTCGGCCGGCTGGGTCGCAGAGGCCCCGGGCCTGGGGGACAGCCCGCCGGCCCGGAAGGCCCCTCTCCGTCCTCCCGGGCTCCCGGGGCGGCGGGTCTGACCTTTCCCTCCCCCGGCGGCGGCGGCGGCACCGCGGCCCAGATGCGCCCGGCAGACTGGAGTGGGCCACCTGTTCCTCCGGCTAATTATTTTAATGTAGGGGGCCCAGCGTCACCGGGTGCGCGCCTCTTGCAGCGACAGACGGCGGCGGGGCCGAGGACCCAATCCAGCCTTTCAATGGAATTTCCCAGATGGGCCGAGGGGAGGCGAGGCGGGTCACCAGGGGCCCTTTAACGAGTTCATTAGCCAAATTATCTTGCCCGCAACACAGGGCCCGGGAGACTGGGGGAAGGGAGCTAGCGAGGAGCGGTTCCGCCGGCCTCTCTTCCCCCTGGTCTCGGCGGAGGTGGGGGGGGAGGTGTTGAGTGCAGGGAAGGGGAGAAAAGCCCCAGCCCAGCGGGCATCGGGGAAAAGGAGGCGGACCCTCCTCTGTTGTTTAGCAGCAAACACACCACCTCCCTGCCACTGTTAGGTTCCACAGGTGGGAGCCCGGCCGGGTCAAAGGCCAAGTGGGAAAAAGTGTTATTAGATGCATCCAATGAAGAGATTATAATATAATAAGGAAGGAACGTGACTGACCGGGCTATGGTGTGAAGCCCGACTGCAGGACTTGAAGCCAGAGCCTGGCCTCTTTGCTGAGGGTTCTGGAGCAAGGTGCCTTGATTTCTCAGAGTCTTAGTTTGCCCGTCTATAAGATGGGGGCATGGGTGTGATTTCCACAGTTACAATGACTAGGAGGGGACTCTTAGAAGGTGCACTGAAACAATACCATGAGCACTTGGACATCCCGGCGGGAGTGGGGCTCGAAAATCGGCCTCCTCCTCCCCCGCCCCGCGGTACTTCCAGCTCTTCTCAGGGCCCCAGGTTCCTTGTGGGTGAAATAGTCCCTGTTCACATGGTGGGGCAGGGCAGGGAGTTGCCTTCTGCCCAGCTGACCACACCCCACCTAACCCCACTTAGGAAACCTGGGTGGAGATGTGATGGGGAGAGAGGCTACCCTGAGAAAGGCAGAGGAAGCCCAGAGATGGCGTTTCTGGCAAACCAGCCGCCTCCTGTTTGCAAATACAAACACCGCCCCCCAAATCCACCCCAAGTCTGAGATCCGTCCTGGGGCCTTGAGTGTGCACCTGTGGGCAGAGGCTGGGGCCAGGCTGAAAGAGATGAACTTGACCCAGACACCATTTGTCCATCTTGAAGCATATCCCCCAGCTCTGGGAAGTCATGTCAGGCGGAGATCCAGTCTCTCTCTCCCTCTCTCTCTCCCTCTCTCTCTCCCTCCCTCTCCCTCCCTCTCCCTCCCTCTCCCTCTCTCCCTCTCTCTCTCCCTCTCCCTCCCTCTCCCTCCCTCTCCCTCTCTCCCTCTCTCTCCCTCTCTCCCTCTCTCTCCCTCTCTCCCTCCCTCCCTCTCTCCACCAATTAGCAACAACTTCCTGCCATTATCCACCATGGATTTGGACATTAGCGTGCTACTACCCAGCCATAATTTCGAGTCAGAGCGCACTAAAAAGTTCACACACTGAAGCATTAAAACGCCCCCAAGCAACGTCTTCCGTGTATTTGTGCTTCTTCCCTGTGTTGTCATCCTCACCGCCCCCCACCCCGCCTGCGGGTCAGCAGCCACCGTTCAGGCTGGGGTGGAGCCAGCCTGCATAGGCCTGACCTCCCAGGGGCCAGAGCTGCCGGCTTGGACTCTGCAACACTCTCCTCCTGCCATGGTGCGGGGGCGGGGGGGAGTGTCGAGGGTGGGGAGGTGTGGCCAAGCACCTGGGCCCACAGGGCTGCCTGAACACCTTAGAAGGTGGGTCCTCACTGACCAGACACATTCCCCTGGGAGATGGGAAAGCCAGGCTCTCCCAAAGCAGATAAGCATCGTTCTCAGCCTTAAAATAAGAAATTATCGAGGCGCAGGACTCACTCACAGAGAACTGTAGGTCCCCGTTAGCGATGGTTTGGAGAGGGGTCCTGTGGGCCTCTGCATTCTGAAAAAGCTGGCTTCGCAGGTGCACGCACTACATAACTTGTTTCCGATAATAGCTTGAAGTAGAGGCCACTGTGTGAACCTGCAATTAAATTACAGTTAATTTAAATCCTCTGGCAAAAATATAGTCTTCTGGGGAAGTCTCTGTTGAGGGCTGTTTTCCCCCAATGTGATTAAAGGGACTCCAATGAGCTTCCCCCCCCACCCCACGTTCCCGAATTCTTGGGGAGAAATTTGTTTCCCTTTGTAACCCAGGAAGTTCGAATTTGTGCCGCAGAAAGGCTGGAAACGCTCTCCTTCCCTGGGTCAGAAGGAAACCTGCAGGGGGATGGGGACCGTCTCCCCCCGGGGGCCAAAAGCTGAGCGGGGCACCGCCAGGCCTGTCCCTTGCCTTTGGTGTCCCGGGAAGCTGGGAGGCTGCCCAAGGTCCGAGGGTAACGCAGATATTTCTGTATTTGGAGGAAATTTCCAAAAACAGAAGGCCCGTAGCTTGCCGGATTGTTGGAATGTTACGAATTTAAATCCTGCAGCCTTCCCCGACCTCTTAGCAAGCCCTCGGCAATGAGCCCCTGATCTGGGGCTGGGTCAGGTGGAGAGGGCCAGACCCGCGACCCCGGGGCGCCCGGAGGTGGGCCCGGTTCCGGTCCAGGCCCCGGGCGACACGAAGCCGGGTGCGCAGGGCGGGGCCGGGCAGGCGGGGCCGCGGGGTAAAGCAGCAGCCCGTCCTGCGGGCCCCACCTCGGGGTGGAGTGCGTCCGTGGGCTCCCACCTTTTCCAGGCCCTTTAAAAGGCCGAGCGCCCCCGGGTCAGGGAGGAGGTCAGCAGATCAAAGGGCGGCGCTAACCACGAGGTTCCTTTGGCCCTCGGGGCTCTGCTGCTGGGGGGCGGGGGACACCTGCGCGGACCCGCCCCTCCCCCACGCTCGCCTTCCGGTGACCCCAGCCTGCTCCCCTCGCTCCCGCGTCCCCAGGCCCGGCGCGGTCCCCGAGTGTCTCTCCCGCGGTTTCCTTCCTCGCCCTCCCGCCTCGCTACAGACCTACTTCCCCAGCCGCAGACCCAAGGGTCCCTACACCAGCATCTTCGCAGAGTAACTCGACTGCCCCGGTTCGAATCCCATCGCCACCGCGAGTTTAGGTCCTGCCCTCAGACAAGTTACCTAGCATACCACGCCTGTTTCCTGAAGGAAACCCCGAGAGGTTAAATTGAAGTTTAGCTGAGTTCACCCGGGGGTGGGGGGAAGGCATGGTTTCAGCAGGACTGGCTAAATCACCCGCACCGGCCCTGGTCTCAGTTCTGGAAACCTCAGGCTCTGGGAGGGTGGGGTGTACAAAGCGGTCACCAGGGAAAGTCCTCTTCCAGCCTGTGTTCCAGGGCCAGCGGTCCAGAGTCGCCTTCATGCTGGGCGCTCTGTTGTGCCTGCCCCACTTCATGTGAAAGGAAGCAACCTGTAACCGATGAAGAAAGATCCTGCCTCCCATGATCTGAATATGTGACTATATAGGGTTTATCCCACCTCCATATACATAATTCCAGACATGGATAGACATGGATGACAACAGCTTTTTCTTTTGCAAATGTTTGTAAAAATCACCAGTTCTCCTTTCTAAGTAGTGGGAGAAAGGGTAGTGCAGCCAGTGTTCAGAATCTAAAGAAAGGCCCTATGGAAAGAGAAAGGGATGCATTGCCAGGAGGGAAGGGACCAGATGGGAGCCAGCTAGATGAAAGGGGCACCAGGCCCTCAGTGCTGCTTTGCTTGGGAGCTGGAGAGCTCTCCCCGGTGTCCTGGGGCTGGATGCTGTCCCTGGGCACCTGGAGACTGAGGCTGGGAGCACCCCTCAGACCAGACCTTTGATCTCTCGCTGCGGCCCTTCCCAAGACCAAGCCCTGCTCCTGTCTGCCCAAAACCTGCTTCAAAGCCAGCTGGGCTGGATCAATACAGATGCTGGAAACAGGAAGAGCCCTGGTGTGCTCAGCTTCACACACCATAAACCACACAAAGACCCCAAACTTCCGAGACCTCTTCCTCTCTCTCTCCCTCTCTCTTCCCATACAACTTCACAGACACCTCCAATATGTATTCCCTAATTCTTAACATAAACAGGGAATCTGATCATGTTAAAGTCACTTAGCACTGCAGGGTCCATTTTGTCTAACCCCGACTTTTCGAGACAAAGAAAGAGAAATCCATCAAGATAGAGAAGCTTCTACATCTGCAGTCACACTGCATTTAGAGAGGTGGCCAGGACCTGGACCCAGGGCGGCAGGCTGAGTCCACTTCGGATCCCGCACCTGGGCCCCTCAGGTGGTGTGGACTCAGGGGGTAATCAGAGGAACCTGCCTGAGCTGCGTCCCACCTGTGGACGGTGTCCATTCCGTGTGTTCAGGAAGTGTTCTCAGCTGGCCCAGGCAGAGTAGAAGCATGGGGTGGGGGAGATTTTGAGGAGTTTGGGAGCATACTTACTGTAGAACAAAAAAATGGTAAAGTGAATTGCTCTGGGAGTTATAAAAAAATAGAATAATTTTGTTGAGGCAGATGGGGTGATTTATGAAGTCTAGACTGCACACCCCCATCACCAACTAAACTAGCCCCGGCAGTGGTTATTTCAGGTAGGAGGGGCGTCAGGCTCTCCAAGATCCACCTTGGGAAATCTACTTTGCACTCCTTCCCCCACCCCAACCTCCTATATCATTGCCTTCAGGACCAGCAGATGGGGGGGGAGGGGATGAGACACGGGAGGGGCAGGCAGCCTTCGAGCTCACCCCCATCAGAGGAGGGGGCCACGTTTGCTTGCTCTCTCTTGGAGAGATAGAGTGGCAACAAAGACACTGTTACCCTTTCTCGAAGGGTGAAGGTCTCCTGTCCCAGAACAGGCGGCTAAGCTCAGGTCTCTTTGTAAAACCCTCCTTCCGCAGAGGGAACAGACAGGATGGGGAAAGGGCTGGGGATATCGGAAACATTGAGGGCAGCAGGTGGGAACGGTGAGGCTCCTGCAGTCAGACCTGACCTCATTCCAAACTCTGAGGCTTAACAGTTTGTGGGGATGAGAGTCTCAACCTCTTTGAATCTGTACTCTGTGAAATGGAGATTTCATCTGGTGTCATAGGGAGGATTAAGGAAGATAATTCTAGAAAGCTCATGGCACATAGTAGGTGTTCAAGAGATGTGAGTGTACCCCTCTCTCCCCTCAGAGACAGAAGGACTGCATTTTTACCACCACAAAGACATAAGAAAGACAAGAGATATGAGAGACAAGACAAACACCATGGAAGTGCTGTTATTTCTATTTACAAGTTCATATTGGTTTTTGCAAAGCTATATAACTTTTATTCCATTTGCTGTCACTTCTCCACTGCTGTCCTCCTAATCTTCCAAGTAGTCCTGTGAGTCTCGGAACTACACTGTTACAATGAAAAAGAAACACTGCTTACCCACAGAATCACTGCAATCCACTCTCACCTGGGGAAAAGAGTCTTTTGAAGGGAAAATGACTTGTTCCCTGTATGTACATTTAAACATCCCTCTTGTGGCAACCTGACCTGCTAATGTTAAAGTGTACCTGGCCCTGCCCCTCCCACAGCCCCCTTCCTGTCCTTTATTCACCTCTCACCTGCACGGGAAGCCAGGCTTCCAGAACCCGAGCTCCTTCTCGAATTCTCACATCTGTCTGGGGAAGATAACTAGGTCTAACGGAGCTATTGACAAAGACCGGCGTTGGTGGCCGCTGGGCTCCTTGACCCGCGCGTCCATTCTTTCTGCTTCAAAAAGCCTTTGGAAGTGCTTCTACTGTAAATATTTGAAGTGTGAGTATGGGGCGGAGGTGAAGTCTGGATTCTCATCCCACTCCCTTGCTCAGACAAGGGAAGCCCTTTCCTCCAATTTTCCAGGAGCTGCAGGCAGCACAGAGCCTGCGTTTTCCAGCCTGGGGCCTGAGGCTAGCAGGATCAGTGACCGGCCTCGGCTGACTCCCGCCCGGCTGGGCTTCCCAGGGCCCAGATGGGTGCCGTCTTCTGCCTGCCCACGGGCGGGTGTCCCTCGGCAGAGAAAGAGCTCTGTAATCGAGGACCATGGCGAGTGGACGACGTCTCCAAGCCGACCTGGGTCCTGCAGGCCGCTCGCACCAAACTCTCACCTAGACCGGGAGGACTGAAGGCGCGGGCTTGTGGAAGGCAAGCTCGCGCTCGGGTACACGTACGCCTCACTCCCCCACAAACAACACCTGCAACGCACAGAACTTCCCCGGAAAGGTGAGGGGGCTGGCGACAGGGACACAGACCCCTCGGGCGCAGGGCTTGGGGACCAGAACGGTCTTCGCTGAGCTGCCTGCACTGAGCAGAGCGACTCGATCTGGAAGCAGCGTGGGCTCTCCTTGCAGAAGTGGACACGCTCAAGCGCCGGCGGCGAGGAGGGAGAGGACGCACGCTGCTGGCTCTAGGTGACACGAACTCAGACCCGGACAGCGTGTGTCGCGAGCTGGACTCCGGCCGGGGAGCCCACACGGACCCCGGGGGTTGCCAGCCCCCGCCGCCAGCTCAGCGGCCGCAGGAGGGCGAGCAGGCACCCCAGGCTGCGCCTCCGAATCTTACAACCCCTGTCTCGGTCCCCGCCCCGCCTTCGCGGCACGGCACCATGGGCTGTTTAGGACCCCGCGGCGCAGGGGCGGGGCGGCGGGCGACCGGGACGGTGACAGGTGCGCCCCTCGGCCAATGGCGGGGCCGGAGCCCCTCCCCAAGCCCCCGCCGAGCGCGCCAATCGGCGGCCGCGCTGCGCTTCAAGTGCGCGGAGGGGCGCGGGTCCCCAGCGCGGCGCCAGCGGCCTCGGCGCGGTCGCCTGCGGGCTGCAGCGCTGAGCCGGGCTCTCGGCCCCGGCGCGCCGCGCACTCGCGTGGGAGTTTGTGCGAGAGCGAGTGGACGCGGCCCGGGGCGGGGCCCGCACGGAGGAGGCGCCCGGACCATGGTCACCCTCGGCTGAGTTTCCGGCGGCGACTTTGATTACTGGCAAATAATCATAACAATACCGAGCCCCGGGGCTGGCCGCCGCCACGCAAAGACTCCGCGGGCCGGCACGCGGCCGCGTCACGCACCTCCCCGCGCTGATCGCCAACCCCTAACGAGCCGATGGAAAAATCCAAAAATTTCCGCATCGACGCGCTGCTGGCCGTGGACCCTCCGCGAGCGGCCTCGGCGCAGACCGCGCCGCTGGCCCTGGTCACGTCGCTCGCGGCCGCCGCAGCTGGCCCCGGGGGCGGCGGCGGCGGCGGGGCGAGCGGTGGGGCGAGCGGCGGCTGCAGCCCCGCGTCCTCGGAGCCGCCCGCGGCGCCCACCGACCGCCTGCGCGCCGAGAGCCCGTCGCCGCCGCGCCTGCTGGCCGCGCACTGCGCGCTGCTGCCCAAACCGGGCTTCCTGGGCGCTGGCGGCGCGGGCGGCGGGGCGGGCGGAGGCGGAGGCGGGCCCGGGGGGCCCCACCACCACGCGCACCCCGGCGCCGCCGCCGCCGCTGCGGCCGCCGCAGCCGCCGCCGCTGCCGCGGGGGGTCTGACGCTGGGGCTGCACCCGGGGGGCGCGCAGGGCGGCGCGGGCCTCCCGGCGCAGGCGGCGCTCTACGGCCACCCGGTCTACGGCTACTCGGCGGCGGCGGCGGCGGCGGCCGCGCTGGCCGGGCAGCACCCGGCGCTCTCCTACTCGTACCCGCAGGTGCAGGGCGCGCACCCCGCGCACCCCGCCGACCCCATCAAGCTGGGCGCCGGCACCTTTCAGTTGGACCAGTGGCTGCGGGCGTCCACCGCGGGCATGATCCTGCCCAAGATGCCGGACTTTAACTGTGAGTACCGCGCAGCCCCCGAGCCTGCGGAGGGAGGAGGAAACGGGGGAGGGGGAGTATTGGCAGAAGGTTCTCCCGTGCATCCTCTTCCACCTGGCACCTCCTTCCGCTGGTTCTCTGCTCCGAGCGAGCTGTGGCAGCGCCGCGAGGCCGCCTCGGCTCCGCCCGGGCCCTGCGAGGACTCGCGCGGGCTGCGCGATGTGAGATTGTCAGCGAATGATTAAAATGCCCACGCGCGGACTTTGCTTCGCTTCCTCTCTTAATGGGAAGGGGCAGCTGGAGGTGTGAGACTAAAACCTAATGATTAACCGGCAGGCTAGAGGAGCAGGAAGTGGTGGGGGAAGGCGAGCCGAGGAGCGCCCTGGAGTCAGGTGTGCCTGGGAATCGGGGGCCACCGAAACCAGGGGTTTATCCTCAGGGAAATGGACGTGACTTCGGTCCCGCATTCTGGGTTCTGGAGAGACTCCCGGTCCCTCCCAGGAGAGGGAGCGCTCCCAGAGTTAGCGAAGGAGAAATGAGCTTCAAGAGGCCCAGGGACGCAAGGCAGGGGCCCCGGGCGACCTCCTGGCCCTTTGCGGGGCTCTTCCCGCCTCTGGAAGGGCGCTGGGTCCGGGGTGCGATGCCCAGGAGGCGGGTGGCCTGACTTGAACAGAGAGATGGCACGCTCCGGAAGGCCGAGAGATGCGCCCTCCTTCAGGGGCTCTAAGCAGCAGGTGCCCTCCTCCGAATTCAGGGCGCCCAGCACAACGCGCACCCCTCCCCAAGACCGCAGCGCGGGAGGGCTGGCCATCCCCAACCCGAGAGCCGCCCAACTGTGGGCGGCGTGCTCGCCACCCAGGCGGGACACCTGGCCGAGGCCTGAGCCTCTCTCTCTCGGGCTTTCCTGGCGCGCGCGGGCGGGCGCGCCGGAGTGGAGCTCCGGAGATTCTGGATCTCAGGTCCGCTCGCTCCACCCGGGCTCCGCTCAGAGGAAGATGCTTGAGGCTTAACGATTTCAGCCGCCAAACACCCAAACAAAGAGACCCCATTGTTTCCGTCTGAATGGATTTGTTTAGACTGGGGAGATGCAGGCATGGGAAGGGAAAAAAAGCAAAAAGGAAAACAGAAATAAACATTTGCCAGAATTCAGATTCCTCTGCTAGAAGCTATGGTCGTGACTAAACAGAGAAAAGCTAGGATCCCAGAAGGCTGGAGAAGTCACAGCCGGGTGAGAAAATCCCAGCATGTGCGCTGTTGGCCCGCGGCCACCCCAGGCTGTTCCCGGCTCACCTCCCAGAAGGCCCTAATGGCCACCCGTCCCTTCCGTTGGAGTCACCCCTCCCGACCCCAGGCAAAGAGGGCAAGCTTGCTCTCACTTCTGTGGCTTCAGGCATATCTGAGCTCCTGATCTGGGGTCAGCCAAACCCAAGGCACCCTTCCAGGCTTGGCCTCAGAGCCCAGCAAACCCCTTCTGATGGAATGCCACCCCACGCATCTTTCATTGTGACCTGCATCTCCCAGAGCCTGGCAGGCTTAGTCTCCCACCGATGGGGGGGGAGCAGGCAGCGGTGATCTCCACACAGGCCTCCCCTGGGCGCTGGGCTCCCTGGCTACCCGGCCGTTTTCCCCGGCCTGCGTGGAGCCCAGGATTGCCCAGAAAATTGACTAAAGCCACATCCCTTTGCCAACACACTTAGTCCATCTCTTATTCCTAATCTCGACCCAGAGTTAGCTCATTAAAACCCAGCCAGCTTTAAGTTCAGAAAAAGAATCTGAACACCGAATCCTAAAGGGCAATAACAAACAGGTGACCATGGCAGAATGGGCTCTGGGAGTCCCTCCTCTGGTCGCTGGAAACCTGTTTGGTTTCCTTTAATTGGTGTCTCAGCCATCAGATGGCATTTCCCAAATGGTCCCTTCAGAGCCAGTGTTTTAATTAAAGTTCTAATGTATTGTCAAGTTGGGAATTCGGGGCCTTGTTTAACTAAAGCGGGGGGCGTGGGCCTTCCCATAAAGCAAATTGCCCATCCCATGGGAGCCTGAGCTTGTCCTGCCCGGGGCTGGCCTCTTTTCTTTCCTTTCCTTTCTTTTATTGTCTAACACTTGTCAGGCTCCTGGGAAATCAAGGGAAGTCTCGCTTTGAGGTCATAAAATTCTCTGTGATGTAACCGTGTGAAATTATGTAAATAAAGCCAAGAGACCTCCTTGAACACGTAGAAAGCCGGATCCCCCTGTGCCTAGGCCTTTAATTTGCGTAATGAGAATTGTCCTGAAAGGCTTCCAATCTCCCAAGGCCCTGCCCCTCTGGACCCTGGGCAGGCGTTGTCAAGAAAACATTTTACATGGGGGAGAGTCTCTGATGAATACACATATTTAGGACCAGAATTTGGTCCTTTTCTTTCTTCCTTCCTTCCTTCCTTCCTTTTTCCCTTTTCTCCTTCTATTCCTTTTGTACGTGAGGAGGTGGCGGTGGGAATCCTGCACCAGTTCTTCGCTGGGCAGGAAGAAGTAGGAGGTGGTTCCGGTGGCCTGTGTGGATTGGGCCTGAGTTGGGGAAGGCGCCGGGAGGAGTGGGGAGGAGGGGGCCCCTGGGCCTCTGCTACTTGCCTTTCTGTCCACCTGCTTTCTACCAACGCCCACCCAGGCGGAGAGGACGTGCCTGGGTGATAGGCTCTCTTTAATCAGGACACCCGGGCCCCGCCTGGGATGAAAAGACTTGGTCCCTCTAAACCCAAACCATCTGGGCCCACCTGGCCGAGGGGTCCTGGGCTCCAGGGCTTCCTTGGGGAGGGGGCGCTGACACTGAAGAAAGAGCAGCGACTCTGCAGGGCCGGCGAGCAGCGGGCAGCCTGGCGTGAGGAGCGTTGCTGGCGCTGGGCAGCAGCGGGCAGTGGACTGATGTGGGCTCACCAGCCTCTCCCACCCCAGCCCAGGCGCAGTCCAACCTCCTGGGGAAGTGCCGCCGGCCACGCACCGCCTTCACCAGCCAGCAGCTGCTCGAGCTGGAGCACCAGTTCAAGCTCAACAAGTACCTGTCGCGGCCCAAACGCTTCGAGGTGGCCACGTCCCTGATGCTCACCGAGACCCAGGTGCGCTGCTCCCCCCGCCCTCAACGCGGCCTGGCCTCCCAGGGACACTGTCGCTTCTGCTCTCTTGATCCTCGGCCTTCCTGGGCACCTGGAGCTGTGCCCATCTGACCTTTAGGGTGTGGATTAACATCCCAGCCAGAGTTCCCATCTGCCCCCAGGGTTCCTATACTGGCACACAGAGGTCTGATTCAGCTGGTTCTGTTGGGCCCAGGAATTTGCACCACCACCCCCCATTCTGAAGCAGGTGGTCCCCAGGCCACATGAGAGAGATTCCACTCCAGAAGGAGAGGAGGGGACATCTTGAGATTTACAGACAGGTACCCCAGCAGCCCCGGCCCCTCGCACACACACCGTGCGTGCGGGTGGAAGACCGCGGTGCTGGGGGTGGGAGGTAGGGGTCTTCGTTTGAGCTTCCTCAGAGCCCCCAGCCGGTCTTTGGGTTTTGCTGATGCGCAGGGTGGGAAGCGCCATCCCCCTGGAGCTTCCGAGTCCTCTAATGGGAGCCCCACGCCCGGGCCTGGTGATGGAGGCGCGCGCACGGCGGGTGCAGGTGCAGGAGCCCGGGGACTCGGCGGGGATGGACGTGGCGGGTTTCTCACGCCGCTTGTGCCCGCAGGTGAAGATCTGGTTCCAGAACCGGCGGATGAAGTGGAAGCGCAGCAAAAAGGCCAAAGAGCAGGCAGCGCAGGAGGCCGAGAAGCAGAAGGGCGGCGCGGGCGCGGGCAAAGGCGGCGGCGCCGGGGACCAGGGGGACGAGGAGCTGCTGGGGCCGCCGGCGCCCGGGGACAAGGGCAGCGGACGCCGCCTGCGGGACTTGAGGGACAGTGACCCCGAGGAGGAGGAGGAGGACGACGACGAGGACCATTTCCCCTACAGCAACGGCGCTAGCACGCACGCCGCCTCCTCTGACTGCTCCTCCGGGGCCGACTCGCCTGCCCCGCGGTCCGGCGGGCCCGGCGGGCCCGGCCACCAGCCCCCGCCCCAGTAGGGGCCCCGCGGCCGGCGGGTGGCGGTACGGCCTGGATGCTGGGACCCCTCCCATGGCCCCCAGGTCCGCCCCCCAGGCCCGCGAGCGGAGGCGGCCCGGCCCTGGGGGCTGCCCTTGTGGGCCCCAGCAGCCGTCTGCTCTTCAAGGGACGGAAAGAGGGAGGCCCGGCAGGTTCAAACTTGAACTCTGGTTCTTTTTCGTTTAATTTGGTTTGCGCTGGGGGGAGGTGTTTCTGAGAAGGACTGAGCGTTCATCAGGGGAGGCTCCCAGTTCCCCTCCTGCCGAGTGGAGAAGGCGGAAACCTGCAGTGTTAAACCACCCCCGAGACTTGAAACCTCTGGACACGCCGTTCTTCTGAGTGCTGAAAAAAGAAAAAATGTTTTGTGCTGATGTATCTTGGGGGGAGGGATTTATGCCATGAGCGTTCAAACTGCTGGAAACCCCAAAACTGTATTGTCTTTATTTTTGTATATTGTATTTATAAATATATATATAAAGAAATGTCTACTTACGCATGCTAAATTATCATTTAGCTTCTCCCATCGCCCACGATGGAATGTAAAATAAATTGTTTTTTTTTACTGGATGAGAGTGCAAATCTTTGGGGGGAGTTGTGAAAGCGGGGTTTACTGTTTTTGTCGTCGAAGTGATGGGCTGTGTTCCGCAACTGACAGCAGAAGGTGAAAATCACAATCGCGACTGCGTGTCAGGACCGCCACCTCTCTGGGCCCCCGAGGCCGGTGAGGAACTTGATTCCGGCTGCTGGGGAGTCGCAGGTACGAAGTGTCGGTAAAAATACCCGAGGCCGGGTGTCAGCGCGCGTCCGCATGCTGGTTCACATCTGTCCCGGATACGAGGATCTCCAAGGAGTAACTTTGGACGCCGTGTACTTATTTTCCTCTTTCTCTGAGGATCTTCTTGCTTCGCCGGCGCTCCAGAAGCGAAAACACACTATTTGAATGTTTCAGAAAACAAGCTCCAAACCACCAGACTTCACTGGTCTCTGGGGTCCGTGCGGCCCGGGGCGCTGCTCGCGCGCCTTTTCCGCATTGCCTCGCGTACCGCGGCGCTTCTCTTTCTCATCAACCCCGGCGTCTCTGCCGAAAAACCTTCTCGGGCCGGCCAGGAC
The DNA here is from genome assembly GCF_025265405.1 of Mesoplodon densirostris. Taxonomy (NCBI): domain Eukaryota; kingdom Metazoa; phylum Chordata; class Mammalia; order Artiodactyla; family Ziphiidae; genus Mesoplodon; species Mesoplodon densirostris. Next base: position 112,534,668 of record NC_082669.1, on the reverse strand, counting down.
TGGTTTTCCTGGATCTGGGCAAACGTCTGCGAGGACAGCACTGGGCGACAGGAGCGCTCCAGCCGGGCCGCGATGGCTGTGGGTTAATAAAGCTGGGCAGCGCGCGCCATCCATCACCCGGGCCGAGCCGGGCCTTCGCCCTGTGCTGCACGCATGCCGGGCTCGCCCTCCGCGCGGCTCCCCTTCCCCCACCGCTTACGCGCGGGCCTCTCCTGGGCCCGGAGGAAATAGGTGAGCCAGGGACACTGCTTCTGCCTCCTTTCCTCGTGCCTTCCTCCTTCCTTCTGTTTTTCATTTTCTCACCAGCAACTGGGCCGGGGTGCGCCCCCTCCCCTCCCCCTTCTCTCCCCTCCCCCTTCTCTCCCCTCCCCCTTCTCTCCCCCTCCCCCCTTCTCTCGCCCCCTCGTCTCCCCCTCCTCCCAGCTGATAAATGAGTTCAGAAGGGCCTGGAGTTTCATTTGGGTGATTACCGCGCAGGCGAGCGGGGCCACTCCTCGACTTCAGGGCCGGGGTGAGATTAATATCCTCTCTGGCAGCTCATTATCACCCCGGGCTCCTTCCATAAAATCCAACCTCAGCCAAGCCCGGGGGCGCGGCGCTGCTGGGAGCCCGGGCAGGAGCAGCTGTCGGGCGCGGGCGGCAGGGCGCGGGCCTGGCCGCCTCCGGGTCCAAAGGTGCTTTGGGGGGACGCGGACCTGGTTTGCAACTGGTGGGAAAGCCCGAGAGCCCGAGGAAAGGGGTGGGAAAATTAGAGAGAGGGGATGGGGAGGGGGAGAGGAGAAAGACAGATGCCTTTGGGGGTTGAAAAAGATCTGCAATCCGTGTGTATCTCGTTTTAATTTCTACCACATTGGGGAAGTTCAGCCTGAAGCAATCTCTGCCCCCGGCTGGCTCCACATCTGGGGGTTATTCCCCGCCGCCCCCCTGCTCAGCTGGCCCAGCGTCAGCGCCCCTACCTCAACACTGGGCCCCCCGGGGACCGGCGGCGGCCGGGGAGGGGGTGTAGCATCCGACCTGGAAGCTGGGGCGCCGCCGGCCTCGGCGGAGGGTCCGTCCCTCCACGCCAAGGTGCAGACTCTCCTGAACCCGGGAATCGTTCGCTCCCTCGGCGACAAGGGGCAGAGGCGCATTAAAGGAAGATAGAATGATTGTGACCCCCGCCCCCGTCCTCCAGCAGAGCGAGCCCGGGTTTGGCGCGGGGACTTGGCGGCCGGGAAGGCGGGACTCGCCCGCGGCCCCAGCGTCTCCAGCCAGCCGCTTAAGCGCGACGGAATTTATCTCGCTAATAAATTTAATGATCAATTCGTTCTTGTCACAGTAGCTCTTCCCCAAATCAATTATAGCGAATTTAAATATAATCACCGGCTCATCCTCACCCACTCCGGGCACAGCGAACAATTCATTCCGCATAATGAGCGGCCGCCAGCCCCGCCCCGCCCGCCCACCCGCGGCCCCCGCGCGGCGGGGAGGGACCCCTGCCGCCTCGAGGACCGGGTTCCCAGGACCCGGAGCCAGGCCCACGCAGCCCAGCCCTGAGGGGGACGAAGCACTGTTTCCAGACCAGCCCAAGCTTGGCCCTCGGGCAGCGGCGCGGGCCTCCGGCGGTGAAGCCCCAGTGCCCGGCGGTCTCCCTGCTCTCCACCCGGCGGGGGGCGCCCTGCCGACCCGGCGGCGCCGGCCCCGAAGCGAGGGCCGCGCCCAAAGCGGACCCGACCCTCTGGGAACCCCGCCCGACCCCCTGCCCACCCCGGCGCCACCCTCGGCGCGGGTTCTCTTCACCTTAATGGGGGAGTCCTCCGTTCTCAGAAAGGGTACCTCGTCGTGTGCCAGGGTCTCCAGCGTGTGCGAAGAAAATGTGGTTAAAGACCTTCGTGTGAGGAAGAGACCGATCTATTGGTGCCCTCCAGGCCACAGTCCAGGGATCACCTGTCCAGCCCTCGCAGAGCTCTGGCCCAGGGTCCGAGGGCCCTGACCAGATGCCTTAAGGCTTGGAGTGCAGAAACGCCTAGAATGTAGACGAAATGGGCCTGTTCCTTTCGCGGTTGGCCTTCCTGCACCCTGTATCCAGGCGGAAGTCAGCTTGGAAAGATCCGCGGGAAAGACTTTTCTATGACAGCAAAAGCAAAAACAGGCAAATGGGATTATGTCAACATTTAAAACTCCTGCGCAGCAAAGGGAACAATCAACACAATGAAAGGCTACCTGGGAAGGGAGAAAGTATTTGCAACTCAAATATCTGATAAGGGATTAATATCCAAAATATATAAAGAACTACAATTCAACAACAACAAAAAGCCATCCAGTTAAAAATAGGCAAAGGAATGGAATAGACATTTCTCTGCAGGAGCCGTACAAATGGTCCACAAGCACATGAAAAGATGCTTAGCATCACTAACCATTAGGCAGATACAAACCACAACCACAATGAGCTCGCACCTCCCACCTGTTAGGGTAGCTGTTATGAAAACAAAAACAAAACAAGATAACAAGTGTGGGCGAGGATGTGGTGAAATTGGAACCCTTGTGCACTGTTGGTAGGAATGGAAAATAGTGCAGCCACTATGGAAAATAGTACGGAGGGTCCTCAAAACAAATAACAACAACAACAAAAACATAATTACCATATGGCCCAGCGACCCTACTTCCGGATGTATATCCAAAAGAACTGAAAAGGATCTGGAAGAGATATTTGCACAGCCATGCTCATTGCAGCATGATTCACAATAACCAAAAATGGGATACAGATGCGCAAACAGTGGAATAGTATTCAGCCTTTAAAAAGGAAATTCTGACACCTGCTACAACAGGGATAAGCCTTGAGGACATGATGATCAGTGAAATAAGCCAGTCACAAAAAGACAAATACTGCATAATTCTACTTACATGTGGCATCTAAGATAGTCAAATTCTTAGAGACAGCACATAGAAGGGAGGTTGCCAGGGTCTTGGGAGGAGGGGGAAAAGGGGAGACGTTTAATGGGGAGGGAGTTTCAGTTTTGCAAGATGAAAAAATTCTAGAGAGCTGTTGCCCAGTAATATGTATACAGTTAACGCTACTGTACTAGCCACCTAAAATGGCTAAGGTGACTAAAGCGAGGACAGTCCTTCTTACCTTCCTCCCTCCCTCCCCCTCCTCCTCTTCTTCCCTCTCCCCTTCCCTCCCCCCTCTCTCCCCCCCCTCCCCCCCTCCTACTGAAAGGGCAGACTTGCTGTAGAACAAGGCTTTGGAAGGGAGCACCTAGCCCCCAGGCTGCCGCGGACCTGAGCGGGCGCGGAGTTTGCGGGTCAGCCGCTGCCGTCCCTCGCGGTGTGGGGAGCCCGACCCGCTCCGGGCTGACTCTACGAGCACCTCCAGGTCTGCGGGTTTACTGACCCCTGCGGCCTCCCCTACGCTCCCACCCCCCCCGCCAGGCCCCAGGCCTGGACCGCGCTCCCGGGGTGGCGGGCGCTGCGGGGAAGGGCCTGCGGGGGGGGGGTCCCCGCAGGACGTAGGCGCCCCCCACCCCGTATCAAAGTCCTGCGGTGCCCTGTGTCTCCCTCAATAAAACTAATCCCTTTGGAGGAGTGACTCAACCGAGAACGCTGCAGTGTTCCAGACTACAAGGCAAATATGTTTTTCAGATTTGGTTTTTATGGTCGGATTAAAGTTTATTTTCCATAATAGGCACCTAATAAAACTCATAAAGCCGGGCCGGGGCTCCAGCTGGTGGCCTCATTTAACACTTTCACTTCGTAAATCACTTTACGACGTGCCAGGTGTGTCCCAAACCGGACGCCAACGGGAACCAGCCCCCCGCCGCCGCGCCCAGCACACACACGCACACACACACACGCGCGCGCACACACACACACACGCACACGCACACACGTCCCGCGCCCGCCCTCCGGGTCTGGGCCGCGGTCCGGGCGAGCGGGTGCCGGGCTGGCGGGTCACCCATCCAGGGTTCGCGGCCCGGCCCCCTCCCGTCCCGCACCCCGAGGCGGGGGGGGGGACCCTGCTGAGAAGGCGGGGTTCGGAGGCCGGCGGCGTGGGGCGTGGGGAGGGGGTCTCCCGCGCTCCCCCCACCCGCCGGCCCTGCGCCGACCCTGCATTCCGCGGCCGCGCACCTGGCCGCCCCGAGTGTACACAAGGTGCCGGACAATGTGCGGCTCCTCGGGCCATTGTCCGCGGCGCTGGGCGGGACAAAGGTGCCCCCCGGCCGGCGGCCTCGGCGAGGGGAGGCGGCGCGGTTTACCCAGCTGGGGGCGGAACAAAGGGCCGCCGCCTTATCGCGGCCGGCGGGCGGGGCGGGGGCGCGGGGTCAGGCCGGGGGCGCGGGGGAGGGCCGCCCGCCAGCCCGAGGGGTCGCCGCGGCCCCATCGCCGCGCCGCTGCCGCCCGGGGACGTCCCTGCCTCGCGGCCCGGGCCTCGGGAAGGCGCGGCCGAAATGCCCCACGGGGATCCCGGGGGCGGGAGGGGAAGGCGGCTCGGTTCGCGGTGGTTCGTGCTCCGAGATGATCCGGTTCTAAAATGCTGGGGGTTTTCGCATGGGGTCACCTTTCCATTAACAGCCTTGCTTCCAAGCATGTTTTCTTCTGTGCTGAAACAGCATCTTGTAAAAGGATAAACAGGAAGAGTTAGGGTCGTCCTGGCTCAGGGGCTTACGAGGAGAGAATGGCCCGCTTTCCCTTGTCCGTCCTAGGGGACAGGCCAGGTGTCCCTCTGGAGCCGGTCCTTCTAAGGAGACGCGCACACCTAAGGTTCTTAAAACAGAGACACCAACTCTGTGAAGTTTGCCGTTGATTTTTTAAATAGATAAATCTGTAAAGGGAATGTAAGTTGTGTCTGTTTCTTTCCCCCCGTGGGTCTGCAACCAGGCTTATTACCTTTCACCACCCTGCTGCATCCATCCTGGTGATTATTTATTCCCAGGTGCGTGGGGGGTGTCATCAGATTCCCACCCACGTGCCCTCGGATTAGGCACCTGTGTGACACTGCAGCCTTTTCACGCATGAAAGAGATAATAGCCAACTCAGAAAATCCATCCATCATGCATTCATTCAGCCAGCTGTTTTAGAATAGCTGCTCTCTGCTGGGCACCGTTCTGAGCACCAGGATGCATGCGTGAAATAAAACAGACAAAAATCTCCACCCTCCTGGAGTTACATGGTAGTGGGAAGAGAAAGACAAGACGAACAGACACTAAATATGTGCCTTACCTAGTGTAAAACATGCATGAATCCATGAGGTTAGGTGTCAGGTAAAGTAAGAGTGAAGGAGGAAAGAGGTCTACAGCCTGAGCACGTCCTCACCGGAGGGCCCATCATTCTCAGCATCACCTGGGATGCAGGACTCTGACCTTCTGGTGCATGATGGGAATGTGAGAAATCGGGTTGTAGCTGCCTGCCTTTAAAGGGGTTAGAGGACAAGAATTAGAGACCTCTAAGAACTGTAGAGGGGACTTCCCTTGTGGTTCAGGGGTTAAGAATCTGTCTGCCAATGCAGGGGACGTGGGTTCAATCCCCGGGCAGGGAATTAAGATTCCACATGCCACGGGCCAACTAAGCCCGAGAGCCACAACTAGAGAGACGCCCGTGCACCGCAACAAAAGATCCCGTGTGTCGCAACTAAGACCCGATGCGGCCAAAAATAAAAATAAATAAATATTTTAAAAAACACAAAAACTGTAGAGGATATTTACCCTGAGTCCAAGTGATCAAATATTCACTTCCTGATTCACAGTGTTCCTAAACCTGTTGGTAGAATAAATATTCCAGAAAACAGAGATGCACATGTGCATGGTGGAAGTGGGAATTTGGGGACAGAAATAGATTACATGTATGATTTTTTCTTCCTTCCTTTCTTTCTTTCCACTGAGATATAATTGACATAAAGCATTATGTCAGTACATTATAATACATAATTGTATTAGTTTTAGGTGTACAGTGATTTCTTAATTTTCATAATTCAGGCATTTAAGACCACTCTGGAAAATAAAAGAGAAAACCGAAGTTTTCACATAAAAGGTCCAGTGTCAGAGAATCCGACCCCGGGCACAGAAGCTCACGGGTCCACGAGGGCTGGGAGTGGGCTGCGCCGCCCTCCTGCACTTCAGGTGCCCTGTGCACCTGCCTGGGGCTTAGGTGCCTTCCCTTCACACACAGGGCGTCCCGTCTCCACACACCTGCACAGGCCGTGCTTCCCACTGGACTCACGTCCCCCTCATTTCCTGAGTCCCGTCCCTCCTCCCAGGCCTGTCACATCCCCCCCCCAGTGGTCTGTGCCCAGAGCAGAGGGCTGTGGAGAAGGGCAGGGACCCCAGAGCGTGGGCTGGCATCCCGCCTCACATAGTGTGTGGCCAGGGCAAATTCCTTGACCCTGTGCCCGTGTCCCCGTCTGTAAAAGGGGGACTGGGTCAGTCCCGGTCTCCCAGGGAGAGATGAGGCTTAGGCAGCGGAACGTGTGCCAGGCTCCACATACAGACTCAGGGAACAGTTCAACACACCAAGGTCCTCGCAGCTCTTCGTCTCTACATCCACAAGGCACAGGGGGCACCCCGGGTCCACGCGCTCCAGGGAGGGTCCTCGAAGTTGAAGTTCCAGGCTAATCTGGGGAAAAGATGTGGTGGGTAGGGGTGTGAGGGTGGGAGGAAGGCTTCGTAAAGACTCCTGGGGACTCACAGGAACCCAGGAATAAGAGCCAGGGCGAGAGTGCGTGGGTGAGATCCTGGCACTTACTGACTGGGAGGCGTGGGGCAAGTGACTTGACCTCTCTGTGCCCCACGGTCCTCTGCCAAGAGGGGAACGGCAGCCCCTGTTTCGCAGGGTGGCTGTCGAGAAGCACACAGAGCAGGAGGGAAGGGCCGAGGGCCGCCCCAGAGGAGGTTCCGCCACATCAGCCCCTCCCACACAGAGCCCGGTGCCTTCTCGCCCGTGGTGTCCCCATTCTCCACTCGCTGCCCTCCTGGGCTTGCCTGTTGGCCGGCACGTGGACCCAGGGCCACCCTTTGTCCACACCGGCATGATCACTTCTCTTGGGGACTCCTGCAGAACGGAGAGAGGGGCAGAGAGACAGAGACAGACACAGAGAAGGAGAGAGAGCGCGCGAGCCGACAGCTTCCCATGAACCTGCCTCTCTGGCCAGCCTGGAGCCCTGGAGCCCAGCCTCCTTTTGAGCCATGAGGCGTTTGCAAGTGGGGTGCGCCTGGACCCTTGAAAAAGGCCCGTCCGCCTGCTGCACTGGAGAGGCACGGGCGAGCTGGGTAGATGCGGGCGACACGCAGGTTGACCGCAGCCACAAGAGAGAGTCCCAGAGTCCCACCGGAATCGCCAGCCCACAGAAAGATGAGCTGACGGCTGTTGTCACAGGTCACTGCGTCTGGGGGGCTGCTTACACAGGAAAATCCAGCTGATCCAGTATGTGCTACGCACGCAGCTCAACCATCCAAACCACGGCCGCACAAATAGCTCCGCGAGCTCCTGCCACCACCTGCTACCTGGACCCACACCTGCCTGATCTAAGTGATACTTAACTGAGTAACGCTGCTGTGCCTGACACAGTACCAGGCTCTGGGCAGAAGCAGAGAACGGCAGACCATGCTCCCCGTGCCGTGGGCCTCAAGCTGGAGCAGGTTGGAGGCAAGATGCCCAGGAGGGTACCCAGGAGTGAGCAGCGCCCTGGAGATGTCCACAGACCGCCGTACCTGTTGGTAACCGTGGGGTCTTAATTCTCACCGCCGTGGGCTGCGCCCGCTGGCCTGTTAGCTGCTTCAGTGCAAGGGCTGTGTAGGCTATTGTATCAGTTAGGACCCGGCCGGCCACACGCCGCAGGAGAACCAAAGGAACAGTGGCTTTCACGAACAGAAACTCATTTCCTCTCCTGTAAACCCGGGCTGCCAGGGGCTGGTCTGGCGGCCCTGTGACCCCCAGTGGCCACGGCCCTTTATCTCGTGGCTTTTCCTCTGTGGTTCAAGGTAGGGCTTGGGCTCCACATCCCGACCAACACGACCAAGGGCAGGTGCGTGTGTGTCCTCCCCAGGGGTTCAGGTGTGGCCCCTTCGCTCACATCCCACTAGCGAGAAGTCTCTCTCTCTCTTTTGTTAATTTGGCTGAGCTGCATGGCTTGTGGGATCTCAGTTCCCCGACCAGGGGTTGAACCTGGGCCCTGGCAGTGAGAGTGTTGAGTCCTAGCCACTGGGCCACCAGGGAACTCCCGGGTGAGAAGTCTTAACATGGCCATGCTAAGCTTCGCCGGAGGTCGGAAAGTGAGTCTTTATTTCCATTTGTCCACAGGCCTCACTAAAAATTGGGGTTCTATTCCGAGGGAGGATGGGGTATGACTGGAGGACAGCTAACTCTGCCCTGGGTATTTGTTTTGGTTCTTTGTGTGTGTGCGTGTGTGTGTGTATGTGTGGCAAAAAACACATAACAGTTATCACTTTAACCATTTGTAAGTGTACAATTCAGTCGCACCAAATGCATACAGCATTGTGTACCAACACCTGTATCTATTCCCCAACTGTTTCATCACCTCTGTCCCCATTAAACACTTACCCCCTTCCGCCTCCCCTGGGGAACCTCTACTTTCCAGCTCTGTGAATTTGCCTGTTCTAAGTATGTTTTGGTCCTTTTGTGCATTTCCCACTGTATCCAGTATAGAGACGAGCACATCAAAGGGCTCCAGTAAATTAAGCTGGTTTTTCCCACTTCAGCAAAGGTACCGCTCTCCTCCTAGGCATTTGAACCAAAGGCTCTGGGTCACACTCAGTGCTTCCTCTATCCTCCTGGCCCAGCTCCCCTGAGGCCGAGGCTGCCCGTGGGACACACACGCTCCAGGGACCTGCCCCAGCATTGCCACCTTCACCATCTCTCCCCCGACGCCCCAGGCTGCCCCTCCCAGGCGCCAGCATCTCTAGATGTGACTCAAGTGCATGCTGCTGACTAGGACACCCCTCCCCCCAGCAGGAGCCTGAGGGCGAGGGAGCCAACAGAGCCGCGTGGTAGGAGTCAGAGGCCAAACATCTCACTCTGAAACGTAAAACCAGTGCACCAAAATATGTAAGTTCTCTACTGTACAGCACGAGGAACTATACTCAGTATTATGTAATAACCTGTAAGGGAAAAGAATCTGAATCTCTGTATATGTATAACTGAATCGCTGTGCTGTACGCATAAAACTTACACGGTATTGTAAATCTACTCCAATAAAAATTTTTTTAAAAAAAAGTCCTCTGCTAAATTTAAAACCAGAAATTCAGAAATCCTTCCGGCTACCTTGACCTATTTCCTTTACCGATTTTCACAGGTAAAGGAAACACCTGAATCGTCACACACTGCACTCTTGGCAGCTTTTCAAAATTGCTTGAAAAAACCAGGGGTGCTCGTGACCCTCCTGAGTCCCTGGCGGCGGCTCTGGGATCCTCCTGCCGGCAGCCCCTCCTAGGGTGGGCTGGGGGTCTCCTCAGGGCCATGGACGCGCCCCAGTGCCCCCATAGCGTGAGGCCTTCTCTCTCCTATCTTCATAAAACAAAGTAATTCGCTTTTAATGACTGCCGGTGTTTTCTTTCCCAGTTCTGTTTGAGCAGATAATGTGTCGGAGGCCGTCCCAGCAGGGTTAAACCACCGTGACCTTCATAATCAGAGAACAGAAATAAATTATATTTACTCATAAATGTTACGGAGTCTCCGGTGCCCAGATGCCTCCTAATCACAGCGGGGGTGATAATATTTTGCTTTTATCAGGCCTCTCACTCACAGGTAACAAAGTGCTTTATTATCCCACCGAGCAGGTAGGGAGCCCTCGGTCGCACGGTTTCCCAACCCGGGACGCGCTCGGGGTCTCCCTGCTGGTGGCCCCATTGGGCCACTGGAAAAGTTGCTCCCCCGAGGGCCCCCCAGGCCTGGAGATCGGGGTGGCAGGAGGGTGGGCAGGGAGCATAGACCCCACGAGTTCCCTCTGGGATCTCGACAGGCCCACTTGGCCTCTGCTGTCAGGGTACAAGTCAGTGGCTCAGGCCCCTGCAGGCTGGGCTGACCTTGCAGGGGGAAGTGGTCAGATCACTACTGACTCTCGTGCTGGTTGTTTCCGCTCCCACTCGCTTCACAGGAGCCGGGCCAGGAGCTCAACAGGGAGGCGGCTGGAACCCACTGGTGTCGGGGAGAAAGTGCAGGTCTGCACCGGCCTGAAACCCGGCTTCTTCCAGGCCCGAGTGGCCAAGTCTCCATGCAGGGAGGATAAGGCCCAGAGGAGAGGTGACTGGACAGGGACACTCGACAAAGCACCCATCCCCGCGCCGGTCCCCGATGGCACAGCCAGGCCACTCACGAGTCCAGGAAGTGCGGGCCTCACTCCAGCCCTGTACTGCGCTGCGTGGACGGACCAAGGGCACGTGGGACAAAACAGCAAGCCCAGCCCCAAAGGCCACCTTGTATTTTCAGCTTCTCTGTATTCACGGCTCTGTTCGTGGTGGGGACAGCAGGAGCCACTTTCCCAGGGCAGGCCCGGGCCCTGCTGTCGGGCACCAGGCCAGGACGCCATGGCCTCTGTGGCTGATGTATCAGTTAGCCCCAGAGTAGCTAAAGTAGTAAAGCAGACGCTGGCTGCCCTATTAAATCTGATTTAGAAAACAGAGAGGTTTAAAAAAATCTCATCGTCCATTTAAGTCAAAATGCGTTAAGGATGCTAATGACCACTCTGTGGGTCTGGCCGGCTAGCTTGGGACCAGATTGAAAAGTACTTCCTCCACCAGTCAGAACTCTGAGGGCAAGGATAAAATAAATCTCAAATAATTACACTGTATTTTCGATGAGTTAAGTAAGTGTGCTTTATGCCGTGGACATGTGAACTTGCTTCTCTGCACACAGTAAGCCCTGGATAAATACTTACTGGGAAATCTGTGTTTGTAATGCATTGTTTTTGCATCTCGTCTGGTAATTATGCCCTTGGGCACATCTGTTCAGAGTTGGCTCTTTGTAGGAAATCAGAGCTTTGGCCAAGCCTGGGCAAAATTAAGTAATGACAGTAATAGAAATAATCTTAGCCCTCAGTTTTAAGGTGTGTAGGTGCCGGGCACCCTTGTACAAGCGCTGGACTCTGGGATGTTGGGAGCTGGGCTGGCCTTCAGCGCCTTGGTTTCACCTTGTACTTTTTTGCAAGCTTTGTTCTACTCTCATTTAGGATAATTTCCCCAGAGACAGTAAAAATGTCCTGGATTACCCATCAGCGTTTAAGAATTATAAAATAGATACTAATTCAGACCTTCAGAATGATATTCACGGGAAATCCTGGGTTGAGGAAGAAGAATGCCTCCAGAGACCCCCTATTTGCACTTCAGGGGGAAGTAACCGGAGAGAGAGGTTCTGCTCTCAAACAATTAACAAGCACCTCCTTTGTCCAGATGGGAACCTACCCGGTGACTGACCTGGACACAGTGCCAGGTCCTTTGAAGGACACAAAGCTCATCATAGGTCGTAAAATCGCAGACTCCTAGAGTTAGAAGTGCCCTTACTGCTGCCGAGGTCAGGCTGTCAGCAAAACTGATAAGCACGCCTTCTTGGCCAAGTTATTGATACAAACGCGGGGGAAGGGGGAGTGCCAAGCGTAGACACAGACCTGGAGCTGCTGCTGGGAACCTGCCTGGGCCTGTTGGACAGATGACGGGTCTGCTTCCCGGTGCTGCTCATCCGCGCCCATCGCCCACCGACCTCTTGGCAGCTGTGCCCTTGCGGTGACAAACCAGGACAGCTGGTCACCCTGCCTACTCTTCTGAATGGACAGGATTAAGGACCCATGGGAAGAGAAATGCGAGCAGTACGGACTGAAGTAGTTGTTAGTGGACTCATCCTGAGTTTAGAGAAATTACCGCTGTCACTCCAGGCACTCACAGACCTACTTAACAATTAGAGAAAACCTCGATGGCAAATCCAGTTTATAGGTAAGAGTACTTCAGAGACGCAGTGGCTGCTGTGTGCTGGCAGCAGGCTGGCCTTGAGCTGGGCTGGTGCCAGCAGTGGCCGGGCCCGATGTGCTTGTCCCTTCTGCACCTTGTGACTGACCAATGGGCAGGCCAACAAGAGCATCCCCATCACCTAGTCGAATAGGGACTGCTCAGGGACCGAGCAACAAAACTGCGCTACGAAACTCTACCCCACACCTGGATTTACAGAAGCTTGGCCAGCGCAGCTGGGGCTCCCCTCCACCTGGCAGGGTCTCCCCCCAACAGGCAGGAGAATGGGTCACCAACCTGGGAGCACGGGCCCCACCCCAGTCCAAACCCCGCACAGGCTCTGCTGGGAACCAGTCTCGTGCACTTGCCCCAGCCAATGGTAGCGTCTCGCCATCTGCCGTTCAGAGACTCGCCTGTCATTGCTTCAGTCGTTTTGCAATGGGTAGTCTGATCTTCCCCAGGAAAAGGGAGAGGGGTATAAGAAGACTCATTCTAAAAATTTATGTATTTTTATTTATTTATCTTTGGCTGCGTTGGGTCTTCATTGCTGTGTGCGGGCTTTCTCTAGCTGCAGCAAGCAGGGACTGCTCTTCGTTGCAGAGCGTGCGCTTTGTTGTGGCGGCTTCTCTTGCTGCGGAGCACCGGCTCTAGGCGCGCGGGCTTCAGTAGTTGTGTCTCACGGGCTTAGTTGCTCCAGGGCATGTGGAATCTTCCCAGACCAGGGCTCGAACTCGTGTCCCCTGCATTGGCAGGCAGATTCTTAACCACTGCGCCACCAGGGAAGCCTCAAGAAGACCCATTTTTTTTTTTTTTTTTTTTTTTTTTTTTGTGGTATGCGGGCCTCTCACTGTTGTGGCCTCTCCCGTAGCAGAGCACAGGCTCCGGACGCGCAGGCTCAGTAGCCATGGCTCACGGGCCCAGCCGCTCTGCGGCATGTGGGATCTTCCCGGACTGGGGCACGAACCCGTGTCCCCTGCATCGGCAGGCGGACTCTCAACCACTGCACCACCAGGGAAGCCCAAGAAGACCCATTTTTTTTTTTTTTTTTTTTGCGGTATGCGGGCCTCTCACTGTTGTGGCCTCCCCCGTTGCGGAGCACAGGCTCCGGATGCGCAGGCTCCGGACGCGCAGGCTCAGCGGCCATGGCTCACGGGCCCAGCCGCTCCGCGGCATATGGGATCCTCCCAGACCGGGGTACGAACCCGTATCCCCTGCATCGGCAGGCGGACTCTCAACCACTTGCGCCACCAGGGAGGCCCAAGAAGACCCATTTTTAAAGAAGAATGCCAGTTAATAATGTAGGAGGGATGACAGGACTAGAAAATGACCATTTTGCAAGTAATAATTGATCCTGGCAAGGATCATTAATGCCTGCCTGACCCACTAGGCGAAATATTGGTGGGAACAGGAAACACACGTTTTGCCACGTTTTTCCTTTGTAAGATGTCCTTAACTTTTGGTGACTAATTTCCCTTAATAATTACAAAGGTAAAAACATACCTTTGCCACGGGGAGGTCTGCTGGCCTCGACTGTAATTAGTGTGGCCAGTTGTGAGCTTCGTACTGTCTGTCCCGAGACGCCAGTGTCACTGGGCTGTGATTTTCCCAACCATGTTTACGTGAAGCCCACCAGGATTTGTTGTGACAACGGGCCAGGACTCTTCAAAGCCGTTTCATGAGAAATTTTACACGGGGGTGGGTGTTGTATACTAAAAGGAAATGTAATGTTTGAACCTTGATTGTATTCTGTCTAGGAAAAAAACAGCTATAGAAAATTCAGTTTTGAACAACTGGCAGTATGAAAACGGAATTGTCTGCTGGACTCTGTCACTAAATGCATGTTCATGTTCTCAGGTGCGGTAATGGCATCACCAGTAATGGAGAATGAGGGGTTGGGAGTCAAGTGTCATGATGTCTGTACTTCCAGTCGATGTCATCAAAACGTGTGTGTGCATAAATGAATGTGGATTCGATATAAAAAAGAGAAAAAGCAAATGTGACAAGTGTTAACAATGGGCAAACCAAAAACTAAAAGCGGAAGAATTTGCCCTCTTTCTTTGGAAACACTTCTGACAAAGTGAAATGAAACAAATAGTCCATTTTAAACGATTTTCTATAGAAAATAATTTTTAAATGCTCTTCATCATTTTTACCTCGGCCTGAAGTGAATCCCGCCCGAGTTTCATATTTCACTGGGCCCTCGAGGGGCGTCCCCTCCACTACTCTGGTCTGCAGGAGCAGACCCAGGTGGGCGTGAAGCGCAGGAGAGGGAGGAAAGGGACCACTGGCTGGGTCCCCAGGGCGGGGATAAAGGACACAGACCACGCTGGGGGCGGGAGTGGGGGTCTATCTCCTGCAGACTGGATATTTGAGAGCGGGAAAGTGCCGATGCGATAACCCCCGAGGCCGTGGCCATGTGTCTTGCTGTGGACGTGCTCAAGGTCAAAATCACTCTGCTCCCGAGGCCGGTGGACACACACAAGGCATTGTTTTCCAAACACACACAACCCTGGGTGCTCTGAAGTCACCTCTGCAGGCTTAGAACATTTTAAACTGATCCCCATTTTCCCTTTCATCATCTTATCATGCAAACATCATTTTTCATCATTTATTCAGCGCCACTCAAGATAAATGTCATCTTGTGAACTTGACCCCTTTCCTGCCAGCTGTCAGTGTAGAATATGATATGATACGAAATGTAAGGGTGAGAAAGAGAAAACTCCCGATTCCCAGGCCAATATTACCTTCCCAAGAAAATCTAAGTTCTACTGAACTTTCGTTACACTCTCTGGACATGTGTGCGTGGAGGTGTTCCCTACACACCTGCTCGTGCATCCTAAGTGCTTCGCACTCGGGGAAGACGTGAGGCCCCCAGAGGCCCACGGCGTCTTTGTTCACGTACGGTTGCTGCCAGAAGTCGCCTCCACTGTTTCAGAGCTACTACCCCAGGATGGGTCTGGATTGCTGGTGGATAATCCCTGAAGCCCAATTCCCGGGCCTGTTTCCAGGCCCTCCCCAGGGCTCTGCTCTCTGCACTAGGACCCCAGCATCCTGGTCTTGGCCTTCTCCTCATAACTCAAGTCTCCTCGAGGGGTTCCAACTCCCCGCCCTCAGGCCCCCAGCTCCAGTGGTGTGTCTGCACCCTCAAGGCCGACCTCGATGTTGACAAGCCACCGGGGGCCCCAAACTGCCCCCACCCCGCCTCTTCACCTCTTCGCTGAAAGGCACCAACTTCCGGCGCACGTCCCTCAGAGACGTCCCCAGGACTCTTCCTTCTCACAGCTGCTCTCCTAGGCCGGAATCACCACTTACTTCTGCCTGGAAGGTCACAAGAACCATCTACCTGGTCTCTGCCACCAGCCTGCCCACGTGCTGACCCACCACCTTCCTTTGTCCAGCAATATTCTTGAAAACACAACTTCGATGATCTAACGTCCTTGGCAAGAATCCTTCAATGGTTTCCTATGGTTGAGCAGATAAATCCCTAACTCTTCAGCATGGAGAGAGTGGTCCTTCACAACCAGGTTGCAAACGCCTGTCCTGCCGTCTGTCCTGGGTCCCAGGGCCCCACACGGCCAGGCTCCGCACTCTCGACCCCCTGCTGGTGCCCTTGTGTCCTCCGAGTGCCCCCTCGGCCCCTCTTGGAAGAGCACGTCATGTCCCAATGTCACATCCTTTGAAAAGCTCTCCGTCCCTGAGCGCTGGGAAGAGCTGGCTGTCCCCATCACTCGTTGGTGCGCTTTGCCTATAGGACCTGTCCTGTCCAACTTAAATGATGGTTTTGAACCCTTCAAGCTGCCCCAGGTCTCAACTGCACGTGTGGCACCCAGGAGGCCCCCAGCAAACGCTGACTGCGACCAAGTCCCCACTCTTACTCGGGTCCTCCTAAAGAGGCTTTGAGCTGACGTTAATTCAGACACCACAGCCTGAGCACAAACACAGTCACACACACAATTGGAAAAGCTGAAACTGAATTACAGACAGGCTGAGAGTCAAGAGCAAATGTCGGGTGCTGAATCCCGCCACACCAAGGAACACCTGAAGGGGACGCACAGCATCCTGCTGGGACATCTCGGCTGGGATGCCGTCTGTGCCCACAGGTCAGCAGCCTTGTGCCCAGAGCTGTGACTGGTGCCACTGCCACCCAGGCCCAGGACGCAGGCTCTGGTCACGGTCAACAAGCAGGGCCTTCCCTCCATCCCTTCTGGCTCTTCCCGCTAACCCAGGGGCACCCTCACCAGTGAAGTAAAGCAACCGAAGCAGTGTCACTGCTTTACAGTGAGGCCTAATGATTATGATTATTATTATTATTTTTTTACAAAAGAGGCAGAAGTGATTTGAATTAGGTTAATTATTTTCATGAAAAGACACTGGAAGGTTTTAGACCTCTGAAGAATGTGTTCTGCATTATGAATGCTTTATGAAAATTGTTTATTTTGCAATAATTTAAAGCTTAAGGAAAAATTATAAAAATATACTTCATGTGTATAAACTTCACCCAACAATGAACATTTTGCTTCATCTGCTTTCTCTCTGTCCATGAGCAGAGGAAGGGAGGGAGAGAGCTGCTGTATCTTAGGTGCATCCTGAACATTCATCCCTCGCGGGCGGTCTGTCCTGTGCGTGTTTATATCCCGAGAACACCGCTCGGCAGGCGGCACCTGCTGTGTCCAGTGTCTGTCTGGTGACTTCAAAGTTGTTCGGGAAGGTGCATCACACCTGGACTTGATGGGTCTAAGTGACAGACACTCACGGGGAAGATGTCCTTTCCCACGTCAGAACTTCAGGTGAGGAACCAGGATCGTCCCCCCGCTGTGCTGCACCCACACCTGCAAGGCTTGAGTCAACTGCTGACTCTTCCAGAACACGTGACTTCCAAGTGCTTGAAATAATCAATCAAACCTCAGGAATGTTTAACTGACGGTTTCAAACTTTTAACCAATACATAAAAGATAAATAAAAAAGCCATCCATTTCTTTGTAACTGCACCCTCTAGAGGCTTACTTTGTCTATTAGAAAATTAGGCACTGGCACACCCCCTCGCTGCCCGGGGGCCCGCCCCTCCCTCCCTCTCCCCCGCCTCCTAGAGATATAAATATAGGTATTTGAAGATGGTTCAAAACACAAATACCGTAAAACCTTGGACCAAAATAGAGTATTTTTTTTTCTTTTTGCGGTACGCGGGCCTCTCACTGTTGTGGCCTCTCCCGTTGCGGAGCACAGGCTCTGGAC
The DNA here is from genome assembly GCF_025265405.1 of Mesoplodon densirostris. NCBI lineage: Eukaryota > Metazoa > Chordata > Mammalia > Artiodactyla > Ziphiidae > Mesoplodon > Mesoplodon densirostris. The sequence goes on along the minus strand of NC_082669.1, from coordinate 112,517,512 downwards.
ATGCAGGCTCAGCGGCCATGGCTCACGGACCCAGCCGCTCTGCGGCATGTGGGATCTTCCCGGACCGGGGCACGAACCCGTGTCCCCTGCATCGGCAGGCTGACTCTCAACCACTGCGCCACCAGGGAAGCCCCAAAATAGAGTATTTTAAATACGTCAGACTGTGCTGCGGCCCCACATCGCAGGTGAATGAGCACCCCTTGGCTCCCAGCCCGGCTACAGCCTCAGGGATGCCCTCCCCTGCAGGGCCCCGGTGCAGAGCTCGGCTCTCTCCCGCAGCGTGCTGGCCTCCTCGGCACCCCCGTGGGCCTGCCCGCCCTTCAGCAGGAAGTGGCTGATGAAGAGCTTCAGGCCCTCCCGCAGCAGGCCCAGCGCGGGGCTGTCGGACACCCTGAGGAGGAAGGGACACGCGTCAATGACCAGCCGGCCCCCATCTCAGCCCTAGGGACCCCGAAGCAGGGGATGTACCTAGTTTCCCTCTGGTCAGAATTCTCAAATAAGAACTTAATATCTTATCTGTCAGAAATCATTTTCTGTTTGCTATTAGGCAAGTCTCATGTTCCCCAAATTAATGTTCAGGATATTATTAAAATTAGAACAGAAAAGCTACATGTAAGTACAACAAACTTGCTTTTATAAAACACAGGTGAAAACAATTTCTCTCCTCTTTTCCACGTTTTATCGAAAGAGCTGGGAACAAACCTGGCAAAAATTAAACCAAGGTCTTCAACTTCCGTTTCCATGAGCAGCATATGTAACACTTTTCGTAAAAAGTGGACCCTGGGTTTGTCCAATTCACTGAATTCAACGACCTAACAGAGTCCGGATAAAAAATAATAGAAGTTACACTGTTGAGCCAACTCTGCAGTGATTTCTGACTATAGTTTGAGTAAAAAAGGACCGCTCCCCTTGCCCCTTAACTAAGGCTATTTCCAGTTTTATATAGCGAACAGCTGTCCTTTGACACGGGGCCTTGGGACCGCTGGTGCACTGCTGCAGGGCGCGCACACCACTGGTGAGGGCAACTCGGCAGTGCTGAGTCAGGTCCAGGGGGCTGATGGGTACCTAGCGAATCAGGAATCTCATTCCTGGAGTTGAAATGTAGATTATCTCCATGCCTTAAAGAAACTATCCCCTAATTAAAGCCATACACACACACACACACAATTTAGATCCAGAAGAGACTAATTCATATATATAACAATCACAGTATACTTATACGGTGGAATACTATACAGCAGTAATAATATCTAAGGACAAAACTGCAGATTATCAACATGGATAAATTTCAACCTTATGCCAAATTAAATAACTGTAAAAGGACATCAAAAGCCTGGTTAACCACATGCAGACACCTACAGCCAGAGTGCTACCTACAGCCAGAGTGCTGCCTACAGCCAGAGACCCGTGAGGTATGGAGGGGCGGGGCTGCTTCAAGGAGTCTCCAGGACCTGCTACATCTGAGGGACATGCCACATCCTGTTCCATTCTGAGCTCAAACTCAAGTGAACCGAAGGCAAGACTCCCCCCAGCACGGAGAAGGCACTAGCCCTCTGTGCTGTAAATTCTCCCCAGGTCTGGAATGTGGGACGAGGCTCTGGCCCTCATTTTCAGTACAGTAGCCAAAACCCAAGGGCACATCTCTAAGGAACATGCAGTTAACTCGACAGGCGCTCTGGTGAACAAATACATAAACACAGACAGGAAACCGCAACCAAGCCTGTCCCAAGGATCAGGAAGCAGAAGGCAAGAGGCCGGGCCCCCAGCTATCCCTGACCCTCAGCTTCTCTCACAGTCCACACCGTCAGGACCCCCAGACCCCCACGGTCCTACTGCCCAGGCCACCTTGACCCGCCTCTCATGTCTAGGCTTCGCTGTCCACCCCGGACCACCTCCAGAGCATCTGCATTTCATCGTCTCTGACGAGTCAACGTGGGAATTCGACAGGGGCCAGGATGCCCCTGCTCTAAAAGATGTGCCACAGCCAAGGGAGGAGCGGCAGAAGCACAGCTTCTGTACAGCTCCCACAACCCCACTTCTTCCTGACGGAGCAGCGGCCACCACAGGACTCATGATGGCCTGTACACGGACCGCAAGTCCCGAGACTGATTCATGTAAAGGAGCAAACAACTGTAATGGCGCCTTGAGCTACCAGGCAAATTTACACTGCGTGCTCATCTGGCGATTTCCTATGACGGTCTGATAATGAGTGTTTTTCAGGTGAGTCAGGGTCGAAGGAAACGCACATTCTTAAGGTACCAAACATACAGAATTACACCTGGCCCCTGAACTCGGCTTTGGACTGTGCAGTCCACTTACATGAGGACTTTTTTCACTAAATACACACTGCAGGACCACACGCTCCAAAGCTGGTTGAATCCTCATGTGTGGCACCAGGATACGGAGGCCGACTGTAAAGTTACACTCGGACTACGACTGTGCAGGGGTCGGCGCCCCTGACCCCCACGTGGCTCAACGCTCAACTGTACACTACCATTTTCAGTGCTTCAAATCATCTCGCACATTATACACACCTTTAAAATGGAAAGTGGCAGTGACTTTGTCTTCAACAAGTGGGCCACCAGGTGAACCAAATTAGAGAAGTTAGTGGCTGGTAGAGTTTCTAAGTCCCGAAATTTGTCCCATATGCTGAACTGGAATGTCATCTAATATAAAACAAAGGAAAAAAAAAATAAATTCAACAAATTATTAGAATAAATCACTAAAAATATAATCCAAAGGTACTATACTTATTCATTTACTTAAAATATCCTAAAAATCAAGACCTTTTAGAAGCAACTACACTCTCCTTTCCTATATACAGTAGTTTGAAATAGCTTCACAGTAATTTCTTTCTATTGCAGTATTTTCCCTTAAATCAGCAGAAACATTAGAAAAAGATGGTGCAACATAAACCAGAGGCACTCGCCGATTAAGCAGGTCGTGACCCCTCATCTGTGACAGGGAAAGGTGACATGGGGACACGGCTCAGGTGGTGCCCACCCTCTGCACACAGCTCTTGGCCGGGGTGGCCCCTGACCCAGGGCCCACATCCCAGGTGGGCCAAGCCAGCCAGAGTGGTTAGAGAGGAGAGTGGGACACAGGCAGCCTGCCTCCCAGCTGTCACCTGAAAGCTCCTTGCGTAGTCACAGAACTTGCCCGCCAGGAACGCGTAGAAAGGGTTGTACGTTCTCTCTTGCAGACAGCAGTCTATGAGGACGTGAACGATTTCTCTCTCCTGCTGATCCTTAAGCCCCAGCCTGTAAGACAGGAAGAGCGAGGACTAAACCTCCAATTTGCCAAATTTTAACAGCTTTAAGGCAGAAATCTTTCAGAGGAACATATCCTGCCTGGCAGTTTGGTTAAGTGGGCCGGGTAGCAGGACTGGAGCTCCAGGCCCGGCCCCAGCCTCTGGCCTCAGGGTTTCCAACAACGTGGCAGAATGAGGTGACCCCAGGCTCTACAAAGGCCTGTCACTGGTGACCGACCGACTAGAAACAGGGCCTCAGCTGTGGGCCCTTCTTGTTTTTTCTTTTTTCTAAAACGTATGGTCTGGTTTGCAAAATCTGGTTTGGTTTGTAAAAATCCATCCTTTTAGTGCATAGTGTTGACTTTGGACAAGGATTCGTAGCCCTACAGCATTTCCCCTGCATTTCCTTCTGAATTTGAAGCAAATAAAGGAAAATTAATTATTAGACTTTTTAGACGTACTTTGTACACAGATGCTTTTCAATCTCATTACAACTAATTACAGAAGTTGTAATATAATTACAACTAAATTAAACAGGAAGTTTAATTTAGACGTAATCGGAAAGACAACTTTAACAGGAAGGTTTTAACCAACTCATGACAAACAACAGCCACTGGGAACTGTCAGGTGGTCACCTGATTTTTTCCTATCAAAACAGATCATAAACTGTCCTAATCTGGAGCTACCAGCGGTCAGTTAGCAGGAGCTGGACTACAGCCCGTGGCGCGGGGCAGCGGGTGGGAAGGGGCAAGGCCCCGGCCTCCACGACATGGCACCCAACTCAACAACAGAGCAGAGGCTCGCACACAGGCTTACTTCAGGAGCTTCTCGAATGCGTCCAGAAAGTCTTCACTAGTCATAACTGTACAAAATATGTTTCTCCTGATGTCGGTGTTCATTCTCTGCTTTCGGGCGAGCTCCAGTATCTTCGAGCTAACCTGGCAAGAGGGACGACCGGGCGTAGATCATACAGACGTTTCAGTGAATGTTGTTCTTTGGTTTAGCGTAATTACTAAGTTTCTAAGAAGTAATACATGTAATTCTGTGGCTTGACCCAAGGCTAACTGTAAGGTACGCGTAAATACATGTATGTAAACGCGGAACCTTTATTCTTGAGCAACCCCCCCCGACACACCCCCATAAAGGAAAAACAGCAAGAGGCAAAGCAAGCCCACGAGGAGAAAACCGCTTGATCTGGGAGGCTTTGTGGGAGCAGTGGGTCCGCCAGTCCAAGTACCAGTTGAATGAAGGAGAGGTAAGCGCTGCAGCTGAGGGGAGAGGGGCCAGGACGGCCAGGAGGGCGGGGAGGCCAGGATGCCTGAGTGATCGTCCTGCGTTGCCCTCACTCCGCTAAACGTTTAAGTCCCTTTCCTAACATTTTGAGACTTTAAAAGGAAATAACAGAAATGGAATTAAATGCTATCACAAAGCAGTAGCTATTTCTATAAGGTCTTCAAATAAACCCAGGGGAAGCCGCGTGGGGACACAGGTCACACGCTAGGTGGTGGCGAGCACGGGCCGCGTACCGTCCCCGTGAGCTGCTTCCGCGGGGTCTTCTGCTGACTGCTGTCGATCATCGGGGCGCCACTCCACGCGGACCCCACGATCCACCAGCGCCCAGTCCGCTCGGCGTTCAGGACGCTGTCCCAGGAGACGCGGAGCTGAGTCTCTGTCCCTGAGCCAGCGCCTCGCAGCTGATTGAGAAAACAGCAGCCAGTGGAGGCCGCGGCACCTCAGAGCCTGGGCAACAGCGACCCCAGCTCTTTCCAGCTCGGGTAACAACGTTTCTGGTGCGTGAAAGCTGTGATGGGTCACTGACAGGTGGGACAGTTAACCAGTCAGGAATAATGCCAAAGTTCGAGGTAAACTCTCAGTGTGTGTGTGTGTGGGCTTTGTGGGTCTATCATCCAAAACACTGGTCTGAGAACAGCTGTCACGGGGCGGGGGTGGGGAGAGAGGCTCAGACTCGGGCAGGAGGCGCGCCCCAAGGGCCGGCAGTGAGGACTCCACCAGCAGGGGCCTGGGACCTGCCAGAGGAGGTCACTCTGGGTCTGACTGGTGCCCGGGCCGAAGGGCACGCCTGGGGGCCCCACGCTGAGAAGCTCTGGGGAGCTTAAACAGATGAGCCCCCCCACTCCCCAGGCTGGCCTCTCTGATCCTGGTGGGACCCCGGCCCGGGCCCTGTTCCAAAGTGATCAGAGGTCCTCCCGCGATTCTCTGGCGCGGCCGAGGGCAGAGGGCTCAGCGTGGGGCGCACGCAGCTCACACGGAGGGTCGCCCCACAGAAACGTGCAGTTGCCTTTCATATCTGGGAACCCCCGCTAACCGGACGGGCACCTGATCTGTGGCTCCACCGCCCTCCAGAACTTCATGGGGGTTGGCGCAGACCCGGCCGCCTGCGCAAATGAGCCCTCACCCCGCCCAGGGGTTCCCATGACACCTCCCATGAAGGAGGGTGCCTACCAGGGCTCTCTGCAGCTTCCGCAGCCTCTCCAGGGGCTCGGGGTCGTAGCCCGGGATCTTCCGCATGTCGTTGTTCTTCAGGGCCAGCAGCGTCTCCAGCATGAAGCGAACCTGGAGACAGACGGGAAAAGCCATTATCTCAAATGCCAGAAACCAACGATGCTTCACCGTGGGGAGAAAGACACCGCCTCTGCGCACATGGTCACCGCAGCCGAGGACGGGGCAGGGGCGCCTCTGGGAGAGGCCGCACCGACCTCAGCAGCCGCCCAGGCCTCCCCGGCCCAGAACAGAAATGCCTCCCCCGCCCCGCAGGCCGAGAACACGCCCGGGCTGCGCGCCCTTCCGCCCCCACCGGCCCCCGGTCTCAGTCGTCCTCCTCCCCCACCACGTCTGCAACCCCTTCCCACTCCTGGCTTTTTGCTTTCCTAACTTTTAAACTGGAAATGACATCGTACTTAGAGAAGACTTTCAAGAACAGCACAAAGACTTCCCACAGACCCTGTCTGAGATTCCCCCCAAAGTTCACTTCAGCTGAGACATAACTCACATGCCAAGCGTCCACTGGGCACACTCGGGGCTGTGCAGCCGTCACCACGATCAGTTTTAGCACGTTTCCATCAGCGCTCAAGGACTCCAAACCCACCCAGTCACTCCCCAGCCCAGCTCCTCCAGCTTCAGGCCAGCCCGAGCCAAATGCCTGTGTCTGCCGTGTCACCCCTGAGCAGTCAACACAGGGACAGGGTCTTCGCTGGGACCCGCCCCCATGATCTTCCTCTCCCACCTGGAGCCGCCCCCCGCCCCCTTACACAGCAACTCCACCACCACCACCTCTGCGGCCCCCAGGACCCTCAGGGGGCTCGGCCCACACCTCCCTCCTCACAGCTAACCCGAGCCCGCACCTCAGCATTTCAAAAATGGGCCAGTCTTCCTGCCCAGTCTGTGTCTCCTGAACAAACTACTGCCCACCTGCAGGCCCAAGCTGGTACCTGGGGTGACCTCTGACCCCGCCCTCTCTCCCCTTCCCTCCACCAAGTCTGGCCACTTCTGCGTCCTAAACCCACGTCCACTGCAACTCTGCTGATCATCGCCCCACCCCCCGAGGTGGCTTCTCTCTCTTTCCTACGCTGTAGCCAAAGTGACCTCAGCATGAAAACCTGCTCAGAGCCCTTCATGTGCCTCTGGGATAGAAATCCAGTTCCCTGCGAGGTTTATGAGGCCCCGAGGCCGGCCCCTGCCCTGCGCCCCGATGCCTCCCCACAGGGACTCTTTCCTTTTTCCTCAAATGAGCCCTCGCCCCGCCCAGGGGTTCCCATGACTCTCCGTGCCCCTCAGTCTGCAGACCAGCAAACAAGGTAGCCACGAGTCCCACTTTCCAGACGGGGAAACCGAGGCCTGGAAGCCTTGGTCCCTTCGCTGCCGAGTGGAAGAGCCAGAAGGCCGAGCGGGCTAACCCCGCGCCCCTCGCCCCAGGCCTTCCCAGTAAACCGCTTCTGAATGGCTGAATGTTACGTAGATCGATTCTTAAATTCACAAGAGTAAAGACACGAGGTTCACTCACACCATGAAGATGAAACCACAAAACCAGATGAGGCAGAAGATAACAGGGATCATTACGAGACGAAATGCACTATTTACCCCAGATACTCATGTCTAAGTTCTGGTCAGTGTGAGCGTTTAGGCAGTTAGGAAGCAGGTCACGTGACGCACTCATACCCTGGTCTGGTCCCGGAACTCGCCGCCTGCCCTGCTGGCTTTGGCCTGGGCCTCAGTGATCAGCTCCTTAAGTGACAAAGCATCATCTTTTCTCAAGGAGAAGCCCACATTTCTCAGCATTAACAGGATCAGTTCGATATCTTTTTCTGTGAAAGTTCCAGTAAGTTTTCTCAAAATGTCAAAGATGAGGAGAGACTGCACCACGCGGAAGTTATATAAATGGGCGATGATGGCGAACAGGTTGTCACACTCTTTCCCGTCACATCCGCTTTTATAGACGTCAGCAAACTTCCTCACCACAGCCTCCAAAAAGTGCGCACCGACCTGGATGAAGAACAGAAAAAACATTACTGCAAACGTGTAAGAATCAAGTTAGCAAGTCATTCTCAGGGGTCCTTCTTCTTTTAACTTCAACGCACGTTGAAAGAATTAGTACTTTTAAAATAAACACATAAAACGTACATGTGGCAGGATACGAACTCCAGCAGGGCAAAACCTCTAAAAACACAAGTCTGAGTGCCCAGTGCTTTACAGAGGAAAACACCACACCACACACGACACAGAGCGGGGTGCCCAGTGCACACCTTCCCTCAAAGTGCACCTTCTTGTCCTTAAAATCAACGAGGTGCTGTTTCTGACCTGCAGCCATTCTGGTTCCTTGGAAAAATGAAATCCTTAAGAACGTTAAGGGCACATCCGTATCTCTAAAAATGCACTACTATCTAACACGGCTCACTTCTCCAGCTTGGTTGGGCCTGGAGGGAGAAGACGGGAGTGGGCGCCCGGCGGTGGCAGAGCGATGGCGACTCTCCAGCTGAGACATGGGGACGCAGATCCCCACAGCCGTGCTGGACCCTTGAAGGCGGACCGGGCCCAAGAGTCACCCAGCGACAGAACTAGAGGATGTGGCCACTCACTGGATGGGAAAGATCAACCTTCTGTGTAACAGCAGCTGATCGAGCTTCTGACGGGGATGGTTCATCTGTGAGCAGCAGCAGAAGTGCGGGCTGGGTGAAATCACTGTAACCTACAGGGCTTCCCCGCCGTCCAGTGGTTAGCGCTCCGCACTTCCACCGCAGGGGCACGGGTTCAAGCCCTGGTCAGTGAACTAAGATCCCACATGCCGTGGGGCAAGTAAGCCCGTGCTCCAGAGCTCCTGCGCCACAACTAGAGAGAAGCCCGCGCGCTGCAATGAAGATCCCACGTGCTGTGACTAAGACCCGACCCAGCCAAATACACAGATAAATAAAAATAAATTTCAATAAAATTTTGACAGAAAGCTCTTACAATATGACCTCGGCTAGAGGAGATCGTGGCCCAGAGGTTTCTCTAGGGAGGGTGACGGAGGCTGCAGTGGGAGGAAGGGCGGGACTCCAGCCACGCAGAGGCTCACAAGCACCACCTTGGTGAGCACTCCTGCAGCCAGGCTCCTGCACGCGCTCCCAGCCTGAAGCCGCCAGACCAAGCCCCCAGGGGAGGGTGGGCAGGCAGGTCGCCAGGTGGCTGGCCTCCCGGCCCAGCACTGCCCTCACTGCTGAGCCTCTAGCAGATGGAAGGAGAAGCCCTTCTAGCAAGTCTGTGCTCTTCAAAGTAAGCCCCGGACAGGGCCACTCTGTAAGACCCCAAATGGTTTTCAAGACCATCATCGTGAGCAAGTCCTACAAAAGCGGGAGGGGTGTGAAGAGCGCGCGGCATGGGGAGGCAGGGCCCCGGGACCGTCCACAGCCCGGCCTTCAGGGGCTTTGCTGTGTTTGCAAAGTGGGGCTAAGTAAATACCTGCCCCACTCATCCTGCTGGGAGTCCCAAGGACTTACACCAGGGGATCAGACTTGCAGTGACATTTTGCTGCCGAGGCCTGTTCTTGGGAGGAGGGCAATCAGAAGGCAGAGAAGCTCAACACCACCACTAAAAGATACTGTCCCACGTAAAGATCCTAAGGGATCGTCAAGTTCTCTGGTGAATATGAAGGTCGTCTGGAAAATCACACCTCGCTGGCCTCCTCACCCACTCATGCGTCTACCTTCGTGTAAAGTCCTGTAACCAGGCCGATGTCCCTCAACAACCCTGCAAGCAGCCACACGGAGGGAGTGGATGCTGACCAGGAAGGTTATGATCTCACTGTGGGAGGTGATAAAAGAGGACCCGGGACGAGGTGGGCCTCCCTGATGCCAACACAAGGGTCACTGACCAAGGACCAAGAACATGGGGCGGGCCGGATGGCACGGGGATGCTATTTCCTCAGCAGCACCTACTGGGTACCAGGCACCGCACAGGAGGTGCTTTAGACACGCTGTCCACTGAATCCCGACAAAGGCCCCACTTCACAGACACGGGCAGGTCTGTGGCCCACCCAGGGGCACCAAGGCTCCAAGCCCAGGCACTGTCATGTGTCCCCTTGCTTCATGCCCAGTTTTACCTCACATTCTGATGGCCTCTCGCCCAACACAAAGCCCTGTGCTCTGAACACCTGAAACAGTCACTGTTACCGTGGGGAATACAGAGAAGATGAAGGCAAGTCCACGATGTCAGTCCAGAGGGACAGAACTAACAGACAATAAGGTCATGTCAGAAAGGACCAAGCGCAAAAGCAGAAGTTGGCCAACATCACGTAGCTGCCGAGCGTGGTTTAGGATGATACAATACAGACAAGGTGGCCTTGAGCCGTGTCAGCTGATCACTGACACAAGCAGCACTTGGACAGCTAATGGCTGGAGAGAGGCAGCCCTACCTCGATGCCAACTGTGCAGTGAAGAATGCTGACCAGGAGGACATGCTCCATCACCAGCCTGGCGGGCATGGCCGCGTCCGGGGCGCAGGCGCTCAGGAGGACGCCCGTGAGAGTGTCATTCATGTCCTTCCTGCTGTGGCCCATGTACAGCTCCTCCAGCTGGCCACTGATGGAGGCCAGGTTCGGCTCACTCAGCCTGCAGACAGTTGGAAAGACAGAGCGACAGTGCTGTTTCAAATCAAGAACTGTCTTATTAGGTCAATTAAAAAAATTGAAAAAGTTATTAATACTTCCAATAGATCCTCTTTTGTGTACGTATTTGACCCATGAACAATTCTTATCCTGTCCCAATAATCCAGTATATATGTACATAACACAGAATCTTCTGGAATCTTCAAATAACATTAACTGCTGTCCTTCCAGCTGAAATGCAGCCACAGTAAGGCACATGCAGGATTCCCTTCAAGACCACGGAGACTGTGATGAGGATACTCCACTGATATCCTTACCTGATCTCCCCAGGCAGAGGGAGGGAACCATCGTTAGCACATCCGTATGTACTGTTGGAAAAAATCCCAACTTTTCCATTTTCTGCTGGCACAAAAATCTTTTATTTCCTAACGTGGAGATAAGGGCTCTACTGGGTGGGGATGGGAGGACGTATATGCACTGCAGCTGTGCTAACTCTGAACATCAAATGGCATGTTCAGTAAAATTCCAGGATGCACCAAGAAGAGTGTTTTAACTAAAAAGAAATTAAAAAAAAAAAAAAAGGGCAACGCAGGCTTTGGTTTAATTCCCAGAACGATTCCTGTGTTTTTAGAAGAGAGACAACCTCTTGAAGTGACACAATACACTGCCTCGAGGTTACCTGTTAATCAGACCTTTGACCTGTTTCTTGAGCCTCTCTAGTTCTTCCTTTTTCTGGGCATCCACTGTCTCCTCTTCTCGCCTCACGTGGGGTGGGATGTACTTTCCACCATTTTCACAAAGACTCTGCTTGAAAGGACAGAAATAAATTACAAAAAAAGTACACTGACTACACCCCACCTTTCCCCTTGCTACACTCACACTTAGATATTAAATTCCCAAGAACTGGGAGAGCCTGTCACTACTGACTACGGCTGCTTCATGAGCATCAGCTATTTCCCGAGTGCCCACCCTAGTCCTGGACACGCACGCCACGGCCCAGACGATGGACATCATTATTTACATTAACATCAACACTACATTTCATCACCTCGCTTTTCCCTCTGTAACCCTTCAGACTTGGCTGCGCCCCCCGCCCCCTTGTCTACCCGACAGAGCCCTGTATTCTACACTTCTGCCAGCCTCAGTTCACAGTAGGCACGGCAGCACACAAACACCTAAATTAAGTGCATCACCAGTTTTGGAGAAAAAGCGGTCCAAAGTAATTTCAAACCTGTCAAAACCAATATCTAAATTTTTTTTTTTTTTTTTTTGCGGTATGCGGGCCTCTCACTGTTGTGGCCTCCCCCGTTGCGGAGCACAGGCTCCGGACGCGCAGGCTCCGGACGCTCAGGCTCAGCGGCCATGGCTCACGGGCCCAGCCGCTCCGCGGCATATGGGATCCTCCCAGACCGGGGCACGAACCCGTATCCCCTGCATCGGCAGGCGGACTCTCAACCACTTGCGCCACCAGGGAGGCCCCAATATCTAAATTTCCATGATAAAATCAAAATCAACCCACTGCTCACTATTTTCTAGATTTTCAACTGAAAGGATTACGAGTCATCACCAACGACCAACACTCCCTGACAAGCCTTTAGGAGACAGACATTTGTAAGGCGTGCTCCTTGTTGTCAGGCTTTAAGCTTAGCTGGAGAAAGCACATTTTCATACACAGAAACTTAATCTTGAGACACCCGTTAGTATGTCAGTTACACCTCCACAGGCTGTGAAAGAGACTTGGGAAACGGTCAAAACTTAAAGTGCTAAGAGAAAACTGATAGCACTTGAGCACTGCTCACAGAGTGCCAGGTGCTAAGACACCAAGGACAGAAATGAAAGACCCTCCATATCCTTCAGGAGGGGAAAGATCCCCAAAGATGTCTGACCTTAACAGATAAACACAAACAGTGAGAAACCGAGGAAAGGCCTTGCAGACAGAAGAAATAATATACTCAGAGGCAGAAGGGTGAAATGGTGAGAAGTGGAGAAGGAAACACAAGCAATGCCATAAGGCCGCCTTCAAGGTGCGTGTGCAGGTTAAGCTGTTTTAACAGGCAAGGGGTCGGCGCGTGAGGCCTTGTCTGCTCTGCTGTGGGTTCTAAATCTGGTCGTCACTGTGAGACTGTATCCAAGGGAGTCTCGGAGATCAGCTCTGTGTTTTAGAAGGATCCACTCCAGGAGCAGCTGGACAGAAAAAGGACTAGGTGTGGGCAGAGGGGACGCAGGGGCGAAGCAGGAGTCCCCAGGGTACACGGGAGGTGGGAACAAAGCTTGGGGGAGGGGAGTCAAAGTCAGGTTTGGAGGCTGAGGCAGTAAACCGAGTGAGGATGTGGCCTTGGGACAACGGTGGGAACGGCCGGCAAGTCCCTGGGATAGAAAGGTCTCCAGGGATGTTTTCTCCCTGTCTCTTTATTGTGGAGATTTAAATAACCCGACCGACCCACGCTCAGCTCAAACAATTATCAATACATCAACTGTGTCACTTCTGTCCCATGCTCTGCCCCCACCCGTTATTCTGGAGGAAATCCCAGAGGACTCAGATTGTTCACAATCTCATACCGTATCGTTTGCGTCAACATCCTCTGCGGAACTTTCACTCCTCTCTTCATCTTCGGCAAAACGGACTCTCTTCTTCCTCCCTTCCTCCTTCGCTCTCCCTTCCGCTCCTCCGGCTTCTAGCTGTCCCTCTCCTGCATCCTGCTGGCCCCCCTCCTCGCTCTGCGCTCCCGCGTCTGCTTCCCGCTCGCCTTCGTCTTCCACATCCTGCTCCTCCCGTTCGTCCTCGGTGTCACCTTCGGGGAGTGTCTGTCCCGCACTCTCCTCCTCCTCCTCACTGCTGCTTTCATACCAACCACTACTTTTCCCAGAGTCCAGGGCTCCCAGGATGTAGTCGAGCCCATCGCGGGCAAAGCTAAGAGGCACGGAGCTTCCGTCGCCCTTCTTTCTGCGCTTGTTCAACCCGAGGCACCGCTCCAGCTTTCGGATCTCTCGGTCCTCCTCCTCGTTGGCCGCCAGAAGTGCCCGTTTCCGGGCAGCGGCGGCGGCTGCGGGGGCCTTGGTCCTGCCGAGGGGATCCCTGGCCTGGGCCTGGCCGGCCTTGGCCGGAACCGGGGGAGGCCGCAGCCCCTCGGACGGCCGCGAGGCCCGCCGTGGGGACGGCTGGCCGTCCTCCTCCTGCGTCGCCTCCGCCCGGGGGCCGCTCGCTCCCCCGGCTCCGCCACCGCCCGGGCCCGGGCCCTGCGCGGGGCCGGCCGTCCTCTGGAGCCGGCGCGCCTTCCTCAGGTGCCGCTTCTCCTTCCTCAGCTCCCTGCGGCTTTTCCTCCCGCCCGGGCGCACGCGTCCCTGAGCCCGGGACTCCTCGCGGCCGCCGGGGGTCTCGCCCTCCGAGGTCGCCTGCACGAACTCCTCCACTGCTAGCTTTAGCCGCTTCAGGGCCCCCTCCCCGCCGCCCCCAGGCCCGCGGCGCGGCCCGCGCCCGGCTCGGCGCTTTCCGCGGGCCATGTGCCCCCGGAAACCGCTCGAGAACGGGGCAGCAGCTCTCGTAGACGTCACTACTTTCCAAGACGCGCCGACGCGCGACTTCCGGTCGGGGCCAGACTTCCGGGCGGAGAGCGGCGCGCTGCGCGGGGCGGGGCGGCGCCCCCTGCTGGCGGGAGGGCGGCAGCGCAGGGAGCCGCACGGCATCAAACGGTGCCTGCTCTTAAAAAGCTGTAAACTTTAACTTCCGAATGAGCACAAATACATTCTCGTTTAAAAACGAAAACTTTAGAGATTATGGTAAAGAAGGTTCCTAACGACGTTGCAGAGTAGTAACCACGCTTACGGGGTAGGGGTAGGGGTGGGGGTGGATCCTTGCGGACGCGTGTGCGGGTGGAGCCATGGGAGCCACGCGGTGTGTTGCTGCGTGTTGCTCACGGGAAGCTTGGTCCTGAGCTCACTGCTCCTTTCACTCAACCTCAGGCCTCAGGTCCCTCCGAGCTCCGCGTAATGACGCACCTGTCCCTTATTAGGATTGCTGGGATTCCCTGGGATGATGTTCCCTGATTACCGGTCCATGAACAGCCGCCCCCTGGGGTGACTGGTACCCCACCCCCACCCTCGAGTTCAAGTCCGCTGGAATTTGTGGACGTGCCCTTGTGTGGAAATAGGGACTTTGCAGATGCAAAGTTAGGAGAAGGCCTTGCTGGATTGGGCAGGCCCTACATCCAAAGACAGGTGTTCTTAAGAGGGAAATTGGGGCTCACAGCTCACACACAGGTAGAAGGCCATGCGATGCCCGAGGCAGCGATGGCGGAGATGCTCCTCGAGCCCAGGGACTCCAAGGATTGCCACATCAGAAGCTGGAGGAGGCCTGGAGCAGGTCCTGTCCTGCAGCCCTGGGAGGGACCCACCCGGAGGGACCCACCCCGCCTACACCTTGATTTCCGACTCTCAGCCTCAGGACCGAGACTCTATATGTCTGGGGTTTTTTTGGGTTTTTTAAAATTTATTTATTTTTTTGCTGTGTTGGGTCTTCGTTTCTGTGCGAGGGCTTTCTCTAGTTGTGGCAAGCGGGGGCCACTCTTCATCGTGGTGCGCGGGCCTCTCACTATCGTGGCCTCTCTTGTTGCGGAGCACAGGCTCCAGACGCGCAGGCTCAGTAGTTGTGGCTCACGGGCCTAGTTGCTCCGCGGCATGTGGGATCCTCCCAGACCAGGGCTCGAACCCGTGTACCCTACATTAGCGGGCAGATTCTCAACCACTGCGCCACCAGGGAAGCCCCTATATGTCTGTTTTAAGCTGCCTGGTTTGTGGTGTTTTGTCAACTGGGTGATTTGTACCGGGAAACGAATACAACAGACGGGAAGTTGGGAGCTGGGGACCAACAGTACTCAGGGCTTAATGGTGACCAGCAAAGAAATCTTCCTGGAGGGACCAGAGTGACACCTGGATGGAAGTTCAAGCCAGGGCTCCGGGCTCGGTTCAGACCCTGACCTCACTGTTGTGTGACCTGCTCAACCCACTGAGACTCAGCATCCCCGTCTGCAGAGTGGGGTGATCAGAGTGCCCGTCCCACAGGGCTGTCATAAAATTAATCAGATTTTTTTTTTAGGTAAGAAGTGGATTTATTTATAGAGAAAAACACTCCTCAGAAGGTGAGAAAGGCCCCAGGGTATGGTGTTGTCAGTTTTTATGGGGGTGCGTAATTTCATAGGCTAATGAGTGAGAGGAATATTCCAGCTATTTTAGGAAGGGGTGGGGATTTCCAGGATTTGGGCCACCGCCCACTTTTTGATACTTATGGCTGGCTTTGGAACTGTCGTGGTGCCTGTGGGTGTGTCATTTAGCTTGCTCATGTGTTACAGTAAGCGTGCACTGAGGCTCAAGGTCTAGTGGAAGGCGACTTGTCCGCCATCTTGGACCCATTTGGTTCTAATCAGTTTATGTCATGTCCTCAGGCTATGTCATTCTTGTGCCCTGCCCCCTCCCCTCCTGCTTCATCCCCGCCCCACCCCGCAGAGATTTTACTCCCATATTCTTATGGGAAGCTGAAGGGCAATGGTCTGTCTTCTGTAACTGCTTCAAGCCTGGGTAGGGGCGTTGACCCTGCCTGTCAGGGAGTAAAAATCTCTGGGTGCCTGATCTAGGGGCCCCAGGGGCAGGACAGCTCCTTGTTTTAAGTCATATGGGCTGTATTCCTTGCATAGCCATCATCTTGCTGTGAAACTGTTGTAACTGCTTCCATAGCCTTTCTATGAATCTCCTTGGTGATGAAGCACTTTTTGTAACAGCATCAGAGTACAAAAATATCTATAAATAACAAAGGACTTAAAGGGCATGGTTAAACATTTGATTACAGGGCTTCCCTGGTGGCGCAGTGGTCAAGAATCTGCCTGCCAATGCAGGGGACACGGGTTCGAACCCTGGTCAGGGAAGATCCCACATGCCCCGGAGCAGCTAAGCCCGTGTGCCACAACTACTGAAGCCTGCAGGCCACAACTACTGAAGCACTCGCGCCTAGAGCCTGTGCTCCACAACAAGAGAAGCCACTGCAATGAGAGGTCTGCGCACCACAACAAAGAGTAGCCCCCACTTGCCACAACCAAAAAGAAAGCCTGTGCACAGCAACCAAGACCCAACACAGCCAAAAATTAATTAAAAAAACCCCAAACATCTGCTTACAGTGTAATCGATAAAGAAACATGGTTACAATAAGCAGAATTACGAATGATTACATTTAACTTAACATACCAAATAATCCTAGTTAAATATTTCTCTTTTTTTTTTTTTTGTGGTACGCGGGCCTCTCACTGTTGTGGCCTCTCCCATTGCGGAGCACAGGCTCCGGACGCGCAGGCTCAGCGGCCATGGCTCACGGGCCCAGCCGCTCCGCGGCATGTGGGATCCTCCCGGACCGGGGCACGAACCCGCGTCCCCTGCATCGGCAGGCGGACTCTCAACCACTGCGCCACCAGGGAAGCCCCAAATATTTCTCTTTAAGATACCTCAGGGGCCCTCTAAAGTACCTCAAAGTTAGCTGGAATTCAAAAAAAACTTAACTAAAATTTGATATTTGGGAACTTTGTCAAAAAGTTTTAAAACACTTGGTCAAATAAAATCATAGGTCACTATGAGACAATACTTATTCCTTAACCAAAGTTACAAAAGATCTCAAAAGCAAATACAGATCACTTAAAGGCAAAGAAACTCATACTATTTATTAAAAGCAGCATTTCAAGAAGACTTTGGAGGGAGAAACCAAATCGAGTCTTGTCCCAGCCCACTCCCAACAAAATCCACTTACCCAACTAAATTTAATCCAATCTTAAAAAATCCTAATCATGGGCTTCCCTGGTGGTGCAGACGTTGGGAGTCCGCCTGCTGATGCTAGAGGATACGGTTTGTGCCCTGATCCGGGAGGATCCCACATGCCGCTGAGCGGCTGGGCCCGTGAGCCATGGCCGCTGAGCCTGCGCGTCCGGAGCCTGTGCTCCGCAACAGGAGAGGCCACAACAGTGAGAGACCCTCGTACCGCAAAAAAAACAAAAAAAAACAAAAACAAAAAAACTGATCATGCACAACTCTTTTCAGTATTTTTTTTCTCATTCCTCCTACCTTCTTTTACTGAAAACATACATCTTACTTTCCTTAAACGTTTTTTTCCACATTGAGTTACTTTTCTTGTTGACAAATTTATAACAGATAAAGGTTTTATTTGACCTCCAGTAAACCGAGGTACAACAGAAATGTTATACTCAACATTGATGACTCTAAAGACATGTCTATGTTAATGAAACCAACAAGCTCAAGCCTCCTCCAATATCAGATATCAGTTTAGTACTGAATATTTTCCAGATGACATGGACCTGGAATTCATTCTGGCCAGATTATTTTCTGAGTATATATAAGTGCTTAATTTTTTTAAAAAGCCAATTAAGTAGAGCTCTTTTACGAATTAATTTTTGGCAATACCATACACCGACAACACATGTATAAATACATATGAACACACAAACCAACACAGAGGCCTCATAGTTCCCATTCCAAAATTTCAGTCCTGAGTCAGGTACAACATAAAACCCATCAGTTACAAGGGGTTGGATTCAAATTGGGCTTCTGGCAGATGGAACAAATCAAGGTCACCTATCCAGATGGCTAAACCCTTTTTACTAATGTTTACAGAAAAGACATTTTGGATTTCTATTTATCCTTGACAAGTAAAGTTGTAAGTTACTCTCTTTATTAAAATTTGCATTTAAAAAGTTGGCAGACCGGGGCTTCCCTGGTGGTGCAGTGGTTGAGGGTCCGCCTGCCGATGCAGGGGACGCGGGTTCGTGCCCCGGTCTGGGAAGATCCCACATGCCGCGGAGCGGCTGGGCCCGTGAGCCATGGCCGTTGAGCCTGCGCGTCCAGAGCCTGTGCTCCGCAACGGGAGAGGCCACCACAGTGAGAGGCCCACATACCGCAAAAAAAAAAAAAAAAAAAAAAAAAAAAAAAGATGGCAGACCCCCATCCACCCCCATTTGCACTGAGAAAAGAAATTCTGGAGTTTTGTCTCCTAGAATAAAGATAGAGTGGAATAGAGAGAAAGGAGAGAGAGAGAGAGAGAGACCTACATTATATATGTATATATCTCGAGGGGGGAGAGAGTGGGCAGGCAGGGAGCCAGAAGGAAGCAGGGCTGGGCGGCAGCAGCTTGGACCTTCACCCTGTCCCACGGGGGCCGCTGTGGTGAGGGTCCTGAGGCTGCCACCCACCCTACCCTCCCACCATGCCCACCCACCCTCCGGTGCAGACGCCCACACCCACACTCGGCCTTTCAACTCAAAGGTCCACCTTGGGGGAGGGCCCAAGTGGGGCTCGTGCCTTTGTCCAAATCCCCTTGCCTCGGACCCTGCACTTTGACCCAGGCTGGAGCTAAAAGACCCTCCACCTGGCCCAGCCAGCTCTGTGGGAGGGAGCTGGGGGTCCTGGTCCCAGGGGGCCTCCCTGGTGACATTCCCTCGGGGCCCTGACGCACTCACCGAGACCCCCCCCCATCTCCCTCGGACTCTGGGGCGGGGGTCTGGCTGGAGTCCTTCCAGCCCAGCTGCCAAGTGACCTTGTCCCAGCTCCCTCTCCCCAAGCTGGCTTGAGTGTGCGTGTGTTCGTGCTGAGGTTCTGTGTCATATTGCAAATATAAACAAATAAAGGAAGACAGTTTAAAAAGATAAAAAAAATAAAAAGATGGCAGAGATAAGGGTTCCTGAGAAAACCAGATAGGACATTTGCATCTCAAAGGTACAGGCAAGCTCCGCCTAGGATGACTTTGTTTTCCCTTTGTTTAATACCTGCAAGCCTCTTAAGAGAAATAGGGAAGGGACTTCCATGGTGGCGCAGTGGTTAAGAATCCTCCTGTCGGGCTTCCCTGGTGGCGCAGTGGTTGAGTCCGCCTGCCGATGCAGCGGACACGGGTTCGTGCCCCGGTCCAGGGAGATCCCACATGCCGCGGAGTGGCTGGGCCCGTGAGCCATGGCGGCTGAGCCTGCGCGTCCGGAGCCTGTGCTCCGCAACGGGAGAGGCCACAGCAGTGAGAGGCCCGCGTAATGCAAAAAAAAAAAAAAAAAAAGAATCCTCCTGTCAATGCAGGGGACATGGGTTCAAGCCCTGGTCCGGGAAGATCCCACATGCCGCGGAGAAACTAAGCCCGTGCTCCACAATGACTGAGCCTGCGCTCTAGAGCCCATGCTCCGCGATAGAGTAGCCCCCTGCTCGCCGCCCGTGTGCAGCAACGAAGACCCAACGTGGCCAAAAAAAAAAAAAGATAAAGATAAATAGGGAGAGGTAAAACAAAATTAGTGAGATTTAAAAATTAACTTCTTTCTTTTGTTCCACAATGGAACTGACACCATCCCCCCTGTTCTCCCTAAGCAGCTCTGCGGGGCTCTTGGTTTCTGGTCTGTCCCTCTTCGTCACCTGCACTTTGGGGCTGTGGTCTCCTCACGTGACTACATGTGAGGGCTCGTTTGGAGTATTAACCGCTCCATCACAGGCTGAGATGTGAGCCGTGTCTGATCCGCTCTACATGGAGAGCTCCCCAGACCACTGTGTCCTCAGCTCCTGGAGTTAAGTGATGGGGAGGAAGCGTCTCCCAGCTGGAGCCCCCAAGCCTGGGGCGAGAAGCAGGAGGGGGTGTCCCGGGGCGCGCCCCCCGCCTTCCTGAGCACCTCCTCCCGGGCCCTGGCCGAGGATGTGGCTGATCCCTGCCGGGAGGGAGAGGGAAGGAGTGAGCACTGTGGGCTACACGTCCCCCCAGGTCTCCCCAGGCTCTCGTTCCTGGTAAAGCCCTGCAGCCTGTGACTCTCTCTCATTCAGCAACTTCTCCGGTGCTAATAGCAGCTACCCCGTTTTAACAGGAACCAAATGAATTACATTCACTCATTCCTGCTGGGGGCTCTGAAAGAAGGGGTCTGGCCCCCAGCAGCTGCGCGGAGGCAGCCAGCTTCCAGAATCCTCTGCACCTGCTCCAACCTGGGACCAAGCTTGCTCAGAAGTTTCTCAGAAGCCACGACTTCGAAGACTTCGTGGTAGATTGATGTGGGCAAATCTTGGGGTTCTTTATCAACCCCAAGATCCTAACGTGAAGGAGGACTTTGCAGCGATTCTGGCTGCCTGGCACTTGGAGAAGCTGTGTCTCTCCGAGCCTGGAGGGGTCGGCAGGCGTGAGGGCGCTGGACGGCTGGTACCTTTCCCTGGTCCTGGTGAAAGGGGCTGGCTGGGGAGGAACAGGAGGCTTTAGCATCTGGTTGCAATCATGGAACAGTCCATGAATGACACAGGGGCTGACGCATGTGCAACAGAGGGCCCACGGCAGGTAGTAGGGCAAAACGCTGGCATGTGTGTGCGTGTGTGTGTGGGCAAGAGGGGCTGGAGAAGTGGGCGAGGCCAGGCCTGGTGTTGATGCTGGGACCAGTGGGGAGCCGGTGCGGTGTTCTGGGTGGACACGTGGGTTGGGGGGCGGTAACTGGAATGGGGCTGCGTTTTGAAGCAATGGCCCCGCAGCTGGCGGGGCTGACTGAGGTGGATCAGAATTGATGGGCAGACAGAGGCTGTTGCATCAGACACTTGTTCCCCAGCCTGGAAAAAACTGCTGGTTGCTGACAGCTCTTTAAAATAATAGCACGAATGCTCTATTAAGAGTAATATGATATACAGCTGAAGTGTAACCTTTCACTCTGTGTCTTAGTCCGTTTGGGCTCCTATAACAGAACACCATGACCTGTGCGGCTGAAACTTCAGACATTCGTTCCCCATGGTTCTGGAGGCTGGAAGTCCAAGAACAGGGTGCCAGCAGATCCAGTGTCTGTGGTGACCCACTTCCTGGTTCAGCGATGGCTGTCTTCTCGCTGTTTCCACCCCTGGGGGAGGGGGTGAGGGAGCTCCCTGGGGTCCCATTTATAAAGGCCTAATCCCATCATCAGCACTTCACCCCCATGACCTCATCACCTTGCAAAGACTCCACCTCCTAACACCTTCACTTTGGGGGTTAGGATTAAAAATATGAATTTGGGGGGAAATAAACATTCAGTCCATAATGCTCAGGTTCACAAACATTTTGTTTCAATGTGTCAATTTATTGATTGCTTATTTTAAGATATTGTTTTTCTGGTACAAAAATAATTCATGCTCACCGTAAACCTCAGAAATACCGTAGTTAAATGTGTAATGTAGAAACGGGAAGCCCACCTCAAGCTCTTCCTCCCAGAAATACATTTCCTTCCAGATAGTCAAGGCATACATTAACTTGCATTACGATTACTCTTTACCAAAATAGGACGCATCGCTTTGCAGTTTCCCTTTTGCTCTTGATGATACAGCTCAGGTTTTCTTCCCCACGTCAGAAATCTATGTCCCGACAGCAGCGTTGCCTGGAGGCCTGTTGGAAACGCAGCATCACGGGCCCTGCCCAGACCCCCTGGGCCAGAATCTGCATTTATCAGCCTTCCAGGATCCCGGCAGCCTCTCCAGCACGCTAACACCTGAGAACCGCCGATTCTGGGTCCCTCACTCTTTTCAACGGCTTTATGGGCATAATTTATGTAACCAAGCTGCTAATGGTGAATATTTGTTTCCTTTTAAAAACATCTATGTGTATTTTGCACTATTAAAAAATGCCACAGCAAACATCCCTCTGTGTGTGTGTGTGTGTGTGTGTGTGTGTGTATGTGCGCACAGGACCGGGCAAGGGTTTCACAAGGTTATCATCCTAGAAATGGCTTAGGGAAAGTGTATAAACACATATTTTTGAATTAACAGATAATGCCAAATTTCCAACCCCAAAGCTGTGCCAACCGGTGCTAAAATTGAGAGTGTGAGCGCCTGTCCCCCACACCTCCCCTTTGGTGACCCATCCCAGCTGTTCCTCTCTGCCCATCTGATAGGTGAGAGGTCAGCGACCCCCTTCTTCAGCATCCTCACCACCCAGACTTCCTCCCCAGCAGCCCTCCCACTGACCCTGATGGAGAACATTCAGTCAGACCCAGGCCTGTCGGCTCCTTCCTCTCCACCCTTATGGCCACTGCCCCAGTGCCGGGGCCCTACCTTGGTCCTCTCCAACCCACTGGCAGCCTGGGCGCTCGCTTCAGCCCTTGTGGTCCACCCCCCTGCCCCCTCGTCCCCTCCCTGCCCCCTCCTCCAGGGCTGCTGGGTCTGGCCTCCCTGGCGTCCCACACGCCCTTGGCTGGAACACCCGTCCTCCTCTGCTGCACGAGGCACCTTTGCTGGAGCAGTTTCCCTGCTTACTGCTCTACGTAACCTTCGTCTTAGAGGAATTCTGTGGTCTCCTCTGTGTCTGCGTCTTGCAGCTCAGATTCTACTTCAACTTCCTGCAGCGTGTTTCTATCCCCCAGGGGCTAGTTCACGCAGTAGGCAGTGAACAAATGAGTGAATGAATGAATGAGTAAACGCTTTCAGATCCTACTGGGGCCAAAATGAACTTTCACAGCCGGCACGTCCTCCGTCTTCTCCTTTTGCTACGTTAATTATCAGTGGTGCAGCCGAGCCAAGAGGGGCAGGGGCCAGGTAAGCAAGAGCAAGGGGGTCAGACTGGACCGGGAAGAAGGATGCCCCATGGGAGGGGCTCTAGTGAAACTGGGCCTGAGCCGAGCTTGTCCTCTGGACGGGAGTGTGTGGTTTATTCCGTTAGCTGCAGGGTAGGCTCACCATGTGACACCACTCACAGATGACTATGGAGCTGTCCCTGGGTCACAGACCTGCACTGACATCTCCGCCCAGTAAAGGAAAGGGAAAAAAGTCATAGTTATATGTTGAGATTTTCAGTATTTTTAGTTTATAAGCCAACTATTCATCACATTAAGACACTGATCTATAAATAAATTTGAAGGCAGTGATACATCTGGGTCTTTGCAGGCCTCAAGTTAGGCAATGATCTGTAAATATATTTGTCTGTGTCATTGATCCCTTCTTTATTAATGTCGTGGCTTTCACTGTGGTTATCAATTTCATTCCCGATTACCAAAGTCCTTACAAAACCTTTGTTCCCTGGCGTGGCCTGCATCTGTCAGTGCTTATGCATTTGAGTAACATAAAGTTACATCCACCTCTGGCTGTAGTTCAGATGCGTCGTTAATTTTCATTAGCTCTTCCTGTTCTTTCTATATGCTTCTCCCCATTTTCATTGTGTTTTTCTATTATCTGGAGATGCTTCTCCTATATGGAGTGCACATTACCTAAATGCTCTTGCATTGAACGTAGGTACATTTCCGACATAGGGACACTTTACCTTCTCTGCAAAAGTTAAGCCTATTTTGTTAGTTATGTAAAATTTCTCATTACTTTTTATTACTGTCTCTTTTGTTGTTGATTCTACAGCAGGCTTTATGGTCAGGCAGTCCTGTATCCATGCAGGGCAACCTTAGATGAGGTTTGTTTCCCACGAATATTCTCGCATGAGGCTATCCAGCCTAATGCATTGTGTGGACTGTGACTAGCGAGATGGGACCGAGGATGTCTGCTGTTTTTACGTGTGCTTCTAAATCTCTTTGTCTTTCTAGATGGCTATCATACTTATCTTGATTATACTATATTTTGCTTATATTAGAGCAAACTAGTAAAACTTGAATGCAAAAAAACCTCCCATACTTACAAAAAAGAAAAAAAAACAGAAAAAAGAAAAAACATAAACAAAAAACCTTGAATGCGGCTCTTGCAAATTGCATAAATGCTACTTAGTATCACCACTGGCTACAGGCACCAGCCCTTCCATATCGCTCAGATCACAGACTAAATGCAGACACTGTCTTCTTTAGGAAACCCTGGGAATATAACAACAACCAGGCATATTTTTTTCTTAAGATTTTTTTTTTGATGTGGACAATTTTTATTGAATTTGTTACAATATTGCTTCTGTATTACGTTTTGGTTTTTTGGCCGCCAGGCATGTGGGATCTTAGCTATCCGACCAGGGATCGAACCCGCACCCCCTGCATTGGAAGGGGGAGTCAACCACTGGGCCGCCAGGGAAGTCCCAACCAGGCATGTTTTATTTTTTCTAAATGAAAATAGTTTCCTTTTGACTATGAGAAGTTCAAAGTCACATTTCCAGATAATATCAAAAAGTTTGATAAAGAAGGTTGTAGAAGACACTTTTGTCTGTTCCTCCCCGTGTCCTCCACGCAGCAGGTACCTGGGGCGTCCTGGAGCAAGGGGCTTTCTCTCCGGTCCTGCTGGGGCGGGGAGGTGGGCTGAGGGCTGGAGGGTGGGTACCCCCAGGGCATAGCCCTCGGGCCACCACGGCTTCTTCCTCACCGGACTCGGAAGGCTGCTGGGCATGCGCACCGCGTGCAGCTGCGCACAGCCTCCTCCGGGCGCTCGCGTCCTGGGCCAGCTCCCCACGTCCCCAGCGCACTTCAGGCGTCGGTCCTCAACCAGACCTCACGCACTAAAATCCTCGTCTCAGGGTCTGCTTCTGGAAGATTCCAACTTAACAGAGTAGTCAAAAGAAACAAAACCTGCTGCTAATAATCAAACAACGATCCAGAAGTAACCAAGGGAGAGTATTCTTCTTAATTTTTCTAAACCCGAACTTGGTTTCCTCCTCCCTCAGCCCCAAACTCTTTCTTTTACACACACACACACACACACAGTTTGGGAAAAGGAGGGTGGGGATCCTATTCCATTCCTTCTGTTTCCCGAAGCCCTCGTGTGCCCAGGAGAATGGACCACCGTGCGGATGACGACTGCGTGAGGACCCCAGGAGATGCGCTCCAGAGCCGAGGATGGATGACTCCCCAGAGGCAGGGGTGGTGCGCAGACAGCACCGCCGTGCATTTCAGGTGGCTCCTTCTCCCTCTGTCCCCAGAGCCCACAGAGCTACACCCCAGCTTCCTGTTCGTCCTTCCCTCTGCCTAGTGGGGCCGCCTACCCCCGTGCTCGTGGCGACGCTGCCTCACCCATTTAGCCCCAACCAAATATGACCTCTGTTTTGAAATTGATCTTGAGTCTCTCCTTGCCTTTCCCCAGATGTCCCCCTCACTCAGAATTCCCCAGCACCTGCATGACAGCCCTTGCTTGTCTTCCCCAAGGCTGGGGACCTGGGTCACACTTTTCTGATTTCTCAGGGCCTGGCATAAAGGCCTTCAGAAAACACCTGTTTCTTGGTTGATTGAAGTGGAGAGGTTTTCAGTGCTCACAGCAGCAGAGCTGGGAATCCCTGGTCGAGTCACTTGGATCTCGAGGTTCACGTGGGAAATTGCGGGCTCATTTTGATTATTTCAGTTATCCACACTGCAACACTTTTAGTTCTTCAGGAGAATTTTAAGAGGTCCTTTAAAAAAGCATCCAGGGCTTCCCTGGTGGTGCAGTGGTTGAGAATCTGCCTGCTAATGCAGGGGACACGGGTTCGGGCCCTGGTCTGGGAGGATCCCACATGCCGCGGAGCAACTAGGCCCGTGAGCCACAACTACTGAGCCTGTGCGTCTGGAGCCTGTGCTCCGCAACAAGAGAGGCCGTGATAGTGAGAGGCCCGCGCACCGCGATGAAGAGTGGCCTCCGCTTGCCACAACTAGAGAAAGCCCTCGCACAGAAACGAAGACCCAACACAGCCAAAAATAAATAAATAAACTAATAAACTCCTACCCCCAACATCTCCCTAAAAAATAAAAAAATAAAACATCATCACTGGTCTTGCAGTAAACTCCTGTGCTAATGATATTTAGCACATAATGAACTTTAATTTTTCCCACGTCAGTCACAATAAGCATGGCTCACATTCATGGCGTGTTTGCCATGAGGCAGGCACTAGTCTAAGCTTTTAGAAACACATCAATTCACTTAGTGTCCCCGAGATCCCAGGAGGCTGCAGGATGGGTGTGCAATAGACACAGAATTGCAGTTGCCCCTCACCTTGCTGGTGCGGGGGTGGCAGAGCTTCAGCGAGTCAGCGCGGAGAGTGCTCGCCGCATCTCCCTGGCAGGCTACCCATGACTCCAGCGAGGCGTTTCCAAGTGTTCCCTGAAGGATAAAGAGCTGCACGAATGGTGTCGTACTGTTGAAAAATGGGCCCCTCTAAAAATACTTATCATTTGTATTCACCCAGCAAGACTGCTGCTACAAAGCATCTTTCTTATGTTGCTTCCATAACATTTAAACTGCATTTGAAAAAAAAAAAAGACAAAGAAATAGTAACTACCCAGAAGAAAACCAGTATCTGTCACCTGGCAAGCAATTTTATTGGACGTTGGACCCGTGGCTTGGGAGATCTGGGACTATGTGTAGACAGACTAATTTTCCTATTAGCATAGAGTGAATCTTTAGCCCCAAACACTGCCTAAACATGAGCTTTTAAATGAGGCGTGTTTTAAATAGCATGGTTGAAAAAGACACAGCAGTAAATCAAAAGGCCATTGTAAATCAAGGTCTCACATTACCCAACCTCGTGTCTCCTTTGTGAAATGTGTGATTAATCTTCCAGTTGCCTGGAAAGTGATCCTTCCTGTTGGAGAGATGGAGCGTGGCTCTGAAGGTCCCTTCACCTTGGCGACGCTTATTAGGCCTGATTTTGATCCAGCCACCTGCCACCTTCCTGAAGACCACAGAGACCTGCCCATGTTCTGTCATTCAGAGCAATTTATACAGGTTTTCAAAGAGTGGGCATCTATACCAAGATGCATTTGCTTCTTTTGTCTTATTTCTGGTCAGTTGGGAATAGCTGGCTTTTGCCACGAGAAAGGCATTTCTCTGATTGCAAACTTTGTGCCACCACTAGAGTTTTGTTTATTTTTAAATAAATTTATTTATTTATTTTTGGCTGCGTTGGGTCTTCGTGGCTGCATGCAGGCTTCCTCTAGTTGTGGCGAGCAGGGGTTACTCTTTGTTGAGATGCGCGGGCTTGTCATTGCGGTGGCTTCTCTTGTTGTGAAGCACGGGCTCTAAGTGCGTGGCCTTCAGTAGTTGTGGCTTACGGGCTCTAGAGCGCAGGATCAGTAGTTCTGGTGCTTGGGCTTAGTTGCTCCGTGGCATGTGGGATCTTCCCGGACCAGGGCTCGAACCCATGTCCACTGAATTGGCAGGCGATTCTTAACCACTGCGCCACCAGGGAAGTGCCCCCACTAGAGTTTTACAATATCAGGTGTTCACCCTGAGAGCCCAAGAGTAAGAGTCTCCATCCAGCATCTGCTGCGGGGTGGGAAAGGGCAACTATCTGGGGTTGGTGTCGGTCAGGGCTTATTTTCAGGATTTTACCCGGAAAACGAGGCAAGTCTAACATTTCATTTCTCAGTTAATTTCCCCAAGAAAATAAATAGAAAACAAATTATTTAATTTGAGTGTATTGTAATTTAATACTCCCAGCTACTGTAATTTAACAGTCCCAGCTAGCGAGCATTCACTTATACTTGATAGAGCAGTTGATTGAAAATAGTGTAGAACTTTTCACAGCATTTATTGATCTATTTCTGGCATATGAATCCTCAGACAGGAACTGTCTATGGGCGAGATTTTACGACCTCAATATAGATCCAAAGCTTTTAATGCACCTTTTGCCTTTATCATAATGTCACTGAGGAAATCAGAGTGGGGAGGAATGGCCTCCTGACATCAAATTCCATGTTTAATTATGTTAAGATGGTTCTGTTTTACACAGTCCTTACATTTAAAGATTTCAGAATAGTTCTTAGCTGATCTGGTCACGTGGCCTCTAAAATTAAATAAACAGGAAATCCTCCTTCGTGTGGATGATGCAGAACTACTGCTGTGTTCCCAGGGGCCTCAGGACACAGCTAAACCTACCCATCAGGTACTGTCAAGAGAAACAGTAAAATATCCTCACGCCAACACCCAAATAGGCATTCTTGTCAGCCTAACTCTGGCATCTGATTTGATAATACTAAGCAACCTTATTTAACTAATGTACTTATTTTATTATTTGGTGAATCCGTTGGTATACATTTCCAGAAGCCTTGCTTAGTTCTTTTATTTTTATTATTTTTTTTGTTGAAGTATAGTTGATTTACAATGTTGTGTTAGTTTCTGGTGGACAGCAAAGTGACTCCGTCATACATAGATATTCTTTTTCAGATTTTTTTCCATTATAGTCTATTACAAGGTTTTGAATATAGTTCCCTGTGCTATACAGTAGGACCTTGTTGCTTCTCTCTTTTACACATAGTAGTGTGTACCTGTTAATCCCAAGCTCCTAATTTATCCCTCCTCCCCCAGCTCAAACACATTCTAAAAAAAATCTACATTTTCTTACTCCCCTCACCCACATTTTGTGACTTTGATGTCCTAGTTTACATCTTCATGTTTATCCTTTTGCCGTTCATTGTGGCTATAATCACTTTCACAAACTTTTTTTTTTTTTTTGCGGTACGCGGGCCTCTCACTGTTGTGGCCTCTCCCGTTGCAGAGCACAGGCTCCGGACGTGCAGGCTCAGCGGCCATGGCTCACGGGCCCAGCTACTCCACGGCATGTGGGATCTTCCCGGACCAGGGCACGAACCCGTGTCCCCTGCATCGGCAGGCAGACTCTCAACTGCGCCACCAGGGAAGCCCCACAAAATTTTGATTTTTTTTTTTTAATCTATGTACTGGCTTATTTAAGTGATCTACAATTCTTTTATATATTTGCTTTTCTTATTGTGACTTTTCCTTTCTTATAGATTCTTGCTTCTTTTCTATTTAGAGAAGACATTTCAATATTTCTCTTAGGATAGGTTTAGTATTATTCTTTTAGTTTTTCCTTGTCTGAGACATTCTTTCTCTCTGCTTCTATTCTAAATGATAATTTTGCTGGGTAGAGTACCCTCTGTTGCAGGTTTTTCTCCTTCAGGACTTTGAATATAGCTTGCCACTCCCTCCTGGCCTGCAATGTTACTGTAGAGAAATCAGCTGATAGATAACCTTATGTGGTTCCCTTGTAATTAACTCTTTGTTTTCCTCTTGCAGCCTTTAGACTCCTCTTTAACTTTTGCCATTTTAATTATAATATGTCTTGATGTAGGTCTGCTTGGGTTCATCTTGTTTGGGGCCCTCTGTGCTTCTGGTACCTGATGCTTAGTTCTTTTATGATAGTAGAGGATGTCCTTAAAATATCCTTTAACAGAGCCCTAAATGGGATAAGGAATAGGGTTTAACCCTGGGCTTGTCCCTATTGCTCTTATTCTACGCAGAGGAACAGAATGATGGTGCTGTAACTGAGTACTTGTTGAAACCATTGAAAAGTAGTTTGCCTTTGGTGCCTCCATAATCCTATTCCATGGAAGATACAGCTGTCCTTCATGAGGATAGGGAAATAAGTCAGAGTTTTAGATGTTTAGAATACAGCCTCAGCCTTGCTGTGCAAATACCAACACTTGGTATGCTGACATCTAAAGCATAGGAATCTCTTTTCAAAAAATAACCTAGCATAAGTGTATTACAGTAACCTGATCAATTTTATTTATGGCTTTATAGAGATAGAACTGTTATATCTAAAAAATGAGCATATTTGATGTATACACTTTGTTTAGTATGGACATGTGCTTTCACCTGTGATACCATCACCACAGTCAATAAACTTATCCATCACCTGCTAACTTCCTCATGCTCCTACCTTTTTTGTCATAAGAACACTGAACATGAGATCTACACTCTTAAAACTAATTTTCCGGCTTCCCTGGTGGCGCAGTGGTTGAGAGTCCGCCTGCTGATGCAGGGGACACGGGTTCGTGTCCCGGTCCGGGAAGATCCCACATGCCGCGGAGCGGCTGGGCCCGTGAGCCATGGTCACTGAGCCTGCGCGTCCGGAGCCTGTGCTCCGTAATGGGAGAGGCCACAGCAGTGAGAGGCCCGCATACCGCAAAAAAACAAAACAAAACAAAACAAAACTAATTTTCAAGAATAAAATACAGAATTGTTAACTGGAGGCACTAAGTTGTACAATGGACGTCTGGAAACTGTTTATCCTGCACAACTGAAACTTTACGCCTATTAACAACTCCACATGTCTCCCCTCCCCCAGCCCCGGCAACAACCATTCTACTCTCTGCTTCTGTGAGTTTGATTACTTTAGATTCCTCAGATAAGTAGAATCATGCAGGATTTGTCCTTCTGGGACAGGCTTACTTCACTGAGCGTGATGCCCTCCTAGTTCATCCATGTTGTAGCATAAAACAGAATATAATGTATATTCTTTTTTAAGGCTGAATAATATTTGATTGTATGTATACATCACATTTTCTTTATCCATTCATCTGTCGATGGACACATAGGTTGTTTCCATATCTTGGTAATTGTAAGTGATGCTGCAACAAACTTAGGAGTGCAGATAGTTTTGAGCAGTCTATCACATAAATACTGTCAAAAGCCTAACCTAAGTAACTCAAAATGGATCATAGACCTAAGTGTAAAATGCAAACCCCCTAGAAGATAACATAGGAGAAAACCTAGATGATCTTGGGTACGGTGATGCCTTTTTAGATACAACACCAAAGACACGATCCATGAAAAAAATAATTGTTAAGCTGGATTTCATTAAAATTAAAAACTTCTGCTCTGCAAAAGGCAATATCAAGGGAATTAAGAGATAAGCCACAGACTGGAAGAAAATATTTGCAAAAGGCACATTTGATAAAGGGTTATTATCCAAAATAGACAAAGAACTCTCAAAATTCAACTCAACTCAAAGAACTCTCAAAACTCAAGAAAACAACCCAACTAAAAAAATTGGCCAGGGCTTCCCTGGTGGTGCAGTGGTTGGGAGTCCGCCTGCCGATGCAGGGAACACTGGTTCGCGCCCCGGTCTGGGAAGATCCCACATGCCGCGGAGCGGCTGGGCCCGTGAGCCATGGCCGCTGAGCCTGCGCGTCCGGAGCCTGTGCTCTGCAGCGGGAGAGGCCACAACAGTGAGAGGCCCACGTACTGCAAAAAAAAAAAAAGAAAGAAAGAAAGAAAGAAAAAAAAATTGGCCAAAGACCTTAATAGATACCTCAGCAAAGAAGATATACAGATGGCAAGTAAGCATATATGAAAGGATGCTCCACATCATATGTCATCAGGGAAATGCAAAGTAAAACAACAATGAGACACCACTACACACCTCTGAGAATGGCCCAAATCCAGAGCACTGACAACACCAAGTGCTGACGAGGATGTGGAGCAGCAGGAACTCTCACTGCTGGTGGGAACGCACATGGTGCAGCCACTGTGCACAGCAGTTGGTCGGGGTCTTTCAAAATGAAACATACTCTTACCATATAATCCAGCAAGCATGCTCCTTGGTATTTACCCGGAAGAGTTGAAAACATATCTCCCCACAAAACCTGCACACAACTACTTAGAGCAGCTTTATTCATAATTGCCAAAAATTGGAGGCAACTCATATGTCCATCAGTAGGTGAGAGGATAAATAACCTGTGGTGTATCCAGAGAGTGAAATATCATTCGGTGCTAAAGAGAGATGAGCTGTAAAGCCAAGACACGGCATGGAGGAACCATAAGGTACATCACTAAGTGAAAGCCAGTCCGGAAAGGCGACACACTGCATGATTCTGACTCTATGACAATCTGGAAAGGGCACAACTATGGAGACGGTAAAGAGATCAGTGGTTTTGGAGGGGAGGGGTTGGGGAAAGCTGAATAGGTAGAGCGCAGAGGATTTTTCAGGCAGTGAAAATACTCTTGATGATATGATAATGATGGATATATGTCATTGCACATTTGTCCAAATCCACTGAGTGTACAACGCCAACAGTGAGCCCTAGGATAAACCACGGACTTAGGTGATTTTGATGTGTCAATGTAGGTTCACCTTTGCTAAAACAAATGAACCATTCTGGTGAGTGCTGTCAACAAAGGGGAAGCTATGCCTGCGTGTGGGCAGCGTGTGGGCAGCGTGTGGCCGGGTGGCCGTATGGGAAATCTCTTCGTCTCAGTTTTATTGTCGGCCTAAACTGTTCTTAAAAAAGCAAAGTTATTTAAAAAAAAACTTAGCCTAGGCAATGGATATTGGAGATGAAGATCTGAAAAATTAATTTAGTTTTTGTATCTTTTAAGATTCACTAACCCGTTTTCAGGAAATTGCATACTTAGACTAACTTACTCTGTGCTGCCCCCCATAGCAAACTCTTCAGAACCATAACTTAGTGTCCTGCCTATAGGTTTTGCAGGGGGCTGATAGAACCCCTGCAGCTCATCTCTGTGCTTCCCAGGGGTTTGCCATGGACTGCGCTGTGGGCCGACCAAGAGATGTGTGCACCAGATGCCCCTTCAGGGCCGGCCTCTGCTGCCGAGAGCCTCCCTGTCTACAGGCACGCCCTTCCCTGGGTGGTCCACGTCTAGTGATGGGCTGGGGGAGGGGGTTTTGGGGGCTCCTCTGATGGGCCATGGTGGCCCACTCCGCCCTGCAGGCTCCTGGCCTGAGCCACAGCTCCCCAACTCTGCTTCCTCCCCTTTTCTCTGTGTGGATCTCCAACACAAACTCCACCCCAGCTCCTGTTTCTGGAAAGCCCAAACTCGGACACGGCCCCTCCTCTTCACCCTCTGTACAGACACCGAAGGTACAGCACTTTCCTTCTGTCCTTTCACTAGGTAGCATCCAGACTGCTGTCACCCAGGGTTTCCCCTCATTAAACTCCAGGGCTGCTTCCTGGAAGGGGAGGGGGCGAGGGGATGAGTGCCCTCAGTGTGTCACTTTCTCTCCATTCTCTGATTCACATTCTTGAGTAACTTCCCAGAAGGGGAAGGAGCGAGCACGAAGTAAACTCTGTGTATGTCATATCTGAAAATGATTGTATTCTACCTCACGCTTGATTGGTGGTTTGGTGGGCTGTAGAATTTTAGGTTAAACAGAATTGTTTCCCTAGGAACTTTGAAGATGTTGCTTCATTATTTTCTAGCATCTAGTGTTGTTTATGGAAAATCAGATGCCAATCTGATTCTTGTCTCTTTGTGTGTTCTGAAGTGATATATTGAGATGTGGGTCTCTTTTTCATTTATTGTGCTGAGAACTCTCCATTTTAAGACTTTTTTCTTTTTCTTTTCTTTTTTTTTTTGTGGTATGTGGGCCTCTCACTGTTGTGGCCTCTCCCGTTGC
This sequence comes from Mesoplodon densirostris, assembly GCF_025265405.1. NCBI lineage: Eukaryota > Metazoa > Chordata > Mammalia > Artiodactyla > Ziphiidae > Mesoplodon > Mesoplodon densirostris. The sequence goes on along the minus strand of NC_082669.1, from coordinate 112,484,116 downwards.
AGAGCACAGGCTCCGGACATGCAGGCTCAGCGGCCATGGCTCACGGGCCCAGCCGCTCCGCAGCATGTGGGATCCTCCCGGACCAGGGCACGAACCCGTGTCCCCTGCATGGGCAGGCGGACTCTCAACCACTGTGCCACCAGGGAAGCCCCATTTGAAGACTTTTGATTCTGGTAATTTCTGATAATCTCTCTTTTAACAACATTCACCCCTCAGATTCTTTACACTCTCTTTCTGGGACTCTTATTTGTTAGATGTTGAAATTTTTTGGATTGATGTTCTAAGTCTTTTATTGCTTCCCATATTTTCCATCTGCCTTTTTCCCCAGCTCCATCTTACAACTTTTCTATTAATGTTTTCAATTTCAGCATTCTTTTAAAAGTTACTTGTCCTCTATTCTTTCTTTTTAAAGTCATCCTATTCTTGTTTTACGAATGCATTTGTTCCCCAGGATCTCTAAGATACTATTTGGAGTCTTTTGAAGTTCTGTTCTGTTTCTTGCAACATCTCAGATCACTCTAAGTTTTTTTTTTTTGCGGTCCGCAGGCCTCTCACTGTTGTGGCCTCTCCCGTCGTGGAGCACAGGCTCCAGACGCGCAGGCTCAGTGGCCATGGCTCACGGGTCCAGCCGCTCCGCGGCATGTGGGATCTTCCCGGACCGGGGCACGAACCTGTGTCCCCTGCATGAGCAGGCAGACTCTCAACCACTGCGCCACCAGGGAGGCCCTACTCTAGGTTTTTAATATTCTATTTTAGTTTATTTCTATTTTGAAAAACATTTTTTGTGTAATTTCAGAAGCATTGTACACTTATGGAATTGGAAGATGAAAACTGAAAAATGCAACAGTTAAAAAAAAAGCATGTCACCCCACCTAGAGATTAGCACTGTTCGAATCTGAGTACATCTCTTTCCAGATACACATATATATGCACATGTATAAACACACATATGTTGGTGTATTTACAAACACTGTGTATATATATATTTTTAATTGAAGTACAGTTGATTTACAATGTTGTGTTACTTTCTGGTGTATAGCAAAGTGATTCGGAGATATATATATATATATATATATATATATATATATATATATATATATATATTCTTTTTTATTTTGACTGTGCTGAATGGCCTGCAGGATCCCAGTTCCCTGACCAGGTTTTGCACCCAGGACCACAGCAGTGAAAGTGCCGAGTCCTAAACCACTGATCGTCAGGGAACTCCCTACATACAATATATCTATTGTTTTCAGATTCTTTTCCATTATAAGTTATTACAAGATGCTGAATACAGTTCCCTGTGCTAGGTCCTTGTTGTGTATCTGTTTTATATACAGTAGGTTGTATCTGTTAATCCCAAACTCCTAATTTAGCCCTCCCTGCCACCCTTTCCCCTTTGGTAACCGTAAGTTTGTTTTTTATGTCTGTGAGACTGTTTCTGTTTTATAAATAAATTCATTTGTATGATTTTTTTTAGATCCCACACACAAGTGATATCATGTGATATTTGTCTTTCTCTGACACACTGTGTATATTTTAAATCGATATGGGATCATAGGTGCATATGATTTCTTGGTTCCCTTTTTCTTGTTTCCCTTATTCTTTCTCCTTCGTATTTCTGGTTTCCCAGTTATGTCCAGTCGTTCTTTGTTGGCCTTCAAGCTATGGAATGGCTCGTGTGTCCTGTGGAGGCTCATCAGAGCCAGGTTTCACTGTAGGGTGAGCAGGATGGGAGACCCCTGGGCTTATGATGTGAAGAGACTTTCACTGTGAGTCATTTGGAAACCGGGAAGCAGAGTCCACAGACACATGCTTTACTGTCTCATTACACATCTACCAGAGTCTATGGTTTCCTTTTCAGTTCTTTTGGTTCGGAAGAACTGAAATCTGGTGTCATTAGGAAAGCGTGCTGTGTGTTTCCAGGGAGCCTCGGTAGGTTTAGCTTTAGGGTGAGCAGGCCAGGAGTCAGCCCTTCCTCTGGGGACCCCTCAGTGCTAGAATGCTGAGCAACTAAGAGTTTAATCCATGTGGCATCTTCATTTTTTTTCACGTAACCATCTATTTAGCACTCGTTCCATTTTGCAACAGGTAGGTCCACCTCATTCTTTTAGAAGCTGCAGAACGTTCCACTATAAGGCTTTACACGTGGTTGCGCTCTGTCCCTCTTGAACAGCTTGCACGTGGGTTCCCTGAGGTCAGCTTCTTGGCTCCCTCCTTCTGCTTGTTGGCCAGCAGACTTCGACTGGTTATTAACTTTGGGCTTATCCCTGAGGTCAGTGTTTCCAATGGTTAATGTCTGCAAGCCCTGTGACATGAACCTGCCAGGAGGAGTCTTTAGCTGGTTTACTGAGAGGGCTTTTTGAGCCATAGGTTAATATATTAATGAAGACTGTGGCTGTTACCCCACATTAAATAATGGCTACGAATGATGGGAAGAAAAACATCCTTAGGCTCTCCTGCCGAGCACGAGATTGATGAGAATGGATCACTCTGCCAGGAGAACTCAAAAATATTATAACCTTTTATTCCTCTGCAGATTGGATGAGTGTGTATTCATTTCTATGTTACTACAAAAAAACCTCTTATGATGATTCTGAGCTAAAAACATATTAAATCATCATGTTAATTATATCGAAACAGCACACTGAGATTCTGTTGCTAATCTAGTTTAAACTTGGCATCTCCAGCTCATCCAATATTTTATTTGTATTCAGGGTCATATTAGTCAGTTGGGGATGAGCAGATGTATTTATTTATCTTATTAGTTTATTTTGGTCAAGTAGTAAATTATGATAGAATGATAATAATGCCTCCGTTTATATACATCTCACAATCACATACAAACTTGACATTTAAAGACGTTGTCTAAATACAAAGTATTGACACTTCCATGACTGTTTTTTCCACTTTTCCAGAGGAGTTTAAGTGGCTCAGAACGTTCTGGATTCTATTTTTTTTTCCCCGAAGTGCTCCCATTTTAGTGTTTTACTTGTGGCGTTACCTCTAGGTGCAAGTAGAGACAAAAAGAGTCACATATAGTAGGACAATGTGCTTTAAAGCAAAAACCAGAAAAAAAAACACAAAAACCCGCTACTGGTAGAGGGTTGGGTGCACGGTGGGCCCTAGAACTTTATCTGTCGCTTGCAGATTTCACCCAGGACGGTCCAGGGAGGCAGCCAGGGGCCCAGGCTCCCTGAGACCCCGGCCGGTTTTCAAAATCTCCAGGACCATCCAGGGAGGCACATGAAACCCAACAGTGTCTTCCTCCAATTCCTTAAGCTCATTCCCTGGTAGCCTCCCCACACGAAGGGCCCACTCCTGCAGGACCATCTCTTCCTGGGCAAGGCCTCCCAGGGCCACCTTCACTAACACGGTAAATTGCTCACGGTTTAGGCTCTTGCCCTGAGAGCTTGATCGGCACAGAAACTCAACTTCAGCAGAAGTCCTAGAGCACGTGGGTGAGAGGGACCCAGGCGGCTGTCAGAGGGCATCTGTAGTGCTGCACTGTTCCTGCGGCTGCCTGATCCCAAGAAGGGGGCAAGGCCAGGCCTATCTCCCGCTCGGGAGGTGAGAGGTGCAGGCGTTCCCTCTTCCTGCCTGTGGCAGCCAGAGTGTGGACCTGAGCCGACAAGAGCCATTGGATGCGACCACCCAGGATGGTGAAACTTTCGAGAATGACTCAAGGCCTCCCTCCTTCTCTGGGTCAAGTTTCTCTCCTCCACACTGGGACACCAGGACTGCGGGTAGCAGTGACTCTCCGTGACTCAGCAGAGGCCAGGATCGCTGAGGGAGAGGCAGGATATAGAAACAGGTGGCCCAGAGAGACCCAGATAAAGGCCTGGGGGTGGGGGTCGGGGGCATGTGGGTCCTACTGGGGGGAAATAGCTCACGCTGCAGGGACCCCCTAAACTGTCACGTCAGGGGATACATGGAAGCCCAGACATCGGCAGAAGTGGGGTGACCAGAAATGGAGGGGTTGAGACCACGCCAGCCTCACTAGGATCCCCTCCTACGTTGCCTCTTCAAGGAAGAACACCCCTAAATGGCCAATCCGTAATCTGAGGAGGTGAGTAGGGAGGTCACATGCAGAGAGAGCACCCCAGTCCCCAGCTCCCAGGGGAGGGCAGGGGCTTGTCACCTCCCTGCCCCTGTTCCTCCCCAGGGTCTCAGGAGCCAGGACCCTCATCTTCAGGGCTGCCCTTCTGGTCCCTGTTTTCTGTTAGCAGCTCTTGTCTCCTTTTCCATTCTCTCGTTTGTTGCTATGTCTCTGCTTCTTGGTTGCGAGTTTAGCAGAGTGCATTCTCTTTTCAGATGGCAGCAATGCTACCGTTATTGGAATAAAACGAGTAATGGAGGCGACGCTCCAGGCAAAGCAGAAAATCACAGACCACTTTCAATGCCAAGTCAGACCTCTTGGGTGTGTGTGCTAGAGAACGATGGCTTTTTGTGTGACAGCCTTCAAATCACGACAGCAAACACAGGCAGCCGTAGGGATCCAAGGCACCGTCTCTGTAATCAGATGAGGAAATGTGTGCATTAGCAGGTTTGACTAATGTCGAACCAGAGGAAGGATAAGCAAGAGGGATTTTTCTGCACTCACCTTTGAATACTCACATTTTAAGTATGGTTCAACTGAGCATCGGGTCTTAGTGATACAGTGGGAGTAATGCAAATTTCAACGTTTTCCCCAAATTTGGTAACAGCTTGCCATGTGATTGCTCCAGCTCAGCTTCTTCCGATGAGCACTCAGGGAGTGGCTGTGATGTCGTGGCCCATTTTCCCACCGGAGGTGAAGTGTGGAAACTGTACTTCCATTTAGGTTCCACTTTTAAACATCCTGGTCCTGGGTATTGAACAGTGTCACAGTTTTTGTCGCAATCATCAAACATGACTTGGAAAACTCATGAGGAAAAGGAAGGCTGTTGCATTGACCCCTATTTCTGCTCTTTCTGTCCTTCCTTCTTCCTTCCTGATGCTCCAAGATTCCTTCGTCATTACCTTAATGTTTGAAGAACTTCCTTTAGCCATGCTTGAAGGGTAGGTCTGTTAGTGACAAATTCTTTTAGTTTTTTTTATTTCTGAGAATGTCTTTACTTTCCCTTTATTCCTGAAGGATGCTTTCACTGAGGCTGTAGAACTTGTGGCTCACAAGTCATTTTTTCAGCACTGGACAAATGTCATGCCTTTTCCTCTGGCCTCTGGGGTTTCCAATGACAAATCTGTTGTCATTCGAATTGGTGTTCATCTATCAGTAATTTGTCTTTCACGATTTTTTTTTCTTTGTCTTTGGTTTCCCGAAGTTTAATTATGATGTGTCTTGGATGGATTTCTTTGGGTTTATCCTGCTTAGGATAAGCTCAGTTTCTTGAATCTGTAGATTTATGCCTTTTACCGAATTTCACAATTTTTCAGCTATTATTTTGTGGAATCCTCTTTCAGCTCTGCTATTTTTCTCTTCTTCTGGGACTCTGATGTTGTGAGTGTGGGATCTTTTGTTATTGTCCCACAGGTCCCTGAAGCTCTGTGCATTTTTTTTTCAGTCTATTCTCTCTGTTATTGAGATTGTGTAGATTCTGCTGATCTGTCCTCAAGGTCACTGATCCTAGCCTTTGCCATCCCCACTCCACTCCTGAGTGTGTCCAGTGAGTTTTCTATTTTGGTTATTGTAGTTTTCAGTTCTATAATTTTCTTTTCTTTTTAAATAATGTCTATTTCTCTGCTGAGGTTTCTACTTTTTTGTCTTCAGAGAATTTGTAATTACTCACTGATGCATTTTTGTTCACAGCTACTTTAAAACCCTGTTTGATGATTCCAACATCTGATCTGGTCTTGGTGTTGATATTGGTTGATCGTCTTTTCCCACTCTGGTTGTGATATTCCTAGTTCTTGGAATGACATGCAATTTTCGATGGTATCCTGGACGTTGCAGCTATTATATCAGGAGATGCAGTGCGATTTGGATCTTTTGTTTCAGCAGGTGGTCACCCCATTTAGGTTTAGCACACAGTTCTTGGCCTGCTCCCTTGGGCTGTGGTTCTAATGGCAGTGTTAGTGCTTGGAGTGCTCAGTCTGCTTGTTATCTGGTGCCGGTGGGGCTCCCCCTGGTCCCTGCTGGTGCCACCTAAGGGGGTGGGGGCATCTTCCCCAGGCCAGACCACCTGATGCCTTCCAGCAGGGAGAGTTCCCAGCCCCAGAGCCTGGAGTGTTTCCTGGGCCAGATGGTGGGTTCCTCCCCCAGAGCCCCTGGTCATCCAGTTTTTCTAGGTAAGGGAGGGCCACTTTTGGTCAGCCCTCTGCTGATGCTGCTGGGTCACCTGGTCTTGTCAGTGGGCAGAACTCCTACTGGACTTGGAGGAGGGATGAGCCTACCTGCCCCGCCTTCTGTTCAGAGCTGCACATCAGGAGATGCCCGGCCTGTTCCCCTGTGATGCAGGTCGGGGGTTGTGTGATGCCCCCTGCCCTGGTACCCCTCCAGCCTGGGCCCCTAACCGATCCACTTTTCTCTTCCCACCTTTCAGAGTTCTCCTTTGGATCTTTCTAGACCTAATCTGCTCTTTATCTAAAAGATCGTATTTTAATTCTCAATACAGGATTTATCAATCATTACCTGTTACTTAATTGATTAAGTTATTAATTATAATTATCAGTTACATTTGTCTCTCTCCTAAATTATAAGCATAGGACAGCTGAGGGCTGTAAGTACTGCTCTGTATTTATGTGAGTATGTACTCATCAACTTTATTTATGCAAATATTCTCAGGGCCTAGAATAGTGCTGGGCACAGAGAAAGTCAGTACTGGTGAACTGAATGGATGAAACTAAAAAGAAAGAGAAGAGGGTGATTGTAGAAGTCTTCTTCACCCCCAAACAAGATATCGGGTCACCCTGCTTAGAACACAAAGGACGGACAACAACTTCCTAGTATGGATCAGGCAAGTGCAAACGTGGCCCACAGTGCAAGCTTGATTCTCTTCCTTGGCAAGCATTCATGGATGGAAGAGTGTGACTCTGTAAACACCCTGAGGGGAGAGTGAGGGGCATGGGTATGTCTGGGGAAGCACTGAAGGGGGGTCTGGCTGGGCTGTTGCCATGTTCACACTGCCCGCTACGTTCACACTGACCACTGGCATCATCTCACTGGACCCTCATCACCCATCTCTGCAAAGCAGAAAGAAGCTCTTTGCCATGCCCCTGGGGCCCCCCAGAGAGAACCGGTTCCTGTCTCCACCCCTCGGCTGTTACCCACCAGCAGTGTAGCTGTGAGAGCTGCTAATCTAATCACATCCCACACTCTTTGTAGGAAGAGGAAAACCATGTTGATACCCACTGCCAGCAAGAGTCCTCCCCTCCTTTGGCAGGTCCTGGAACAATACTGGGTTCCTGGGTTAGTCTGTCGGCCTAACACAAACCTATTTATTTTTTCTAATGAGACAGGTGTAGAAGGTTGGGATTTTTACAGTGTTAGACATTGTGCTCTATTAGCCAACCAATCTAATTATTTACAGGGATCAAGGATATTCACCACCACCGCCCCAGTCTACTATTTATTATTGTAATATGTCTGAAAGGAGTTAACCATATTTGAATTTAATTAGAAGAGAACGTCCATGATTTCAGAATAAAGTTTATCCCTGCAAGTTTTGAAAATTAATCGATTTATTCCTACTTGGATTTCTAATGCTTCTGGAGCAATCTTTCACAAAGAGAATAATGGTTTCTTTTCAATGACCTAACTATAAGAAGGTGACTAAGTGTCTTTCAAAAATAATTCCTCAGTTAATGTTACACATCTAATTTGCATGCTTTTTCTTGTAATTGTTATTCAAATAACAGACTAAATTCCACTCCCAGACACTGGCCAGGAGCTAAGCAAGACAGACATCATTGTGAGAAGCACTGAGTGGACAGCCTTGGAGGGGAAGTCAGAGCGTCCGCCAGCTTCTACATTTGTGTGAATGAAGGCTGATGACTCAGGGGCGCAGATAGGAGAGCTGGTCCCTGAGATACATTATAGAATCCCAGCCCCTGAGATCTTCAGGAACACACATACACACAAACACACACACACAGCGCCCCCACATGAAGACAGGAGGCTGGGTAAGTGTGAGTTCTCAGCCTTTAATTTTCAAAACCACCAAACAAACAAATCAAAACCCAGACTTTAATGATCAAGTCATAGGACAGAAAGTGAAGAGAACAGCAACTATCCAGGGAATGTGGACAGTGTGACAGTGTATCATTCAGCCCAAACACTAACTCCACCCTCAACTCAGACAAAATTATTCTTTTTCTGCATTGCAACCATAGCTCTATAGTCTAAAACAATATAATGTAATCATGTGACATGATATATAGTATGAGCAACATAATGCAACACAGCACAACTGTAATATAACACAGCGTAATATAAGGTAATGTAAAGTAACACAACATAACATGATATACTATAGCATCTTTAACTGTATCTCTGCTACTTACCTAGGTCCTTTCCAAATCCCTCCTGGACAGACTGAGCCCCGGCAGCTGAGGCACAAGGACACTGAGGCCCCCAACACACCTGCAGAGAAAGCCAAACTCTGAGGTTTCAACTGATGTCTTTCACAAAGACTTTACTTTGGAAAAATCAAAACAACAAAAACAACATTAGACTGGGTAATAGAGCCATACAATTTTGATCATGTGAGTAATAAACATTAGAGGTAGGCCAAAAAATGATTACAAAAATATCTTTTCAAATCATCAGTTTTTGCTGTGCCCACAATAAACATTGATCAAGATAGCCAATGAGGGGCCTCCCTGGTGGCGCAAGTGGTTGAGAGTCCGCCTGCCGATGCAGGGGATACGGGTTCGTGCCCCGGTCTGGGAGGATCCCATGTGCCGCGGAGCGGCTGGGCCCGCGAGCCATGGCCGCGGAGCCTGAGTGTCCGGAGCCTGTGCTCCGCAACGGGAGAGGCCACAGCAGTGAGAGGCCCGCGTACAGCAAAAAAAAAAAAAAAAAAAAAAAAAAAAAAAAAGATAGCCAATGAATATAAAAACACGTACATCTCTTTAGAATACCAAAACATGTTCTGGGAGCATCTGCATTCATAAATTGTGGGATGAACGGTTTCTGCACGGTGGCCTGACATAATTCACACACGTTATTCCCTGCACTAAGAGCGCTCTTTTGCACTGTGCATTATAGGAATGTCAAGCTCGATTTACATGAAGGGGGATTTCTGCAGGGAGCATTATTGATGGCAAATGGAAAATTCACCAGAAACTGGAAATCAGAAGTACTCCTGAAAAACCCCCTTTTCACTTGAAAGGGCTATAAATCTAAAAATAATCTTGAATTCGCAAGCAATCCTTTTATGCAATAAGTTGATAGCAAATATATTACCGAAGAGACACATAATTACCTTAAAATCTACCACAGTTAGAAATGTATTGGAACTCTTAAAATATAAGTTAATTTTATAATAGTAAAAAATACAACAAATATTTATACTGTTCATTTTTTCCTTCGAGTTTCACCTTTTATTTTTCAAATATATAAAGACAAAGTAGGACTATATATAAACTAACACCCCAGAATGTCCCAGGGAACTCCAAAATTTCTAAATATATTAAAGGCTGATTTATTTTATTTATTTATTTATTTATTTATTTATTTATTTAGGCTGCGTTGGGTCTTCATTGCTGCGCATGGGCTTTCTCTAGTTGTGGTGAGTGGGAGCTACTCTTTGTTGTAGTACACGGGCTTCTCATTGCGGTGGCTTCTCTTGTTGCAAAGCATGGGCTCTAGGCGCGCGGACTTCAGTAGTTGCAGCACGTGGGCTCAGTAGCTGTGGCGCCTGGGCTTAGTTGCTCCGCAGCATGTGGGATCTTCCCAGACCAGGGATTGAACCTGTGTCCCCTGCATTGGCAGGTGGATTCTTAACCACTGCGCCACCAGGGAAGTCCTAAAGGCTAATTTTGATGAACGAGAGAAAGGGAAATTTTATCATCCCTTTCAGTACACGGAACCAGCAGTCCCAGAACTCTCCAGCCTGGCAGACGTCATTTCTACGGCATCATCTCCCTTAAACAAGATCTTCTGTGAACAGAAGGGAATGGCCGAGAGCTAGAGTATCTAGGTCCAGGGTTTTCTAGCTGCATATTAGAATTTTAATTTGGCTAGCTTAAGGGGCATTTCATATCTCTATCTCCATCTCCATCTGCATCTCCTTCTCCTTCTCCTTCTCCATCTCCATCTGCATCTCCATCCCCATCTCCATCTCCATCCCCATCTGCATCTCCTTCTCCATTTCCATCTCCATCTCCTTCTGCATCTCCATCCCCATCTCCATCTCCATCCCCATCTGCATCCCCATCCCCATCTTCATTTCCATCTCCATCTGCATCTCCATCCCCATCCCCATCTCCTTCTCCATCCCCATCTCCATCTCCATCCCCTTCTGCATCCCCATCCCCATCCCCATCTGCATCTCCTTCTCCATTTCGATCTCCATCTGCATCTCCATCCCCATCTGCATCTCCTTCTCGTTTCCATCTCCCTCCCCATCTGCATCTCCTTCTCCATTTCCATCTCCATCTGCATCTCCATCCCCACCTGCATCTCCTTCTCCATCTCATCTCTATGTCTCTCTATAACTATATATCTACCTCTACATACATAACCACCACCACATCTATATTCACATCCATAGCAAAACCGTAACTACATCTCTAACATCTCTACCCATATCTGTGGCTATGATTGTTCTACATCTGCATTTGTCCACACTGTAACTGTATCTCTATCCCTATCTATAACTCATCCCTTCTCCTGGGATGGCTCCGTAGAGCGGGAGAGAGAGCTTTGGACTTGGAACAGAGATCTGAAGGTTGGAATTGCCTCTGTGGTTTACTAACTGTGCAAGCCTGGGTATGTTATTTTACCTCATTGTATTTCAGTTTCCTCATCTGTTAAAAAGGGATGGCAACGCTAGTTTAACTTGTTGGGTTATTGTGAATTTAAATCATGGATAACATGTGCTTTGTGAGATATGAAAGACCCATAAAAGTAAAACATTATTAGTGATAAAGTTTTTAGATCCAGTTTGGGAAGTACTAATAAATTAGGATAGATTCTCATTTTAAGGCCCATTCTGCAGTGAACGACCATAGTTTATTATGCTTTTCTCACATTGGGGGAATCTACGAGGTGTAAAGGAGGAATCAGGAGCAGACTGTGGAGCGTTCTCCTCTCTCAGCCTGTTTCTTCTTCTGTAACACTGTCAGTTAATTCCGCTAAAAGATATTGCCCTAAGATCCGGGCTAAGTCCATGATAGAGGAAAAATTCAGTGTAAAGATCAGTAGGATAAATAGCATCACCTTTGGTGCAAAATATGCCAGTCCTGTGATTTGTGATGGGCTTCTATGCTCAAAACCTGGGACGCCGGCATGGAGAGAGACTGGCGGCTCTGAGGGCCCAGCGGCAGGAAGAACCAATCAGAGGAGCCCTGTGGGGAGCTGGGAGAGTGTGCAGCCACTGGCGCGCTTTCAGGTGCGTTTCATGTGCCCCTGCTGCCCCCAGCCCTGCCCGGCCTCCTCTTCAGAACTCCCCTTCCCGAGCAGGACAGACAGCGAGGGGGGTGGGGTGGGGTGAGGCTCGAGCCTCCAGCCAAGGGCCAGCCTTGGTCGGGGAGAGGGACCCCAACGGCTGCTAACGTTCTGTGACACTCAAGCCCAGGCACACACGGCTCCCATTAGACAAACATCAGGTTAATGAAGTGTTTTCCAAAGCAACCCTTGGGTTTGGTTCTCGTGTTGAGCTTCCGCCTCATTCGAAGATTTCGTGACTCAGGGACAAACAGGCCCCTCTAAGAGCCTGTTCCTGGCTGTGACCTCCGGGTCATCGTCGACAGCAAGCCTTTCCAAAGAAGCTCTGTGAGAACAGTGTCAGGTGCCGGAGAGGGAAATTGCAGGCGTGGGCCCTGCCCTTAGAGAACTGACACTAAGGGAGACAAATACACAAAAAGACAACAATGACAGTGAGAACTTCTACTGTGCCGCACGACACAATAAAACACGATGCAGCACGAGGGTCTCAGGCTGTTTTTAAGTTTTTTTTAATCTTTAAAAAATTTTTTTAGTTTTTTGGCCGCGGCATGCGGGATCTTAGTTCCCTGGCCAAGGATGGAACCCTTGCCCCCTGCATTGGACGTGCGGAGTCTTAACCACTGGACCGCCGGGGAGGTCCCTCTCAGGCTGTTGTGTGTGTGTGTGTGTGTGTGTGTCTCAATGTTTTACAGTCATAGAAACCCCCCCAGAAGGTAAACATTTTGGAAATATCAAGCGCTGCTGACACTGGAGTAATTTTCCTGTCCTTCCAGATCAGTTTCTCACCACCTGACAGGCCCCACCTACAACCGGTGTGCTTTCAGTCTGCTCCCTGAAGTGGACCTTTACGGCCTAATGCTTTGCTAATAAACTCACACCTGAGCACAGAGTGGAGGCATGTCAGGGCGTCCCATTGGCATTTTACACCTTGCTTTTAAAGTTTATGTCCTGGAGATTATGGGGCTGATTTCCTGGATAGAGTGATTTTATGACACTCACTTGAAAATTGGTTTAAAAATGCTGTAAAAGAGGAACATTAGTAGCAGGATGTTTAGGAATGACGCTGCCTGGGAGCCCATAAAGGTGACCAAGATATTTCTGTCAAGGTTTACAATCTACACAGATCAGCCCTTCCAGCTCCTTAAGTAACAGTTGGTAGAGGGACTGCCTGGTGCCGGTGAGGTTACAGCCGACTGCTTGGAGCTGGCTTTTCAAGGAGGCATCTACCGTGACAGTGAACCTGGGTTAACTGTGTAGAAAGGATGCCTCCTTGGGCCTGATCTGCCCTGGGGCAGACAAGCCTGGAGAGAGGGAGGGGTCTTAGAGAAACTTCACATATTTCTGGCTCCCGTATGTGGCTTGCAACCCCAGAGCCAAGAGCTGAGAGAAAAATGTCAGTTCACTTAGATACAGACGAAGATATTCCTTGTTTTGGACAGGAACACTCAAATGTTGTAAAAAATGTCCATTCTCCCATAACTCAATTCCAACTGAAGACCAAGAGGATTTGGGGGGTTCGGAGGTAATAACAAATGATATCAAAGTCGATCTGGAAAAACAAACATTTGAGAGTAACCAGGAAAGCATAGAGTGGGGACAAGAGGACACTCTCAATGGACTCACCCCTGAACCCAGCCCTTCGCACCTGCACCTGCTCACTTCTGGGTCTGGGCTCTCAGGGGTTAAATCTCAGTGGCAAGGGGAGAGTCTAGCTCCCAGGCTGCTGATGTCAGTTGTCCTCAGGGGGCCTGTTCCAGGGCTTGGTCAGGGTCGGCAGCCCCTGGGGGGGCCTGGGTGAGGTCTGCATCCTCCTGGTGAATTCCCTGATGTGCTACAGGCACTGTCTCCCCACCCAGGCTTGGTGGCAAGTGGGGACTCAGGATGCAACCCACCCCCATTCCAGGCAGCTCTGGCTCTGTCCCCGCCCGGTCCCCCTTAGAACCCTTTCCTGGGAGGGGGCCTGGGCGTGAAGTAGCCTTTTCCAAAAGCATCTGGGCTGCTTTGGCCTTCTGGAAACTCCCAAGTGGGAGGTGGGTGATCACCTCCAAGATGTGTACACGTGTGCTAATAAATATATACAAGGATCTATGCACAACATCATTTACAAAGGAATACAAAACAAAAAAAACTGTAAACAGTCTGAATGTCTATCCACATGCAACTGGTTAAATACATGCAATGAGGACTAGTAAATCAATGGACGACTGACTAAGTGGTGAGAAGAATGGAATAGATCTGTACATGCAAGATAGCCAAGATACACTGTTAAATACAAACATCAAGTAGCAAAATAGATCTCAACTGCGTAATTAAAAAACACATTTATGGGCCTCCCTGGTGGCGCAGTGGTTGAGAGTCCGCCTGCCGATGCAGGGGATACGGGTTCGTGCCCCGATCTGGGAGGATCCCATATGCCGCGGAGCGGCTGGGCCCGTGAGCCATGGCCGCTGGGCCTGCGCATCCGGAGCCTGTGCTCCGCAACGGGAGAGGCCACAACAGTGAGAGGCCTGCATACTGCAAAAAGAAAAAAAAAAAAAAACACATTTATGAGTAGAAAAATCTGGAGGAATGGCTAGAAACCTTTACCCCACCGGGTGCACCCGGAGAATGGACCTGAGGGCCAGCGGAGAAGGACTACCTTCCTAAGCATGGCTTCCTCATGTTTCCATCTTTTTCCTCTTTAGAAAGTGCAATTTAAAAGCTAGTGTAGAAAGTGCTGAAAGTTCAGCATCCATTTCCCAAAGCTCTCAGTGCCCTCTCCTCGGGCAGTTTATGAACTGGTTGTCCAGTCGGAACATCCCCCAACCAGGCAGCTTCCTCGCCATGACCTGTGCCAAGGCCGGAGCAGGACCTGCACAGACAGAACCGCACACGGGGGCCTGCTCCTGTCCTTGGCCGGCAGACGTTTAACGGGTCTGGAGTTGCTCACGCCATTAGGCTTTCAAACAAGGCAGGGTCTACGGTGCACCTGAGGACGCATCCTGTCCTCTTCTCGGGCCTCTGTGCGCCCCGTCTCCCTCCTGGATCGCCTGCCACGTGCACCCACGTGTTCTTCCTGCTTCACTTCCTGCCATTCAGTGGGGTCCTGGGTGGGAAACGTCGCTTCCTCTCAGTCAGAGATAAGGTGTTTTTGTGTCTACACTGCCTGGGCGGGGGAGGGAACTTTAAAGATGTCTGTGCAAGTCTCTTATCTTGGAATTCCTGGGGTCCTGCTTTCCCTTGGCTGTCAGATGGTTATTGTGTACAGGGTAGGGGGCCCGAGGGTACACACTAAACTAAGCCAACAACACACTGGGTGAAGAAGGCCAAATCCTGAATACACAGCAATTATTCCTGCCTCTTCTCTCGTTTCTTCTACTAGCAGATGCTTGATCATCTCTTTATTTATACTTCAAGGAGAGTTAGCCAGGGATGGTGAACTTCACACATTAACCTAAGATGAAATCTTGTTAAAATCAGAAACTGACACCAAAGGCTGAAGAGGAAGTGGAGGAGGATGCTGCTATTTTTAGCTGTGGATTTAAATTCCCACGTTTCCCTGTAATTTCCCCCCAGCTAATAACAGGTCCACATCCCTTGTTTCCTCTGATTCGTCCTTGTAAGTCTCAACTCCTATGGATACTACAGCCACACAATTTCTTGGCAAATTAAAGCTCCTTTCATGCATTTAAAGCATTCTTACAGTCTTTAATCTCCTGTGTAAAAGTTACAAGTTTGCTATGAATTTCTTAGAAACTTGTATTTCATAAACATCGATATACAACCCAATGTGTAAATGTCACACAAGCCACACTTAGATTCTGGCTTTTCAAATAATGGTGTGATGATGATAGCTAACTTTTACTGTGTCCTTACACTTTATAGATGTGTCATTTAACTAGAATAACCATATCAGGCAAGCATCTTTAGTTCCATTTACAGATGAGAGAAAAGGCACAGCCGGTAAGTGAACTGTCCATGGTCCTGAAACCTAGACGTGGTGAAGCTGACATTCTAACCCAGGACTCTGAGATTGGAGACCACATTCCTAACCACTCTCCCATCTGATTACCAAACTCTCAGTTCATCTGACGATGTTCACAAGAGGTCAGGCCAAGCATCCAAGGCACTGTGCTGCTGAGCTGGGCCAGGGATCATGGAGCAGCGTGGGTGGTCAGAAGCAGAGGCCTGGTGCCTGGGCTTTGACTGCAGCCTAGTGCTGCTTAGAGGTCACATGTGTTTCCCCCATCCACTTCTGTACGACCCCACCTTTTCTCTCCCAGGACCTCAAACACTACTCCGCACTCTTCCCTCTGGCGGCTGACCTTGCTGTTTATTTCCCTGAGAGAACAGTGGCAATTGGAATAGACTTTCACATGCTCCCTGTGCAGAGCTGTGTCCCCCTAACTTCACATGTTGAACTCCTAATCCCCAGTATTTCAGAAGGTGACTGCATTTGGAGATGGGTTTTCAAAGAGGTGATTAAGTTAAATGAGGTCATATGGCTGGGCCCTGATCCAATGTGACCAGTGTCCTTATAAGAAGAGGAGATCAGGACACAGACACACATAGAGGGACGGCCGTATGAGGACATGGGGAGAAGACAGCCATCTACGTGTCAAGGAGACAGGCCTCAGGAGCAATGACCCTGTCCACACTTTGATCTCAGACTTCCAGCCTCCAGAGTTGTGAGAAGATAAATTTCTGTTGCTTAAGCGGTCCAGTCTGGGGTGCTCTGTTATGGTGGCCCCAGGAAATGAACAGACACAGACCAGCACCTCTATCCCCTCCCTGAACCTGGACCCATGCATGCTATCCCTCCTACCTTAGGGAATAATGGCTTTATTCTGCCCCTTTAAAACACCAACAAATATACAAACTGCCAGTGTTTCATTAGCACGGAGTAATGGACGTTTCTAAACTTTGACTGACTTTCACAGATTTAGAATTGTTTTCTTGAGAAAAATCCTGTTTCCCCTTCAGGAGCCCCCTTGGTCCAGCTCTCCAGACACTTGGGATGACCTCCAGCAGGCGAGAGTCTCGCTCAGTTTCCATGAAAGGATGCCAACTCTGATCATCTGTTGTTTGACTTCAGCCCATAATAAGGAAAATCTTCATTTTAGGCTCTTTCTAAAATTTTTGCTGGCTCCACTGGTATGCTGTATCTAATAACCAGCTCTACAGGGGGGAGGGAAAGGGCCCTGATTTGCAGCATTTGCTGATTTCCATGGTGTAAATGCTCCCAGCACAGCCAATCTCAGCTACCAATGTGAGGTCACTGAACAAGGAGCAGCACATCGTTGTAAAGGACACGTAAGTAGACTCAAGGAAAGTATAATAAAATAATTAGGACATGATGGATTTTCAGTACTTTTTACCTTTAAAAAATATAGTTTAATTAAGTGTAAGTTTATGTAATTTAGTTTTAAACAGTGTTGTGTTTAACAACTGGCTTTGCAAAATTCCTAAAAATTAACAACTTGCGTTCACAAGCCAGTGCCAGGGGTCTCTGGCACATCACTGGATGGTCATCACTTACCAAAATTCTAAAGCCCATTTGTTTCTTTAGAGTGTAGATTTTATACTTGGATTATGCTGGGTCATTAGAGAACTTTGTATTTGGACCATATAATTCCTTTTGATTGAATAATACTCGAAGCCCCTTCCTACGTCAAGGGAATCCCCCATTCTATGAAGCAGGGAGTCTACCCCATGAAAGAAGTGGAAAATAGCACTCACTTCCTTTGCAGCTCAGGTGTGTGTTCAAGACCCAGGCTCTGCCAATTAGCCACATCCAGGGTCCAGATAGAAGAAGTCTTAGAAGTGACCAGCATCAGATAAGCTGTGGATGGGCTGTGTGTCTACACTCAGAAATGGCGCACTGGTGTCTTCAAGGGACCAGCTCTTGACTGGGGGATCTTTCCTTCAAGTCTAGTTCTCTGGTCCTCCTGGAGATTTTGCAAAGTACCTGGTATTCTTTCTCTTCCTTTTTAAAGACTAAACTTTAGGGGCTTCCCTGGTGGCGCAGTGCTTAAGAATCCACCTGCCAATGCAGGGGACATGGGTTCAAGCCCTGGTCCGGGAAGATCCCACATGCTGCGGAGCAACTAAGCCCATGTGCCACAACTTCTGAGCCTGCGCTCTAGAGCCCACGAGACACAACTACTGAAGCTTGCACACCTACAGCCCATGCGCCGCAACAAGAGGAGCCTCTGCAATGAGAAGCCCATGCACTGCAACGAAGAGTAGCCCCCGCTCGCCGCAACTAGAAAAAGCCCGTGCACAGCAACAAAGACCCAACTCAGCCAAAAAAAAAAAGACAAACTTAAAATTTTTGATTTACAGAAAAGTTGCAAAGAGAGTAAGAGTTCCTGTGTTCCCCATACCCAGGCTCCCTCGCTGTCTTCCTCTTACGGTACATTTATCAAAACCAATGAACTAATGTTGATACATTATTATCCTTAGCCTCCTCTAAGGCCTGAAATAATTTTCCAAACTTCCTTTGTTTTTGATGACCTTGACAACTTGGGGAGTACTGGTCTGGTATTTTGTAGAATGCTGTTCAATTTGAGTTCGTCTGACATTTTTCTCATGGTTGGACTGAGGGTGTGCGTTTTGGGAGAAAGGCCTCATGGGTGAAGGGCCATTCTCATCACCCCACATCAAAGGGGCACACTGTCAACGTGACTCGCCTCTGACGGCGCTCACACTGACCCCCAGGTTTCTCCATCGCAGTTACTTTACTTTTCCTTCTCTTGTCTGTTCTTTGGGTGCAGGTCACTAAGTCTAGCAACACTCAGGGGTGCGGAGGTAAGCTCCACTTTTTTGTGGGGGAGAATTTACCTAAATTAATATTTGTTTATATCAGTATTGACTCATGAATATTTACTTTATACTTTAATTCTAACCCCAATACTTTGCTATTTATTTTGATGTTCGAATTATTTTTGCTTTGGCCATTGGGAACTCTTTCAGGTTGGCGCCTGTGTCCCTCTGTCATACCCCTATACCTTCATCGTTTTGGTTTTTGATCACTTTTTTTTTTTTTTTTTTGCAGCACCATGAGACTTGTGGGATCTTAGTTCCCTGACCAGGGATCAAACCCTGGGCCCTGGCAGTGAGAGCACTGAGTCCTAACCACTGGACCGCCAGGGAATTCCCTTGATCACTTTCCTATTTTCTGGCACTACCAGATGCTCCAGGCTAATCTTGTATATTTCTTGCCCCAGCCCTAGAATCAGCCACCTCCCAAGGAACCTTGGCTCTTTATTAGAGAATGGAATTAGAAACCATATTGTGTCTGCTTGTCTGTCTATCGATCTACCTTTCGAGTCTATCTCTCTGTACCCCCTATTGCTCTCTTCGTCTGGAGAGCCCTGACTACTACACCACTCCTGCAGATCCAGGGGCAGAGGGAGCCTGTACTTACCGGTATGCTTGAGCACATACTCAGGCACACAAATGAGGGCAGAATAATTTCGGGGGAAGGGGAGATGAGTGGTTAGGGCAGAATGTCCAACAGAGGGACCTGGGAGTTTTCCTCTGTATCACCCATGATGAAGCCAGGTTATGGTTTTATTGCGTGGCGAGGGGCAATAGTACTGTGGAAAGGACAGGAGTTAGTGAGTCAGGTGGGTCTGGGTTCGAATGTGGACTATGTGAACTAGGTGAGGTCGCTTACCCTCTCCTCAGTGTCATCAATGGTAAAATGGAGCCGACAATACCTACTTCACAGAGTTATTGTGATGGTTAAATTACATAATGCATGTGAGACCCCTGGAATGTACTGGTTATTCTACAAAAGCTAGTTCCCACCACCCTCTCTCTCTCTCTCTCTCTCTCATTCACACATTTAGTTCTTTATCTAAGAAAGATTTACTGAGCTCCTAATACTTGCCAGTCACTGTGCTTGGTGTTGGAAAATGGTGGACCAGACAAATTAGACTGGACAGAAAACAAACCCATACAGAAATAATTTCAGTGGTCCTGTTTTGAGGAAAATAAAACATGGTGAACTGAGCAAGCACCAGGGTTGGTCTCCGATGGCCTCTCTGCGTTGATAACATTCATGCTACGGTGTAAGTGACAAAGGGTCAGTTGTGACCCAGGGGAAGCGCATTCTGGGCCGAGCGGACAAAAGGGCACAGGCAGGGGGGCCGTGGTAGGAGGCTGAGGAGGTGGGCGGGGCAGGGTCCAGGGTCCCTGCAGGTCTCCGTGAGAGGTTAGGATTTGAGTCTAAGAGAGATGGGAAGCTGGGGTGGGGGGCGTGGCGGGGTGGGAGGGAGAAGTCTGACTTCCGTGCTTATCTCTTGGGCTGGACTGGTGGGGGGTAGATGAGGGGCTGGGAAGAGGGGATGTGGGGAGATGGCTCAGGGCACTTGAGGGTGGCTCTGGCCAGGAGGTAGCAGTGGGGCTGTGAGAAGTGGCTGACCTGAGATGTGCTTTGGTGGGAGAGGTGACAATTCTTGGTGATGGGTGGGCTTTGGGGTGTGAGGGGCGGCGTGCAACTCAGGATGACGCTCGGGTTTGGAGCTAAGCAACCGATGCCCATTCTCTTCTTCCTCTGACTCATGAAAACTTCAGCCAAAACACAGGGTTGTGTGGCAAGTTTCCAAATTAACTTTTAAGACCCTAAACAGAGTTTTGAAAGGACCTTAGGCATCAGTAACTGAAGCGAGGCCCAAAAGGCCACACCTGGCAGAGCTGGAACCTGGTTTCCAGAATCCTTGCTTGGCGTTGACTCCACTCTAAGATGCTCCCTTTAGCAAGGGGTCAAGCTGAGGCAGAGAACCCACAGTTCAGGCTACCAGATAGTGGTGCCTCCTAAAACAATTCCTTTATTTAAATAGTGAATAGACATAGTTTATGCAACATATACGATGCATAAACAACAACGCAACAAGGCGCTGTGACCCCTGTCCCCACCCCGTACGTGTAAGAAACGAGCGTTATCATTCCCTTTACAGCCCTCTGAATGCCTCTGCCCAGTCTCTCCTCTGACCTTCCTTCTTAGAGGTTTATCACTGCTCTTCTTTATAATTCTACCACACGTTTGAATCCCTAAGTAATATCCTGTTTAGTTCTGCATGGCTTTGAACTTTATGTAAGTGGAATCATACTTGTATGTATCCTTCTGTGACCTTTTTTTTTTTGCTCAGTGCTGTAGTAGAGACTCACCCATATTGTTGCTTGCAGCTGTGGTTTGTGGATTTTTCACGTCAGGGTAAAATTCCAGTACATGAACACATCACAATTTGTTTACGCTTTCCACTGTAGATGGACAGCTGGCTTGTTTCTAGACTTTTGCTTGTTTATCTCTCTTGCTGTATTTGGATAAAGGAAAAAAAGAAGCCCTTTAATAGAGGCTGGAAGGAATTCAGCTTACATCTGAACATTGCTTGGCTTGGTTTTGTATGGGGCATAAAGACAAGAAAAAAATTGGTCTCTATGTCCTTATGTCTCAAAACTTTGATCTCATTGTAATCAAGAGAATCAAAGCAAGGCCCAGTGGAATGAAGGAAACCATCCTGAATTTTGGCAGGTTCAAAGACACGTCGTGATAGTGAAACTGGAATACATAGTAACAAGCAGCATTCTCATTTGTGGACACATAAGTCGTAATGTTGCACACACGGGCAATGTCCATACAATTATCTACCTTGGTATAGAAATCTGAAGACTTACTGAAGTTTGAAGAAGTCTTTGGGGAATTTCTCAGGGCAACCAATCTATTGACCAATAAATACTCGTAAACTGTCTCCTTTGGGCAAAGCATTCTAATAGGTATTGCAGGAAATACATGGAGGTTTACATGATGCAGGAAGAGATACT
This sequence comes from Mesoplodon densirostris, assembly GCF_025265405.1. Classification (NCBI taxonomy): domain Eukaryota; kingdom Metazoa; phylum Chordata; class Mammalia; order Artiodactyla; family Ziphiidae; genus Mesoplodon; species Mesoplodon densirostris. Next base: position 112,462,719 of record NC_082669.1, on the reverse strand, counting down.
CCAGACCTTATAGAGCTTGTACTCTGACTGTGGATAGACACACATACATGAAATGCTGAGGTAAAATATAAGGTCGTGTGTGCCAAGTGTCAGATGGATGGCTGTACGTTCTCTGTTTTCCTCCTATAGGCACCCCCAGAGCAGGGACTGAAGCAGTATTCTTTCCATGGTGTGTTCATGGTTTTGAATGAATGAGTGAATGAAGAGACTGGAATTGCCAGGAAAGACTTTTTGGAGAAGGAAGGTCTTGGTGTGGACGGTAAAGAGTGGTAGCACGGAATCTGAAGAGGAGGAAAGAGGGTATGGAATGGGTAAAAGTTCCGGGCCTTGGCAATGGGAAGGCCCAGGGGATTGGAGAGAGGAGGAAGCCAGCCTGCAGGAAAGGGTTCTTTAGAGAGAGAAGTGGGAACAGTTGGAAGGGCAGGGTGGGGCCCCAAAGTCAAGGTCTTGAATGCCAGTTCTGGAGTCTGATTTTTTCTACAGGTAATGAGAATACTGCATTGCAGTGCTTTCAGCAGAGGGGAAGAACTGTGTTTTGGGGGAATTCATGTTTTAGGGGGATGCAGAAAAGAGGGTGTCAGCTGGGGTGACAGAGATAACTGGGACACCCCTTACCAGCTTGGGTGGGACGATTTTACACAATGGCAGTTGGAGGGTGCCCAGGCGTCATGAGAAGGGGCAAGCCCTAACGCACAAGCACTTCTCAACAGCTTCGTATTTTCTAATGTCCCTTTAGCCAAAGCAAGTCACATGTCCAGGCCCAGATTCAAGGGTGGAAAATAGGCTCCACCCCTTGCTGGGAGGAGGGGCAAAGCCACAAGGCAAAGGGGTGAGTGTACAGGGAAGAGCTTGTGGGCATTTTTGAGGTCTACTACCCTGGGCTAAGTGTTGTAAGTACCAAACACAGGGAAACAACTAAGATCAAAGGTGAGCGAACCTTTACAGACAGCTGCATAAAAGAAAATAAAAAGGTCTAGATGGCTGAAGTGTTGGGTTAGAAAGATCAGAAATTCCATATTTATTGACTTTCTGGAATATGTGTCTAAATGTCACATCTTAAAATCAGATCTCAGTATCCTCTGATTTGGAGAGATTACCCCAGAAATTATCCAGGTCACTTCACGCAGGTATTTACCCCAGCTCTCAGAGGCTGGGTGTTCAGAAAAACAGATACTTCTTTATCTTTCCCAGGTTCTTTAGGGTTCAGAGACTTTTAAAAAATAGAGATGAACACTGAATTTAACCAGGTGAAAATTATTCCTGGATTCTTATCGGCCTATGGCAGCAGCAGTACGAGCTCAGAACAAGCCTCATGTTCTCCAAGTCCCCACCACCATTTTCCGGCATAAGGCGTTATAGGCACAGTATATGGAGGCCTACAAGCTTTTCAGGGGCCATAAAAAAAAAAGCTGGAGTCGTGAAAAAAGTTTTCATTCAAAATCACAGGAAGATACTTCAAAATCTAAATTAACATATATCATAAAAATAATTTGAAAGCAACTTGTAGATTTTCTCCCTGCCTAAGAATTCTCAGAGATGCCAAACGTCACAGCCAATAGCAATTTAAGTGACTTATACGCCCAAAATCCAAAAGTAAAACGATAAATATTCCTTCAAATTCATTTTTATTGCCAACAACAACAAAAAAGTACTTAATGCAGAATAGGGGTGAATTACATTAAGTCCCGTACGTATGAACCTTCAAGTGGCGGACTTTCAAAGATGTGAACGCGTGTTGGAACGTCCCATCACGTAAGGTAGTTCACGTGTCTGGCGTACACTGTCACGTGCGTGCATCCTCTACAAGGGGTTGTGCTTTTGTGTACTCTACTGTACAGGACTGTAGAGAGTACAGTACTACAGTACCTTTATTTCAAGCCCAGGAGGTCCGGAAGCAAGCGTAACCGCAGCGGTAAAGAGCCAATTGTGTTAGTTGGTTACCTAGGCTAACTTCTTGGACTTAACGAACAAATTAGATTTGCTAACGCTCTCCAACGTAACTCATGTGTAGGTAGGGGACTTATGTACTGTATGTGGCATGTTTGGCCGTCCCCAAAATAACGGACCATGGAGGCTCCCAGGAGGGTCATGTAACCTCCCTAGCACTGGGCCGCCCGCGGATTTGGCAAGGGCCTCACGTTCAGGGCTATCTACATTTTCCAGGTGGGGAAGCCCAAGACCAGCGGCAGCCCAACAGCTTATCAGACCCAGAGAAGCCAGGTTTCCGGGGTTTCCGCCCAAAGCGCGTCCAGAAACAACCAGTTTCCGACCTTTTACTTACTTTGGCGGAGTGACACTTCCGCGGGAGGCCTCCTGTTGGACGCCGCCGAGGGCTCTGCAGGTGGGGCTCGTGCTGGTGAGGGGCGCTGACTGCTGCGGCCGTACAGGATAAACGCCTGCTAAGCCGGCGCGCCGGCCCGCCCACCTCCGTTAGTTCACCCTCACCGGGGGAGAGTACGTGCCCGGAGACCCGACCCCAACCGCTAGCTCCTCACCGCGCTCCCTGAGGAAATTCGCCGGCGCCCGCCGGCCTCCGCTCCCCGGGGGCGTAGCCCCAAGCCCCGCCCTACAGGCCCCGCCCCTCAGCCTCAGGCCCCTCAGGCCCCTCAGGCGTCGCGGCGCGCTCCTCTGACGCGCGGCGCCTTCCTCTGACGTCAAGCCCTGCCCCCGCCCCGCCCCGGCTCGCGCGGCGCCCGCCCTCAGCAGCCCGAGCGGCTTCTTCTGAGGCGGCAGCTGAGGCAGCGCTCGGTGTCTTCGTCGCGGTCTGTGCAGCGGCAGGCTGCTCCCGTCCCGGCCGGCGAGGCGGCCGTCCAGCCCCTTGGGCCGGCAGGCGATGGTGCGGTGGAGTGCGCGGACGCGGGCGGCGTGGCGGCGGGCATGAAGGAGGATGGAAGGGCAGGACGAGGTGTCGGCGCGGGAGCAGCACTTCCACAGCCAAGTGCGAGAGTCCACGGTGAGCGCCCTCCGCCCGCCCCCTCCCAGCCTGCCGCCCGCCTGTCCCTCCCCTCCCCTCCCCTTCCCCTGGCGGCCCTCGAGGTCTCCCCTGTACCGCTTCCCCGCCCCCGCCCCTCAGCCTCGCGCCGCGCCCCTCCCCCAGGCTCCGCCCCCCGCCCTGCGCCCACCTGCTCTCAGTCCTGGGCGCGCTTCCGTCGAGTCACCTGTCCGGTCCCCGGGAGTGCTTCGGGGCCGCCTGCGCCTTCCTCCCTCAGGGCTCTTCCCGGGCCGGTTTAGCGGCGTCGGCCCTCCAGGCGGTGGACGACGGTCCCGCGGCCCGCGTGCCGTGGCCTGGCACCTCCCTGGCCTGGCACGGTAGACAGGTGTGCGGGCGGGTGTCTGGCGGGACCTGGCTGGCCCCGCGCAGGCGCCGGGGAGGGGCCGGGCTCGCTCTCCCAGCCCGACTAGTCACCTCGGCCGGGTTAGCGCCCACCTTTCCGCCCCTCACCCGTCGCCCTCCTCCCCTCTTGGGCTGAGCCCGAAACCTTGCGTTTGGGTGTGAGGGCCGGCGATGGGTGGGATTGAGGGCCTGGGCAGAAGTCCTCTGTGCCCTGGAAGCAGCTTCTGAAGGAAGTCATCCTTTCTTGGTCCCCTGTAGGAGTCTACGTTGATGTTTTTACCTTTTCCTGGCGCGCTAGAACACGTTGTGGTTGTGTTTGTTTGTTTTCATAGCAATGTAAAATGTATACATGTTGTGCATTTGTGTTTATCCCTCCCCTCTTCTAACTAACTTCTCTCAAATTCAGTCAGTCTCTTGGTTTTTGAGAATTGCCTGGTTTGTGTAGTTCTTGATCTAGAAAATTGAGAATCACTTTGCCAAGTCATATCTTGGAATAAAGAGGTATAAATTCTGAACTGGTGGACTCTGCTACGGCATATTAGTTTAAAGTTTTAAATTGAAGCTAACATAAACAGAGAAGTACATCATCATACATGTCCAGCTCGAAGCACTTTAAACACACCTGTGTAATTCTGAACACAGACTGTGAAACACAGTTATTAGCATCTCAGAGGCCCATGCCTTTTCCCCGTCCAGTTGCTCTCCACTCCACCAAGGGTAAGCACTGTCCTGGCTTTAGTAGATGAGCTTAGTTTTGAACTTTTATGTAAATGGAGCCTTACAGTATGCCCTCTTTTGTGTCCGATTTCCTTCACTCAACAGCGTTTGTGAAATTCCTCTCTGTTGTATGTAGTTGCAGTTCACCCCGAATGCTGTAGTTGTGTGACTATAGCACGGTTTCAGTAATTTTCAGGTTTTGGTTACGAGTATTCTTGTACATGTCTTCTGGTGAACATGTGGACGCATTTGTTAGGTCCATACCTAAGCATGGAACTTCTAGGGTATAGGTTGTGGGTTTGTTCATCTTTAGTAGATACTTTTAAACAGTTTGCCACAGTGGGTTGTACCATTTACACACTCACCAGCCCTGTAGGAGAGGCGTTATTTGCTTTCCATCTGTAGGACACTTAGTATTTTCTGTTTTTTAAAAAAAATTTTAGCCATTATGTTAAGTGTCATGGTATTTGTTGCACCAAAGACTTTATTTGCATTTTCCTGATGATAATGAATTTCAGCACCTTTTCATATGTGTATTGGCCATTTGGAAATCTCCTTTTGTGAAGAGTCTTCAGGTCTTTTTCCCATTTTTAAACTTATTTATTTATTTTTTAAAAATAAGTAACAGCTTTTCTTTTTTAACTGCTTATTTTAAAAACAAATTTATTCAGGGTCGTAGTTGCCGCAGGCGGGGTCTTACGTTGCGGCGCGCGGGCTCCAGAGCGTGTGGGCTCTGTAGTTTGCGCCACGCGGGCTCTCTCGTTGAGGCGCGCGAGCTCAGTAGTTGTGGCACGCGGGCTTAGTTGCCCCGCGGCATGTGGGATCCTAGTTCCCCCACCAGGGATCGAATCTGCATCTCCTACATTGGAAGGCAGATTCTTTACCACTGGACCGCTGGGGAAGTCCCTTGTTTATCTTTTTAATATTGATTTGCGAGAGGTGTTTATGTTTTCTGGATATGATACTTTGGTCATGTATATGTATATATATGTGTATACATATGCGTACGTGTGTGTGTGTATATATATATATATATAGTAAATATTTTTTTCATTCTGTGGATGCTTTTTCACTTGCTTAATGATACCTTCTAATGAGCAGAAATTCTTAATTTTAATATAGTTCACTTTATTAGAATTTTTTTTATGATCAGTATGTTTTATGTCCTGTTTAAGAAATTTTTGCTTACTCCAAGGTAAGGAAGATGTCCTCTTGTGCTTTTCTCTAAATGGTTTAAATTGATTTGCTCCTCCCATTTAAACCTACAGTTCATCTGGAATTTATTTTTTGTGTATGTTGTAAAGTAGGATTCGTATATATTTTTTCACATGGATGTCCAATTGCTTCAGCACCATTTATGACCTTAGTCACAAATTAGGTATAACTGTATATTTGTGGGGTTTAATTTTGATTCTGTGCTGTTTCATTGGTCTATTTGTTTTTGGCTTTATTTTAAATTAATCAGATGTTCTCTTATTTAGATTGAGAAAGGGACCCACGTTATAGTAGCCAGGAGCTTTATTTTTGTCTACTACCCTAGAAACAACTCAGTTTTGGCACTGATTCTAGAATTCCTTAGTTCTGCTCCTCCTCACCCCTACTTCTCCTGGACCAGCACCCTTGGGTGGTGGGTATACGCCACTCTCTGCAGAACCAGTGCAGACAGTGACCAAGCTTAGTGAATTTCCAGTCTTTGGCTTTCATTCTTCAAAGTATTCATATTTAGAGTGAGTATAAATGCTTGATTTTTCTCTAGGACTTGTTGCCAATTCTTTTTTTTTTTTTTTTCGGTACGTGGGCCTCTCACTGTTGTGGCCTCTCCCATTGGGGAGCACTGGCTCCGGGAGCACAGGCTCCGGAAGCGCAGGCTCAGCGGCCATTGCTCACGGGCCCAGCCGCTCTGAGGCATGTGGGATCTTCCCGGACCGGGGCACGAACCCGTGTCCCCAGCATCGGCAGGCGGACTCTCAACCACTGCGCCACCAGGGAAGCCCCAATTCTTTTATTTATTAATTTTTTAAATTAAACAAATACAAAAAATTTTAAAATTTTATATTATAGTCGATTTACAATGTTGTGCTAATTTCAGGTATACAGCAAAGTGACTCATTTATACATATACATATATCCATTCTTTTTCAGATGCTTTTTCCATATAGGTTATTACAGAGTATTGAGTAGAGTTCCCTGTGCTGTACAGTAGGTCTTTGTTGATTATTTTTTATATACTCGTGTGTGTTTGTTAATCCCAAACTTCTAATTTATCCCTCCCGCACCCCCGCACTTTGGTAACCGTAAGTTTGTTTTCAAAGTCTGTGAGTCTGTTTCTGTTTTGTAAATAAGTTCATTTGTATCATTTTTTTTAAAGAGTCCACATATAAGTGATGTCATATGATATTTGTCTTTCTCTATCTGACTTCACTTAGTGTGATAATCTCTAGGTCCATCCATGTTGCTGCAAATGGCATTATTTCATTCTTTTTTTATGGCTGAGAAAATATCGCATTGTATATATGTACCACATCTTATTTATCCATTTTTCTGTTGATGGACATCTAGGTTGCTTCCATGTCTTTGCTATTGTAAATAGTGCTGCAATGAACATTGGAGTTCATGTATCATTTTGAACTATGGTTTTCTCTGGATACACACCCAGAAGTGGGATTGCTGGGTCATATGGTAGTTCTATTTTTAGTTTTTTAAGGAACCTCCATACTGTCCTCCATAGTGGTTGTACCAATTTACATTCCCACCAACAGGGCAAGAGGGTTCCCTTTTCTCCACATCCTCTCCAGCATTTGTCGTTCTTAGACTTTTTGATGATGGCCATTCTGACCAATGTGAGGTGATACCTCATTGTAGTTTTGGTATGCATTTCTCTAATAATTAGTGATGTTGAGCATCTTTTCATGTGCTTTTTGGCCACCTGTATGTCTTCTTGGGAGAAATGTCTGTTGAGATCTTCTGTCCATTTTTTTGATTGGGTTATTTGTTTTTGTGGTATAGAGCTGCATAAGCTGTTTGTATATTTTGGAGATTAATCCCTTGTCGGTTGCTTCATTTGCAAATATTTTCTCCCGTATTGTGGGTTCTCTTTTTGTTTTGTTTATGGTTTCCTTTGCTGTGCAAAAGCTTTTAAGTTTAATTAGGTCTCGTTTGTTTATTTTTGTTTTCGTTATTCTAGGAGGTGGATCCAAAAAGATATTGCTGCAATTTATTATTATTTTTTTAAATGTTTATTTATTTGGTCATGCTGGGTCTTAGTTGCAGCAGGTGGATTCCTTAGTTGCGGCTTGCTGGCTCCTTAGTTGCAGCACGTGGGCTCCTTAGTTGCAGCTCTCCGGCTCCCCAGTTGTGGCATGCAAACTCTTAGTTGTGGCATGCATGTGGGATCTAGTTCCTGGACCAGGGATCGAATCCAGGCCCCCTGCATTGGGAGCGTGGAGTCTTATCCACTGCACCACCAGGGAAATCCCAGATATTGCTGCAATTTATGTCAAAGAGTATTCTGCCTATGTTTTCTTCTAACAGTTTTATAGTATCTGGCCTTACATTTAGGTTTGTGTATGGTGTTAGAGAATATTCTAATTTCATTCTTTTACATGTAGCTGTCCAGTTTTCCCAGCACCACTTATTGAAGAGATTGTCTTTTCTCCATCGTATATTCTTACCTCCTTTGTCGTAGAGTAATTGATGATAGGTGTGTGAGTTTACTCCTGGGCTTTCAGTCCTGTCCCCATTGATCTATATTTCTGTTTTTTTGTGCCAGTACCATACTGTTTTGATTACTGTAGCTTTGTAGTATAATCTGAAGCCAGGGGGCCTGATTCCTCCAACTCGTTTTTCTTTCTCAGGATTGCTTTGGCTATTTGGGGTCTTTTATGTTTCCATACAAATTAAAAATTTTTTTGTCCCAGTTCTGTGAAAAATGCCATTGGTAATTTGATAGGGATTGCATTGAATCTGTAGATTGCCTTGGGTAGAATAGTCATTTTGACAGTATTGATTCTTCCAATCCAAGGACACGGTATATCTATCCATCTGTGTCATCTTCGATTTCTTTCATCAGCATCTTATAGTTTTCAGAGTACAGGTCTTTTGCCTTCTTAGGTAGGTTTATTCCTAGGTATTTTATTCTTTTTGATGTGATGGTAAATGCGATTGTTTCCCTAATTTCTCTTTCTGATCTTTCGTCTTTAGTGTATAGGAATGCAGGAGATTTCTGTGTGTTAATTTGGTATCCTGCAATTTTACTGAATTCATTGATGAGCTCTAGTAGTTTTCTGGCAGCATCTTTATGATTTTCTATGTGTAGTATCATGTCATCTGCAAACAGTGACAGTTTTACTTCTTTTCCAATTTGGATTCCTGTTATTTCTTTTTCTTCTCTGATTGCCATGGCCTCAGTTCTTTTAATTATTCAACTCTTTTTGGTTTTGCCTAGAAGATAAAATATATGTAACCTTCAATTTACCATTTTAAAATGTGCAGTCCAGTGACATGAAGTACATTCGCATTGTTGTGCGACCATCACCACTATCCATCTCCAGAACTTTTTCGTCATTCCAAACTGAAACTGTCTCCTTTGATCAGTAACTCCCCGTTCCTCTCTCCTTCTGGTAACCACCACTCTACTTTCTATCTCTCTAAATTTTATTGGGTTGGCCAAAAAGTTCGTTCGGTTTTTTTTTTCATAAGACGGCTCTACTAGTGCTTAGTTGTCTTTAACTTCATTCGAAACAATTTTGTTAGATTGTATTGTGACAGCTGTCATATCAGCGTGCATTAAAAAAAAATTAGGGCTTCCCTGGTGGCGCAGTGGTTGAGAGTCCGCCTGCCGATGCAGGGGACACAGGTTCGTGCCCCGGCCCGGAAAGATTCCACATGCCGCGGAGTGGCTGGGCCCGTGAGCCGTGGCCGCTGAGCCTGCGCATCCGGAGCCTGTGCTCCGCAACGGGAGAGGCCACAACAGTGAGAGGCCCGCGTACCGCAAAAAAAAAAAAAAAAAAAAAAAATTAAAATTGGTGAATTTTTGTGTAGCCATTTTAATATTGAAGATGGAAGGAAAAAAACAACATTTTCAGCATATTATGCTGTATTGTTTCAGGAAAGGTAAAAATGCACCTGAAACCCAAAAAAAGATTTGTGTAGTGTATGGAGAAGGTGCTGTGACTGATCGAATGTGTCAAAAGTGGTCTGCAAAGTTTCGTGCTGGAGATTTCTCGCTGGACGATGCTCCACGGTCTGGTAGCCCAGTTGAAGTTGATAGCGATCAAATCGAGAAATTAATTGAGAACAATTAACCTTTTACCCCGTGAGAGATAGCCGATGTACTCAAAATATCCAGATCAAGCACTGAAAATCATTTGTACCAGCTTGGTTATGTTGATCGCTTTGATGTTTGGGTTCCACATAAGTTAAGTGAAAAAAACCTTCTTGACTGTACTTACGCATGCGATTCTCTACTTAAACATAACGAAAACATGCCGTTTTTAAAACAAATTATGACTGTCAATGAAAAGTGGATACTGTGCAATAATCTGGAACAGAAGAGATGGTGGGGCAAGCAAAATGAACCACCACCAACCACACCAAAGGCCAGTCTTCATCCAAAGAAGGTGATGTTGTGTATATGGTGGGATTGGATGGGAGTCCTCTATTATGAGCTCCTCCCGGAAAACCAAACGATTAATTCCAACAAGTACTGCTCCCAGTTAGACCAACTGAAAGTAGCACTCGACGAAAAGCATCCAGAATTAGTCAGCAGAAAGCACATAATCTTCCATCAGGATAGCGCAAGACTGCATGTTTCTTTTATGACCAGGCAAAAACTGTTAGCTTGGCTTGGAAGTTCTGATTCATCCTCCATATTCACCAGACATTGCACCTTCAGATTTCCATTTATTTTGGTCTTTACAAAATTCTCTTAATGGAAAAAATTTCAATTCTCTGGAAGACTGTAAAAGGCATCTGGAACAGTTCTTTGCTCAAAAAGATAAAAAGGTTTTAAGAAGATGGAATTATGAAGTTGCCTGAAAGATGGCAGAAGGTAGCAGAACAAAAGGGTGAATATGTTGTTCAATAAAGTTCTTGGTGAAAATGAAAAATATGTCTTTTATTTTTACTTAAAAACCAAAGGAACTTTTTGGTCCAGGTGTCTCATGTAAGTGGAGTCATACAATATTTGTTCTTTTGTGTCTGGCTTATTTCACTTAGCATAATGCTTTCAAGTTTCATCCATGTTGAAGCATGTGTCAGAATTTCCTTCCTTTTTAAGGCTGGATAATATTCTGTTGTGTGTATATACCATGTTTTGCTTATCCATTCATCTGTCAGTGGACATTTGCGTTGTTTTCTGGCTACTGTGAATAATGCTGCTATGAACATGTTTGAATATTCAAATGAATGAATATTTGTTCTAGACCTTGCTTTCAATTCTTTTAGGTATATACCCAGAATTGGAATTGTTGGATCACATGGTAATCCTATGTTTAATTTTTTGAGAAGCTGCCATGTTTTCCACAGTGGCTGGACCATTTTACACTCCCAACAGTAATGTGCCAGGGTTTCAGTTTCTCCATATCTTCACCAACACATGTTGTTTTCTGTTTTCTTTAACAATAATAGTTACCCTAGTGGGTGTGCAGTGGTAGCTCATTATGGTTTTGATTTGTGTTTCCCTGATGATTAGTGACGTTGAGCATTGTTTCATGTGCTTTTGGACATTTGTATATTTTCTTTGAGGAAATGTCTATCTAAGTCCTTTGCCCATTTTTGAATTGGGTTGTTTTGTTGTTGAGTTTTAGGAGTTCTTTACATATTCTGGATGTTAATTCCTTTGTGATTTGAAAATATTTTCTCCCATTCTGTGGGTTGCCATTTTAAAATCTATTTATAGTGTTCTTTGGTGGACTAAAACTTTAAATTTTGATTTAGTCCAGTTTACGTATTTTTTTGTCATTGTTGCCTGTGTTTTTGGTGTTATATCCAAGAAATTGCTAAATTCAATGTCATGAAGATTTTTCCTTATGTTTTCTTCTAAGAGTTGTGTAATTTTAACTTACATTTATGAGGTCTTTGATCTGTTTTGAGTTAATTTTTGTATGTGGTATAGTGTTTAACTTTTAAATGCTCATGTAATAATTTTACTTTCTCTTTAATATTATGAATATATCAGAATTCTCTTGTCAGTTACTATAATGATTACATTTAGCTGCTACTATCAACTAAATGTAATGATCGATTTCCTTTCTTCCTTTTGCTGTCTTTTTTCCTTTTCCTTTTGGACTTCAGGTACACAGAATTGGATTATTTTTAATCCTTGGTTCACACATAGACTTTTCATTTGTTTGTCTGTGACCTGCTTTTGATTAACCTGTTTTTAAATAATATACACACATGAACCATCACCCAGGATTCTAAAGCATTGACTCTAGCTTATTAATACCCATCAGGAGAGCTGAAACATTGACAGTAATTTATATGTACCTATTTCTTACGCTGCCATAGTTGCACAGCAACATTTGTCTTTCAGTACATCTGTTCTTTGGATACATTTACTTAGATATCTTCAAAGTGGTTATCTTACATTGATGCCACTTTCACCAGTATAGTTAAAATGATCACAGATTAATACACGAGTGTACTAAAAAGTCTCCATAATCCCTTCACTAAATTAATAAGAAATAACACTTATCGAGTACTGACCAGGTTATGTTATTTGACGATAACAACCCTGTGAAGTAGGTACTGCACAGCATCTGTCACAGTGTGCGATAGAGCCAAAGTTTGAATCCAGGCAGGCTCATCCCACAGCCTGTACTCTGTTTACAGCCTATAAGGTTTAAACCTCCACCATGACAGGGTTCAGTGGCATCCAACTAGGTCAGTTACATAAAATGGAGAGTTGGCTTACTGTAAGGCTGATGAAAGGAACAAGGAGAGCCTATGAAGCTAGCTGGCTGGGAGCTTTGGGGTCTGGCTGCATAATCTAAATTCTTCCTTATCCTAGTTGTGGACAAAACTCCCTCACTTGGCTGTAATGTATTTGGGGACAATTCTAGGGTTGACTGGGACTTTTACAACAGTAGAGGTTTTAGGACCCTGCCATTTATTTGGCTCCCTTTTGGCTAAATAGGAGTGGGGAAAATGGGGGTGCCAGGGATCATCCTCCACCTGCTGCTTCCTTAGGTGAGGTTACCTGCCTTTTCCTACCATGGTCTTGCCCTCACCTCCATGGTTTACTCCTTGTGCTAGAGCTTAAAACTTTAGTCCTTTTCTCTTGAGAATGGGGGTTGCGCAGAAGATTGAGCCAATCACCAATGTTGTACATAAATTTGGAATTAAGTTGTCTGGGGATCCGTAGTCTTTTCTGACTTTTGTCATTGTTCTTCAGCCAAAGACCCCCAGGAGCACACTTGTAGTTGGATCAGTCAGGTTTATTGCATGTTACAGTGAGGGAAAATGCATACCATGGGGAACTGTGAGGCATCTCAGTAAGAGAGTATTAGAAAACAACTTTTAAAAATAGGATTTGGGCTTGTGTTCGGTGATTTGGGAAGAGTTAATGGAAGTGAAATGGGGCTTTGATCTGTATTGGATGCTGTTAGGAAGCAGAGATAATTCTATGACTGGATATCTTAATAGATCTTATCTTGAAGGAGAAAGATTTGAGTGAGGCTAAAACTGCAATTGGTAAAGATGTAAGTCATTCTTACTAGCCAGTGTGGGGAAATGTTTGGTCATTTTTATGATTTAGACAGTGTTCATGTCTCTCATCTTTGTTGAGGCATGACTACAGAGTGGTCTTATTCTTTATCCATTATGGTCATAGAGTGGCCTTCTCTGATGTTAACGTTCTCTGAAGTTGCTTATTTTCGACGGGAGAATCATCAAGTCCTAGCTGTGAGTACCTGGCTGTGAGTTGCTAGCCAGTTTGAAGATTGCTTCAAGGGCTATCGATAGTAGCAGGCCAGGTCCCAGATGCAGGGGATGCTTTTCCCTGTCTTACTGTGGTCTTAAAATCTTAGAGTGGATGGTGGAGTAAATATAAATCCAATAGCCAATATATATGGAGATGATTTTACAGTATTGGTGAACAAAGAAGAATGGGATAGAGGTATAGAGGATTCTTTGTATTTGAGTTTGCTGAACCTGAGTTAAATCAATTTCCCTTGGTAGGCAGTACAGTGGCCCATAACGATGTCCACGTGGTGTTCTCTGGAGCCTGTGAATATGTTATCTTAGGTGGCAGAAGTGCTTTGCAGATGTGATTATGTTAAGGGGAAGATTATCCTGGATTATTTGGGTGAGTGCAGTCACAAGGGTCCTTATAAGAGGGAGGCAGGAGGGTCAGAGTTTGAGAAGATGTGACGACAACCAGAGGTTGGAGTGATGTACTTTGAAGGTGGAGGAAGGAGCCACAAGTCAAGGAATGTGGGTGGCCTCCAGAGTCTGGGAAACACAAGGACATGGATTTTCCCTTAGTGTCTCCAGAAGAAACTAGCCCTGCTGATACCTTGCTTTTAGCACAGTGAACCCTGTGTTGGATTTTTGACCTCCAGAACTATGAGGTAATAAATTTGTGTTAAGTCACTAAGTTTGTGGTAATTGGTTGTAGCAGCTTTGGCCTGTGCTGTACTCCTTGTGGGTATACATCACCTGTTTCTAGTCTGTACTTGAGGTTAAAGGGGACTGAGGCATTCCTCATTATACTTGAGATGATTTTTCCTTTTTCCCTATTCTTTTCCTTCTTAAGTGACAATTGGAAGTATATTTCCTGAGATATGTAGGCATCCAAAGAATGTCATATCCTTTCAGCATGATTTTTAGTGTTAGTCTTCCTTTTGTATCCAAGCCAAAATTATGCTGTAGGATAGAGTATAAATCCTTTGAGAGCCATATGTTTTTGTTTTATTCTCCACAGTGTCTGTAGTAGATATTTGTAGGTATTCACTCATGATAATGTTAGGGCTTTGAAGATTATATGTAAATATAATATTACAGGTCAATTTCCTGAAGACCTTGGTAGTAAGATAATCCAGGGAACTTATGGCGTTATAGCAAAAAAGAGACATGAGGGAATAAAGTTCAGAATTTCTTTTTGAAATCCCTTATAAATGTTTTAACACTTAAAACAACTCAGAAAGGACACCGAATAAAGACAGAAAATTCTAATTTTACGCTGTTAGTATCTATCATCCTTTGTGTGTTAGAATCTTTCAGGATCCACTTCCCTAGAATATCAATGGAATTCTTGTAAATGCATTTTGGATTATTTTGAATAGTATGTATTCTGAGAAGTATTTCTTTATGGCTCTCCCTCTGTCCAGATGTTTAGTGTCTTTCTGCTTTTTGACTTGGAGTTTTTAGCTTCTGAGACCCTACTCCTCACTGTCATTCCACTGGCACTGAAGAACTGTGTCTGGAGGTGGGAGAGGCTTTGGGTGACCTTTTCTAGTCACTGGGCATAGAACCCTAGCTCTGCCCTTGAGGACTCCGTGTCAGAGCACTTGTTACCTTTTATGTGCTTGTCTTCCTACTGCCCTCACAGACTGTGGTGGGTGCCTTCCGAGGTGTCTTTGTAAAAACCATTCCTCTCTGTCTTCCTACTTGACGTGTTTTTCCATTGCCGATCCATCTCCACCAGGACTGTGGGGATGCCAGAATTCTTGGCTTTTGAAAAGGTTTGTAGAAATAAATTTGTGTAAACTTGAAATTGCATGAGGGGAACTTAAAGTTGGAGAGGGAATACAATATGTTTTTTCCTTTGTGGCTCTTTGCGGCAGGACTCATGATAAAACTCATAGTGCTTTAGTTGTGTGGGCCATAGACTCTCAAGATAGGAATTTTTGAAGTTATTCTGATGTTCAATTAAAACAGTTTTTCTACGTGTGTATCTTCTTGGGGGCTTGGGTTTCAGGAACATTCTACATATTCCTTAAAGTAGGAGTTTTTGACATTAAGAAGTCATTTATCTAACATTATTTTAGTTCTTCTCAAATTTACTGTGTCTGTATCTTTCATAGAGCACCATAACTAAATAAGGAATTTTACAAAAAGCTGGGCATCTAGGACTGCAAACAGTGTTTGTTTCACCAACATGGTAATTCGTGAGATGGTGATTTTATGGGATTGATGTTGTATGTTTTAATATCAGATGTATTATTGAGGCCTATAACTGTTGCTATCCCTCGTCTAATACTCTTTCAGACCCCCAGTTTTAACCATTAGGCTCTATTGAGAGCCTGTGTTTCTCCCTACTGCACTGCAGTACTGGAAGCGGAACATGGAGGCAGATTTGTTGGCCATGGATTGGGCCAGAGTAGGCTCCAGTCATATCTTGGCTGCTTACTAGCTGTGTGGTATTGGGCAAGTTGCTTAATCTCTTGGAATCTTACTTTCCTTGTCTACAAAACTGGGAATTACAATACCTACCTCACCGTTGTGAGAATTACATGAGGCAGTGTTAGGAAGGTGCTTGGCACAGTGCTGAACACCTGATCATACAGGATTTGTTGTTTCTGTGGACTTTAGTTAAGCTTGTTCAAGAATAGATGATTTTTGAACTAGTTTCAGTGTTCTACTAGTTACCAAGAGCACTTGATGTAGCTTTGTTAACTTAATGTCTAGATGTTAAAAGAGCAAGGTGATGGGAACTTTTTTCTTCATATTCATATTCTGTACTTGCTCTCCAGGAAGTTCCATGCAGTGGTTTTCAAATTTGTTCCAGGGCTAGCCCAGTGCAAAATTTTTGGGGCCTAGTGCAAAATGAAAATATGGGTTCTTTGTCTGAAAAGCAGGAAGAAAATGCAATTAGATGTACTAAAATATAAAGCATTTTCCTTTATTCAGTGGTTTTTCCCCAACTTGTCATTTTTTTTAATATGCTATTCAATGTTGTTTTAAGTAAAAAAATTAAATTTTATTAGCATGAATTTCTTTTTGGAAATTTATTTTTTATTTATTTATTTTTGGCTGCGTTGGGTCTTCGTTGCTGCGCTCGGGCTTTCTCTAGTTGCAGCGAGTGGGCTTTCTCTAGTTGCGGTGTGTGGGCTTCTCACCGCGGTGGCTTCTCTTGTTGCGGAGCACGGGCTCTAGATGTGCGGGCTTCAGTAGTTGTGGCTCAGGGGCTCTAGAGCACAGGCTCAGTAGTTGTGGCGCATGGGCTTAGTTGTTCTGCGGCCTGTGGGATCTTCCTGGACCAGGGATTGAACCCGTGTGCCCTGCATTGGCAGGCGGATTCTTAACCACTACACCACCAAGGAAGCCCTATTACCATGAATTTTACCATTCATCTTGATATGGTGCAATACAAGTTTTAAATGCAAATGTAAGAGCATTTGACTCATATGAAATCACTGAAATTGTACAATGTACATTTAGTAGTTCATACATGTATGTGTATTTTGTTCTTGTCAGAACAATGGGAATGCTGCACAAAACCAACTCAACTGTTTTTTAAAGTTTTATTGAGATATAATTCACGTATCATACAGTTCACCCATTTCGGTGATTTTTAGTATATTCATGAATCGTGCAGCCATCACCACAATCTAATCATAGAACATTTTTATTATCTTAAAAAGAAATATTATACCCTTTAGCATTTCATTCCCCATTTACCCCCGAATTCTCCTCCTTCTAGTTCTAGACAACCACTAATCTACCTTTACCTACTCTGGATATTTCATATTAATTGAATCATGCAATATGTGATTTTTTTTGGTGTCTAGCTTCTTTCAATTAGCATGATGTTTTCAAGGCTCATCCATGTTGTAGCATGCATCAATAGTCCATTCTTTTTTATGGTCAAATAGTATTCTATTGTATGGATGTGCCATGTTTTATTTATTCATTCTTTAGTTGATGGAACTTCAGGTTGTTTCCACTTTTTGGCTCTTATGAAAAGTGTTGCTGTGAACATTTGTGTACAAGTTTTTGTGTGGACATATGTTTTTATTTCTCTTGGGTGGAATTGCTAGGTTATATGGTGATAACTCTGTGTTTAATATTTTGAGGAACTGACAAACTGTTTTCCAGAATCATGGCACCATTTCACATTTCTACCACCAACATGAGAGTTCCAGTTTCTCCATATTCTCTTCAACACTTGGCATTAATGGTCTTTTTGATTTTTAATTATAGCCATCCTGGTGAGTATTACATATTATCTCGTTGTGCTTTTGATTTGTGTTTCCCTGATGCCTAATGATGTTAGACATCTTCCTGTATCCTTATTAGCCATTTGTATATTTTCTTTGGGGGAATGTGCCTATTCAGATTCTTTGTCCATTTTTATTTAATTTATTTTTTAAATTTTATTTATTTATTTATTTATTTATTTATTTGGCTGTGTTGGATCTTTGTTGCTGTGCACGGGCTTTCTCTAGTTGCAGCGAGCGGGACCTACTCTTTGTGGCAGTGCACAGGCTTCTCATTGTGGTGGCTTCTCTTGTTGTGGAGCATGGCCTCTAGGTGTGCGGGCTTCAGTAGCTGTGGCACATGGGCTCAGTAGTTGTGGCTCGCAGGCTCAAGAACACAGGCTCAGTAGTTGTGGTGCACAGGCTTAGTTGCTCCGTGGCATGTGGGATCTTCCCGGACCAGGGCTCGAACCCATGTCCCCTGAATTGGCAGGTGGATTCTTAACCACTGTACCACTTAGGAAGTCCCTGTCCATTTTTAAATTGAGCTCTTTTTTAAAATTAAAAATTTTTTTTTGTTTTTTTGACCATTTTTAAAATTTAAGTATAGTTAGTTTATAATGCATTAGTTTCAGGTGTACAGCTAAGTGGTTCAGTTATATTTATCTATCTATTTATCTATTCTTTTTCAGATTCTTTTCCATTATAGATTATTATAAGATATTGATTATAATTCCCTATGCTATGCAGTACAAACAAAAATTAAGGGAAGTTGTTGCTAATAGACCTGCTTGACAAGAAATTTTAACAGAAGTTCTTCAGAGAGATGAAAAATTATTTAGGTGAGAAACTCAGATTTACATAAAGAAAGGAAGAGTATTAGAGAGGAATCAACTAAGGGTAAATAAAATCTTTTACTCTTGATCCAACAGGTAACAGTTTATTGAAAGTAATAGCACCAGTGTTTCCAGTGATTAGCTTGTGGGTAAGTGAAATGAATGACAGTGACGTTATAGGGACAGGAGGAAGGAATTGGGAAAACTCTGCTGTAAGGTATCTGCACTACCCATGAAGCAGTATAGTATTGTTTGAAAGTAGATTTAGAGTAGTTGTAAATGTAAATTGTAAACTCTAGGGCAACCGATAAAAAAATTTAAAAAGAAGTGTAACTGATATGCTAAGAGAGGAGAGAACATAGAATCATATAAAATGCTCAGTTAAAACCAGAGATGGCAGAAAAGGACTGAAAGACAAAAATGGAAACAAAGAACAAGGTCAGTGAATAGAAAATAGTTAAAACTATGATAAATATTAAAACAACAATATCAGTGATCACTTTAAATGTGAATGGTCTAAATAAATCAATTAAAAGACAGATGATCAGAGTGGATTAAAAACCCCAACTATATGTTGTCTATAAGAAATCCACTAAATGTAAAGATACAGATATATTGAAAGTAAAGGGACACAGAAAGATATACCATGCTAACACTAATCAAGAGAGAGCTGGAGTATCTGTGTTAATTTCAGACAAGGTGGACTGCAGAGCAAGGAAGACTGTCAGGGCTAAAAGGAGCAATATATAATGATAAAGGGTCAGCTTTCTAAGAAGGCATAGCAATCCTTAATGTGTATGTACCTAACAACAGAGCATCAAAATACATGAGGCCAAAACTGATTGAACTACCAAAAGAAATGGATGAATCCACTGATATAGTTGGAGACTGCAACATGCCCTCTATTGGTAATTGGCTATATATATATATATGTATATATATATATATATTTGAACTAAATAACACCATCAGTCAACTGGATCTAACTGACATTTACAGACTCCTTCATCCAACAGCAGCACAGTGTGCATTCTTCTCAAGCTTGCATGGAACATTCACCAAGATGGACCACCTTCTAGGCCATAAAACACACCTTAAACTTAAAAGGATAGAAATCATACAATGTCTGTTCTCATACCAGAGTCGAGTTAAATTACAGATTAGTAACAGAAATATAGCTGGGAAGCTCCAAAGTAATTGGAGATTAAACAGTACACTTCTAAATAACACATGGGTCAAAGAAAAAGTCTCAAGAGAAATTTAAAAATATTTTTAAATGAAAATGAAAACACAGTTTATCAAAATTTGGTGGGATGTAGCAAAAGCAGTGCTTAGGGAGAAATTTGTAGCATTGAATGGATATATTAAAAAAGAAGAAAGATCTAAAATCCATAATCTAAGCTTCTACCTTAGAAAACTAGAAAAAGAAGAGCAAAGTAATTTCAAAGTAAGCAAAGGAGAAGTGATAATAAGAAACAGAGCAAAAATCAATGAAACTGAAATCAGGCAATAAATTTTGAAAGTCCTCAAAACCTGGGCTTCCCTGGTGGCGTAGTGGTTGAGAGTCTGCCTGCTGATGCAGGGGACACGGGTTCATGCCCCGGTCCGGGAAGATCCCACATGCCGCGGAGTGGCTAGGCCTGTGAGCCATGGCCGCTGAGCCTGCGCGTCTGGAGCCTGTGCTCCGCAACGGGAGAGGCCACGACAGAGAGGCCCGCGTACCAAAAAAAAAAAAAAAAAAAAAAAAAGTCTGCAAAACCAAAAGCTTGTTCTTTGAGAATATCAGTAAGAATGATAAACCTCGTGCTAGGCTAACTAAGAAAAACAGAGGGAAAACACATTACTAATACCAGAAATGAAGGAGAGGCCCTTGCTACTGATTCCGTGGGCATTAAAAAGTTACTAAAGGAATATTATGAACATTCTGTGCCCACAAATCTGAAAACGTAGATGAAATGAACAAATTCCTTCAAAGATACAATTTATCAAAGCTCACACAAGGAAAAGCAGATAATTTGAGGAGGTCTATATCTACTAAAGAACTTGAATCAGCAGTTAACCTTCCAAAAACCAGTGCCAGATTGTTTGGCTGGTGAATTCTAATACATATTTAAGGAAGAAGTGATACCAATTATCTGCAGTCTCTTACAGACAATAGAAGAAGAGGGACTACTTCCTAACTTCTTCTATGAGGCTAGCATGACCCTACTACTAAACAGACGAAGACATTGCAATAAAAGGAAACTACAGACTGATATCGCTCATGGGCATAGATGCACAATTCTGCAAGAAAATATTAGCAAATTAATTCCAACAGTGTATGAAAAGAATTATACAAAAGTCACTTAATGTAGTCCATCACGTCAGCAGACTAAAGAAGAGATATCGTAAGATCCTATCAGTAGATGCAGAAAAAGCAGTTGGCGAAATTCAGCATCCATTTCTGATAAAAACTCTCAGTAAACTAGAAATAGAGGGGAGCTTCCTCAACTTGGTAAAGAACATCCACAGAATATCTATAGCTAACATCATACTTAATGGGGAGAAACTAGAAGCTTTCCCACTAGGATCAGGAACAAGGCACGGATGTCCCCTGTTAGCCCTCCTTTTCAGCATCACTGGAAGTCCTAGCTGAGGCATTAACAAAAGAAAGGGAGATAATAGGTATATAGATTGGGAATAAAGAAAGAAAACTGGGGAATTTCCTGGTGGTCCAGTGGTTAGGACTTGGCGCTTTCAGTGCCGGGGTCCGGGTTCAGTCCCTGGTGGGGGAACTAGGATCCTGCAAGCTGCTCAGCGTGGCCAAAAACACCAGTTTTTGTTCTCAGGTGACACACCAAGGAGTCAGTAACAACAAAAACCTGCTGGGACTAATAAGAGATTACAGCAGGGTTTCAAGATACAAATTAATAAACAATAGTCAGTTGCTTTCCTGTGTATGAGCAATGAAAACTTGGAATTTGAAATTAAAAACACAGCACCATTTACATTAACACACCCCCATCCAGAAATGCTTAGGTGTAAATCTAACAAAATATGTTCAAATCTATATGAGGAAAACTACATACTCTGATTAAAAAAATCAGAGATCTAAATTAATGGCAAGATCTTCCATCTTCATGGAAGATCTTCCATCTTTAATATCATTAAGAGGTCAGTACTTAAGTGTTTATTGCATGGGTAAACTTGATAGGAAATAGTTATAAAGCAGCTTAATTTTCTCCCACTGCTGCTTGCAAGGATGCTTTGTTGCATCTTTGTACCCTACGCCTCATGACAACTTGGGGCTCATCTTATAGCTTTATAGTCACTTTCACATATTGAAAAATTGAGTCCAATCTAATCTAAACTTCCATCTTTTATCCAGTTCTAAGTGTCTTCCCTTTGCCCTGATCATACCTGACTGAGGCTAAGGAACCAGCAGTGGGAAGGGAGTGTGATTTACTCAGTTTGTTTTAAAATTATTTATCTAGGCACTCAGCAGGATTCAAGAGATGTACAAGATCATTCCTATTTGTGTTAGTACCTCCGATATACCTAAAGTATATTGTATGTAATACATAGTTTAGGGGACAAGTTTTATTTACATGAAACATTCAGTAGAAATCATTGCTGTGCTAAATTTGTGAAGTCGGAGTTTGTGGGGATTCAGAAGGAGGGAGGCTATGTGGGTAGAATGGTTGTGATTGGGATGAAAGAGCCCGAAGGACAAAGGGCGAGTGACAGCTGGCTTGTGATGCCCGCTCCTCTCAAATAAAGCTGTTCTTCCTTTATGTTTTTCTGGAGTGGGTTTCAGAAGGAATTTAAAGAACTTTTTGCTGGTGACTTGCCTTGTAAGAAAATGCAAGTCATAGAGTCTGAAAAATCTCAAGAACAAGTAATAAAGTGTAATATTGTAGGCGACATTAATGAACTAGAAATTTGCTGTGTTAGTCTTGAAAGATGGACTATTTACCCCTTGTTAAAGGTCTCAGTGTTATTTTTTTGCAAGGAAATATTCTTTTTCCTTTATTGAAGCACAAGTTGAAAGACACGGGGCAATTTAGTGTGGTAGTGCTAGTGACTCTTAGGAGAGTGGATATCAGCATGTGTTTTGTATTCAAATTAATTGTGGAAATAGAGCACTGGTAATTTTGTCTTCTCTCTTTTGAAAGGTGGTACGTTGCAATTACAAACAGTAAAACAATGAACATCTTTATATATATGTGTGTGTGTGTGTATATATATATATATCCTTGTGTACATATGCAAGTATATCTGAAAGGAATGCTTATAGCTACTAGCAACAAGAATTCAGTGTGTTTTTAATCAGATTTTTATTTTTCTATAAAAAGTTTGGAGGAATGATGTTTTTATACATGCTGCAACATGGATGAACCTTGAAAACATGCTAAGTGAAAGAAGCCAGACACAAAATGTCAGATATTGTATGATTCCTTTATATGAAATATCCAGAATAGGCAAATCCCAAGAAACAGAAGTCAGGTTAGTGGTTGTGAGGGGCTGGGGCAGTGGGTGGCAGAATATGGGGCACATAGGGGTATAGAGCATTCAACATGGTAACATTTATTTATTAGAGCATTCCTAATACTTAAGAAATTCACATTTATTATTATGTATTTGGTTTGGGTTTACTTTTTTATTCATGGTGAATTAAATTCTTTCAACTAAAGTAGTGTTTTATTTTTCCTTGCATATTCAGTTTTAAAAAGTGTCGTTTGGTTCTGTGTTTTTGGTGCATAAAGATTATTTCCTCATTGTGGATTATACCATTGTTCACAAAGTGCCCCAATTTGTCTTAGCACTTTTTGTCTTAAATTCAGTCTTGTCTGAGAGAAAAAAAAATGACAGCCTAACTTTCTTTGTTGTTAGCATCTGCTTGGTATATCTTTATTTATCCTTTTGCTTTCAACCGTCCCAAGTCACTTTATTTTAGCTATATCTTAGTCTGTGAGAGTTTTCTTTTGACAGTTTGATTTACAATTATGATTTTAATATGTTTCATCTTTAGTTTATTATCTTATTTTTGTAACTATTTGTGTTCTGTTTTTTAAATTTATTTATTTATTTATTTATGGCTGTGTTGGGTCTTCGTTTCTGTGCGAGGGCTTTCTCTAGTTGTGGCGAGAGGGGGCCACTCTTCATCGCGGTGCGCGGGCCTCTCATTATCGCGGCCTCTCTTGTTGCGGAGTACAGGCTCCAGACGCGCAGGCTCAGTAATTGTGGCTCACGGGCCCAGTTGCTCCGTGGCGTGTGGGATTTTCCCAGACCAGGGCTCGAACCTGTGTCCCCTGCATTGGCAGGCAGATTCTCAACCACAGCGCCACCAGGGAAGCCCTATTTGTGTTTTCTTGTGTTTTACTACATAGTCTGGCTCTTAGGGTAATTTAAAAGAATTATAATTTTAATTTTAGTTATTTTGTGGTTCACTTGTAACTTTAAAGGATACTCAACATCTCAAATTTTTGATTTAGCAACTTTTAAATAAAGCCAGGTTTATTGGCTCTGCTGTGGAATGAGATTATTGACTCAGTTATAGTTTACTTGTCTTCTCTCCCAGGATTTTATTAGGAACGTGTTACTGGTAGCTTTCCTTAAGGCCATTTGTACCCATCACTCTTATGATATTTATTCCCTGTGGTCATCTTAAATTAGCCGAAGCCCATCAGCCTTAAATGAAAAACTTGTAATACAGTTTGATTATAAGGCACTAGTTTGAATTTAGGTTTAAATCTTATACCTGGAATTTAAGAATATTTGCTTTTAACAACATATTTTAGATATATTATAGGTTTTTTCTGACCTCTGAAAGTAGAGCGTCCTAGGAAACCTTTCCTGAGCTGAAATGGCACAAACTAGAGAAGCAGTTACTTTAGGACCCGTCTTGCTCACAGATACACAAAATCAATTGAGATGAAGCACAGGTGCTCACAGATACGGCTCACAGCTGTAGCACCTTGATGCTGAGATGCTGAGTGTGGTTCCGGGAAGGAGCTTGGCGGGCAGCTCTCACTGCTGGGGTGGGTGCTGCCTCTGTAACGCTTGCTGCACAACACACTGAGCTGAACGAGATTTTCGCTTTTTGCCTTTTCTTGGTAAAAGTGAAAATCCTCTTTGGATTTTGTTTGGTTACCAAAAACAGGTACTGAAGTGGGTCTTTCTAAAAAGCGAAGTGGTGTAAAGCAAACTTTAGAAATACCTGTATTAGGTTACTTGTGACTGGGTAACTTAGCTCCCAAATGCCTGGCCATTCTTGATCAGCATCAGGACTAAAGCCGTGTGGCCCCCAGTGAGGGCTGAAGCACTTGCTTTGGGTCAGCTGGCACAGAGGACATGCCCCCTGTGCTTCTGCTTATGGGCTCTGGTAGCCTTGTTCTTCCTTCCCTGACCAGGAGAGAAAAGCTCAGTCTTTTCAGAAAACCGTGAGAGCCCATCCTCTCCCTTTTTATCAGCTGTACCTCACCTTTAGTGGTGGGGAGCTGGAATGAGTTCCTTCTTTATTTGGTTAGGAATTTCCTTTTGCCTCCACTGAATGTAGGAGAATAGGAGGCATCATTATGCTTGTTTTCATTTTACATCTCCCCGTGGGTCTGTCTCTCTGATACCGATATGCTGCTCATTTAGAGAAGGAGCACCTGCTCCTACTCCCATCTTTGGAACTAGAAAAATGGTCTAACTAGTTCTGTGATTTTTTTTGTTGTTCCAGTCTGGTATAGTTGTATGTTTATTTTCATAGTAGGTAGCTCATATTTCCAAATTAGTAATACTTACACTTGTTTTTATAATTGTTAGCCTTCTACTCTTAGATGGCTTGCTTTCCCATTAGTCTTTTCCATCTCATGCCATGCATTTTGGTTCCTTGATTTCCATTTGTCCATTAACTTTCATGCCTTCTCATCTACCACTTCTGCACAAACTCCTTGGAACTCCTGAAACTACTCTTCTCCACCTTTAATTACTAAGTTAAAAAATCCTAAAACATGCTTTAGTCACAACTTTGTATTCTTCCAGCTTCCTTGGTCAAGTACTTTTATTACAGCTGCTTCTCTACCAGGAACCTCAGTTGATTGGCATGTCCACTCCTATCCATCACTTGGGTTCACTTTTCTCCCAATCCACTTAGGTTTCATGGCCCATTATTTCACTCACTCTTGCTAATACCCTAAACCAGTGGTTCTCAAATAGTGGTCTAGGGATTTCTGGGGGCTGGTGGTTCAAACCCTGGGAGCGGATGAGGTTAACTATAAAGAGCTTGTGGAATGAGAATAGATTTCTGGCTCCGCTCAGAAATCATAGAGAAGAATAATGTTGAAAGGCTGGCAGGAAGAGGGGAGCTAGTGATGGAGTCTGGGAGAATAACCAGAGAAGGAGGAAGATTGCTGACATGCAGGTTGCTGCTTAGAGGGCAAGTGAAATTGTGAAAGTGTAATTTGGCTGTTGGGACATCACTGACCACTGCCAGAAGCACCTTGAGTGGGTCAGTGGGCGTGAAGTCAGATAAGTGGTTGGAAGAGTGAGTGAGTGGTGGTGAAAAGTGAAAGTCCACAAGTGTAGGCTGTAAAGGGGAGGAGAGAGAATAGGTTATTTGTTAGAATCATCAAGCCTGTGATAGTTCTTGGGGACTCAACCTACATCTGCCTCAGCATCTAAGAATCAAGCTCTTGTGTTGTGTTGTATAGCATCATCAGGCTTCCTGCATTGCTTAGAGTCTTGGCTTGAGCTTGCCTGGAACTTTAAAGGCCGTTTCATTTCCCGTTGCCCCTCACTTCTGTTGTGTTTCTCAAATCCATTTATTCTCCCATTCTCCTGCTTGCCCCACCCTCATGTGTAACTCATTTGATGAACTTCTCTTTCACTGAGAAAATAGAAGCCATCAAAAGATAAAGTCTTTGTGCTTCTACCACCATCTACTTACTCACCTGCAGAGGGACTCAAATGTTCTCTCAGTTCCTGCTTTTCCTCCTCCTCCTTCTTTTTACTCTGGGTAAATTTTTGTATGTAGCCCCTCAACTTGAGCACGTTTCTTCAGCGATTCTCTCTTTCTTTCTTGCATCAGAAGTAAGTACTGGATTATTTCAACCACTATATAACTTTTCTCATCTTAAAAAAACCCCTCTCAGCAGTCCCTTTTCCATTTCCTTTGCTGCCCTTTATCATAAAACTCCTAGTAAGAACTGTCTATTTTCATTTTGCTCCAAGTTTTCTCCTTGCTTAATCCATTTCAGTCAGGTTTTTCCCTCCACCCTTGCAGAAAAACAGCTCTTGTCAAGGTCACCGATGACCTCCATGTTGCTAAATCCAGTTGTCAGTTCTCAGTGCTCATCTTACTTGGCCTTTCAGCAGCATTTGACACGGTAGATAATTCCCTTTTCCTAGATAAAATTTCTTCACTTGGCTTTCAGTACGTCGCTCTCTTCTTTGCTGCTACTTCTCAGTCAGCTTTTGCTGATTCCTTCTCTCGAGTTGGCTTCTAAATATTTGAGAGCCCAGGACTCTGTTCTCAGACTTCTCTTCTCTGGCTATACTCACCACCTACAGTGGAAATCTCATCTAGTCTCATGGCTTTAAATACCATCTATCTGCTGATGACTCTTCTTTTTTTCCCCCTAGCCTGGTTCCTTCCCCTGAGCTGTACACATTTTTATATCCAACTGCCCATTCAACCTCTCCACCTGAGTGAATAATATATGTTTCAAATTCAGCAATGTAAACTCTATTCTTATTTCTACCCCCAAACTACTCTTCTTTTGATCTTCCCTGACTCAGGAAATGGCAACTCTGTCTTTCTAGTTTCTCAAGCCAAGAACCTTATGTTTATCCCTACAAGTCCTGTCAAGTCTGATTTCAAAACATACCCAGAACTTGATAACTTCTTAACACCTCCACAGCCCAGGTCTAAGTGACCTCTCCTCTATATTATTGCAGCAGGTCCTAACTGGTCTCCCTGCTTCCATCATTTCCTTTTTCTAATTTATTTTCCACACTGTAACTAGAGTGAGCCTTTTGCAGTATGTCAGATCATATCACTACTCTGCTCAGTGGATATTTACTGCCTAGTCCATGATCATTCTCAGTCATATGGCTGCCAACCCTTCTTCAGAAATCCATGCATAGGGGTGATCCCGAGGCTTTATCATCACCTGGAATGGTTTCATTTGAGAGTCTTCAAAATATTTCTACCATGGTCCACAGCTCCATTAGGCCTTTATCTAAAGCACACTTGATCTTTGACTATACTGAGATCTCCCATTCCTTCACCCATCCTTTTTTGCTTGCCATCCCCTAGATCTGATAGAAATTAAAAGGAATTTAATATTAAAAAAGTATCTTGTTCAACTGCTGTTCGTTTTGACATGTGGTTTAATTATTGAATAATCGCCCCCCACCCCCACCTTGATTTGTGAGGCCTCGTGTACAACCACCTGACATGAATTTTTATATGATAGAATCTGTTTCATTGATCTGTCAAGTTTTGGTGTCAGCACACTCTTTAAATGTTTTTGAAGCTTTATATTAATAGTATGTTTTAATATTTAGTAAGGTTAGTAGCCTCTCATTGACTTTATTTTTCAAAATTGTTGGTGATGGTCTGGTTCTTTATAGTTCCATATGATTTTGAAAACAACTTGGTCAAGTTATGAAAAGCAAAATGTCCATTAGGCTTTTTTTCTGGAATGGTTTTAAACTGGGCTGACTAGTTTGTATAAGTTAATATTTCATAACACTTTTTATTAGCTAAAATTTTTACTTTGTAATAGATTAAATTCTTTTTCCCTATGAATGCCAAAGATATATCCTGTTACTTAAAAAGATATGCAAAAAATGAATGATCTGTTAAATTTGTTAAATGATCTTTTAAATTTGTTTTGTTTCAGATCTGTTTCCTTCTCTTTGCCATTCTCTACATCGTCTCCTACTTCATCATCACAAGATACAAGAGAAAATCAGGTTAGTAGAACATTGTTATTAAAGCTTTGATTCTAATGCCAAGCGGTCTAGGCATGGTCCATGGCTATATGGTGCCCATCGGCATAGTTAGTATATTCAGTATGCCCGTGATTGAAGCAAGCAGTTGCCTGGTACTAAGAGCCCTAAAAATAACCTCCAGGGAATCTGACTACTCGCAGGGTCATCTTCTTAGACCCGAGCCCTTTTTTATCACCATTCTTATGTTCAACTAAGAATAGTCCAGGGCTCTTTACTTTCTGGGAAATTCCAGAGTTTATGAGGATATTTGGTTCCCTGTGACTGGCTCTGAATTTGAACATACCCCTCATCACCCCCACCCAGTTCTTTCTCTGACTATCAGAATATCTTTTCTTTTTCTGAAGAGGTATAGAATTTAGAGTCTCCGTAATACCATTTAGCATTCAATTATATATTATATTATCCTTTTATTATTTCATATGTATCCTTATCTCACCAGAGGGACCACTGTATCTTTTCTTTTTTTTAAATGAATTTTGTGCTGATTAATTCACAGATTTTTATGCCAGAGTTTTATAAGTAACCAGTTACTTTACTGACTTATGTTAAATCTCAGCTATTTCCTAGAAATCACAAGATTTCCACCTGTGATGCTGGGCTAATAGTAGGTGCCATGTGAATATTTAAGGATTTCATATATTAAAGCTTCCTTATGTTATTTTAAACTTGTCAAAATTTTGAAAGAAATCAGGAAATAGTGCTTGCTCTAGTGCACCACTTGGCTCTGTGACTGCACTGAAATACTCCTTGGATTCTATAATCTCTCAAAATTTTCAAGACCTGGGATCCAAGACAGTATCTTAGCTGTTTTTTTTTTTTTTCGTTTTTTTTTTTTTGCAGTACGTGGGCCTCTCACTGTTGTGGCCTCTCCCGTTGCGGAGCACAGGCTCCGGACACGCAGGCCCAGCGGCCATGGCTCACGGGCCCAGCCACTCTGCGTCATGTGGGATCTTCCCGGACCGGAGCACGATCCCATGTCCCCTGCATCAGCAGGCGGACTCTCAACCACTGCGCCACCAGGGAAGCCCTCTTAGCTGTTTTAAAAGATATTTTGGCACCAGGTTTCATAGATTATGGACACAGAAGGAGGGAGAGATAGAGAATGAATGAATAATGCATTGTTTTAGGGGAAATCAGGGGATGATGAGCAGGAAAATAGGGTATTTATTAGATGCTTTTTAGAGTAATCATGGGAGAGGGTAATGAGGACCCTGGACCTGGTTGGTAGAGGGTTGGCAATAGAATTGAAATGGATATGAAGCTATTAAAACAGCCTTCAAGATATGGTGGTTGATTGGATGTGGGTACAACAGTATAAAAATTAATTGTGGGGCTTCCTTGGTGGCACAGTGGTTGAGAGTCTGCCTGCCGATGCAGGAGACACGGGTTCGTGCCCCGGTCCAGGAAGATCCCACATGCCACGGAGCGGCTGGGCCCGTAAGCCATGGCCGCTGAGCCTGTGCGTCCGGAGCCTGTGCTCCTCAACGGGAGAGGCCACAACAGTGAGAGGCCCGCATACTGCAAAAAAAAAAAAATTAATAATAATAATAATAAAATAAAATAAAAATAAAAATTAATTGTAACTATGTTACAATTAGTTTTATGACTATGTAAAATAGTTTTATGACCAAAGAGACTGTGTCTCTTTGGTCGTAAAAGTATTTTGGGCAGTCAGTAATTAAGAATGGAGATTGGTCTAAGAGAATGGCCCAAATATGCCATTGTCACTGAAACAGATGGGCGTTCAGAATTCCATAGACCTACGCGGAGAGCCTTTGAGGACAACCCCAGTTAGGCACTGAGGAGAAGGAGGGGCTGGGGTGTTGTGTAATACTTTTGTAATTGGATCATAGTTTCCTTAGTTGGTAAGATTATGTGGGAGGACAAAAAAGATGGCCAACAGCCATGAGAGAGGGAGAGGGTAGGGTGAGGAAGCACAGGAGCAAGGGCCATCTTGCTCCTACTTAAAAATGACCCAGAACTTGATATATTTCTGTCTGTAACTTGAATGAAATGATGAAGTATCAAGGCAGTGGTATCCAAGGTGGTTTAGGATGACCCAAGAAAGTCCTCGTTATTACCATTACTAATAATAGACTCAAATTACAGAAAACTATATGAGTTCTAAAATTCTGAATTTTAATTTTATAGTAAAAAAATTTTTTGGCTATTATCAACCAGAAAATTTCATTCATTAGCAATTTCACTGCCATTGTATAACAGTAAACTTGATAATGGTTCTAGGGTTCTACTGAGTTTTATTTCCTTGAGCACTAAATATTTTTGAATTTTTTTTTTTTTTTTTTTTTTTTTTTTTTGCGGTATGTGAGCCTCTCACTGTTGTGGCCTCTCCCATTGCGGAGCACAGGCTCCGGACATGCAGGCTCAGCGGCCATGGCTCACGGGCCCAGCCGCTCCGCAGCATGTGGGATCTTCCCGGACCGGGGCACGAACCCGTGTCCCCTGCATCGGCAGGCGGACTCTCAACCACTGCGCCACCAGGGAAGCCCCGGCCATTTTGGAATATTTTAATTTACATATGGGAGTTTTGTTAATCAGGATTTTTTGATCAATCAAAACACTGTTCTTTTTAACATATTCTATCCTATCTGATTTAATGAGATTTAGATTTTGATCTGTGCTGAAATAAACACGGTGCTTTTTGAAAATAATTTCTGTTCAATAATTGCTTCTTCAAGTTTATATTTTTGTTCATGCTTTTATTAAATTAATGAAACATTTTGTTGGAAGATAAAAGAATATTAATACCTTGAACATTTTTGCAGATGAGCAAGAAGATGAAGATGCGATAGTCAACAGGATTTCGTATGTATTTTAATGTTCAATTGTCTTGTTTCTCATTCTAAAGTCATAAGTTTTCAAAACTTAATTTTGCCTTTTGGGCAGAAATATGGAAAAAATTCACTTAAAGTATTACAGCACCTTTATCAAATGTTAGTCCTATCCTTGGAAAGCACATATAAGCAAATACATGGATAATTGAGGATTGATTATCTCCTGTTAAAATTTGCTTATTTAAGGAGCCAACAGATTTAATCTTCAGAGGATTTAACCAGGAAATGGGCTTAAGATTGGGAAAATTGCTGGGCCAAAGAAAGAAAGCTCTTGCCTGTTTGAATGGCCTTGGGACAGGGAGCAGACATCTATTCTGGTTAATTGAACATTTACCTACTGTGAGCAGGGAGATGGGCCCAGATGGTCCTTTTAGGTTCCTTATAGCTCTCTTTCTGCTTGTGTACGCTGATGATAGAGCCCAACTAAAGGGCAGACATGAATTCCTTCCCAGTCCTCCAGGTATGAAGTACTTGTGACATGTGCACCCCTCTCGGTTTAGTCTGCATTCCACTTTTGGTGGTAAATCTACTTAAATGCGTTTGTAGATCAATAATTTGTAAAAAGACAGGAACATATCCCATTGGATTTTACACTTGCATTGTGTTTTATGAAAATATGGCTGTTTCCTTGTGGTGGTGCCGGGGAGCGGCCTCACCTGCTTTACATGGCAGCTGGCGTGGCCTGTCTGAGGGGTTTGGGTTTCTCCCAGCAGGTGGTTTTTGCATCATGGTGATGCGGACAGATGTCCCCTTCCTGAAGGTAGATGTGTGTGCCCTTATAAATTCAGGAAGGGGAAGTGTGGAGGAGAAGGTCACCTGGGAGGGCAGCTTTGACCTAGCCTGTCCCCCTAGCTGCCCCACCCACTGGTCTGTTTGTCTCCCACTGCCTTTCTTCCCTTCTGTGGTGGAGTGAGTGAGAACCGAGGAGTCAGGCAGAGCTGGGTTCACATTCTGAGCTCAAGATTAACTTGAGTTCAGAAGAGATTGAGAGAGATTCCTTTCCTCCATATGTGAGCTTGAGCTACCACCTGCTTTGTAACATGTTGTGTGGATTAAATAACATACGCAAAAAAAAAGTCGGGGGGTGCTGGGTGCGCGGCAGGTGTGAGCTCAGGGTTGTTGTACTTCTCCCCCAACCCCCTTTCCTTGCCCGCCCTCCTCCCACTGAAGAGGAAGGAGCAGAATGAGATGCTGTGCTTAAAGGAGGAGAAACAGTGGCCCAGGGTTCTGAAAGAGTTCAGACAAGTCCCCAAGGGTAGGTGATGGCCAGCACCATCCGGCCACCTGAGGGAGGGAGGGTTCCCCGCGGCTTCCTGCAGCCCCGCGTCAGACTGAGGAGTCTTTCCCTGGCCTCTCTCACCTCCCTTTAAACCCACCTTTGCTTTCTCTTTTGCTCCTTAAAGGCCTTCGTTCTGTCCTCTGTTTGTATCCACTCATGCCCCCAAATTCACTCTCTCTGTTCTTTTCAACCCTGCATTACATTTTCTCTCAGCTGGTTGTTTGATTTGATTTGGATCAAAGCGCCTAACTGGTGAAACTGCTTTTAAGGATGGCTTGTCCAGGCAGGAGGGAGGCCTGGTGCGGGGGTCAGAGCATGAGGGGGTGACCTGGTGTTGACTCCCAGGATTTGAGAGGAGAGAGGGATCCAGGCACGATGTTGTCCCAAGGGGGTGAAGAGGGGCACCCACTGCATTGGGGAGTGCTCTGGCACGGGGACTCAGAGCCCACGTAGGGTGGGAAGGGTGTCCCTGGTGGATGGCCTGGCCTGGCTGTCAGTGCTCAGGTGGGGAGGGTGTTCACAGGGCAGGGCAGTCCAAAATGGGGCTCACCTGGGCACATGGTGCCTCTAGGGTGAGGGGGTCAGTGTGGCAGGAGGCTGTTAAAGACAGTGGGGACCACTTACAGTTAGGGAAGCGGGACAACGACAGTGAACACTAAGCAGTTGTGGTGCGGTTGGAGGTTCTGTGTGGACTCAGGTTTTTCAGAATAGTTACTGAACCTAGTCTAGATGTAAAGTATGGGTATGTGTACGTGTTTTTATGCACATGTATACCTAGTGCATACTTACACCCCCTAGAGCTGCCTGTCCACTGCCTGTCCATGCTCACCTGGGAGCATGACACCGCAAGAGCAAGGAGTATATTTAGCGCCTGGATTTTTGTTTCCACTAAAAGGAATCAGTGCTCCTTGGGGGGAAGGCTGATGGCAGGGCTGGGCTAGGGAAAGTTCCAGGCTCCTTTCGTCCATCTTGTAGCGCCACAGTGCAGGGAAGTGCTCAAGAGTGATGGTGGCACATCACGAAGACAGGGAAGCCTTCAGGGGCTTTCACACTTACTCAGGGACAATCTGAGCATCACAGTCAGGATCGTCATGGATCTAACACAGAACAGAGCAGAGCAATCCTGAGTCCACACAGGTAGAAACCAACAGGTGAGTAACTTATTTGACAAGGAACAGGATATTTTCCTAGTTCCAAACTTAACTTCCCACAAAGGGAAGAGGAACTTCAGAGTGGAGAGCCTTGGCAGACGGCACCTTGGCCAATGAGCAGAGACCGCGACCAGTAATGGGGCAGACAGACATCCTAGGCCACCTGGTAGCCTGTAGAGAGGAGCGTGAAGCATGGCGTCTGTGACTTTCCTGCCTTGTGGACATGTCAGACTCCACAGAGCCAAAGCTGGCTCCCTCATCTCCCTTGGCAGCCCGCTCAGCTGCAGCCGTCCCCATCAAAGCTGATGTCACAGCTGATGGCTGCTCCACCACTCCCATTCTCACAAGGTGGTCTTGGTCATCCCTGAGCCCTCTCTCATCCCGCACTGGGCAGCCCTGTTGGCTCTGTCCTCAGAATCTGATCCCTTTCAGAAGGTGACATTTCTGAGGTTGCCTTCAATTCCGAGGCGTGCTGTTTCGTAGTTGTGTAAGCAGTGACGGCTGCCATTTTCTGACTTGACCCAGGGCCTTACCTTGAGGACCCCTTCCCAGCATTTAACTCTGTCCCATCAGCCTTTTATGGATAGTTCTCCTCACAGCTACTCAAGGGCAACAGGGAGCATGGTATTACCTTTTTTTGTATGTCTAGGGCCAACATTGGCAGGCAGATTCTTAACCACTGCACCATGAGGGAAGTCCCTAGAAGGTTTTTGACGTAAGATCCAGTATTATATTTACAGTGACCATATATGTTTAGGATTTTCTGGGTCACTTTTGATTTCAAAACTTCATCTGTTTGCCCTCATAAGCTTACTCCTTGGTCAGATTACATCTCCCAGCTTTAGACCTGGAAGCCATGGTTAGCCTTCACTGCTGCATGCGAGTCAGTGTCATGAGCACCAAGAGAGGAGGGACTGACTTTACTGAGAGGAGCGAGAAGGGAGCCGCTGAGGAGTGCTTCACGGGGCAGATGACGAGGAGGGGGGACCCGAGGGAGAGGGCCGACTGTGCCCAGGACACGGGGCCAGAAAACCCACTCACGTTGGGGGTACGAGGAGGTTAGGCAAGCATGCCTGTATGTGGGAATCTGTCGTGGCCAGAGGAGCCTGGAAGGGCAAATTGGGAGAGCTGTGCGGGACCTGGAATGGGGAGATCGTGGATGTGGTCTTAATTTTCATGTTGGAAGAAGGAAGGAATGATAGCGACAGACTTGTGAGGACAGAAAGGAAGGTTGCTTGAGGCACTGGTGGGTAAGTGCTGGAGATGGCAGTGGGCCTGGGGCGAGGGTGTGTCTCTGCTTTTCCCAGGAAATGTGTTGTCCGTTCAGCAAAACCCGTTTGTAAGGCTCTTTCTGTGTCTGAACTGAATTGTATTTTTGGTGTGTATCATATGGTCTGCATTAAAAAATTTACTAGTGATTTACTGAACAGGGGAGGTTTCATGGTTATTTTCAGCTTTTAAGTAGGAAAACGCTTCTGTTGGTTGCCACAAGATGGCATTGGCTTCAAAGTTACTCTATTAGATGTGTATTTTGAGCGTTTAGTATTATTTTTTCTTATATCTTCTTACATGTATTTTCACATTCTTTCTACATAAAATTTAATGGAATGAATATTAAGGTTTCATCTCTAATGTCAGTGAGGTTCCCTTTTCCTTTGCCATTTTAGTCTTTTTAAATAATCTTTAAAAAATTAGGTATAAAATTTTAGACATTTCAGACGTGTAACTGAGAAAGAGAAAGCCCCCTGTAGTCCTACTCTTCTAGGAATTGTTATATATTATGCTAGGTTTTAAAATATACCTCTATTTTCCTGTGTGTAAATATGCACTTTGTGGGGGGGGTCGGGGGGAGAGCATGTTTTATATTTATTGTCCATGCTTTTCTTCATGTTTTTATTTTTAATTTATTTTAGACATCTTCCCATATTAGTACATATTAGAGATATCTTATTTCAAAAAATGACAAAATTGTGTTTTAAATATTGTTTAATATATAATTCTAATAGTTGCCTACAGTTTACTATATAGTTTATTTAACCTTTACCCATTTTAAGAGATGGTAGACCAATAGGTTTGTAAGTTTTTTCTTCCTGAAATAACCATTTTCACGTAATTCTTTTTTCATACTGTGTTCACAAGCATTTTTTCACCTGAACCGGTTTTTGTGTTACTGTTAGCATATATTGCCATAGTTGTTAATTAAATGCAATTGTGAAATAAATACTTAAATTTAAAAGAGGAATGAGACTACAATTTATTCTTCATAACATGTGCGAAGTATTCTGTCTCTAGCGTATGTCTGCTTTAGGCCGACTCTTTAGACTTAATGGTTTTTTCACAGAGTAAGTTTTAGAGTTGGTCTAGTTTAACTTCCAGGACCATATGTATATCACTTGTCTTCCAACTACATATACTCAATGAAATGCATATGTAATTCTTTTTGGATTTAAAAAATTTAAGAGTTTTGATTCTATTCTTTTTGAATTACTCCCATATTCTTTGCATTTTCCAACCACTGGTGACAATGATGCTCTTCTCTTCCAGGTTGTTTCTGAGCACGTTCACTCTAGCAGTTTCAGCTGGGGCAGTTTTGCTTTTACCCTTCTCAATAATCAGCAATGAAATCCTGCTTTCTTTTCCTCAAAACTACTATATTCAGTGGCTAAATGGCTCCCTGATTCATGGTTAGTATATATTGCTTAATATAATCACAATTAATGTTTTAATTTTCTACTGTACTGTATTTAAAATTTTTCCTTTACTTAGTTTCTTTAATAATTGGCATCTTCTTTCAGTAAACCATTTGAGTCTTTAGTAAAATCAGAAAACCAGATTTTACTTACTATTCCTATTCGTAGTTAGTTGTGAAAGGTTTTTCTATAAGAAGCAGTTTTTATACTGACTGTGATTTTGATAAATACAGTTTCATTTAAATATTTAGCAAGAGAATTTTGGTTTATCTGGATATGTCAGAAGAACTC
Organism: Mesoplodon densirostris; assembly: GCF_025265405.1. Taxonomy (NCBI): domain Eukaryota; kingdom Metazoa; phylum Chordata; class Mammalia; order Artiodactyla; family Ziphiidae; genus Mesoplodon; species Mesoplodon densirostris. The sequence continues at coordinate 112,426,437 of NC_082669.1, read as the reverse complement.
AACCTCCATTTAGGATCTAAAAAAAACCCCACCATAGTTTCTGTTTTGTTTATTTGCTGTTAGTCATTTCATTTATTTATTTCTTTAGTTATTTCAGAATGCATGATAGAAGGGGGAAAACTCTTTTGTCATGGACAAACTTTAAAATTAATGTGGTTTAAAAAAGTAATGACTTATTTTGGCAACATGGTATATTGCCTTGAAGCAAAATAGACCTGAATTCCAATCTTGGCTCTGTCATTTTCTGGACATTTTTAGTGAGGTAGGACATTTTAATTTTAATTTATAAAATAAATTTAAAAATCTAATACACATATCTTTTTTATATGTTTCATTGTCTTTTGTCCACTTTTTTCATATTGAATTATGTTATCTCTTTATATGTGAAATACATCAGCTATTTATCAGATTTTTGTAAATATGTTTTTCTAGTTTTTAGTTTAATTTTGGTTTTTTTTGGTTACAGAATTTTTGCATTTTTATGTTGTCCAGTCTTTTTCTTCCTTTGATTTCTCTCTTTTTGTGTTTAGGAGATCCTTTCCCTTCCTGAGATGTGACAAATACTCTTTTTTTTCTTGTTCTTTTAAAAATGGTTTTGTTTACACTTAACTGTTTAATCCATCTGGAGTTTATACAGATAACTACCTTTTTTCTTACCCATTTGTGTGTGTTTAAAGAAATACATGTTTGCTGTAGAAAATTTGTAAAACAAAATTTACAGTGAAGAAAATTAATATTACTCACAATCCTACAACCCAGAGAACTACTGTGGATCCTGTGACCTAAACCCTTCAGTGTTGTGTGAGTGCACATGTGAACACATAACCAAATAAATAATGAAATGGAACCCTACTGTACTCACGGTCGACTTGTCTTTGCACCCATCATCATATAGTGGGGAGGTTTCCATGCCTGGAGTACTTTTCTGTGCTATTTACAATATTGCCTAGAGCCATTATAATCATGAATTGTTCCCAGGCTTTTAGTTTAAAAAGCTACATTGTACATCTTTACAAATAAATGTTTGTGTTTAGGACAAATTTCTGCAGTTTACTTTCCCAGTAAGCATACTTTAAAGGTTTTTGAAAAGATGTTTCCCAATTATTCCTCAGAAAAACTGTCTGATTTTTGCTAGCAGTTCCAGTTCTAGTGTGTGAGCATCTCTGTTCCCAAAATGTATCTTCACCAATTTTGGGTGTTAGTTAAAAAAAACCTACCAATTCAATAGATGAGAAATTTCCATTTTTAAATTTACCTTTCTTTAATTACTAGTGAGGGTGGACATTTACAAAGCACATTTATAGGTCATTTGTATTTATTTTTTAGTAAATTGCCTCCCTGTATTTCCTTTGCCCATTTTTGCAGTGTTTTTAAGCATTAGCTATCTATCAGGTTAATTGCAAACATTTCCTTCCCAATTGTCCTTTAATACTGCTTATCCTGTTTCTTGAGGACAAGATTTTAACATATTAGTCTATCACATACTTTACACTGGGCTTGTGGTTTCTGTCAGGCTTCAGAGTCATTGATGCTCTGAAGACCAAATGAATTCAGTAAACTTAGGACTAATAAATGAATAAAGAGAAATTACTGCATTTTTGTTGCTTAGCAATTGAAAAACTCAAGCAAATTAAGGTTGTTACTGAAATTGACACAAAAAGTAAGCCGTCTGCTGAAAAGTCACTATGAAAGGCAGGAAACAACCTGGAAAGTAATGGTGAGTTGAAAAATATATTTATCAGGATTTTTCTGGTGGATTATTTTTAGGTGACGGTGCTGTGTGTTATTAACTGATACATAGATAATATATGATTTACAAATGTTTTTTGCATATGTTGTCTGAAACGTTTGTCGAAGACTATTCCCTCTGGCCCTAGCTTTCTGTAAGGCTGTGGGTTCTGTGGGCATACATTTTTGAGGGTTGAGCTCCAGGTGTTTTCACTAGCAGTGCAGGTGGTCTCACGCCAGGCTAACTAGTATTATGAGTGAACTGGCCTTTGTTTCCAGTTTTACTAAATAGAAATTGTATGATATACTTAATGACCTTCAAATACTCTAAATCAGAGCCATTTCTTTTATTCTGTTTATGGACTGGAAGTGAGAGATACCAGTATATGACATGCTGTCTATTTAATGCTGGAGGCATTAACCTTGGAAGTAAATGTATTTGTTTGTGTTGGTTGTCTTTCTCATTATAGTGTTAAGGGGTGTAAGCTCAGGCCTTGTACCTTGTTTATAAATCAGGACTTAGAACAGTGCTTCCCACATAGTGGTAGCCCAGTAAACATCTGTTGAGTGAGTAGATAAACTATAAACAATAACTTTAACCTCCAGGGGACCACATCAGCTGAAAGTTGGGGAGCTAGAGGAAGAGCCCTCTAAGTTATATCATTGCTTCTAGATGTATTCTCAGAAATTGGTCTTGGGAAGCCTGAGCCGTCAGCTCTGGACGTTGTTCTTGAGGGTTTTATGACCCCTGACTTTGTTTCTGCTTCTAATTTTTTGGTAGATCTGTATCCTTTACTGCATATAGTGAATTTCATAAAGCTTCCTATTTATCTTTCTCTTCTGAATTCATAGTTTTTTTTTTAACCTTGTGGATGACATCCAAGGGAGTGTTTATTTCCTTAGATTGTCTTGGGGTTGAAGATTTGTCAACCTCAGATATGCTTGCTTCTTTGCTTTTAAAAAATTATAACAATTAATGGGGCCAAACTGTCATAAGGGAGACCCAGGAGAGCCCATGGGATAGTTCCAGTATGAGCTTGAAGGCCTCAGTGGTGACAGTAGCCAGGTCAGCTTTGGAGAGTGTAAGTCTGTGTCGCTGAGCCTATGCATAACCTCCATCCCTGCCACCATGGCCACTTTTTTCATGAGCTCATTGGGTGATTACAGGGGTGGCTTGGGAAAGAGGTTGACTGGAATCTGTAGAACTAGGATAAGGTAATTCTATCCACTTTAATATTAAAATCCTCTGCTGAGGTCCCCCTTTAATGAGCAGTCACATGGGATACAAATATCTTCACCTTTTTCTTTTTTCCCATTTTCAGTGGTCTATCTGCATACCTCTTCTCCAAGTTTCCTTGTTACCAGTTTTCCAATTATGTTCCTTCCAAGTCCCCAGCATTCCAGCCAAGCCATTGGCCAATATGAATATATAATTGCATGTCTGGCCATTTTTCCAAGCAAAGTGAACAGTCAGGTACACTGCCCAAAGTCCTGTCCACCTGGAGGATTCCCCTTCACCACTGTCCTTCGGAGATGTCCCAAGGAGGGCTGTAGTGCTGCAGCTGTCCACTTGGGGGCGGTGTCTGCATATTGTGCAGAGCCGTCTGTGAGTCAGGCCCAGACTTCTCTTCCTCTGCCAGCTGATCTGGAGGAATCCCCACGAGGCCAGGGGAGAGAAAGCAGAGCAGCAGGAGTGAGGACCGTGGGCATCTGGGCCACTTCTTCATGTGACTTACTTGTGCCTGCAGGGCCCGCTTGGGTATGATCATGTATATACCACCTCCATCTGACTTTGGGTTGTTGCTGTGCACCCCCACATTATGGCTTGGTGGGCCGGATAAAGATAACACCATCTCATGATGGGCAGCTCAGGTCGCATGGTAGCTTGGTGGCCCACGGTCAAGTCTCTGCTAAGGCCCAACAGCAAACCAATAGCTGTTTCTCAGAAGGAAGGTAGTTATCTGCAGGGGATGGCAGGGCTTTGCTCTGAAATCCTAAGAGCCTCTGCTGTGATTCACCTCTAGGGGCTGCCATACTGTCTGCTGCCGCTGCTTCCAGCACCACTGGATCTGCTGGATCATAAGGCCAAGGGTGGAGCAGCTTGCATAGCCGCCTGGAGCTGCAGAGCTGCAAAGCCTTCTCTTGTTCTGGGCCCCACTCTAAACCAGCAGCTTTTTGGGTCACTCAGTAAATGGGCTAGAGTAACACAACCAAGTGAGGAATATGTTGCCTCCCAAATTCAAAGAAGCCCACTGAGCATTGTGCCTGTTTTGGTTGTAGGAGAGGCCAGATGCTGCAGTCCTTAGAAGGGATATCTTGACATGGCCCACACCACTGGACCCCTAGAAATTTCACTGAAGTAGAAGGCTCCTGAATTTTTGTTAGATTTATTTCCCACCCTCTGATATGAAAATGTCTTACCAATTAGAGCGGTGGCTACTTCTCACTCACTCGGTCTCATTAGCATAGTGTCATCAGTGTAGTGGAGCGACATGCAATCTTCTGGAAAGGAATGGTGATCAAGATCCCTGCAAACTAAATTGTGTAGGTCCAGAGGGGTGGTATATCCCTGAGTTAGGACAGTGAAGGTGTATTGCTTGCCTTGCCAGCTGGAAGCAAAATGCTTCTGGTGGGCCTTATGGACAGGGATGGAGAAAAAAAGCATTTGTCATCAGTAGCCGCATACCAGGTACCAGGAGATGTGTTCATTTACCCTAGCAACTAAACCAAGTCTGCTATGGCAGCTACAATTAGAGTCACCACCTGGTTAAGCTTACGAGAATCCACTGTCATTCTCCAGGATCCGTCTTTCTTGGGGATGTGGGAATCACTACCCCTCATCTTTCAAGTCCTTGATGGCTGCACTAATCCCTGCATTACCTTCAGGAATGTGGGATTTCTTTTGGGTAACTGTTTTCCTAGTTAGAGGCAGTTCTAGTGGCCTCTGTTGGGCCTTTCTTACTATAATAGCCCTTTCTCCACAGGTCAGGGAACCATTGTGGGGATTCTGCCCACTTTTGAGCATATCCATTCCGATTGTGCATTCCAGAGCTGGGGAAAGAACCGTAGAACAGGTTCAGGGACCCACTGTGAGACGTGTGAGACCTGAGCTGAAACTCTCCTGACTACCTGACCTCCACAAGCCCCTGCTCTGACTGGGGTGATGTTTTGGGTCCCCTGGAGATAGTGTCAGTTCAGAGCCAGATATGTTTTGTGAATTTGTACTAAAGTCTTTGAGGACTGGGAACATGTCTTAAATTCTCTTAATCTCCCATGAGGCACCTGTCCCAGTTCTTGCACACTGAAAATGTTCAATAACGATTCATTGATTGGATGAGTAATAGTTATTCATTGTATCATTAGGAATACTTTGGTAAAAGTAGACTGAATTTGAAAAGAAATTTAATGGCTTATTCTAAAAGTTATCAATATGGAACGATTGTGCCGTTAATGTGTGAATCACATGAAGATTAGAGGCTAAACTATGTGTCAATAATGCTTTGGTATGTGTAAATATATTCAGTTTGGCTTAAGTACAGTGTTCGGATCTTGGACATGTGTTTGAAATGTTATGTGTTAACTATATTACCTTGGAATGCCACTTCACTTCTCTGGGCTAGAATTAATAAATTACATTAATAAATAATAATATAGTTTATTATAGGATGATACAAAAGGGGCAGATACGGCAAATTTAAATGATGGCTAAAATTTGTATTGTTATTTTTATTATTATAATTATAATTTATTATTAGAATTAAAATAGAAAAAGCATAAAAAATGGACAGAAAAAAGAAAGTATCTCTTTGTATTCACTTTCTGTATCTTGACTACTGTTAAAAAAATTAGTAGAAAAATATGAAACTCTTTAGTTCCATAAATTAAAAAATCATGATTCACCTGCTTAATGGGTTTTCCTTTTTGAGTGATGAGAATGTTTTGGAACTAGATAAAGGTAGTGGTTGCACAACATTGCGAATGCACTAATGCCACTGAATTATTCATTTTAAAATGGTAATTTTATGTATGTGAGTTTAAAATTAATATAAAAATGAAACATCGATACACCTTGGGGTGTAATTAAGTTGTAGCCTTAAATAAAATAAGGAAATAATTCTTCAGTTTTTGAGGTATTTTCTCTCAGTGGGGCCCAGTTTTTGCTAAGCTATCCATACTCACTTGTGACCAGAGACACACATTTAGAACATGATTGCCCGTTTTAAGATTCAGCCTGCTAAGAGATAACCGCAGTGAATCTGACTTGACTTTGCAAGGTATGGGTGCTTTATTTTGATTTGTCAACATGAATAGCCAATACGCTGTTTTGGACATGATGAAGGAACAGTACAAAATTCATCTTTGTTTTATACATTTTCAAGTCCCACAGAAGGTCAGAAAGTTTAAACTTTTAGATTATAAGCAATTAAACTTAAAAAAATGAAAAATAAGTATTATGTTTACTTATGTATAAATATTAAATCAAAAGTCAGTTCATAAGATATTTTAAGGTACCATTGTTAATTAAATGTTACTAACAATTTCTAGTTAATTGGTCTCAGTAGTTCAGTGATTCGTTATAATGTGCATCACTATAGTTACTGCATATTTATTGTTTATAATAGTAAAAATAAAAAGCAGTCTACGTAGGAAATTTGCTTAATTAAATTTTGGTAGATCCAAACAGTGGAATGCTTTTTTGACCATTATAGATGATGATGATGTAGATGAGTATTTGTTGATATAGAAAGATGTCGAAAAAAATGTTTTTCTCTGGGTGGTGGGATTATATGATATAAAAAATTTATATTTATAAACGAAGTTGGTTTTGGTGCTTGCCTTGTATAATATTTCTATAGTAGATGTGTATTGCTTTTTTGTTATAAGAAAAAACTTAAAAAGTTTAATAGCTTATTGCTATAATCGTTCTTTTTTTCCCTTCTAAGGGAAAAGCTTTTGCATAACCAAAAGCTATTTTAATTCTGAAGTTCTCACAATACTCACTATTCAAAAGCAAACTTGCAGTCTTTCCTTTAAAGCTTATGCTTTCTTTTTTTTTTTTTTTTTTTTTTTTTCTTTTTGCGGTATGTGGGCCTCTCACTGTTGTGGCCTCTCCCGTTGCGGAGCACAGGCTCCGGACGCGCAGGCCCAGCGGCCATGGCTCACGGGCCCAGCCGCTCCGCGGCATATGGGATCCTCCCAGACCGGGGCACGAACCCGCATCCCCTGCATCGGCAGGCGGACTCTTAACCACTGCGCCACCAGGGAGGCCCAGCTTATGCTTTCTTCATAGCATTTTTAAAATTATGTGTCACTTTTTGACAGTTGGATTAGATTCTTAATTCCAGTGAAATATAGGTTTTAACTTAGTTTTGTTATTTTGGAAATTATTGAATATAGCTGAACTCGGATTAATTTTCTTATTTAAGTTCATGAAGTTTTTTGTGTGGTTAAAAAGTGATAGATTATTTGCTTCATAGTGTTGTATATTGTATTGAAATATTTTGTGACTCCAGCAGATGGAGCTAGAAGGTAATGCATCCATTGGTGATCTGGCAATTCAGTTTGGTTTGCTTGGGTTTTAGACTAATTATTCTGGGAATATTAAATAACTTTTAAGTTTACATACCTCTTTTGGGGATAGACATTGAATATCTTTCAAAAAGATTGTCGTTGAAACTGATTTAGATAAACTACAAGGTTTCTGAATTTTTAGGGTTCTACTACCATGTTGGAGAGCACATAATTTTAGCTTTCTGAAGTAGAGAAATTTAGCTAACATTTCTTTTTATTTTACAAATTAATATATAATAATATATAATACAATAAAAGTGGTAGTATGTATTTATGTGTATTAGCTCTAATTTTTAATTTTGGAATGTTTTATCAAAATTGTAGAATATTCTTAAGGGATATTTATGTGTGTATGTCTGATGTATGTTTGCAAAATGCTGGAAACTTACTAAGTTTTACACAGTTTCCAAGAATAAAATGGCAACTTAGGAGTGTACAGTAGCTTTATTATTTTTCTATATATTAAATGTTCTTCTCATAGTAACTTTAACTTTCTTATACGTTGCAAATTTGATAATTAAATGAGCATAAGCTGAGTCTGAAGCTTTCACACATATTCTGGCTAATAAAACTTAATTTTTTGCATTGAATTATTTAGACTGAAAAAAAGTTAGTTATTTACATAGATGATTATATTGTTACGTAGTATGTTAACTCTCTCACTGTTGTGGCCTCTCCCGTTGCGGAGCACAGGCTCCGGACGCGCAGGCCCAGCGGCCATGGCTCACGGGCCCAGCCGCTCCGCGGCATATGGGATCCTCCCAGACCGGGGCACGAACCCGTATCCCCTGCATCGGCAGGCGGACTCTCAACCACTGCGCCACCAGGGAGGCCCAGTATGTTAACTCTTAAATTCTTTGTGTTAAGTGAATTTTTCTTGCAAAAGTAAATATGGTGGAGGTTATATCTCTTTTTGCAATTGTGGTTGATAAGACCATCAGCAGTAATGTTGAATCTCCTGGAAAAAGGAAAGTGGGGAAAATCAAAAAAAATTTTTTAATTGTATGTATTATATATAAAGTTCAGTATATAAAAGAAGGTATCTAATTTCATTGCAAACTTAAATGAGTTGTTATTCAGAATCTTTGTGATCATCCTGATCATTTTCTTCACTTGTTCAGCAGATTGCTGCTTGATAATATCTGTTGATAAAGATTTCTTTATATAAATTTTCATAACTATCTTCACTTTAAGTAGGTTGGTTAGTCAGAATAGATATGTTTACTGATATGTGATCTTTTGCCTATAAGGCAGACTTCTGTTTTTTAACTTTTGATTTCCAGAGAAGAATTTGAATTTGTATTTTTCACTACATGAAAGGGACACATATGATTAGAAAGGTAAATTCTGGAAGTATGTATATTTAGAGCTCGATAACAATAATAAAGTCTGTTTTTTACCATGGATGATAATTGATTGTTTCAAATTACAAAACCTAAGTAAATTTTTTTCCTCCAATTATAAAATTATAATGAAGCATTCAAGGGTTTATATTAATGGTTGCAAATATTTGAGAGCAATCTTTGAAGCCCCTGCCACGCGATAATTTGTGATTTTGCAGAGGCTAGAATATGAATTGTGCTTAGTGATGCTAGAAAATAAATAGGCTGAGATCTGTGGCTGATGAGGGGCCCAGCTAGCATCTCCACCTCAATTAAGCTTTGCTGTTCTCTGCCTTTTCTTAGGCATTTTGTGGGGAAGTTATATGACAAAGTGAGGTGAAGGATTTTGAGTTTCACAGAGGAGTTTAAATTTGTGTCTTTATGTGCTCCTTATAGAAAACTTAGAATATGTAGGCCAGTGGGAAGAAAAAATCATCCATAATTCCACTACATTACACTGTTAATAATTTGGTTTATTTCTTTGCAATTTATTTTCTGTGCCTATTTTTTGTCATTGTTGTTCTCATATATTTTTCATGTCATATAAGTATACAGATTGTTGTTATGTACTTTTTTTTGGTGTAATTAATGAGAATCATTCTTTAAGGAAAGGGCTGAGACCTAATTTTAGCTGTAACTCATATCACTTTTTTGTCTATCTGGTCTGATTGCTGATGTGCATTGGAATTTTACAGGGTTTTGGACCATTTGCATTATGTTGAGACAGGGCGGGGAGAGGCACTGACATTAATTTAACATTTTGGTATGTTATTTCTCTTCTGTTCACACGTGATCTATGAGTTACGTTATAGCCCATTTTATACATGAGGAAACAGGATGACAGAGTTGAAGTCCCTTTTCCAGGTCACGTATAACTGATAGTTGCAAACCCAGGCTGGTCAGACATAAAGTGCCCCCCACTTAGACATCTGCTGCCGCATCTTCACAGTGTGAATCCCTTGTTGTGCACTAAGTACACAGAATACATTCAATATTTTATTGAAGTTGGATTTGTTAAAACCTTTCTGTATTTGAAAGATGTTTTGGTATCGTAAGGCTTGGGTGTACATGTACACAAAAATATAAACAAATGTAGAAGTGTTAGTTCTGTTTAAGTGTCTTACAAACTGGTCAGAAGCTCAACTAAGCATTTTGTTTTACACAGATGGGTAGAATTAATGGGCTGTCATATTCTCAGTTTAAACATTTCCCTTAGTAAAATCTTATGAAACTGATGTTCTCTTTTTGGCAAACAAACAAAAGACCCTCAGCTTAGGATCTCATGGGCTGAAATTAAGGTTTTCACAGATTTGTTTTCTTTATTGGAGGCTCTGGGGAAGAATTTGCTTCAAAGTTCATTCAGGTTGTTGGCTCAATTTGGTTCTTTGTGGTTGTAAGACTGAGGCCCCCATTTCCTTGCTAGCTGTTAGTCAGGTGCCAATCTTTGCCCTATAGGCTGTCTGCCTCTTTTCTCAGGTTTTCCATGTGATGCCCCCTCCAGCAAAGTTGTGTCAAGTTCCTCCCTGTCTTACCCTTCTGCTGCATCTCTGACTCCTCTTAGAGAAAATTCTCTGCTTTTAAGGGCTCCTTTGGTTAGGTTGTACCCACCTGGCTAATCCAAGATCGTTTCCCCCTCTCTCTTTATTAAGGTCCATAGCCTTAATTATATCTGCAACATCCTTTTTTGCCATGTATATTGGGTTGAAAAGTGTTTTCTCCAAATTCGTGTCCATTTAGAACCTCAGAACGTAACCTTATTTGGAAATAATATCTTTGCTGATATAATTAGTAAAATAAGGTCATAATGGATTAGGGTGGGCCCTAGTCCGATAACTAGTATCCTTATAAGAAGATAAAACAGAGACATACACAGGGGAGGAATGTGAAGACAAAGGCAGAGATTGGAGTGATGAATCGACAAACCCAGGAATGCCAAATGTTACAGGCAGCCACCTCTAAGGAAGGATTCTTCCTTAGAACCTCCAGAAGGAGTATGGTCCTGCTGGCACCTTGATTTTGGACTTCTAGCCTCCACAACTGTGAGAGAATAAATTTCTGTTGTTTGAAGGCATCCAGTTTGTGGTACTTGGTTACAGAAGCCCAGAAAACTAATATACCTTGTAACATATTCACTAATATACTGTATAACAATTCCAGGGATTAAGGCATGGATACCCTTGGGGGTTCACTCTGCCTACCATGAGACTTCAGCTGAGTACAAAGCAGGAAAATACAACCCATAATGAAGAGAAAAATCAGTCAAAACTTACAGTTGACGCAGATTCAGAATTAGTAGACAAGAGCATTGAAACATTTCTTGTAAATATTTCATATGTTCCAGAAGCTGGAGGAAAGACTGAACATAACTGAATATATTGAGACATAAAAGATGTAAAAAAAGAACCAAATAAACTTCTAGAGATGAAACCTGTAATATCTGACATGAAAATATATTGGATGGGATAAAAGCAAATTAGATATTTTTGCAGAAGAGATTAGTGAACTCTGAGACATAGCAACAGAAAACCGTCTAAAAAAGAAACAAAAAAATGACTGAAAAACTGACCAGGGCATCAGTGATATAATTGATGTTCCTAAAAGACAGAGGGTTAAGAGAAATATTTGAAAAACGGATGGCAGAAAGATTTCAAGATTAGATGAAAACTGTAAACCCTCTTATCCAAGAGGCTCAACTAGCCCTAGTTACAGGAGACCTGCCAAGATACATCATCAGATTGGTCAAAACCAGTGATACGGAGAAATCTTAAAAGCATTCAGAGAAAAAGACATAAAGTACAGGGGAGCAATGATGCGAATTCCAGCATATTTCTTGTGGGAAAAAAATGCAACCCAGATGGCAGGGTAGCAACATCTTTAAAGTACCAAAAAAAGAAAGCCCCATCAACCTAGTTCTATAGCCAGTGAAAATATTTTTCCAAAACAAAGTCAAAATAAAGACAGTGTCAGATATACGAAAGGTGAAAGTTCATCACCACAGACCTATACTACCAAAAATAGGGGACATCCTTTAGGCAGAGGCAAATTGGTAGAAGATAGAAATCTGGATCTGTAAAACAGAATGAAGATCACTAGAAGTGGGGAATTTGAGGATAAATATAAAAGAGTATTTCTATATCATATAAATCTTATTAAAAGAGAATTGGCTCTTTAAATAAAAAATAGTAACAGTAAATTGTGAGTTTTATAACGTGCAAGTAAAAGTGCATGACAACAATAATGCAAGGGCAGGAGGAAAGAAATGGCAATAGACTGTTGTAAGGTTCTTAGGCTGTACGTGAAGTATTGTAGTACCTCTTTTTTTTTTTTTTTTTTTTTTTTTTGTGGTACACGGGCCTCTCACTGTTGTGGCCTCTCCCGTTGCGGAGCACAGGCTCCGGACGCGCAGGCTCAGCGGCCATGGCTCACGGGCCCAGCTGCTCCGCGGCATGTGGGATCTTCGCGGACCGGGGCATGAACCTGTGTCCCCTGCATCAGCAGGCGGACTCTCAACCACTGCGCCACCAGGGAAGCCGTTGTAGTACCTCTTGAAGGCAGATTATGATGAGTTAAAGGTGTATATGATAAACCCCAAACAACCCTAGAGTAGCTGAAAGAGGAGATAGAGTCAGTAAGCAAACAAAAGAAATAGAATGGAGTCATAACAATAGTTAATCCAAAGGGTCGCGGAAAAAGAAGGCAAAGAGAAGACAGAACAGTGGGGCAAGTAGAAGACAAAGAGCAAATTGATATACTGAAGCCTGATCATATCAATAAACATCAGTGGTCTAAACATTCCAATTTAAAGGCAGAGATTATCAGATTGAATAAAAAAGAAAGCCAAGTATATGCTCCCTATAAGAAACTCACTTTAAATGTAAACACACACATAGGTTAACAGCAATAGCAAAAAGATTTACTATACTAATTCTAATGAAAAGGAAGATGGTATAGGTATGTTATTATCAGAAAAGGGTAAGGAATGTTATCAGGCATAAAGAAGGTAATTTCATAATGATGAAGGGGTTCATTCATCAAAAGAATATAGGAATAAATGTTCCCTATTATCTACCTATCTACCTAAAAAATACCTATTTATTAAATACCTATTAAATACATGAAGCAAAAACTTACAGAAATGAAATGATTAATAATCAAAATCACAATTCAGACACATCACTATCCCCTTTTCAATAAGTGATAGAACAAGTAGCCAGGAAAAAATTAAGGATTTTTAACACTTAACTAACTTGGCCTAATTTGTATTTATGGAACACTCAGCCCAACAATAGTGAAAGACACATTCTTTTCAAGTACTCTGGGAACATTTACCAAGAAAACCATATTCTGTGCCATGAAACAAGTCTCAGTATTTTAAGTCATATATTATATGCTCTCTAACAACAGTGAAGTTAAATGGGAAATCATGACAGCAGCATATCTAGAAAATCCCTCAAGTATTTGGTATCTAAATAACATACTTCACAATAACTCTTAGGTCAGAGAAGAAATCAAAAGGGAAATTTGAAAGTACTTTGAACTCAATGAAAATGAAAATGAAACATTCCAAAATTTATAGCACAAAGATACCTGTTTTAGAAAAGAAAAAAAGGTCTTAAATTAATTCCTACAGCTTCCACCATAAGAAACTAGAAAAAGGAGAGCAAATGAATCCCAGAGTAAGAGGATGGGAAATAAAAAAGATGGGAGGAGAAAGGAACAAAATAAAAAACAGAAAATGTAGAGAAAATCAATGAGAGGATCAATAATATTGATAAGGCTTTAGCCAGATTGATCAGAAAAAAAAAAGATACCAGTTATCAATATCAGGAATGAGAGATGTGATATCACTATAGATTCTACAGCTGTTAAAAGCATAATTAGTGCATATTATGAACACCTTCATGCCAATAAATTCAAGAACGTAGAGAAATGGAAAAATTCCTTGAAAGGCAAAAACTACTGAAACCCTCTCAGACATTGTGGAAATGTTGCAAACATTCTCACAAAACTCTAGGCTAAGAAGAATTCATTTTCAGTCCTCCCAAATATTTAAGGAAGAAATAATGCCAATTCTACACAAACTTTTTAAGAAAATTGAAAATGAGGGAATACTTCCTAACTCTGAGGCCAGCATTACCCTGATACCAAAACCAGACAGACGTACGTGAAAACTAGAGAAGAATATCCCTCATGAATATAGATGCATAAATTTTAAACAAAATTTTAGCAAATCAAATATAACAATAAATAAAAAGGGTAATACATCATGACTTTTGACAAAATCAATGAATTTAATTTACCATATGCACATACTAAAAAAGAAAATTCATATGGTCATCATAATATACACAGAAAAAGCATAGGACAAAATTCAATGTCCATTCCTGATAAAATCTCTCAGCAAATTAGGCATGAAAGGGAGTTCCCTCATCTTAATAAAGAGCATCTATGAAAACCCTACAGGTAACATCATACTTAATAGTGAAAGGCTGAATGCTTTTTTTTCCTGAGATCCCCTCTTATCACTTCTATTCAACATGGTTCTGGTGATTTTTAAAGAATAAAGGACATTGAGATTGGAAAGGAAAAAGTAAAACTGTCTCTGTTAACAGATTATATGGCTATATAGAAATTCTGATGGAATCTATTATAGGAAAGCTATTAGAACTAATAAGTGAATTTTTTAAGGTTGCAAAGATACAAGATCAATATATAAAACTCCATTGCATTTCTGTATGCTAGCAATGGATAACTGGAAATTGATTTAAAAACCAGTGCCGTTTATATACAGTAGAATCAAAAATATGAAATGCTTAGGGATGTGCGAGACCTGTATACTGTAAACTAGGAAACACTGCTGAGGAAAATTAAAGCATACTGTAATAAATGGAGAGAAGTGCTGTGTTCATAGATTAGAAGACAGTACTGTAAAGATGTTAGTTCTCCCCAAATTGATCTATAGATTCAACACAATCTTAGTCAAAATACCAGGATGATTTTTTTCGTAGAAATTGAAAAGCTGATCTAAGATTTCAGATAGGAATTCAAATGACTTATATTAGCCAAAACAACTTAGAAAGAGAACAAAATTGGAGGACTGACTACCCAACTCAAAGATTATTTTAAGGCCATAGTAATTGATACTGTGCTGTATGCATTAGCAGGAAGATAGATAGAGCAACTCAATAGAATAGAGAGTCCAGGAATACATCCAAACGTATTGTAAATTTATTTTTAACAAAGGTGCAAAGGCTATTTGGAGGAAAAGGCTATTTTCAACAAATGGTACTGGAGCAGTTGGATAATCGTAGGTAAAAAATGAACTTAAATCCATATCTGGCTCCATATACAGAAAGTAATTTGAAAGAATCGTAGATCTAAATGTAAATCCTAAAACTGTAACACTTGTAAAAAGGTAATATAGGAGAAAGTCTTTGACACTGGACTAGACCATAATTTCTTGGGTAAGATAGCTAAAGCATGATCCGTAAAGAAAACATTGATAAATTGGACTTCGTCAACATTAAGAAATTTTGTTCTTTGAAAGATACTGTTAAGAGGATGAAAAAACAATTCACAAAGTAGGAGAAAATATCTGTAAATCATATGCCTGATAAAACACTTGTATTCAGAGTATATAAAGTATACTCAGTAAGTAAACAGACAACCCAATGAAACAGTGGGCAACAGACTTGAAGAGACATTTTAGCAAAGAAGGTGTAAATGGATGGCAGATAAGTTCATGAGAAGATGTTCACGTCATTATTCATTGGGGAAATGCAAATTAAAGCAGTAATGAGATACCACTGTGCACTTATTAGAATGGCTGAAACGGAAAAGACTGCCCATACCACTTCTTGTCAACATGTGGATGAGATTTGAATCCTGCTGGTAGGAATGTGAAATTATACACCCACTTTGGAAAACATTTTGGCAGTTTCTTAAAATGTTAAATGTACACCTACTATATGACCCAGACATTGCATGCCCACATATTTACCCCAAAGACATGAAAGCCTGTGTCCATATGAAGACTCATATGTGAGTGTTTATAACAGCTTTAGTTGTGAGAGCCACAACTCAGATAGCAGTTTGCCTATGGATGGATGCAGTGTAGTAACTGGATTCAATCTGATACAAAGGGGTAGACTACTGATACTGCCACAGTGTTGAAAAATCTCAGAAGAATTGTGCTAGGTGACAGAAGCCAGACAAAAACAGGAGTACATACTACACTTACCATTTATAGAAAATTTTAGAAAATACAGTCTTTTATAAAGTGTAGAATCTGGCTGATGGAGAATGGGTGGGATAGGGAGTGGCAGGAGACACTGGTTATAAAATGGTGTTAGGAAACTTGGGGGTGATGGATATATTATCTTGCTTATGGTGACATAACTGCCACATTTTATGAAATTGTACAATTTGTGTGTAGTTTATGTCAATTGTAACTCAACAAATTTTTTAGAAACTAATATTTTTACTATTTATATATGTCGTGATTTTCTGCAAAGTGAACATGGGTTCTCAGAAAGTATGGTACTTTGGTACAGGGGCTAATTAGTACTGTGTGTTGGTAGCCTCTGGAGATGTTACTGTTATTAAAAGCAAAAAGTCATTAAGTGCTTATTTTGTGACAGGCGTGATGATGGTTGTTCATGTATTATTTCACTGAATTCTCAGCACCACCTACAGACATGATCCTCAGCCTCATTGTATAGATGAAGAACCTGGGGCTTAGAAGTGTTGTCACATGGAAGTGCAGAGGGGGCTCGAACCCAGGTCTGTGTGAAAGTCCCGTGTGTGCATTTGGCCACCATCCGGTGTGTTCTTCCTGGTTATTAACACGATACAACAATTGGCTGTAATTATAACCCCTTTGAATGAAGAAAAGGGTTAAGATGTTTAGCATCTTTTTCTTAAGAGCCTGAAAAGTGGAAAAGTATTTTAGAACATTTTTTATTTTTATTTTATTATTTTTTTTGCGGTACGCAGGCCTCTCACTGTTGTGGCCTCTCCCGTTGCGGAGCACAGGCTCCGGACGCGCAGGCTCAACGGCCATGGCTCACGGGCCTAGCCGCTCCACGGCCTGTGGGATCCTCCCAGACCGGGGCACGAACCCGTGTCCCCTGCATCAGCAGGCGGACTCTCAACCGCTGCGCCACCAGGGAAGCCCAACTTCCTTCCTTCCTTCCTTCCTTCCTTCCTTCCCTCCCTCCCTCCCTCTCTCCCTCTCTCTTTCTCCCCCTCCCCTCCCCTCCCTCCCTCCCTCCCCCTCCCCTCCCCTCCCTCCCTCCCTCCCCCTCCCCTCCCCTCCCTCCCTCCCTCCCCCTCCCCTCCCCTCCCTCCCTCCCTCCCCCTTCCCTCCCTCCCTCCCTCCCCCCTCCCCCCTCCCCCCTCCCCCCTCCCCCCTCCCCCTCCCTCCCCCCCCCTTTCTTCCCTTTCTTCCCTTTCTTCCCTTTCTTCCCTTTCTTTCTTCCCTTCACAGGCCTTTCACCGCTGTGGCCTCTCCCATTGTGGAGCACAGGCTCCGGATGCGCAGGCCCAGCGGCCATGGCTCACAGGCCCAGCTGCTCTGTGGCATGTGGGATCCTCCCAGACCGGGGCACGAACCCGTGTCCCCTGCATTGGCAGGCAGACTCTCAACCACTGCACCACCCGGGAGGCCCCGTTTTTTATTTTTAAAAGTACAAATTTCACATCTGGGAGATGTGAAACATTGTTTTTGAAAATATTTTGTAAAACATTTTATTTCCTGCTGAGATAAATATATATCGTAAAATTCATTCAATTTAAATACCTAGATTTTTGAATAAGAAACTGTAAATTGATTTTTAATTACATCACCTTATTTACTAAAGGAAGTACATCTCTCTAGGTAACCTGTATAAGTGCTGCATTCATTCTTTTTGTTTGTATTCCATGCTTTTCCAAAAAGGATTTAGGGTAGTTATGAAACACATATGTTAATTTGTAACCAAGGCAGTTGAGAACTAGTTTCCTTGGTTCCCTGAGAGCTCAGTGTGTAGTCTCCATGTGTCTGGAAAGGAAGCTCTGTGAGGGCAGAGGTTTGTGTTCTGTTGTTACTACATCTCCAGTGCATGGAACAGTACCTTGTAAGTAAGGGTGTCGAAAGAACATGAGTTGCCTGTTTTCAGAAGCATTGGATCATAATTGTATGTAGTACATTGAATTTATATTTAGCATAATTTTTATCTTTGATTCTTGATTTTATAAATTTTAATGAAGATTGTAGCCATCAGTTTTAAAGTTGAGTGTTTTACCTATAAAAAGTGAGATGTTGGTCCAAATATTATCCCAGTGACATACCTGAAGTTATGTATTTTTAAAAATCTAGTTTTATTATCATCTAAGTTGCTTTTTATTGTGATTTTATGAGTGCAGAATGTGCCAGAAAGGGAAAAGGTGATGTGAGCTTGCTTGCCCCTCTTACATTTTCTTTACCACTTGCAGTTGCTTACTAAAACTTCTATGATGTAGTGGTTTTTAAAAATCCCAGGAATTAATGCAGCTACTTGCAGGCTCTGCAGCCGTGGCAGGTTTTATATAAGCAGCCTCTGTCATTTTGGGGGATTGCTGTGAAGAGTAAATGAGTTTGTATAATATCTGTAAATCACTTAGAATAGTACTTGGCACATAAGGGCTCAATAAATGCTAATTATTGCATTTCGGGTTTTTATGAGCCTTAAATTAAACAAGATTATTCATGTAAAATGTTTAGTAGAGTATCTGGCATTTATTAAGTGCTCGATAAATGCTACTGGCTCTAATTTAAATATTCAGGTGCCAATATGTCTGAAGAGGCTGTGTCTTTGGATTTCTGCATATGTCATATGTTTAGTGAATTTATTTTAGAGCATGAGGAAAAATTATTAGTTTCTGTATTGGCCTTTCCCAATAGGTACAAGTTACAAAGTTATAAAAATTTTATAGAAATATGTAATTATTTTTCTGATTTCTAAGTTTAGGTAATTTGTTAGGCCTCTCTATTCAAGTTTATGTTTATTTTTACTATTAGAAAGTACAGAGCTTTGACTGATATTACAGTTTAGTACAGTAATTGTCTTTGAAAAGATTCTCAGTATCTAAACTCATCTTTCTTGTATTGTTATCCTTCTCACAGGTTTGTGGAACCTTGCTTCTCTCTTTTCCAATCTTTGTTTATTTGTGTTGATGCCCTTTGCCTTTTTCTTTCTGGAATCAGAAGGTTTTGCTGGCCTGAAAAGGGTAAGTAAATCATGTTTTAGAATTAAATTTCTTTTTTTTTTTTTTTTTTTTTTTTTGCGGTATGCGGGCCTCTCACTGTTGTGGCCTCCCCCGTTGCGGAGCACAGGCTCCGGACGCGCAGGCTCCGGACGCGCAGGCTCAGCGGCCATGGCTCACGGGCCCAGCCGCTCCGCGGCATATGGGATCCTCCCAGACCGGGGCACGAACCCGTATCCCCTGCATCGGCAGGCGGACTCTCAACCACTTGCGCCACCAGGGAGGCCCTAGAATTAAATTTCTTAAATGAAGAAATAAATATCATTCATGTTGAACTAGAAAAAGGTAGGCTTAAGCAACCATTTTACTGGAATGTAAGAAGTTTAATTAATAATGTCTTATTAATATTAATAATGTTTTTACAATAGTGGTAACAATGTTACATATTGAATTATTTTACCTGTCTACAGGGAGGAAGTCATCTTTTCACCTTTGAATGATTTTATACTATGTGCAAAGTTGGTGGAGTGTTCTTTTGTAGAGTGAATAAACCTGATACAACAGCTATTATTCCGTTCTTATTCCCAGGATCCCCTGACTTACTGATATTAGGTGAATGTGGGAGCGTGAGAAGTGGGCAGAACAGGACAGTCTGCAAATCCAGACCTTGTCAATGGCAGTAACTCCCTCTGTCCTTGAATAGAGCGTTTTTTTTTGTTTGTTTTGTTTTTTGCGGTACGCGGGCCTCTCACTGTTGTGGCCTCTCCCGTTGTGGAGCACAGGCTCCGGACGCGCAGGCTCAGCGGCCATGGCTCACGGGCCCAGCTGCTCCGCGGCATGTGGGATCCTCCCGGACCGGGGCACGAACCTGTGTCCCCTGCATCGGCAGGCGGACTCTCAACCACTGCGCCATCAGGGAAGCCCGAATAGAGCGTTTTAAAGTGAAGGGAACAGCATTTCCGTTTATAGCTTGTGGAGCTGTTTTCTATAAAAGCTTGGAATATAAGGCGAAGATTTCAGTAGTTAGTACTTTTGGGGTGACTTTTAAACTTGACAAAATGAGTTCTAGTGTTACAGTTTATAGACACATTGCACCTTTCTAATTTTTAGTTATGGTTATTCATATTCATATTGTGATAGATGGTTGGTTTCATATTTAGTGAATGTACTGAGATCAGAATGGATGGTTCGGTATGGCGGTCAAACCTACATTGAGAAAACTGGCTTTTATATATTAGGTTTGTTTTTTATAATGACGTATGTAAATTATTTAAGTCATCCACGTAATGGGAAAGACTTGCATAGTTTCAGTTTAAAAAACTCTTTGTTGATAATTTCTTGAAAAATGATAGGAAGTTTTGCTGCTGAAAGGGATTTAGTTCAAACCCTCCTTTTATAAGGAGGAAACTGAGATCCAAAGATAATGTTATTAAATTGTCTAAGAACCACATATGTACCATTGCAAAACTAGGACTAAAACCCAGGGCTTGCTTCTAACCTCCCCGGAGTGTGCACGTTCTTCACCGGTCGGCACTGTGGAGTGCACAGTTACAGCCAGCCAGGTAGGTGACAGGCCAGGCACCGACGAGGAGGGAGGAGGAGAGGACCACAGCGCGGGGGCAGAGGAAGGGGCAAGGTAGGGCTTTGCGTGGGGACGTCAGATAGTAGGAGAACAAGGAGGGTGTGGCCTGGAAGCCCAGACAGAGCTCAGGAGAGTGGAATGTAAAACATGACATCAGAGTGGGGTTGAAAAGGAAGAGCATGGAGAAGAAACAAGGTCATCAGAGATGCTTGAGAAAGCAATTTCTGTGGAATTTTGGAGGCTTTTGATGGATAGTCATACATTTGACAGAGTTTTACTAGGCACTTACTAAGTGGTAATTACTGTGCTGTTGAAGGAGCTTGCTGGGTACAGAAGTGAAAAGACAGGGTTCTTGCCTTCAAGGGATTAAGAGAGGATGACCTCAGAGATGAAAACAAGTAGCATGTGGTGGATGAACTTTTATACAACGAGCGGCTGTGAGGGGAGGTCTTGATTTGCCTGGAGAATTGGGGAAGCTTCAGGGAGGGGTTAGCCTGCACTTGAGCTGAGCCTTGCAGGTGAGCATTCGAGGCTTGAGCAAAGGCCTGGGTTCTGCCTGAATTGAGGGAGTGGCTGGCTGATGCTTAGCTGGAGAATGGAGAATGGTGAGAGAGCCCTTGTCAGGATCAGATCCTGGAGGCCTGAGTCCTGTGCCACATTGTTTGGGTTTTATGCTGTAGAAAACGGAGTTGGCAGAGGATTTTTGAAAAGAAGTTTTGCATCTCCTGTTTTATTTAAGCATATTTAGAGATAAATACGCGTCAGAATTTCAACATATGTCACTCGGGAAAGGAGTACATGCACCACACAATGCGAGACACTGTTTGGTAGAGATGTCACCATACTTAATCAGTCATGCACCTGGCTCTGTTAAACAGAGCGTTTCAACATACGTCACTAAAATTGCCATGTTGATGTTTGCTTTAAACATGCACAGTGCCCCCCTCTCCCTAGCTGTGTCTCCTGTGTAATCTCATCAAGTACAAAAGCAACTGGTAAAGCTCAGTGTTAAATATAGTTTCATGTTTGGTATTAAAGGTGTGCTACCTAGTTTATGCTTTTCATAAAAATCTAGTTACTAGTTAGATACATTATTTTAAAAAGCAGTGTGCAATATGGACACACCCCTTTGTCTCCATATTATTTCCCTCCCTTCCTGTGAACTAACCAACTAGAAAAGGGACTTGGCTGAATCTGTTGGAGCAGAGTTAGCACCTTTCCTAGAATTAAAAACAACAGACACAAGAACCCAGTGATTTACTGTTCTCCTGTTGCCCCTTGTAGACTAAGGTCAAAGGGGAGAATCAGCTTGAGGAGGGGTATAGAAGGTAAGTAAAAATATTTTGCACCTACAATTGTACAGCAGTTCTTTCCTCTAAACTGTTTACTTATAGTCTCTTTATACATGATTAGAAGAATGCCTTTTCTAAGCACATCTCTGACTATGTCAGCCTCCTCAGAATTCCTCAAGGTCACCAGCTACATTTCATGGTCTCAGAGGGGACTGATGTGTTGTGTGATTGTAGGGTGCACTCGACGTGACCAATCCAGTTAATTCCCAAACACGGCGAAGGATTTTTAAAAAATATATTTATTTATTTGGCTCTGCCGGGTCTTAGTTGCGGCATGTGGGATCTAGTTCCCTGACCAGGGATCGAACCCGGGCCCCCTGCATTGGGAGTGGAGAGTCTTAACCACTGGACCGCCAGGGAAGTCCCCACAGTGAAGGATTTAAAAAGAGGGGGAGAAGGCAGAGCTCAGGATGGTTACCGTTTCTTAGAATCTGGTAGCTTGGGGATGAATGGGAGTTGCAGAAACCAAATTAAAGTGTTTTGTCTTTAATGCTGTTAAAGGAAGGAGGGAGATGGGGTTGTGGCTTGGAGGAGAAGAGGTAGAATAATTCTCCTATTAGTATGCTGAGGGAGGGGCCAATGGAAGAGAGACTGCAGGTACTAAGGTGAGAAAATTTGTCTTTAGTGTCAGACTGCCTGGGCTAGTTACATCATCTAAACCTCAGGTTTTCTTTCTGTAAAATGGGTATAGTAATGATAGTTACCGTACTGTTTCATTTGGAGGGTTAAATGAGAGGTGATTATTCATGTAAAGCATTTAGCCCAGGATTTAGCTCAGTAAATGTTAGGTATTATTGTCACTATCCTAGAGCTTCATGCATTTGACTGATAAGTATTCTAGGAAACATCAGTGTTATATGGTTAGATCATTAGAAAGCAGCTAAATAGAGTCAGCTCTTAATTATTCATGTATTATTATCTTAGGCGGTTTTAAGATTCCAAATTATTTTTCCCATTTTGAAATGGCATACTGAAGCAGAATCAAAACTGCCTAAAGAGAAGGTGTATCTACAGGGAACTATAGTCAATATCCTGGGATAAACCATGATGGAAAAGAATATGAAAAAGAATATGTATGTATAACTGAGTCACTTTGCTGTACAGCAGAAATGAACACAACATTGTAAATCAAGTATACTTCAATAAAATTTAAAAAAAGAGAAAGAGAAGGTGCATGTAGACCCTATTAGAAACGTTTAGAGAGCTTTAAAATCAGGGTAATCATGGCATGTTATTTTACAATATTCACCTTTTTCAGTTACATGGAATTTGCAAGGGTTATTATTAGCATTGTATATTTAAGTCTAAATGTGTTAGGTATATGTTTGAGCCTTGCAGTATTATGCCTTTCTGTTATATAAGATCATCTAGTATTT
Source organism: Mesoplodon densirostris (assembly GCF_025265405.1). NCBI lineage: Eukaryota > Metazoa > Chordata > Mammalia > Artiodactyla > Ziphiidae > Mesoplodon > Mesoplodon densirostris. The sequence continues at coordinate 112,403,222 of NC_082669.1, read as the reverse complement.
ACTTGCACAGGTTCTGAACAGTGTTTGGTGAGATCTGTAGAGCTTTCCACAGTGCTATAGGTTGTATCGCAGTCAGGAACTCTGCTGCTCTGATGGAAGGGGGTGGTTGGTCGCTGACATTTTTGACACAGCTGGCTGGCAAGCATGTATATATTCGTGTGTATCCCTTTAAAACCCTTTGCTCATTGGTTACATTTGACATATCTACTTCCAAGGCAACATTGAGGAGAGCTTAGAAAACACTTCTAATTGGTAGATTTCAGCACAATAATTTGAGTAAGGACAAACTTGTAATATGGTTAAGTTAAATTTCTTTTCTTTTCCTTTGGCCACTTCCTGGTGTTGTTTTACTGTGTTGAAATCTGGTGGAGCCCCTAAATGGCATATGGTCCCACCAAACTCCCATTGATTCCCCTGGGCAATCGATTTTAAAGCAGCCCCTTGCATATTGTGCCGAGATGCGGAAATTGGCCACTGGCCATGGCGGATGCAGAGCTTGAATTGAAAATCAAATTAAGCAGAATTCTCTACTTAGTTTTTAATTAAACCACTATGTTAATTCAAACAGGACATTTTAGGCCTGGGGGGCTGACCATGTCCTTTTAAGGGCCTTGAATCGCCTTTCTTCTCTCTCCTTACCATGGCGTATGTTTCTTTTTTATTGGGACCATCTCCTAGCTATTCCCATTCTTTACAGTTCTCAAGGGTAGGAGAATGTAAGTGGTCTTGATAAAGCAAGGTTTTTTCTTTTTCTTTCTTTCTTTTTTTTTTTTTTTGTAAGAAGGTACCTTTTATCTTGGAATTCTGTTAGCAGTTAAATTTTTATTTAATCTAGATTATTTATATTATAGGCTGTCACCCGTATATATTGTAGCAAGCATTACATATATTCATGTGTGTTTGAAGCTGACCCCAAGTTTACAGCTTATGTTTCAACTCTGGTGAAGAGGTTGCGTCTGGTGGGTTTTGTTTTTGTTTTGTGGTAGACATGTTTTCTCCACAGTTTTTATCTCGGTTGCTTAGTCATACACCAAAGTATGAGAGTCTTGGGGCTGACAGCGCTCCTGTTCTGTTACACTCAGGTCCACTGTGTGAGTCTCTCTCCCCACTCTGCCTCAGAGGGACCTCTAGATTATTTGGGGTGATGCCAGAAGGTGTTTTTCGATTGCATAATGAACCGGTCTAACCTCTGGCTGGGGTTTAAATGGGAGTTAGGAATGTGTTTGTTTCATATTGTATCTTAACATCTTACTTTGAATTAAAATGTCATAAGGAAAAAAATGTCATGAGGAAAAGATTCAGCAACTTTATGAAAGTAAAAAAAAAAACCCTTCAATGACAGATTATTTCATGAACCAAAGATGTTTCTGGGAGCAACTTCATATTGTGCCTCACATTAATGCCTATCTTTGGTTTGAAGTCATGGTATAACATTTAACATAAGTGACAGCAACATCCTGACCAATTACCTAAGCCATCCAGACACCCCCAGATGTCCAGAACATAGCACACGGTCTGTAGGATTAAGAGGTTAACTCCTAGAACTTCAAACGAAGTGCTTGATAATAAAAGCAAAAAGTACAAAATCTGAGGTGACTTCCTTTCTTAATTAATTAGACTGGCCAGGTGGAAGCCAAGAGCTGGGTGCGGTACTTGGAAGGCCTATAAAGCTGAGCACCGTGACAGCACAATAGAGGGGGAACAGACATCGTTCTAATATGTTTCTATCCTGTGTCACAGTTTGAAATTGTCCTGGTTTATGTCCCTTTTGGCAAACTTACATAAAAGTGACCTTGTACTGTATTTTATGACCAGATGACTTTTTCCCCCCAGTGGCTAATTTGTATCAGGCTTCCATCTTAAAGAGACACAGAAATGAGTAGGAAGTCCAGCTCAGTCTCAGTGAGCTTTCATTGCATTCTTTCATTATTTTTGCTCGTTTTTGCCACTGATCATCCATAAATTGTTGGAAATGAGTGATTAAGGAAGTGCTGCTTAGTGTTAGTGGCACATGCGCATATTTGCATGGTTTTTGTGGGTGAGAGGAAATCACATACAAAAAGGGAAACTCCTGCTGGGAACCTTTCAAGGAAATTTACCTTGGGTCTCGTTTTGATCTTGGTGTTTATTACAGAAAATGAAGTCATATCTCACTAACTATTGTTATGTGTTAATTTGATTTTCCAACACCTTCAAGAAAAAAAAATCAGTAATTTATTAACAGAATTCCTGTACCCTCTTCCAATTGTGAGGACTAATTTTTTCCATAGGAACAATATAGATAAGAATGATTATTTTCAAAACATTTGATTCTGGTAGTGTTGTTACATGCAAGGTTCCTGTTGGAATTGTGACTCTACTGTAAAAGGCGTGGTTATAATATATAAACTGAGCACTTCAGACATTGAAGCTTGACATATAGGATGTCAGAGAAAGACACAGAAAAGTATTATTTTGAAGAGACAGGTACATTTATTTCATTTAAAAATTATTTGAGTTCATAAGGATTTTGAGTTAAAAATCATTTAGTTAATGAAATGACGTTAATTTTGTCACTCTTCTCAGTACAGCTGCATGTTGGAGACGACTAAATTATAACTTCAGTAACAGTGTCAGTTATTGGTAAATAGCACATTGCTCGGTTCCTGCATACTTGGTGATGGTATGATACTCTCTCTCCATCTATCAAAGAAGGAGAGATTTCTACTGTAAGGCTAGATTGTCTCTTTATTTGCGTAAAGTGTTTTGTATAGTGGCAAAACTATAAGCGCTGGCTTTCAGAAGACCTGGACTTAAATCCTGACTCTTCTTTTACCGACCTGGAAGTCCAGGCATGGTTCTTAGTGTCTCCTTCTGGAAAATGGGCTGCAGTCCTTACCTCGTCCTCGGGTTACTTCACCAAATCTGTTTGTAAAGCACCAAGACACAGTAGAAGTGGCAGTTATTATTAAGGACTTAAATGTACCAACTATGAGCAAGTTGATAATGAAATCAAGAAGATTTGTGTGGTATAACTTTATATGTGGTAGCAAAACGATGTAAGAAATTAGAGTGGCGTCAACATAGCTTTGTTTATTTACCATTTGAAATATAAATGGTTTTCTCTTGTAACAGTATAGGTCATAAAAAGAAGGTATTTAATAGGTAGCTGAATTTCAAACTTTATTTTATATGATGATTAAATTACCAACTAATGTCTCATAATTTGTTAAATGAGAAGTTTTGGTAGGGAGGAAATATAAAATCACCAGGTTCACATTTTAAAGTAATTATACTTTTAATTAAACTGGCTCTAATACTTGAATATTCATAAAACAATTTCATAGGAATAGCCATTGTTATCAATTAGAGTCTCCTTTCTAAAACTTTTTTTGGGGGAGTTGAAAACTACCTACCCTTGGTTGGAATGAACTTTATTTGAAAGTAAAATTAAATGTCAGATTTAATGCTGACTAGAGAGCTTCTTACACAATTATGATACATACCCACAGACCTGTAGGACAAGAGCTCACCCAAGAGGCTAGAATTTGGATTGTTAAAGTCTTCTATTTATTTGGCATTTAAACTCATATTTATTTGTCTGTAAAATCATTTATTCAGCATGTCACAGTGTTAACCTTCTGATCTCTATGAAATGTATGCCAATATATAGCTGGAACTTGATATATTACTTTACAACACATTTATTTGGCCCATTTGTACCAGAAATAAAAGTTGTGTATTTAGACATATCAAAGGCAATAGGATTGTTTGATAGTTTTGACATTAGGTAATATTTTAGGTTGCAGTATATTATGTACTTTTCTTTAAACTTAAGTCATTAATAGTTATACTACTTAAAAATTTATTGGTTTGCACACTTTCTGTTAAGGAAAGGAAATTCTCATCTAGACAGACAACTTCTTAACTGTTCTAGAGTGATTGACTTTTAAATCAATTGAACTGTTAAAAAATACATAAAATGTATGTTCTTTTATTAAAAATAAGGTGAGCAGGCAAAAACAAAAAATAAGGACACCTGAACAGTAGAAAAAGAATTAAATATAGTGAAATGGTCAATTTAAAGGAAACGTTTCCTATTAACTTTCTTGGAACACAAAGAAGAATTTTTTTTTTTTTTTTTTTTTTTTTGCGGTACGCAGGCCTCTCACTGTTGTGGCCTCTCCCGTTGCGGAGCACAGGCTCCGGACGCACAGGCTCAGCGGCCATGGCTCACGGGCCCAGCCACTCCGCGGCATATAGGATCCTCCCAGACCGGGGCACGAACCCGTGTCCCCTGCATTGGCAGGCGGACTCCCAACCACTGTGCCCCCAGGGAAGCCCTGGATTTAAATACTTTTATACTTTCATATTTTATTTGGGATTACTTGATATTAATGTTTCTCTTTACACATTAATTAATAAGTATTAAGTTTTATAAGCAGTCTGTTTTTAAACAGACCTGTGAAGGGCTTAAAATTTTTTTAAAATCCTTTTTGAAATATCAGAAAAACTTACCTGATCTCAATGATTTTTTGCTTCCTTCTTTTTTTTAACATCTTTATTGGAGTATAATTGCTTTACAATGGTGTGTTAGTTTCTGTGTTATAACAAAGTGAATCAGCTATACATATACATATATCCCCATATCTCCTCCCTCTTGCGTCTCCCACCCACCCTCCCTATCCCACCCCTCTAGGTGCTTCCTTCTTAAATGCCTAGAATTAAATGATATTTCTGATTTTTTTAAAAGATATTTAATGAAGTACCTTATGTTGTGATAAGAGCTTATTGCATTGTATGACAAATATACTTTAAGTATTCTGAATAAGATTTCTCTTCTCTTTCTGTTATTACCTTAGTTCAGGCTTCATCATTTCTTACTTGGATTATTTAAACCACTGTCCATCTGTGTTTTCTGCTTCCAGTTTCATTCCCACACAAAGTAACCTCCACACTGCCTTCTAGCACTGTTTTCTACATAATGCTATATCTGTAACTCACCTCCATAAAATCTCCAAGGACCAAGACCGAACAGGCACAACAAAACTTAAATGGTAGGGCCTCCCTGGTGGCGCAAGTGGTTGAGAGTCCGCCTGCCGATGCAGGGGATACGGGTTCGTGCCCCGGTCTGGGGGGATCCCATATGCCGCGGAGCGGCTGGGCCCGTGAGCCATGGCCGCTGGGCCTGCGCGTCCGGAGCCTGTGCTCCGCAGCGGGAGGGGCCACAACAGTGAGAGGCCTGCATACCGCAAAAAGAAAAAAAAAAAAAAAAAAAAAAAAAAAAAAAAAACTTAAATGGTAACTGAGTAAGTGATGCCCTAGTTAGGGCAGGGAGGTAGTTACAAGGTGGTACAGGACCATGGATGCATTCAGGCTAGGAGTTGGAACTGAAGCTCCACTGAAAGCCCTCAGCCAAAGGGCAAACTTGTTACACCCCCCACCCACCCACACACACAGTGTTGGGGAGCATCTGTCAGCCTTAGCTCTGGGCAGAAGTCTCCCCTGAGGGTTAGTCCACAGGCCTCTACCTCACAGGAGCTGGGGTTCGATATTACTATCTGCATTGTTGGGAGACCCCAAACCAAGAAACTAGCATAAAGGGTTTTTCAGAGTATTATGTATCATTTTATCATTTCAACCTGATGTATAATATCATTTTAACATAACGTATAATTAAATAAATTTTAATTTTAAGTGGTTTCAATAAACATATAATTAATGTTGGTTTTAGAAAGTTGATTTAATGTAATTAAGATTCATCATATGTATAAATTTTTGAGCTGGTCCTATTTATGAAATAGGCTATTTAATTGTCTTTAACTTAATTGTGTGAGAAAACTGAGGACTTGACAACAAACATATAAGCAGGCCTAAACAAGACTTGATTACATTTTATCCAAGCTTTTTTCCATTTTAATCTAACACTCTTTCTTACTAATTTGATACTGGTTTAGTTCTGAAAGTGTTTTTATGCCTTCAGAGCCAAGGATGATAATGTAGTCTATTCTATTCTAGCTACTTCTTCTGTGAGTTTTTACGAAGATCTAATATTTTAATCTATCTATAGTTAATTTTGTGAAGTGATTAAAAAGAGTGAATCTAAGTAAACTTTTCTCTGTTATTCAGTTATTCTAAAGAAATGTATACAGTAATATTACTCTTACCTATTATTTTTTAATATTAAAAAATTCTTATGTATAATTACACATCTTTCTGGACTTTTTACAGCTTGTAGTGCCTGGAATCACTGCTCTTTTCTTACTTTTCTTATTTTCTTTTAATTTTTTTTTAGTCTATAATTTCCCCTGGACATTTCTCCATAGATTTGATCCCAAGTACTTTCTGTCATTTAGGGATTTCTCAACATTGCTACTCTGCTGATGGAACTCTTGTCTTCTACCATAATTAATTCATTCAGTTAATTCCTATTGACTACTTATTGTATTCTAGGTATTGTTGCAGCTGCTAGGGACAGTGCAATTGATTGATTGATTATGTATTTATTATATATTTTTCCTGTTTTCTGTGGTAAAAAATGTATATGATTATTAATCTGTCATCTTGAACTGATGTATCTGATTCCTCTATCTCTCCACCTGTTAGCTTTACTGGCCCTTTGTCTGGAATTCAGTTATTTGTTAATTTGGGGGCATTCTTTGTTCTTTTTTCCAGACCTGGGAGGCTTTGTGGTCTCTGCTTGAATTGGCTCTGATTTCGTTGACAAGTGTGGGGCGCAGTCTTTTCTTTTGGCCTCTCCTCTTTAGCTTTGTAGCTGTTTTGGCCTCTCATGGCCTTAAGGTTGTTTAAAGACGATCTTTTCCAATATAGTGTTCAGAAATTCCTTCTCAGGATTCCAAGATGATTTCTACAAACGTACAAGCCCTTCCTAAATGTGTCTGTGTATTCCAGGATCTTTAATTTCCCTGTGTCTTATTTGGCTTGCATGAAGCATACTCACGAGGTTGATGATTTTGGCTGATTCTCCTGTGTATCTTGACTTCTATCGGTTTTTCATTAATATTTTAATTATAATTTAAACAAGTTTAGGGAAAGCCAATTAACCCTACATTATATTTTATATCATTCCAAATTACCTGTCAACATTTGTACTTGGATCATTGTGTAATTATAATTAGTGTATATATATATTTTATGTCCTTCTTACTTTAATAATTTATTTTGTGTACATAAATTTTCTAGTGCTATAAAAAATTGTCCAAGACTTGGAAATGGGCAAAGAAGATCCTGGGTGTTCTGTCATTGGAGTTCTAGCCATTGTCTAGTGGATGCTGGGGATTTTCTGGTCCTATAGGGGTGTGCACCTTTGGCTGATTTTCTGTTGACTTAGGGTTAGAGTTAACTTGTAGGAAACTGAGAGCAATGCAAAGTAATTTTTCTGATAGAGATGTAATTGATTTCTTCCCTATGCAAAAGATGGCTCCAGACATTCCATTTTATTGTCCCACAGGGTGTTATCCCATTTTGCATCTATTAGCAAATTGATTTTAATATTTCTGGTTATCTACATATATGTGTTCTTCAAATTCTCCTTTGACCTGGTTTTATCAGAAATTAAAATCATGTGCTAAAGGATGTGAGGAACAGAAAGGACCAGAGTGCTCAGAGAGGAGCTGCCATCAGCAAGCAGCAGTAACACTTGCTGTGGGCTAAAGCAGAGCACGTGGGTCCTGGAAGTTGAGAGTCGGTAAACTTACAAGGGCCCACCAGGGCACAAGCTACCGAGACACCTCACCCAGAACTGGAGCCTGCTTCGCTAGATTCATTGTCACCAGAGGCAGGAGATGATTAAAGAAAGAAGCAGGACAAAAACTGTTGTGTATGTAAAGATGAGGGACTCAGGAGATGACCAGACATCTGGGAAAAGTCAACATTGTGAGAGGGACCAAATTCGATGCACTACTCAGAGTTAATAGACAAAGAAAAGATTTCAGAGAGATTTGAAAATATTTGATCTAGCATTTTAGACTTTTCTTGGCAGAGGGAATTAAGGATATCTCGTCCTCAATATTGCCAGAAATGAAAGTTCTATTGAGTCATTCTGATAAAAATCAAGTCTAGACAGTTTCCAGGATATTTCTACCAGACGTTAAAGAATAGATAACTACAGTGGAGATTTGAAGATGGAACACTCATAGTTGTATTTTATGGAACTAGTGGAATCTTGATGCTGAAAGCAGACAGGAATAATATGAGAAAGGAACATTATATGCCATTCCTTTTCATGAATACTTGTGAATCAGAAAATATTAAACTGAGTCCAAAACAAAAGATCATCATCCAAAAAAATTTATTTCAGCTATCAAGGTTGGTTTAACACTAGAAAATCTATGACTGTAATTCATATTAGCAGAGTAAATGAGATAAAAGAATCAAGTGAACACCTCAGAAGAGACACAGAAGACATCCATGAAATCAGTAACCATTCATGATTAAAAAGCAAACTAAGAACTAAAGGGAACTTGCTTAACCTGATAATGGATATCTACTCTAAGACTGCAACTGACATTGTTCTTAGCAGTAAAATGTTAAAAGTATTTACTTTAAAATTGGGATGCCATCTTGAATACTTTTATTTCTAACAACAGACAACACTATAGTAGAGTTTTTTACCAGTACAGTTAGAAAAGAAAAGGAAAAATTGAAAGGAACAAACAAAGTAGTCATGATTAACAGATGATATTGTCTTTTGAAAAATCCTATAGAATCTAAAGATAAATGATAATTCCAATAAGAAAATTTAGCAAGGAAGCTGGATATAGGATTAATATAGGAAAATCAATAAATAACAGCAACAAACAGAAAATCTAATTAAAAATACCTTTTATAATAGCAAGACAACTAAGGTATGTTGAAATAAACCCAACAAATGATTTTTAAAACCTTACTGAAATAATATATGGAAAGAAAAAATCTTATTGAAAGATGTTAAAAAGACCTAGATAATTGGATAGATATTCTATGTTTATGAATTTCTTTATATGATAAAAATACAAGTTCTCAAATTATTTTTTACAGTCAGTGCAATTCTAATAAAATTTTTAAGAGGTTATCTTATGGCATGTGACAAGGAGCTAGTAAAGTTCTTTGGGAGAGCAGAGAGCCAAGAATAGCCAAAGCAGTTTTGAAGAACATGGTGATGGAACTTACTCTATCAAATATTAAAAAAGGAACAAAGGACTTGAATAGACATTGCTTTGAAGAAGATATGCAAATGACCAATAAGCACATGAAAAGAGCCTAGTGTCACTAGGCATTAGGGAAATGCAAATCAAAACCACAAGAAGATACTTCTCCACACCCATTAGAATGGCTGCTAGAAAATAACAAGTATTGGTGAGGATATTGAGAAATTGGAACTCTTGTACACTGTTGGTCAGAATATAAAATGGTGGGACCACTGTGGAAAACAGTATAGTGGTTGCTCAAAAAATTAAAAATATAATTACCACATGATTCAGATATTCCACTTCTGGGTGTGTACACAAAAGAATTAAAGGAAGGATTCCACAGATATTTATACACCCATTTTTGTGACAGGATTATTTTCAATAGCCAAAGGTGGAAACAACCCAAGTATCCATCAGTGGATTAATAGATAAACAAATTGTAGTATGTGCATACAGTAGAATATTATTTAGCCTTAACAAGGAAGGAAATTCTCACATGCTACAACATGGATGAACCTTGAGAGCATCATGCTAAATGAAATAAAGTCAGGCACAATAAGACAAATACTGTATGATTCCACTTATATGAGCATCCTAGTGTAGTCAAATTCATAGAGACAGAAAGTCGACGGTGGGTGTACAGGGGCTGGGGTTAGATGGGGAGTTACTGTTCAATGGGGTGCAGAGTTTGAGTTGGAGAATATAAAAACCTCTAGAGATGGATGGTGGTGATGGTTGCATGACTGTGTGAATGGACTTAATGCCACAGAACTCTACACTTAAAAATGGTTAAAGTGGTAAATTTTATGTTATATATACTTCACCATCATAAAAAAAAGTAAGTGATGAGCACGGTGGTTCAAATTGGTGGTTACCATTGGGCAGGTTGGTGCAGCAGGTGTGTGGTTGGGAGGGCTACATGGGTGCACAGTGGTTGTGGTGACGTTCCTTTAGGTTAGGTGGTCTATCCACAGGTATTTAATAGACATATAAAGCTAAACAGTGTACAGGCTGACATACCTCAGAGATATTGTGAGTTTGGTTCCAGACCACTGCAGTAGAGGGAATATTGCAATAAAGTGAGTCACGAATTTTTTGGCTTCCCAGTACATATAAAAGTTGTGATTACACTATATTATAGTCTGTTAAATGTGCAATAGCATTGTGTCTAAAAAACAATGTACATACCTTAATTAAAAAATACCTCTTTGCTAATAGGAATAAAGATGCAGACGTAGAGAATGGACTTGAGGTCATGGAGACGGGGAAGGGCAAGCTGGGACGAAATGAGAGAGTGACATGGACATATACACACTACCAAATGTAAAATAGATAGCTAGTGGGAAGCAGCCGCATAGCACAGGGAGATCAACTCGGTGCTTTGTGACCACCTAGAGGGGTGGGATAGGGAGGGTCGGAGGGAGATGCAAGAGGGAGGAGGGTATATGTGGATATATGTATATGTATAGCTGATTCACTTTGTTATAAAGCAGAAACTAACACACCATTGTAAAGCAATTATACTCCAATAAAGGTGTTTAAAAAAAATACCTCTTTGCTAAAAAAATACTAACCATCCTCCGAGCCTTCAGTTAGTTGGTATCTTTTTGCTGGGGGAGGGTCTTGTCCTGCCTCGACGTTGGCTGCTGGCTGATCAGGGTGCTGCTGTGGAAGGCCGGGGGGACCGAGGCAGGCTCTTAGAATAAGACGACAGTGAAGTGTGCCGCGTCGACTGACTCTTCCTGGCACGAATGATTTCTCTGCAGCGTGCTGTGCTGTTTGGTAGCGTTTTACCGATGGTAGAACTTCTTTCAGAATTGGACTCAGTCCTCGCAGACCCTGCCGCTGCCTCATCAACTAAGCTCATGTCCTATTCTAAATCCTTTGTTGTCATTTCCACAATCTTCACAGCATCTTCACCAGCAGTAGACTTCATCTCAAGAAACCATTTTCTTTTGCTCATCCATAAGAAGCAGTGCTTTTCTATGAAAGTTTATCCTGAGATGACAGCAATTCAGTCACATCTCAGGCTCCACTTCTAATTCTAGTTCTCCTGCTGTTTCCACCACATCTGCTGTTACTTCCTCCACTGAAGTCTTGAACCCCTCAAAGTCATCCATGAAGGTTAGAATCAACTTCTCCCAAACTCCTGTGAATGTTGGTATTTTGACCTCTTCCCATGAATCATAAATGTTCTTAATGGCATTTAGAATGGTGAATCCTTTCCAAAGGGTTTTCAAGTGACTTCGCCCAGATCATCAGAGGAATCACTATGGCAGCTATAGCCTTACGAAATGTATTTCTTAAATATGACTTGAAAGTCAGAATTACTCCTTGATTCATGGGTGGCAGAACGGTTGTCGTGTTGGCAGGTATGAAAACAACATGAATCTCGTTGTACATCTCCATCAGAGCTGTTGGGTGACCAGGTGCATTGTCAGTGAGCAGTAGTTTTTGAAAGGAATCTTTTTGTCTCAGCAGTGGATCTCAGCAGTGGGTGTAAAATATCCAGTAAACCATGTTGTAAACAGATGTGCTATCATCCAGGCTTTGTTGCTTTTACAGAGCATAGGCAGAGTAGATTTAGCATAATTCTTAAGGGCCCTAGGATTTTTGGAATGGTTAATGAGCCCTGGCTTCAACTTAGTCACCAGCTGCATTAGCCCCTATCAAGAGTCAGTCTGTCAGTAGCCAGGACATGGAAGCAAACTAAGTGTCCATCAACAGATGAATGGATAAAGAAGATGTAGCACATATATACAATGGAATATTACTCAACCATAAAAAGAAACGAAATTGAGTTATTTGTAGTGAGGTGGATGGATCTAGAGACTGTCATACAGAGTGAAGTAAGTCAGAAAGAAAAATACCGTATGCTAACACATGTATATGGAATCTAAAAAAAAAAAAAGTTCTGAAGAACCTAGGGGCAGGACAGAAATAAATACTCAGACGTAGAGAATAGACCTGAGGATACAGGGAGGGAGAAGGGTAAGCTGGGACGAAGTGAGAGAGTGGCATGGACATATATACACTACCAAATGTAAAATAGAGAGCTAGTGGGAAGCAGCCGCATAGCACAGGGAGATCAACTCGGTGCTTTGTGACCACCTAGAGGGGTGGGATAGGGAGGGTGGGAGGGAGACCTAAGAGGGAGGGGATATGGGGATATATGTATATGTATAACTGATTCACTTTGTTATACAGCAGAAACTAACACACCATTGTAAAGCAATTGTACTCCAATAAAGATGTTAAAAAAAAAAAAAAAAAGAGTCAGCCTGTCCTTTGAAGCTTTGAAGCCAGGCATTGACTTCTCTCTACTGTGAAAGTCCTAGATGGCACCTTCTTCCAACATAAGGCTGTTTCATCTGCAGTGAAAATCTGTTGTTTCGTGTAGCCGCTTTCGTTAATGATCTCAGCTAGATCTGCTGGATAACTTGCTGCGGCTTCTACATCAGCACTTGCTGCTTCGCCTTGCACTTCTATGTTATGGAGGCGGCTTCTTTCCTTAAACCTCATGAGCCAACGTCTTTTGGCTTCAAGCTTTTCTTCTGCAGCTTCCTCACCTGTCTCAGCCTTCACAGACTTGAAGAGAGTCAGGGCCTTGCCTGCATTAGGCTTTGGCTTCAGGCAGTGTCGTGGCTGGTTTGATCGTCTATTCAGACCACTAAAACTTTCTCCTCAACAGCAATAAGGCTGTGTTGCTTCCTTACCATTTGTGTGCTCGCTGGAGCAGCACCTTCATCTCCTTCAAGAACGTTCCTTTGCCTTCACGACTTGGCTGTTTGGAGCAAGAGGCCCAGCCTTCAGCCCGTCAGCTTTCCATACACCTTCCTCTCTCAGCTTCAGCATTTCTAGCTTTTGATTTAAACTGAGAGACATGCGACTCTTCCCTCACTTGAACGCTTGGAGGCCATTGTAGGGTTATTAGTTGGCCTTATTTCAACATTGTTGTGTCTCAGGGAACAGGGAGGTCCAAGGAGAGGGAGAGAGATGGGGGAAGGGCTGGTTGGTGGAGCAGACAGAACACACAATATTTATTGATTGTTGCCATCTTGTATTGGTGTAGTTCATGATGTCCAAAACAATTACAGTAGTAACATCAAAGATCACTGATCACAGATCACCATAACAAATATAATAAAAATGAAAAGGTTTGAAATATTGTGAGAATTACCAAAATGTAACACAGAGACACAAAGTGAGCAAATGCTGTTGGAAAAGTGGCACCAATAGACTTGTTCGACGCAGGGTTGCCACAAACCTTCAATTTGTAAAAAATGCAATTATCTGCTAAGTGCAAATTGCAGAAGTGCAAAGGGAAAGAAAACAAGACATGTCTATACTTTCAGTATTTAAAAATAGAAAGGAAAAAAGGTGATTTATTTCTTGGTGATGGGCTCATATTAACCAAACTGATGTGAAAAACCAAAATGCCAATTTGTTGATATTCAATGGAAAACTATAAAATAATCACACATGCATGCACACCTACACACCCAAAGTAGCTGTTATTGAGAGCTGGAGGGGCTGTGGAAATGAGAGAGAGGGGCCCAACGCAGCTATGGAGGGACTGGTCTGGGTTTAGAGCAGGCAGACAGCCTTAAGCTTTTTGTGTATGTTTCCTATTTTGTTCACTGTCATAAGGATAGCTCTTCTGTGGTATTTTGGAATTCCTAGTGCTTTTTGTGTAAATGTACTGTTTGCCACAAAAGCAATATGACACTATTACCTAAATTATCATGTGGAATTGCTTTTATATTAATATTCTACACTTTAGTATCTTGTATATTTTGCTATAGTCATGTAATAAATAATAACCCTAATGATCTTTCTTCTGTTGTGTCTGTATTGGAACTTGTGCCTGGGTGTTTTATGACAGGACTAGTAAGGTATTGGCTACAATGTTCTGTTACATTAAAGGACTGAGCATTTGCTCAGCATGAGCTTGCTATTATGGAATTGAAAGTTAATATTCTAGTAAAAGAAGCTTTTGTGTATTTTGATTTAGTTCCTTTGCTAAAATTATAGGTTGCCTTAAGTATGTTTTAAGCATTCTCCCTCCACCTCCTATTTCCACATCAGTTTGTCTTTTATGTCTTATTTCTGTGTTGTGGGGAGGGTAGAAAGCACAGTCTCCAGAAGCTGACAGACGTGAATTTAAAGAGAGTTCTGGCAGGCCTGGAACAGGGTGACCATAGACAGATTATTTAACTTTTTTGGATGTGAACTTTCTCATTTATAATAAATTTGCCTTTATTGTGAATATTCAGTGAGCATATATAAAGCAACTACGTAGTAGGAGCTTTGCAAATAGTTCCCATTTCTTTTTTTTCGTCAAGTTTATAACTAAAGAATTATTAAAACAGAATTAGAATTAGAAAAGATCCTTACTGGCTAACCATTAAATTATTTTGATGTGATGAAGTGTACTGAGAAATGTTTTTTTCCCAAATTTAGAATTATGTTTAAACATTTTGATATAAAGTCCCTGCAGTCTTTTTACAATTCAGTTCTTTCATTTACATGTTGGAAACTTGCTGTATTAATTCATTTACTTGCAATCTGGAGGACTTTGTTTGTCTAATATCATGAGAAATTTCTGCCCATAAATTTAAATATAGTGAACATCTTAGTTCAGTGAACAGCAATGTTAGTGTTATTATTTTAACTTATTCTAAAATACTTTCTTTTTGTCAAGTTTTAATAATTTGAGAATCTTATAGTTTTAATTTTTCTACTGTGTATGACTATATTAAATAAATATGTGTATATATATAATAAACTGCAGAAAATATTAATATTAAAAAACAATTCACTGTAGAGCTTAACAACACTTTCTGTAAAGCTATTTTCTTTGACTTGGGACCAAAACTCTTTTTGTCTATACTTTTAATGATTACTTTGGGAGCAAAGGGGGAAATGGTTGACACTCTCTAGGAATGCTTGTTTGTAGTTTTTTCATGGTTTAAAATAATTAATACCTGCCTTTATTTTCTGTTCTTTATTAGTGCTTCTATCGATCTTCCCCGGATGACTGCATGTATGTTTGGTGCAGTCTTGATGTCATGCTGAGCAAACCTTATCTTAATGTTACTAAGAGACCCTTTTTGTTACATGGAAACAATGGCTTGATATTTATTTTAAATGTTCTGTGAATGTGGAAATTTTTCCCAGGCTTTCCTGATGGGTGGAGACATAGTATATAAAGTGGTGTTTACATACCTTCCAAGAGGTCAAGATGTCCATGCAAAATCTTGTTTAAATGTTCATCACCATAGAAACATATCAGTTTATTGTTAGAGCTTTTGTAAATATATTGTAATTTTCACTTCATTGATGTTCAGTACAGAGCATTTAATGTGTAATTGACCAGCACCAAAATTTGGTGTTTAGCCTTTACTAGCTTATTTAATCTAATTTAAACTGTTAAAATATTGAGATAGTTGTAATTTCCAAAACAATACTGGTATGAAACTAATGTAATTAATTATATAGCTTACTTTTCTTAAAAACAAGATGATGTTTCCTTGACAGAAAGAAAGTACTTTATTTTGATGATTTTTTTACTAATACACTGAGTGCTTATTGCACTATGATTTTAATAAAAGGGATGGAGTTTCATTAAGGTAACTTAGATTTATGGTTTTTGGGAGGGGTTAAGACAAGTATTCATAAATATATTACGAAGTTCATGAAATCCTAGTACTGTATGGCATAGTATAAGCATTCAGAATTGTGTGAACAAGTACAACTGTTGATGATAAGTAGTTCTTATAGTTCTGTGATCTTATATTCAGGAGACTTTTCTTAATTTTTTAGATGAACAATGGGAACCTTCTTCCACTCTGACAATGTTTTGCTACTTTGTTGTTTGCAGGGTATTTCAGTAAGTTATTCTGACATCTGGCACATCTTTTAGCTCAGTGTATGCAAGAATGGAGTTGATAGGGACCTTCCCCTTGGGGCTTCCTAGCTCCTGATTCTGACTCTTAATGGAAAAATGAGCAGTAGGCATATTTTTTTGCTTATATGCTGTCCTGCTGGTGATTAATGGTAGTGATAAAAGCTCTCACAATGCTTTTCATTACTTTGCAGACAGAACCACATACAAAAGTTCAAAAAGCTCACACACTACATGCCACAAAGCCTATACTCTTTAGGCTTTGTAATATTTTACTAATCTCAAGAAAGGTAGTGATAATTTGTATATTTTTGGCACTCATACGAGCCAGTCAATGCCAGATTAACAAATGAAGTTTCTGATTATTTATAATCCCTTCACCTCTCTTCTCTCTATTCTAAAGTTGTTGAAGGTAAAAAATCTGCCACGTTGCATTTAATGAAAAGATTTTTTATTTTTTTCTGTTGGTTTTGCTAAAGCTCATAAATATGATATTTAATTGATTTCAAGTTGGGCTGATTTTATCCGATTTAATCACAAAAAGGGAATAAAAATAACGAAAGGAAAACATAATTGTCCTAGCCTCCTAGTGGATTAAGTCAGTATAACAGTTATTTCTAACTACATCAGTTATCTTCAATATTTCATAAACAGGTATAATCATATTCCATAATTTTGATGGCTTGCTCTGTGGCAGCCTTTTCTGTTATTCCTAATTTAGTCTTCTTTAAATTTAGATTAAAAACTGAAAATGAGCAGATTTCTTTTTATGAGTTGTTATCTTTCAAAAGAAATGTTGATCAATTTGAAATAAATTTTTGAAGAGTTCATATGCTTTGACTACAGAGGTTTATTTGTTTAAATGTTTCTTATTTGTCTGCTTAAACATGTGAGTGTACATTTTAGACATTTTTTCCTTGATATTATTTACATATTTATAATAGAAAAAGCAACCTCTTGGAATGATAATATTGATAGCTGTTTCCTTTTAGAAAGACTGTTCACATATACTTTTTAATCACATAAGAGATTTATTTGGGGCTTAGTTTGTAAGTATATGTGGATAAATATGTGGCTATTTAACTTCATTGTCACTTTTAGACTGGTTTATACTTAGGTTGCATTTTAAATGCTATCTATTTTTCTTAATGAGAGAATGTATTTTTTCTATGTAAATAGAATGGAGTAATTCTTAAACTTAGTAATAGATTTCTTCTCTTTGACATAAATGCTACTTGAAACACTAATCTATAGCATGTTAAAAGAGGCTAATCTAGAGCTATAGCATGTTAAAAGAGGCTGTTACTTTAACCAGGCTGTTCAAAGAATTTTATGTCAAGGTTAAATTTAGGAAAATGACCAGAAAGTACTTGAGAGTTCAGAGAGTACTTAGATTTTGATAGAAACAGACTGTTAGTAGTCTGCTGTGACCTATATGGTAACCATTAGCTATGTGTGGCTATATAAATTTAAAATAACTAAAATTCAGTAAAATTAAAAACCAGTTCTTCAGTCACAGTAGCTACATTCTAAGTACTCAATAAACACATATGGTTATTAGCTATGTTAATGGATAGCACAGAATAGAGCATTTATATCATCACAGAAATATCCGTTGGACAGCACTGTTCTGTGCTATTTAATCATAAATAATTTGTTCTTTTTTCATCTATAATTAGTTTGCACACTATCTAAACAGCAGAAAAAAGAGTAAGGCCCAACTTTAAGGATATACTTATACAGCACCTCAGTTAGAGGTGCACTCCCAGTTAGAGAGTGGTGCTAATGAGGTTTGATTTTTTTTAAATTTTTAAATTAATTTTTATTGGAGTACAGTTGCTTTACAATGTTGTGTTAGTTTCTGCTGTACAGCAAAGTGAATCAGCTATACATATACATATATCCCCTCTTTTTTGGATTTCCTTCCCATTTAGGTCACCACAGAGCACTGAGTAGAGTTCCCTGTGCTATACAGTAGGTTCTCATTAGTTATCTATTTTGTACATAGTATCAATAGTGTATATATGTCATTCCCAATCTCCCAATTCATCCCACCCTCCCCTTGCCCCCTTGGTATCCATATGTTTGTTCTCTCCATCTGTGTCTCTTGCAAATAAGGTCATCTACCATTTTTCTGGATTCCACATATATGCATTAATATACGATATTTGTTTTTCTCTTTCTGACTTACTTCACTCTGTATGACAGTCTCTAGGTCCATCCACGTCTCTGCAAATGACCAAGTTTTGTTCCTTTTTATGGCTGAGTAATATTCCATTGTATATATGTACCACATGAGATTTGATCTTCATTGTTTGTTGTTGTATTAATGCATCTGTTTCCCAGGTGCAGGCCTATACCTCTGTTAGTAAGTTATGACTAAGAGTGGCATGATCAGATTTGCATTTTGAGAAGATCACATTTCCATGCGATGTAGGCACCAGGTCAGGGAGAGACAAGAGTGTGGATGTAGGACTAGTAGCTAGGAGGCTGGGGTGTTCACCAGATAGACGTTGTGGCCGTAGGAAGAGAGGTGGATGAACTTGAGTCACAGTTACGTAGGAGAATCAAAAGGACTTGGTGGTCGACTGGACCAGGGTCCAGGGTGTGTGTATGTGTTCTGGGGAGAGGTGGGGTGCATCAGGAAAGGAGGTGACAAGGATGTTTCCAGAGTGTCTGGCAAAACAACAAAGTGGATAATGGTGCCATTTATTGAGATATGTGACACTGAAGGAGCAGGTCTAAGGGATAAGATGATGAATTTGATTTTAGAATTCAGTTTAAGGTAGCTGTGAGATACCTAAGGCAAGGTGGCCATTGGGATGTATGGATCTTGGCCTCAGGGGTAATATTTGGACTAAAGGTGTAAACTTGAGAGTCGTTGGCCACATGAGGAGGCAAGATCATCCAGGGAGGAAGAGAGTCTATCTGGTAGACCATCTTCATCAGAATTGACGGAGGAGCCACTTGGTACCGGTACTCCGGATGACAAGCCCCTTGGTAAATCTGTTCCATGCTAATGTTTGAGAAGCACTGATACAGCTTGTGAAAAGATGAACATCAAAGACTGTGCCATCAGAGAAAAGGGGTCTGAGATATTTTCCTTTACCGAATGAAAGAAATAGGAATGGAGACAGAAATCAAGGGATAGGGGAAGGGAGCTGAGGGGACGTGTAGGCCACGCAGCTGTGTCTTACTAAGGGAGAGGTAAGGTCAGCTGTAGTTAAGAACGTAGGCCATGAAATTAGGGTCAAGGAGACTGGAACACGTTTACAAACCTTTGAGGGAATTATTAGCCAGAGATCAGTATAAGGATTGCCGGGTAACATTGAAGGCCCGCTTTGGAATGTAGTAGCAAAAGTTTCTCATGATTTTGTAAATTTCTTTAACAATGCTGAGAATTTGGAGTGAGCTTCCAGGTGGAATTAAACTGCTCTGCTGGAAGTTAAAGGGGCTAGGAATGCTAGAATATTATTGATACTGAATTATTAAAATATACTCCTTCGCTATGGGGTTTAGACCAGTGAAAACAAGGCTGATTGGAGGGATTGGGAAGATCAAGGGAGGAGAGATGATCACGATGAGGACATAGAGCTAGGTTAGCGCTAGGTTAGCGCTAGGTTAGAGCTAAGTTAGCGCTAAGTTAGCGCTAGGTTAGAGCTAGGTCAGCGCTAGGTTAGCGCTAGGTTAGCGCTAGGTTAGAGCTAGGTTAGCACTAGGTTAGCGCTAGGTTAGCGCTAGGTTAGAGCTAGGTTAGCGCTAGGTTAGCGCTAGGTTAGAGCTAGGTTAGCGCTAGGTTAGAGCTTGGTTAGCGCTAGGCTAGCGCTAGGTTAGAGCTAGGTTAGCGCTAGGTTAGAGCTAGGCTAGAGCTAGGTAAGCGCTAAGTTAGAGCTAGGTTAGAGCCAGGTTAGCGCCAGGTTAGGGCCAGGTTACAGCCAGGTTAGAGCCAGGTTGGAGCCGGGTTAGCACTAGGTTAGAGCTAGGTTAGCCCTAGGTTAGAACTAGGTTAGAGCTGGGTTAGAGCTAGGTTAGCTCTAGGTTAGAGCTAGGTTAGTGCTGGGTTAGAGCTGGGTTAGCGCTAGGTTAGAGCTGGGTTAGCGCTAGGTTAGAGCTAAGTTAGAGCTAGGTTAGCGCTAGGTTAGCGCTAGGTTAGAGCTAGGTTAGAGCTAGGTTAGCGCTAGGTTAGAGCTAGGTTAGCGCTAGGTTAGCGCTAGGTTAGCGCTGGGTTAGCGCTGGGTTAGCGCTAGGTTAGAGCTAAGTTAGAGCTAGGTTAGAGCTAGGTTAGCGCTAGGTTAGAGCTAGGTTAGAGCTCGGTTAGCGCTAGGTCAGAGGTAGGTTAGCTCTAGGTTAGAGGTAGGTTAACGCTAGGTTAGCGCTAGGTTAGAGCTAGGTTAGCGCTAGGTTAGCTCTAGGTTAGAGCTAGGTTGGAGGGCTGAAAGATTGGAGGAGACTAGGAGGCTGTGAGCTGAGGGGCAGCCTCACCGTTTGAGATCTCAGAGGTGGGCCTGAGAGATGATGGCGTCTGGTTAGCTGTGTGGGCGGCTGTAGTAGCATGCAGGTCAGGTTCATTATGAGCGTGTATGGTACTTAGGGTGGAGGGGATGTGGTGAGAAGCTCTTGTGAGCTGGGTGCTCATGTATCAAGAAAGATGGGATTGTTTCTTCTAGGTCTGTACATGGTAGGTGGCAAAGATGGGAAAGAGTGACAAGGTGGCATTAGAAGGTGGTATAAATTTAATTGAGAAAGACAAATGATATGTGAATTTCCGAGCCTTGGAGATTCCAAACACAAAGGCAACAGTTTGAGTTATTACAGTTCATCCTTACTAGGCACCAGACATTGAGCTCAGCATGTTGCACATATTGACTCATTTGGTTCTGATAACAACCCATGAGGTAGGGGTGTCATTAATAAACTCATTCTACAAAGGAGGAAACAGAGGCACAGTGTAGTTTAGGCATTTGCCCAGGGTTACACAGTTGGTCAGTGATGGAAACAGGATTTGAGCCCAAGTTGTCTGTTGCTAGAGTTGGGGCTCTTAACGAGCTTATTATACTGTCTATCTCATAAACCGAACTTGGATTTCTTTTGTGTGTGTGTGCAGTACGCGGGCCTCTCACTGCCGTGGCCTCTCCTGTTGCACAGCACAGGCTCCGGATGCGCAGGCTCAGTGGCCATGGCTTACAGGTCCAGCCGCTCCGCGGCATGTGGGGTCTTCCCGGACCGGGCCATGAACCTGTGTCCCCTGCATCGGCAGGCAGACTCTCAACCACTGCACCACCAGGGAAACCCTGAACTTGGATATTTTTTAAAAGTTTTTCTTATGGGTGCCAAACTCTTGGATGTTTATTATTGTAAGAAAAAAATTGAAAATTAAAACAACATTAGTTTGTTCTCCTATTTTTTAAAGTCATATACATCCACTCTAAAAAATTTGGAAAATATAACAAGGCACTAAGTATACAAGAAAAATAGTTCCCCGTAACCGTAGTTCTAGATAGGACAGTTCCTTTCAGTTGGTCTTGCAAGGCTTGCTGTACATTGTCACTTATAAGACCCCTTCCTGCTTCTGCTCAGGGAGAGGGAGCTGTAGCCAGACTGCCAGTGGGTTGTCTCACTCCCCTTCACAGCTCAGACCCCAGACACTTGCCAGCTGCCAGGTCATGGGGGCCCTTATTTCTCCTTCCTGCCTATGGCCTGGGTGAGAGGATTCACGGCTTGATCCTGGGGGTCTTCTTGTAGCCCTCAACCCAACCTGTATGGGCCCTTGTTTGTTCTTACCTAGAAAGCCGTGTGAGCTTTCCATTCTTGTTGCCCAAAGCTTTCCAGAACTGCAGAGGTCTGAGATTTTATGGTACTTGCAAGCTGACAGGTTAGTTTGCCAGACTCGCAGACTCTGGTTGTAGACACAGACTTCTGGGTCAGAGGCTTCATTACTTAGCGTGCAGGCACAGGAGCCTCCTGTTCCTGTCAGTCCCCCAGGACCCCGAGCCCCATGGGGGTGATGTGGCCCAGGTGGGAGCTGTCCCCACGGTGGGCTTGTGTCATGGCTGAGGAGCCCTGCATTTAGGGAACCCGCATTATTTGTAATGGGGTGCAAGCAAGCCTGCCTGCCCTGTGCTCTGCGGGGGAACCTTCTCTTTCACACTGTACGGTAAGCAGACCTGCCTCTACTGTAGAGATACCATCTCTGTCTTCCAAGGCTGTTTGCTGTACAGAAGTCTTTGAAAAGACAGTCCAGAATGAAGACTGCCCCTGCCTCTGCTTGTGAGATGCACAGAAGTGGGAGAGAGACCCATGGAGCACTGCCTTCCAACACAGACAGATTTGATGAAAAACAAATTTAACTGCTAAGAAATACTTCTTACCAAAATATCAGAGGAAGTGTGTAAATCTTATTGGTGATCGGTTTCCCAAATTTATTATCATTATAACACTTAAACTTATTGTTACATTGTAATTACTTAATATAATAATTATAACATGTATTATTAAAATGCCCGTTTTTTGGACATCAGGTCTCAAACAGTTCCAAGTAGCACTACTGTTGAGCTCGTACATCATAACACTTAAGACACGTGTTACATGTTTTGAGAGCTCTGATGTTCCCATGGGCTGGTCAGAGACATGCAGGATTCGGGCTCCAGTCAGAGGCAGGAGAAGACAAAGCTGAGGGCGTGTAACACATGCACTCCAAAGCCTACTCTTTTTATCTGTTTTATTTATAGACTTTCCAGATAATATTTAATGTGTGATTAAAAGGTTCTTGCTTAGAAAGAGAGAAAGAGAGAAAAAATCAGTGCTAAAAGGTAGTGGTCATGTTTTGGTATCCTAATGGTTTAAATGTATGAAGTGTAGGTTCAGAGAGTTCTTCAGTAAGTAGGAGTGTATTTTTTAGTAGTGCATTTTGTGACTGTTCCTGTTTCATCTCACTTGAGTAATAGCTACTGTGAGATCTAATGTGTTAAATAAAATACAGGTCGTCATCACTCTGGTTTACCAGCCTCTGCCTCCCTTGCTATGAGTGTGTAAGGTGCCCTGACTCCTCCATTTGAAGACACATTTTAACCTATCAGGGGCAGTCCTGGTAAGGCTGGACTAGGAAGAAAAGACCACTTCAACTCTGAGTCATCATTTAGGGCTGGGAACACTTTGGCCATGGCTTTAGGACATTTCCTTTCCTATTGAATTTGAGGAACTGGGGTGCTATGATTTAAGTGCAACCTGTTTCTGTAATTCAGAAATTAGAAAATAATATTTAGGGCAAAATTGAAATAAGTCTATGTTTTAGATTTTTATTTATAGTTCATATCTTTAAACTTTTTTTAAAATTAGTTAGTTAATTAATTAATTTTTGGCTGTGTTGGGTCTTCGTTTCTGTGTGAGGGCTTTCTCCAGTTGCGGCGAGCGGGGGCCACTCTTCATGGCTGTGCGCCGGCCTCTCACTGTCGCAGCCTCTCGTTGCAGAGCACAGGCTCCAGATGCGCAGGCTCAGTAGTTGTGGCTCATGGGCCCAGTTGCTCCACGGCATGTGGGATCCTCCCAGACAAGGGCTCGAACCCATGTCCCCTGCATTGGCAGGCAGACTCTCAACCACTACGCCACCAGGGAAGCCCTAAACTATTTTTAATATGGAAGGAAAGATTACGTGACTTATTGAGAAACATGGATATACTTATAATTTTGTTGTGTTAGATGTTGTAAATTAGTGCATTACAGTATAAAATATCAACATGAATCTTTACATTTAGGTACAGGTTCAATCATTTGATGACTTTTTAAGAATATGAGAAAGTTTTGTTTTTTGTTTTTGCCTTGTCCCGTAGGTGTTGAGTTTAAGTCTGGCCTCTCGTTTGGCCCTGAGGTCAGAATTTGTTTTATATTTAAAACAGAATTGTGCCTGATGATTCTTTATTATATTCCAGCCTCGTGGATTTAATGAAAATTCTATCTAATGTGGAGAAAGGGATGATATTTAATTGATATAAATACTATCCATTTCCACAGTTTCTAAGGCTGGATTACCATGAGGAGTTCTTCGTCTGGGCACTAGAGGGCTCTGGAGGCTGTGGGGAGCTAACAGAACCCCCGTGTTCTCTAGTAGATGGTGCTTTATGCTTTCACCAAGTTGGGTGTTCACAGAACTGTTTGGCGGTACACCTTAATTAGCCTTATATCCCATTGATTAGCATCACAGATAAAAATTTGTTAATCTACTTTCTTGGTGGAAAGTGTTAGGAAAGTAATTGTTTAAAATGGTTCTGCAAAATGTTTTTATGAAGAATTGTTTTGGTACTTTATTCATAGCTTAATGGTGTTTTACATAATTTTGAAAAGTCACCCTAAACGTTACAAACAGTAAACATTTAGTGTTTTTTTGTCCTGCTAATAAATGTAAATTTCCTCCCCTTTCAAAGAATTTTTATGCTTTCATATAGACAGAAACCTAATTGTTCATGTGATGAAATAAAATATTAAAATTATATCTTTATTATATTTTTCAGGGAATCCGAGCCCGAATTTTAGAAACTCTTGTCATGCTTATTCTTCTGGCCTTGCTTATTCTTGGGATAGTGTGGGTAGCCTTGGCGCTCATTGACAATGACGCTGCGAGTATGGAATCTTTATATGGTAAGGATTGACTTGTTTAAACCAGTTTCTCTAGTGGAGACTACAGTTTGGAATATAATTACACATTCACTTTTTAAAACATTTTAATAGTTCTTTGTATAGTTAATCCTTGTTGTTAATTTACAAAATTAAAAAGACTTTTGACATGTTTAAGGAAAGAAGTGAATGTTTGTGTTTCTTGTATGTAGAATGAGCAAGCAGCTTTTCAGATTTTTTTTCTTCCTTTCGTTAATTAGTTGCTGTTCTTAAAATTCCATGGAGGCTCATTTTCTCCCTCCAAACAGGTTTTGCAAAAGGGTTATTTCCTGTTCTTGTGTTTTAGATCTTTTTATTGTACAATTTAGAAATTATATGGTTTAGTAGACTCAAATAGGCAATTATGATGTTTACTATACATTAATTTATAGTCAGTCTATATATCAATGTATGGTATTTTGGATGCACTAAAATATATTTACATTTTAAAATAGATCTCTGGGAGTTCTACCTACCTTATTTATATTCCTGTATATCATTGATGGGATGTTTGTTACTTCTCTGTAAGTATTTTTCTGACATAATATTGATAATAAAGTAGAGTTGTTCTGTGTTCTAGAAAATTACAGACACGTTTCCCTATGAGATTCCTTAACAGCTTGGAGATTTTTTTAAAAGTTGGCCCTTAACTTTTTTTGTACGTTCAAGATAAATTTTGATAAACTGAAACCTTGAAATAATAAGATACTTTTGTTTTTCTCTAAAGAAAGCCTCTTCCACAGAGTTGGAAAGAGAGAGGGAAGGGGAGGGAGTCAGACATGCACGTGCCTCCCCCCCATCACAACACTAGCTTCTACTTTGGAATGGTTATGGTGGAATTCTTTACGATGGATTGGCAGTCTTTTTTTCACAATTTGTTTTGTTCTACTTAAGGCATCTCAACATATCTCAGAGATGTTATAAGCAGATAAAAGTAGGTAAAAGGATGTAAGGTTATAGTTGTCACTTTCGGATATTCTTGCCTGATACTTGATTCAGTTAGTACTTGAAATTTAGTCTGTTCTCTGGTTGGTTTTCTTTAATTTCTTTTAAGTGAAAATACTTATTATTATTCAGCTGCTAGAATCTGGCATATCCTACCCCTCCTTTAGTCTCCATGAATCTTTCCTTAAATATAGGAATGCCCGTCGTCTGTGCACGAACCCCTAGAGCTTCTCTAACGGTGACATTGAGGAGCCCTGTGACAAAACACTGCGAGAACCTAGATTGGAAACAAGCGTTTTCCTACAACAGCAGTCTTTGAGTTTGCTTTATTTTGGGATAGCAGTTTCTCTCCTAACTCTGAAGTGAGCTTTCTCTGTTCTGCAGTGTGCACTCCAGTTGGCCTCTCCCGCATGTTCACAGTCATGGGGCAGCTGTTGGTGAAGCCAACAGTGAGTATGATGTTGTGAACCATTTTGTTTGTTAAATAGACATTTTTACATTTGAACATCTTTTAGGTTCTAAACTAGCATTCAGAAACAGAAGAATATTTTTACGCGTTTATAACCCAAATTGTTCCTGTTTTTATTTTAATCTTTTTCACCTTTGGAAACCAAATTTGCTTTTGCTCTTAAAATACTAACTATAGGCACTCAGCTAGAAATTCTTCTAGCAAATTTGAAGACAAAATGTACAGATATTTACAGGTATTTTAGGAGCCCGTTATATCAAATGGTAACTCTTTTGTGTTTCAAAGTTTACTATATATATTGTTTGACTTACAAAGCAGTTATTTTCTGAAAATTTGTCTGCATATTATATCTTGATTAATTGAATTATACCTTTCCCTTTAATCTCAGAAATGCTGTATATTCATTTAAAAATAATTTTCAGTTGGTAGTAGTTTTGATGATTTGTCCCTAAGTTACTTGGGCTCTAGCTATTTTGTCAGATATTTAATAAAATGACAATAATTCTTACCTGTAGCTAGGAAATTGTCACATTATTTTCATGGATCCTCATTGCCTACAAGCTCAAGTCTAAGCTATTCACATGATACAAGGCTTTTCACACCTGTCCCCTGCTGAATTTGCCTGTAGCTGCCTCTGCCCCCATTGCTTCCGTGGTGACTGATTCTAGCCAGTCTCACAGCTGACTTGCTGTGCCCAGAACAGCCTGGATTCTTCCACTTCCCAGGCATGTCGAGGGTCTTTCTCTCGCTTCTGCCTCTTACCTGCTTCAGCCACCTGACAGTCTCCTGAAGTCCTGGCTCTGAGACCAGCTGCATTTACTACCTGTCTTTGACCCTTGCCTCACTTCTTCTTTAAGCTAAAATAATCAAGCTCCTTCCTCTGCATTTCTCATATTCCCCTTTATATTTCACTAGTAGTATTTATGAAATTATTATGGTTATATGTTTTTCTTCCCTATCAGCATAATTCATCAAGGGAAAAAACTGAGAGAATATCGTGGTAGACATTCTTTTAGTAAATGCTTGCTTAATTTTAAAAGTTTTAAAATCAATAATCTTTGTGTTTTTAAAAAATAAAAATGGATTTTTTAACCTGCTACATAAATGTACACACACTCAAATACAATACATGTTCTATTAAATCTTGAAATGTACTTCCCTCTTAAAGAGGTTTTGTGACGTTGCATTCATTTAGTTTCTTCCTGATTCTCTGGATATTTTTCTGGTGGTTGTGTTTTTGGTCTCTCCGTTTCCACTCTCTTCCCCCTAAACTAGGCAAACGTGTAAAGTTCTGTCCTTGGTCTCAAGGTGCTCTGTTCTGTTTCCCTGAGTACCTCTGCCGCCTCCACATCACTTCTACATGTCTACTTCTAGTGAGAAAAAGATAGTGCATACAAACCACAGTGTACTTTAAGTGCTATAATGGAAGGCCCTATGGAGCTGAAAACCCGGCAGATACAAAATCAAACTACGTATTTCCCCTCCCCAAGCTTATTTTCTCCCAAACTTGTCTATTATTAGTAACATCTTCAAACTTTTTAATGTCTGCCTCTTTTCTTGTTCCTAACATCCAATAATAATGGTTATTTATTCAGTAATTAAGTATATGCTTTATGCTTGCCCTAAGTACTTTATTTACATGCATAATTTAATTTAATCCTGATGACAAACCCATACGTTAGGTGATGGCATTCTTATTTTATGGTTGAATTATCTGAGGTTCAGGGAGATCAAGTAGCTTATACAAGATCACAGATCTGAGAGGATGAGGCAGGATTTGAACTCAGAGGCTCTTTTCAGAGCCTGGGCTCTGGACCACTCCTTGTTCTGCCATAAGCTCCAGAGTCATTGAGCAACTTTATTGCTAAGTGTACTTTGTACCTCTCCACCTGTATGTTTTGCTTGTCATTTCCTCTGAGCAAAATGCCTTTCCTCCTTTTGGTAAATGAAGCTATTGGGTAAGATGCTACTACCATCAAAACCATTTGCCAAGACTTTTTTCTTCCCAAATAGAAGCTGGGAATCTTTCTTCTTCTGAGCTTTCGTTAACATTTTATTTTAGCTTCAGTTATGACATTACTTTCAATTCTATAATTTTTTTTTGATTTTTCGTATCTCTCCTGGACACTAGAATATAAGCTGTTTGAGGTCAAGGACTAAGTCCGATCCATATTTAGGTCCCCATCAGCCCAGAGTGGCTAAGAGCACAGGCTTTGAAGACAGATAACTTTTCTTTGCCAAACCTTTGTTTCTTGGCATATTACAATATGCAGCGAGAGCAGTCTTTTTCACAGGGTTGCTGTAGAATCAAGGGCATGAAGCACACCAACCCTTACACAGTGCAGATAATATCCCATATAATTGGTTACTGATTAGTGGGGTTTTTTGGTGGTGGTTTTTACTCGTGTTATATACTGTGGTAGTGAGTGGTGTGTATGTTAGCACACTATTTTTCTAGGGTTCTGTCTATAGGATGGTTTTCATAATACCAGTGTTTAATATTTGTGGAAATTTTTTAGTATATAATGATGATGTAAATGGAAAGTATTGATGGTAGTGATTTAGTTTATGGATTTCTTGTTTTACACATTATGCAGGTTAATGTAGATGAGAAACCAGTGTTGGACTGGGTGATCTATTCCTCTGGCTCTAAAATACTGACTTGGGCGTAGAGATGTTACTGCATTTAGCTTTTTGGATGTTTAGAATTCATACGTTTGTGTGCCATTGAGAGAGTTGCAGAGTTCTTTAAACTGAAAAAAATCAATTTAAATGTATGTAGATTTTGTTGATAATCAGCTTTTGATGTGCTTAGTTATAAACTAAGAGTTTCTACTTAATTTGCAAGTAGAATAGTTTGAGCATTTTTAATTTAGATTCCTAGTAATTTGAATGGTTATCTAAATTATAGGCCAAATAGCCTAAATATTCTCGTAAGCACTACTTATGTAATGTATTATTCAATAGTTTGATGTTTAAATTTAGATTCTTGAAGACCTGGATGAACAAATTTATATTATTACCCTAGAGGAAGAAGCACTTCAGCGACGACTAAATGGTATGTATTTATTACATATTTAGACCAGAATAAAAAATTATTTAATTCAAAAAAGACAGATAATTGAGGGAAACAATACAAGCCTCTCAGTACCTTGTGCTGTTGCCTGAGGCCAAGATGTCAGAGAAACACGTGAACTTCCCAGGCGAGGAGAGGTTTACTGAGGAGTAGCGGCACTTTGGTCAGGGCCCCATCTCTCCCTGACTGATCGTAGCTGTAACCAGCAGAGTCGGTTCAGTGCTGAAACGCTGGCCACTGAGGTACATCCCTCTTCTACCAGATCCTAACGTATTGGAAGCATTATGACGTGTAGTGGCTGAGGTTCTGCAGATTTGCACGTTGTCTTAGTGACTGTAGTATCCCTTCCTCATGTCTCTCCTGTTGAAATCTCTAATGCATGGTAAAAAGCAGTGTTTCTCTGACACTAAGGGACCAAATTAGACTCTGTTGTACTTAGGAGCTTTGTTGTCATTTGGGGATGCTGTTCATTGTTAGCTGGTAACCATGTAAGCATGTCAAAGATTTTAAAATTTAATTTTTCATTACTGATCATTTTTGGCTTCAAATGATGAACCAATGAAGAAAAGAGTAATGACAGTTTAACAGAGAAATGACATAGTAAAATTTTCTTTATTTTACTCAAATGAATTTCACCCTGCACTCTTTTCTCCTACAAAGTTTTTTTTTTTTAAATGTTGAAAACCTAACCACCAAGATCAGATTATTAATAGCTAACCATAATTCAAGAGTTGGTGTAAAATGGAAGATTACTTTAACTGTGAAATACTGAGAAATGGGAAGGAAGATACCTATTTTCTTCAGTTACAAATAGTGAATTTAAGTCATCAACCCAAAAGTGTTGATAACATTTAGAGCTTTATTCTTAGATCAAAGAATTTCAGATTGTATCTATTCTAGAGAATTCTCGTCAGTAATAATTACATGCTTTGATACTGATAACTTTTAGACTGGAACTACAGGTATCTTTTATTCTTCTAACTTTATTAAAGCTACTTTAACATATAAGCCTATTTAATTTAAGAATTATAACTTTAATCAATACAGTCAGCTTTATCATATTTCATTAAAGTAGTTAATATTATAATGAATTTGTCTTAGTTAGGTAATCATGCCGCTATGTAATAAAACATGCCTGAATCATAAAGAATACATGTCCAGCTGCCTCCTGCAGTATGTGGGGCTTATGTGTCAGCCTAGATGTATACTGGTTCTGCCTTACAGCTCAGGAGCCTAAGATCTAGGGAGGGTAAAACACACTGCTCTGTGAATTAAAAAATTTGAATTAAGTCTAATCAAAATAAACTTCCACATATAGCCTTTTCTCACTTTGTCCTTCAGCAATGGGGAAAAAAAAGTCCCTCCAGAATCTTTCTAGATCCTTGGCTCCTCACATCAAAAGTGGTTCGTTATATCTAAAGAAATTGAAAAGGAGGACTTCCCTGCTGGCACAGTGGCTAAGAATCCGCCTGTCAGTGCAGGGGACACGGGTTCAAGCCCTGGTCCGGGAAGATCCCACATGCCGCCGAGCAACTAAGCCCGTGCGCCACAACTACTGAGCCTGTGCTCTAGAGCCTGCGAGCCACAGCTACTGAGCCCGTGTGCCACAACTACTGAGCCCCTTCGCCTAGAGCCTGTGCTCCGCAACAAGAGAAGCCACTGCAATGAGACGCCCGAGCACTGCAAAGAAGAGCAGCCCCTGCTTGCTGCAACTAGAGAAAGCCTGCGCACAGCAACGAAGACCCAACACAGCCATAAATAAATAAATAAATAAATTTATTTATTTATTTAAAAAAAAAAGAAAAGAAATTGAAAAGGAAATACTTGCCAGAAGTTTAAGGTATTATATAATGAGGCAAAGCCAAAATAAACAAAACTCTCCAGCTAGCACAATAATGTTATAGTTTGTAGACGATTAAGGATGGTATGATAGCTAATGCTAAGTGTAATTTTATTTTCTGCCGTTTTGGGAAGCCATGCACTACTTCTGACTGCTCTGTTTGTAGGTTGTCATTAAAATCTTTCCAGTGAGACTCTTTGTTGGGATAAATGCTGTAGTTTTGCTGTTTGCTGTTGGTTAGCACTATGGACTGTTTCCGGTAGAAAATAGTAGGCTTGTAACATAAAGCGTTCTATGGCAAAATGGACATTTTGACTAACATAGACTAAGAATTGTGAGCTTCAGTAAAGTATATTTATCAGTGTGTGCAGAGGAAAAAAACCAAGATGGAACAAAACTGTATTTTATGACTTGCTATTTTTTAAGAAAATATAGATCATGGGAGGTTAGTAATGGAAATCATCCCATGGACTTTATTTTATTTTTAAAAAATTTATTTATTTTTGGCCGCATTAGGTCTTTGTTGCTGCGCGCAGGCTTTCTCTAGTTGCGGTGAATGGGGGCTACTTTTCCTTGCAGTGTGTGCGCTTCGTTGTGGTGGCTTCTCTTGTTGCAGAGCACGGGCTTCAGTAGTTGCAGCACACGGGCTTCAGTAGTTGTGGCGCACGGGCTTAGTTGCTCCGCGGCATGTGGTATCTTCCCGGACCAGGGCTCGAACCCGTGTCCCCTGCACTGGCAGGCGGATTCTTAACTACTGTGCCACCAGGGAAGCCCCCCAGGGATTTTATTTAGTACTGTGTCAAGTGTATTTTGTTGTAACAGTTATTTTATATTTTAAATTATTTTTAAAAAGTGAAGTTTTAACTTTTTTACTCTGGGCTCTTAAAAAGAATTGCAGAATAGAGTAAAATATTTTTAAAAATACAGATTACAGAATTTGTGATGGTGTTTGCTAAGGCACACTGAGTGTGCTTTCTTGGATTGCTTGGGCTGTGACGCGCATCGCATGAATCTTGAATCTTGGGAACATCTGCATGGTTTGCTGTGATCCCAGCTTTACAGTTATCTGGAAAAAAACATGATACTTAGTATCAAGAGGTGCTTTACTGGACTAACACTATTTTTTTTCTGGAAGATAAGATGACTCGTTGTGGTAGTTATTATATTCCTGGAGTTGGGTTTTCATGCCTGGTGTTTAAATTATCAGTGTAGCTTTAGGATGGGCTGCCTGCCTGTGACTTCTCCATTGCTTCTCGTTGATACTTGATGGTGCTAGAGGTTTTGTTCTTGTTAATATTATTGTTATTTCATAAAATACAGTAATAAAATAAAGCTAACGGGTATACTGTTATCAAATAGCCATCCTGTTACTAGTCTGCTCCACTCTTTCTCCTCCCTTTTCTGTTTACTGCTCATCTTCTTCTAAGCACCAGACATTGTGCAGGTGAATTTAGAACCTGAGTCTCAAGATCATGGACTAGTTAACTGAAGAACAGGAAAAGAAACGGTGAGGCTCTGTGAAGGTTGTGTCCAGCGCTGAAAGACTTGGAAAGAAATGGAGGGGAGTTGTATGGGATCCTGGAGCAGGAGGGAGCCCGAGCGCCACGCCATCTGGCTAACCCCCTTCTCTCACGTCCACCTACCCTGGCAAGAGTAAAGTGGCGTCCCCAGAGCTCGTGTGGCTCTGGCAAGACTCCCGTGCCTTCCCACTCTCGGCACTTGGGACCCGCAGGGATAATGGGTGCGTTTTGCTCTTTGCCCCCTTCTGCCGGCTGGCATGAGGAGCCTGGGGTATGCAGTTCTTTGCATCTCAGACTCTGTGTTCCCCATGTCTCTCTTTGTCCCTTTTCTGCCCCAATTTCCCACTGTCCCCTAGGTCGTGAACCTTCTGCTTTAGCACTTGGAGCTGAGCGCTGACTCGGCAGCAGAAGCCTGGATGCTCAGCCTTCGCCCTCTTGCTTGAAGAACCGTGCTTCCTCGGGAGCTCCCTCGGTGGGGGCTCTGTTTCCCCACAGCCCGCGTCTGCTCCTCCTAGAGCTTGGCTGGCCTCCTCTTGCTCTCTTTCAGACACTTTGAATGTTGCGTCTTTGGACCTTGACCTGATTGACGCCTTCTCCCCTTTTCAGGCACCTCTCCCACCCCAGGCTGTTCCTGCGCCCTCCTGAGGATGTTGTTTTATCTCCTCATTCATGATCATTCTCTCTACAACACCTATCATAATTCTTGGTGCTTTCAGTGTCCCAGTACTCTGGGAGCTCCTTGACCTCTCTCTTCCAATGATCTCCCTCAGCTGCTCATTGCCTGGGATTATAACGCAGGCCTTGTCATGAGCGGGAGCTCAAGTTCTTGCATAATCTCAAAATCAGTCGTCCTCCTCTCCAGCTCTGATTTTTCCAGCTCACTTCCCACAATTCTTCAGTATTGAGACTTAACGTGTCAGTTATTTATCCTTATAACTTTTCATTACCAGCCCCACCCTTTTCCATCATACCCTTGCTTTGTCACAGTTTAAATTCCTGGGCCATCATTATAACCGGTCCCTTGTTATAACCGGTCCCTCACGTGCATCCTCAGTCCCCTTTCCCTCTCACTATGTGGTACTCATGCCTGGCGAGACTCCAGCCTTGCTTCCAGCCAGCTCTGGATGTCCTCTGTACTCACGTCTGTTCACCTCTGACCATGACTGCCTGGCCTTTCTTTATGTGCATGACCGTAGGTTCTCCTCGATGACTATTTGTATCTTCTCTTTTCTCAGACCTTCTTCACTATCACTCTCAGATGATAACTTTGCTTCCTATTTTCTTGAGAAAATAGAAGCAATTATGACAAAACTTGCCCGAGCGTTTCCCTTCGTGTGGATTCACCTACCTGCAGCTGCCCCTGCTTGTGCTGCCTTTTCTCCTTACACTGTGGCTGGATTGTCCCTGCTTCTGGCTACGGTTGGCCCTCCCCTATTGCACTGGATCCTGTCCCTTCTCACTGATTCTAGGACAGAACTCTAGCCGTTCTACATTTCTCTTACAGAATCAGTTTTTCACCAACTGGATCATTTCCATCAGCATAGAGAATTACTGTGATTTTTCTCAACAGAAAGAAAGACCAAGTGAAAGAGAGGAAGGAAAGGAAGGAAGTGTCAATGAAAAACTAATCAGTTGATCTAAGAAAGAAATGGAAAATTTTATTCAAACCAAATTGAGGATTATAACTTGGGAACAGTCTCTCAGAAAACTCCAAGAACCGTTCCTCCTCTTAGAGGTCAAAGCACAGTTGTGTAAGTTTTTGAGACAGAGGGCTGTCTGTATTATCAACAGTTTATACAATCCAGACCTACACATACAAAGTGAGTAGTGAGTAGTGGGTAGGGGGTCATCGTAGTCCTTTACAGGGTTAAGAAGGAAGGTTATCTCCTAAGGAGTCGTCTTGTTGGTGCCAGGAGAACGTTGCTCTTTATGGTTGAGCAGGTATTTCTGCAGATGGGGCCGTGTGGTCAATGCATAGTGCAGATACATGGTGCACAGTGTGGGGAGAGAGGTGGCCAAAGGGCAGAGAAAACTTTTTATGTTAAATTTTCCTTGACTTGCCTTAGAATACAAATTTTTATTTCCTCAGAAGGAAGGGAAGCACATCAATCTATCTTGACCTCCTACCCGCTCCAGCTCACCACCTCATTGCTTTCTCACTTTTATAGTAGAACTCCCAAGGGTTGTATTCTTGTTGGCTTCATTTCTGTGCTTTGAACGTTTGGCTTTGAACTCACTTCTGCCTCCACGACTCTACGGAAGTGCTGGTGCCAGGCTGGCCATGAGTTCAGAGTCCTCGTCTTACACTCCCCTCTCCTTGAAATAGTTTTACTCCACTTGGTCTTCAGTTTGCTGCACTTTCCTTGTCCTTCCATTTAATGGGCTGCTGCTGCTCAGTCTACTTTGCTGGGTTTTCTCTGTGTCCATTCCTTCTTCACACGGGACTGCCTCAGGCCGCGGTCCTTAACTTCTCTTTTCTGTTTGCCTGCCCTCTGGTTGTGTCCTGTGGCCGCATGGCTTTATACCACCTGTGTGCTGCTGACCTCCAGCTGTGTAGATCCAGCTGCCTGGTAGACACTGCACGGGGCTCATTGGCATCTTGAACATATCTAGTCCAGGATCAACTAATTACACCTCTGTTAGAGTGGACCCATCCCTGTAGGTGGCAAATCCATTCCTCCAGGTGCTCAGGCTAATTCTTTGGCGTCTCTTTCTCTTAATTCCCATGTGGATTCCTTCGCAAAGCTGTCAGCTCTCGCTTCAAAGCCTCTCCAGCATCTGACCACGCCTCACCACTTGCACTGTCACCACTCTGGTTTGAGTGGTCGATCACCTCTTGGTTAGATTCTGTAGTTTCCTGGTGGGCTCCCTGCATCCATCTTTGGCCTTGTGAGTCAAGGAGAGCGCTTGAAAATGTAAGTCAGATCTCACTTGTTGGCTTCCAGTCTGTAGCTTCTGCATCCTCTGGCTTCCTCTCCTGTAGTCTCCTTGCTGTTCTTTTCTCTGCCTCCTGCCTTTCAGGTCTTTACCTAATGGTCCCCTTCTCGGTGGGCTTTCCCATGCTGTGAGCCTTGTGGCTGTGATTTCGTAGTGCCAGGCCCACCTCCACCCTGGCACTTCTTTCCCCCTTCCTGCTTTATTGTTTCTATGGCACTTTCCAATCGCTGACATGCTGCTCACTTTTCATATATTGCCCATCTCTCCACCTGGAACAGGAACTCCACAGGGCAGGGATTTTTGCTTGTTTTCTTCCTGATCCTCTGATACTGCCAGACATGTGGTGGGTTGGTAGTAAATATTTGTTGCATGTGTAAATGGATAGATGAAAAACACACATGGTGGATGGTTGTCATTTTACCATAGATGTGAAGAAGGAAGAAGTAAAATTTGGTGATAGCATAAAACACAATCACATGGAAGAGTATTTAGGAAAGCCCATAGTAGAGACCTCTGGAGACAAACCAAGATTGAGGGGCTGGAGGACTGTGTGTGCTGGGTGTTAGTGAAGAAGCAGAAATAAGGTGATTTTCCCCTATTGTTAAGCCATGAAATGGGAGCAATCACAATCCATTTCTACTCCAGGACCCGTGAAGAGTAGCCCAGCAGAAAGTCTCATTACATTAATCGTGGTAGAAAATCTTTTGTAATT
Organism: Mesoplodon densirostris; assembly: GCF_025265405.1. NCBI lineage: Eukaryota > Metazoa > Chordata > Mammalia > Artiodactyla > Ziphiidae > Mesoplodon > Mesoplodon densirostris. The sequence continues at coordinate 112,367,000 of NC_082669.1, read as the reverse complement.
CCTTCCCAGGATTAGGTTATATATTTATCATTAGCCTGTTTAAGTGTTTAAGTTATGCAACAGAATTAATTGCAATAATTAGCTTTTGTGTGTATAGCCTATGGGTGTACTGGGTACCTTTAGAAGCACCATAATGAATAGGAATTATTTTTTGTTGTTTAAGTTCAAACCCTTCACAGTTCTTTTAATGTAATTTATTTTAAAATATTATAGCCTTTGAACTTAATGATTCAATTCAGTTTTGTTAGGTACTATTTTCATCTTCATGATAAAAAGTTAGTATATCACTTTTGGTGGCAGTTACTTTCCTGCTTCATTCTAATCTTTTTTTAAAGCTTTTTCTATTGAAGTTGATATTGATTCTTTATTTTTAAGAGCACAGAAGATGTACTTGTTTCATTTTTACTGAGGGTCATGTTGCAGTACCTTTGTATTCTGCAAGGTAAAGGATTGAAGAAAACGACATATCTGAATTTTTTGTGGAACTAAGTGACCTGTCAGAAGCATTTTGTCACCATCAGTCCTTGAATCTTGCTGTTTATAACAAAGCTGAGTTTGCCAGGCAGTCTATGCTTGCTTTAGAGTTCTAGCATCCTGTCGGAAGCTTTCCCATTGTCATTGGCAAGACAGTTAGCTATATGATGTCTTTCACATAACACCTTTAATGGTATAAGGAAGCTTATGTTGGGTTTTATCTCATGTCTGCTATGTTACTTTCATCTTGACTTTCCTTAGGCATTCTTCTGTAGTCTAGCAATGGTTATTCTGTTGGTTATACCACTGAAGTGAGACTGTCTCAGATTTAGCAGACTCTGGCCCACTTCGAGAAATGTTTGGACTTAGTTAGACAGGCTGAAGGTGATCAAATATCATCTTTCATCAAGAACATACATAGCAAAGATTGTTGACACTGAATGACCCTTTTTTGGACAATACTGTGATAGAAGAAAATATTTAGTAATATCTTGACTTCATGAACTAACAGAAAAGAGTATTAATTCTACTGGTAATACTAATTAAATGGTTTCGAATGAGATATCAAAATTTGGGTCCAAGGGTCTCAAACTGTGAGAGACACCTTGTTACAATTTGTTCAGTTTCTTGGGCCATATAATCACTTTTCATCACAATAAAATATGACCCAGATAATGAGATCATGAAGGGATGAAATGAATTGACTGAAGAGATACAGTATTAGTAGATGAGGAATACTTTGGAATAACTAACTATAGAATAATTTAAGAGTTAAGCAGCATATATTCTCTGAAATTTAGAGAGATACTCTGTATAGATGATCCAGATTTGTTAGCAGAAGATGAATTAATGCATATGAGCTGCTTGTTCAGCCACACTTATGTGGAGATGGTGTTCCCGAGAGTAGCACATATAAAATAATCTTAACATCTTATCTAGCTTAAGATCTACCAATAACTTATAGCTAAAGTAGAAACAAAAAGCCCAAACCATTAATTTAATTGTACATAGCTTCATATAATATTCCTAAAGCTGATTGTTTAATACTCTCCATCTTGCTTGTGGTCATTTATAATCAAAGTATCTTGCGGGCTTCCCTGGTGGTGCAGTGGTTGAAAGTCCGCCTGCCGATGCAGGGGACGCGGGTTCGTGCCCCGGTCCGGGAAGATCCCACATGCCGCGGAGCGGCTGGGCCTGTGAGCCATGGTTGCTGAGCCTGCATGTCCGGAGCCTGTGCTCTGCAACGGGAGAGGCCACAGCAGTGAGAGGCCCGCATACTGCAAAAAAAAAAAGTATTTTGCATTTTCAAAATTGTGTTGAATATCAAAATTCTCATATTACTTGGTTCTATAGTTAGCCATATTTTTGTGGATACGTCAGAAGTAAATAGAAACTATTATTTTAACAAATGTTAGCACTACAAATGGAATAGAAATAGAGTTTTTGAGTATGCGAGTTGTCTGTCTCCTCTGTAGATAGTAATAGTATTTGTTCATGCCCAAATAGATGCTTTAGAGATTTCATGGCCAGGCTTCAGTTTTCAAAAGCCTTCTGGGGTCTGTCTAATCATCAGTGGCTTTATGGTGTACAGTAATCGGTGTTTGCTTAGGGGATGGAGACTGTTCATTCTATGAATTATTAGGAATCTTGGGCTTTAACAACTAACTTGTTTGTCTAAGTGACTAGAAATAATTAAAAGTACTTGAGTGACCTCACATTCTTGGTGATAGAAATAACTTTGGTCAATTTAAAGTACTAAGTTTAATGAACATTTTAAAGAGTTACTTAGATAACAGATTTTCTAATCAGCTTTCTTTTGGCTATATGCTAAATTTAAAAGTTAAATGAAAAAATAATGTTTATACTAGAGGTATCTATTTCCAAGTAGTATTCATTATGGGACTAAGTTTAGGACACTGAATTGTTTATGGTCCTGAATTGTTTAGGGAGATTGTTTTATTGCTTTATATTCTTTGAATTGTTTACATACCCAGTTGGAGATTTATGTTTGTTTTTAAAAATACAACATTATATATTTTACATTAAATAATTAGTGTCTGTCCTTTAACATATGAATGCATGTCAGTTAAGGCTGTCTTACATATTAAGAAAAGGTGTGGGCTTCCCTGGTGGCGCAGTGGTTAAGAATACACCTGCCAATGCGGGGGACATGGTTTCGAGCCCTGGTCCGGGAAGATCCCACAGGCTGCGGATCAACTAAGCCCGTGCACCACAACTACTGAGCCTGTGCTTTAGAGCCCATGCTCTACAACAAGAGAAGCCACCGCAGTGAGAGGCCTGCGCAGTGCAACGAAGAGTAGCCCCTGCTCACTGCAACTAGAGAAAGCTCGCGTGCAGCAATGAAGACCCCACGCAGCCAAATATAAATAAATAAATATCTAAAAAAAAAAAAAGAAAAGGTGTAAGGACAGCTTAATTATTGAAGAAGTGCTGGACTTTGGGAAATTATGTTATCTTGCAAGCAAAATATTTTCAATACCACATTAGTTTTTCAGTTTAAGAATAAAGCTGGGAAAAGTTGCCTTCAGCTATTAGTTTTCCTGAATCCAAAGAGATGGGTGGGGCAGGATCAAAAATACTCATTTGATCAAAGTTATTGGCTCTGAAGGTATTCTTACCTGTGTAAGAAAGATGAAAGGTGTTGTTTTTATTGCATGCTAGTAACAGTGTAATTTTGAACTAATTGGTGGTGAACTGCCAATCACCTAGGGGGAATGCAAATAGATACTCTTACAATTTCCTTTGAGGTAGTGAAGTCTTACGTTGAGGCTGGAAGGAAAACAGAATAATACCGTTAAATTGACCTTAAATGAGCTGCTTTGTGGTTTTCTTGGCGAATCCCTTTTTATTTTTCATGACTAGTCCAAACAGGTTTTGTCTACCAATTTGACTTATTGACTAGACAATGCTGACATTGAATATTTTAGATTCATTTTGAAGTAAAGTAATGATAATACAGTTCTTTAAGATATTTTGATCATTTTGTTGCTGCAGGTTAAATTTGTGTAACATTCCAGAAGTCTTTGCAGTGTATCATGCTTCCTTACAAGAGCCGTCATTTCCTTCCAGTCATTTATAATGGGATATTCCGCCCAAACAAGCTTACTTTTCTCACTTAGGTAGTGAGATATACAGTAAAGGATGGTGGTGTCTTTGAAAATTGTGTTATTCCAGATGAATCTAGTCATTTAAAAAAGGCGTAATTTCTTTGAGGACAGTAAGAACGTATTCTTGATTTTAGTATGCAACTCAGTCAGTGTTTATTAACTACGTATTGTGTGCCTAGCATTGTGTCACCAAAAAATAAACACACAGTGTTACAGAAATACCACTTTAGTTATTTTCCTTTGAAAACATTGATTAGTCTAGACATCTGTATTGAGCTTTGTAGACATCACACCCACAAAGTAGGCATTTATGTCTTTTCACTTAATTTTACATTGGCAGCAGGAATACTGTCTACTCTGATTCCCTTTCAAAATTCTGAATATTCATCAGATTATTTTTTCTAGCAGTGAACTGGTTATTGGAATAATGCTTTTCTTTGCAAGTATAGGGAATGAAATGTAGTTTGGAATTGTATTTGTAATTTATCAGATATAGAAGTTAAATGAGCATTAACTACAGATACATACCATATAATTTGTAAAGAAATGAGATAAAAAGTAAAATATACTTATCTCTAAGACTATTATATTCAAAGATACTTGAAAATCTTATAATGCTATGCCATCTTACTGTAAATCTCTTTGTTATACAGAAATATCCACTAATTCTGTAACTTAAATGTTTCTCTTTTAGTTTTGGCTGCTAAATTTGTAGTCAAAGTTCAGTAGTTTTGGGTCACACTACCTGAATACATCTATACTATCTTTACCCCTGTTCTCTTTTTTTTTTTTTTTTTTTTTTCTTTTTGCTGTATGCGGGCCTCTCACTGTTGTGGCCTCTCCCGTTGCGGAGCACAGGCTCCGGATGCGCAGGCCCAGCGGCCATGGCTCACGGGCCCAGCCGCTCCGCGGCACATGGGATCCTCCCAGACCGGGGCACGAACCCGCATCCCCTGCATCGGCAGGCGGACTCTTAACCACTGCGCCACCAGGGAGGCCCTACCCCTGTTCTCTTATAAACTATATACTGGCAAGTAAAATGATGAAACTCATGAGCTCTGGAAATAGCGTATAACATTTCAGTGCTTTCAAGACCTCAGGTTCTCCAAAAGAGAGAATATTGGATTTCTCTCTCTTTAGCGATGGACGGAAGTGAGAAAGGAAATGCAGTGAGGGATACTTACTTTTCTTAGAAACCTGGGGTGAGACTGAAGTTTTGTGATTCCACAAGAGGGCTTAGTGCATTTGTACCCTGCTGCCTTGGGGTGTTGGCCTGAATCCTCCCTTCAGTATTTTTCCCTTTGAGAAAGGAGCGCTATTTGTATCTTGAGAGATGCCAGAGCACTGAGTCGTCTTTCTCCTGAGTCAGTATTTCTGGCCAGTTCATCCTTACTCCCCAAGAACAAAAATTACTGGGCCCTCCAGATGTTTTGTCACTGTTTGAGTGACTGTCTGTGCTGAGTAGGTGTGAAGGGAAGAATAGCGGCAGATACAGAAAGTTACCATTCGCTTAGGACTGAGTGACAAAGGCCGAGATGAATAGTGAGAAAGTGTGATTCTAATTGAAGTTAACTAGTGGTAGAGACAAATAAGAATTTGTAATTAGCCCCCAAAAGTAAATACCAATTTTCAAAGAGATATAATTAGAGTAGAAAAAGGATTGCCTAGAATGTGGGAAAAACATTAAAAATTCAGTAGACAAAAGATGTGATAGTCCTTGTGGTAGACAGAATAGTGTCGTGCGAAGTTACCCAAGTCCTAACCCCAAGAGCCTGTAAACATGACCCCTTACATGGCAAAAGGGACTTTGCAGTGTGATTAAGTGAGGGGGGTCTCGAGATTATCCTAGGTGATCTGATAGGCCTGGTGTCATCACAACATTGTTTTTTTTTTTTAACTAACTAAATTTATTTATTTATTTATTTATTTATGGCTGTGTTGGGTCTTCATTGCCGCGTGTGGGCTTTCTCTAGTTGCGGTGAGCGGGGGCTACTCTCTGTTGTGGTGCGCGGGCTTCTCATTGTGGTGGATTCTCTTGTTGCGTAGCAAGGCTCTAGGCGCATGGGCTTCAGTAGTTGTGGCATGCAGGCTCAGTATTTGTGGCTCACGGGCTCCGTAGTTGTGGCTCGCGGGTTCTAGAGCGCAGGCTCAATAGTTGTGGTGCATGGGCTTAGTTGCTCTGCGGCTCTGCAGGATCTTCCTGCATCAGGCCTCGAACCCATGTCCCCGTCATTGGCAGGCGGATTCTTAACCACTGTGCCACCAGGGAAGTCCCACAGCATTGTTATAAGTGAAAGATGAGACAGGAGGGTCAGAGTAGGAAATGTGGTAGTGGAAGCGGAGGGTGGAGTGATCTGAAAAAGGGACCATGAGCCGAGGAGTGCTGGCAGCCTCCAGAAGCTGGAAAAGACAAACAGATTCTCCCCTAGAGTCCCCAGAAGGAACACAGTCCTGCTGACACCTTTATTTTAGACTTCTGACCTCCAGAACTGTAAGGTAATACATTTGTACTGCTTTAAGCTACTAAGTTTGTGGTAATTTGTTACAGTAGCAATAGAAAAATAATACAGTCCTTCTGTAAATTGAATTAATCATCTGGTAGAATCAAGTGGAAGAACTATTTCATGTCACAGAACAAAAGAACAAAGAGAAGGAAATCACTAATGAAATAATAGACATGGACTACAGAGCTAATATACCTAGTCTAAGTAATAGACATCTAGGAGAAGAAAAAAGAACAAGTAGAAAGAAGTAAATAAATAATAGAAGAACTTGTCAGTGAGCTGAGGAAAGACTTGAATGTACATTAAAAAGGTCACAGAGTCCTAGGCAAGATTATTAAGCAGGAAATAAACAGATCCAGAGTTATATGATTCACGAATTCCAAGAATAATGATGATAATAATAAAAAAGACTTACAAGCTTTCACATAGAAAAATTACTTACATAGGAGAGAGAGACCAACATCAAACTTCCCTTTTATAACCTGTTAAGGATTATTAAATCATCTGTAGTCTTAGGGGGGCAGGGAAGATTGCAATTAAAAACTCATATATTTCCAAAGATGTCATATATCTCTTAGGGCACAAAAAGACATTCATTTATTTATTCATTTTATAACTGTATATTTAGTAACTAGGTACTATTCTAGTCATTAAAGATATGGTGGCTTCCGTACCATTGGAAAAAATTTAGTAATAATCTCAAACTAAATATTTTTAAAACAGTCTCAGCACGGTCCAGGACTTAGGAGGGGTGAGTGGAAAGCAGTGAGAGAATGGTTTTGAAAAAGTCTTGTGAAAGCATCACCTTGGTGTGGGGTAAGTTACCTAGTAAGGTTCTCCTGTGGGGTTAGGTTGAAAAAAACATAAGTCTAAGTATGTGTGTTAAGAATGAGAAAGTAACCACTGAAGTGTCAAATTAACATGGGTAAAAGAATAAATAGAAATTCCACTTGCTAGGAAAAGAAGAAATAATGAACAAAATAAAATAAACAGAAATTATGAAATTACATGAAAGAAGAAAGCACCAGTCTTCATAATAGACCAACTTGGGAATGGCAGAATTCAGTCCCTGGATGTCACTGTTGAGCTGCTGGAAAACCCACTTTGAAGCCCACTCTGTGTGTAAACTTCCAATTACATGAAATTATTTTCTTATTTTTTAAGGTACTTTGAGTTGAGTTTTCTGACTCAGCAGAAAGCATCCTAATAATACCCCCCCATTTCACAGATGAGAACACTGAGGGTCAGAGAAGCATAAACCTAAAAGAAGGAAAGCTTGAGATGAGAAAACCATAAAAAATTTTTGAAATTTAGCAGACCTGAGAGAATTTTAGAAGTAACGAATTTAGCAGACCCAAGAAAGCTGAATCCTAAGCCATCTGTGCTTGATTTATAGTGCAGAATCCCCTAAAGTCCCCAAAAGTGGTACTACCAGAAACCTATGAAAGTGGGGATAAAGTGGAACAAGTTAATATAAGGAGGATTGGTGAAAAGTCTGCTTATGAAGCGATTTGATCCCCGCATCTTTCCCCTCCATCCAGGGTACCAGACCACTGCCTCTTCCCCACCTCAGCAGTAGAGGGAGGGTTATTCTCCAGAGAAAGTGAGACTGTGGCCTGGGCACAGATTGGGGGAGTGGAGGATGGGATGAGTGCTTATAAACTAAATGTGTGAGCTCCCATCTCCCTTCACCTGGACAGCCAAACTTTAATACCCCAAGAAGGAGATCAGAGAGTCTTATCTGGGGAATCTGTCTACCCAGGAGGAAAGCCTCACACCCTGCTAGCAGTTAGGTGTTCATGAAAAACCCAGCTGGATTACCCAACAGGAAGTCTCGTCAGGTGCCACCCACGCAATCTTAGAGTTTCAAATTATCATTTTTAGTGCTTCCTTCTTAAATATGAACAGATGACTAAGCCTTATCATACTTAAGAGAAAGACCTCTCATGGGAAAGTAGGGGCCAAAACAAACAAACAAACAATAAAGAACACTAGGGGGAGACGGAATATGCACAGGATAAGAAAAAAGTAAAATCTATCATCAGTATCCTGGGAGAGACTGAGATTGCATCCATGAGAAGGGCCAGGATTCCATTAAAAATGGAATAGCTAGTGAACAGAAAGGCCTCTTGAAATTTAGGAATGAGAATGTGTCTAAAAGATTGGATGTTAAAGAAAATAGGTAAACAATGACAACCATAGGGAAGAGTTAAGAATAGTAGAAGACCATTTCAGGAGATCTAACATCCAACTAATAGAATTCCAAGTGGGGAGAGGAGAGAAAACAGGATGGAGGAAATGACAAAATCAAGAAAATTTCTCAGCTCTAAAGGACAAGAACTTGGAGATTGAAAGTGCTCACTCAGTGCCCAACATGGAACATGAGAGTGACTCACCGACACTGGGACAAAGGCCGACATGTTCTCTCAGGGAGAATGAGAAGCAGTTCACACTCAGGCCCAGGAGGAAGAAGAGCTTCAGACTTCTCAGAGCTGACACTGGAAGTTGGGGGGTGGTGGAGCAGTGACTTCATGATTCCGAAGGGTAATTAATTTTGAACTAATAAAGAATAATAAACTCGTAAACACTAAATAAAAAGGTTCCCCTGCTATTTCTTGATTTTCCAGTATTAAGTTAACTATTACCTGGCAGCTATGGAAGATGAGGGTTTAAGTCCCTGTAAACCACACACCTTTTCATTCCTTATTTATAGTTTTTAAATATAAAAAAATAATTTATATTTAACCAAACTTTCATATTCAGACTTGTATAGTTTCAAAAAAATTACCTCCCATTCACCTTTTCCTTGTAAGCTTCTGGAGGAAATAAAGACATTTGGGAGGAAGGTTTAGCTTCGAACTAGTAGTAAATGCATAAAAAACTAAGGAAATGTAAAAAAAAGATTAATTCTGGGGGTGGGAAGAAGAATGTTATGGAAGAAAGGAAAGCTAATCATAGTTTATTACATGAGTAAGTGGCAGAATTTGTATTGTAATAATGTAGGCATTGAATATTGCTCTAACCAAAATTACAAATACAATGATATATGAAAGGGGGGGATGAATGTAAAGAAAAGCATTAAAGACACTGAGGGTCATGATGTAATGATAAAAGCTGTGATTCATAAGGAACATGTTACAGTCTTATAGGAGCCCCCAAATCTTATCAAATACAAACGCATAATGAAAAAATTCTTAAAAACTGAGAAAAAACTATTCAGTCAAAGTACAGTTGTAGTGGGGGATTTTAATTTGTCCATTTCAGAATTTAGCAGATAAAATAGAGAGTATGGACATATACAAACCACTGAAGAATCAAGCAGAAAATATGAATAAGGTGTACATGTTAAAGTAACAATGGGAAAATATTTTTTACCCATCATATTGGCAAAAATTCAAGAGTTACAACATCCACTGCTGGGGAAGAGATTGGAAAACACAGATCTTCTTGACTATGATGGGTTACGTCCTGGTAAACCCATTATAAGTTGAAAATATCTAACCTACCAAACACAGCTTAGCCTGGCCCACCTTAAGTGGGTTCTCAGAGCACTTACGTTAGCCTACAGTTGGGCAAAATCATCTGACATCAAGCATATTTTATAATAAAGTGTTCATAGAAATGTAAATTATTACAATAACTTATTACAATGTATCACAATATTTGGGGGGAAGTAACTTTTAAATATCTCTTAAAACTCTAAATGCTCATATCCTTTGACTCAGCAGTCTGAATTTTGAGACTCTGTCCTACAAAAATAATAGAACCAGAAAATACTGGATGTTCATAGAAAAATGTAGTGGCCAAAAATTGAGGAAAACCTGAATATTCATAAATGGAATAATTCTGAATAAAATTGAAGGATATCCATATTCTGGAATTATTATTCAGCTGTTAAGAAGTTGAGGCTGTCTGTCAGTGTGGACATATCATTAACTAGGAAAGCAAGTGGTGAAATAATGTCTGATTTGACCCATTCTTAAAAAATACATAGTAAAAACCATGAGTATGATGTGTATGTATGTTACGAGTATGTACATGAAGGTGAAGAAAACCACCCAAGCTTTTGACAGTTGTTGCGTTAGAGAGGTGGGATGAAGAGGAGGAGATCTCGATTTTCTTTCACTTTTTAATAATAAGCACATGATGCTTTTGTAATTAATGAAAAATTAATAATAGATCAAGTAAGAATTTTACCAGAGTCAGAAATTTTCTAGGAAACATGTAGCGTTTAATCAGCAAGAACTTGGAAGTTTTAAGGAGTAAAGAAATGGATGTACTTTTCTGTGAGTCACAGCAGCCCTTGTTTTCATTATTAATGATCAGGATTTGCAGTGTGTTTTTTTTTTTTTTTTGTGGTACGCGGGCCTCTCACTGTTGTGGCCTCCCCCGTTGCGGAGCACAGGCTCCGGAAGCGCAGGCTCAGCGGCCATGGCTCACGGGCCCAGCTGCTCCGCGGCATGTGGGATCTTCCCAGACCGGGGCACGAACCCGTTTCCCCTGCATCGGCAGGCGGACTCTCAACCACTGCGCCACCAGGGAAGCCCTGCAGTGTGTTTTTTATATTTTCATTAAATGTGAGGGCTTCCTGTTCTGGGGTTCTGTTGTTATGCTTCTAAAATGTTTTTGCTTTTGATAGGACTGTCATCATCAGTGGAACACAATATAACGGAGTTGGAACAAGAACTTGACAATGTAAAGACTCTTAAGACAAAATTAGGTATTGTACATTTTTTTCCTTGACTTATATATTGGTCTTGGTTTCTTATTAAAGACTTTACTGTAGTCCGGAATATTTTTTTAAATTGTGAAATTTCTGTTACAAGCTTTCAGTCTGTCCAAAGCCGTTAATAATGAATGTCTTTTAGTTTGGGGAGAAGATGAGCACGTTTATTCACTTTTTGTTGTTGTTGGTTTGTATGTGTACAAAATGGCTTTTCAAAGATCATGATGTTCCAAAATATCACTCCACTATCTGTTCACTTGTGTTATTTCTGATAAGTAATCTTCTGTTATTCTTATCTTTTAATGTCTTTTTTCTTTGTATTTATCCTTCTTGAGATCTGGGGCACTTCATGAGTGTGTGGCTTAATGTCTTTCATCCACTTGGGAAATTGTTGGCCATTATCTCATCAAATATTGCATCTGCTCATTCTCTTTTATTTCCTCAGACTCCAGTTATACATATGATAGACCTTTTTACTCTTAAATCTTTTTCTTTATTTTCCCTCCTTTTTTTCTGGAAAATAAGTAAACTACTTTATTTGCAGAAATCATAATCAGTTATTTAAAAATCCCTTTGGAATCTACAGAAAAAACTAGAATGACTTCAATTTCCATTATTATGGTAGTTCTCTGACATCTTCATACACATTTCTTTTTTTTTTTTTTTTTCTGTACGCGGGCCTCTCACTGCTGTGGCCTCTCCCGTTGCGGAGCACAGGCTCCGGACACACAGGCTCCGCGGCATGTGGGATCTTCCGGGATCGGGGCACGAACCCGTGTCCCCTGCATCAGCAGGCGAACTCTCAACCACTGCGCCACCAGGGAAGCCCCACATTTCTTTTTAAAAAATTAAGTTTGATCCATCTTTTCCAGTTGTTCATGGCGTAAGGATTGGTGTGTAACAAGGTAGACCTTTGTCACTAGAAATAGAGGTTTGCTTCCAGGCTTTAGAAAACTGGAAGTGTTTACCTTTGGGATGTGGGATTAGAGGGAATTCTTACTCATGTTACCTGATATTTCCAGATCTCTATTAGTGTGTAAATCTATCATTATAATAATATGTAAATTTAAAAAAGAAATACAAATATTACTCTATTTTCAGAGTAAGCTGTATATCCACAATATGTTTCATCAATAATTGAAATGTCTTTACAGTGCTAAAATTTGAGCATCACAGGATCAAGCTGTTTAATGTAGCAAACTGATTTTAAAATTCTGATTTTTATAGTTTGTGGAGGAAAATTAAAAATAATTTATGTTTTTAGGAAAAGATAATTTATGTAAGAATAATACATACTGGTTGTATTAGTAGGGAATGAAAATGCGAATCTGGGGAGAAGTTTTGGAAATTACTGAAACTTTTATTATATTTTGTTTTTCCTTCTAATAGAGAGGCGCAAAAAGGCTTCAGCATGGGAAAGAAACTTGGTGTATCCTGCTGTTATGGTTCTCCTTCTTATTGAGACAGTAAGAATTTATTTACCTAGTTAAATAAAGCAGATTATTTTTTATTTACTTTAGCATTTGTGTATGGCAACTCCCTCAGCTAAATGGTTTCAGGTAAACTGGTTTCCTATCAACAGGATTAAAATTTGTCTATGCTTTTATTTGTAAAAACTCAATAGAGCAAAAAGTGAAATTAATGATAATTTTGAAAAGTCCTCAAGATTATCTATTTCTTCATAGAAGCAGGAAATTCATTCTTTTGTTTCAGTTGAAAATTAAGAAGAGACAAGGTGTTGCAGATACCCTGATCAAACTCTGTGATAAGATCTGAAAATTATATTATTAAATTAGTCCTGATAACATTTTAACCATTTTTTAAATATGTGGAGTTGTGGGTTCCAATTGGTAAAATCGGTTAATAAGTGGATCTATATTAATAGCTTTTTCTTTAAGCTTTGAGATTATAATACTTTGCAGAATTTTTACGAATTTATTCTGGAGTTTTTATAGTCTCATTACTTCAGGTTTATATGTAGAGTTTTGGTCTTGACTGCTTTTCCTCTATTCTGAAGCATACATTTGGTTGGTTACTTAGATTTTAATGTATGTGTATTGACAAAATTGAAATTCAGAACTGATGGCTTACTTTTTGTGTTGTAGTCCATTTCGGTCCTCTTGGTGGCTTGTAACATTCTTTGCCTGTTGGTTGATGAAACAGCAATGCCAAAGGGAACAAGGGTAAAGTAAAATGCTTTAAAATGTCTTTTGCAAAAGTATTCTGTGTGTATAAATTGAGTGTTTCAAATAAATAAATGAAAACATTCACCTTTCTGCATATATATACTTCAAGTTGTATGAATTTCTTTATGCAGTGAGCTTTCATAAACAGTGTTTCTAAACTATGTTTTTTGTTTCTGATTTCTTATTTTGGATTGTCCGGCTTTTTATCAAGTATCAGAGTTTCCTTTTATACTTTGTATCAGAATTTATCTTTGTTTTACTGAAATTCATACTTGTGATCCTTTAAGAAAATGTATATTCTGTGAAATAGTGGAATATAAAGAGTTTATTACATGGATTCATTGTGTTTGCAAGGATCCAAATATGTGGTTTTAAGGACTCATGCCTCAAAGGAGTCATTTTATGAACTTGAGTCAAAATGTTCAGTTGCTGGAGGAGAGTCAGATATACATCTTTTCATGAATTAACTTAGTTTTTTCTCTTGTTTAAAAATTCATGATTTTATTAAGTTACATCAATTAGTCTATTTAAATATATTCTCCATATGGAAGGTAGTTTCCACTAAATATTCATATATGGCATACTTTTTCTAGGTGTCTCTATAAACTTTTGGATACTTAAAGTAGCATTTAAGTTTTGACATTTTATTATACTTTTCGAAGTTGGCACCTTTGCCATCTCCCATAGAGATGACTTCAAAACTCTTCCAGACTTTTCATGCTTTGGGGGAGGGAAAAAATTTTCCTTAACCCCTTCTAGGATCTTCTGGCTGGTCTAAGAATTAGATTTACATGAGACAGATTAACAGGAGAAAACAGAATTTAATTATGTGTATGTGGGAGCCCGGTAAGAATAATGAGACCCCAGGACAGGTTGGGCCATTGCGGCTTATATTCCATCTAAGAGAAGGAGAAGGGGGTAGGAGCTTGGGACTTCAGGCAGGAGGAAGGCACTTCAAATGGAGATGGAAAAGCAGATGTTTGGTAAACAGAGGGGACGTGGTCTCCAGGTCTTGCCAGGTTCCATCTACCACACTCAGCCCATACTCTTTGTAGCTGTCTCTGGTGATAGTGCTCCGCCTGGACCAGGTCCTTCGTCTGAATTCTTTTAGGCAGTTAAGGGGTGAAGTGGGGGTGGTGCTAAAAAGAAAGGCTTACGAGTCTTCTGTTTCTTAAAAACAATCAGCCTAAAATGATCCTTATGCCAGAGAGACACCTTTTGGGGTTCAGATTTTGCTTACCGACATGCCACTTCTCTCTCTGAACCACACGATGCACCTTTTCTCCCATAGAAAAAAGCCAATGTTTATCTTAATTCCTTTCCTTCAGTCAAAGATGAAGATACCCTCTTCTTTCAGAAGCTAATTCTTTCAGCAGTATTCTCAGTTTAGCTCCCCGCCCCCAGCCTCTTCAGGACCTTGTGCCATCTCTCACTGCCATGGCCTCTCCACCACTGCAAGCCTGCCAGCTTGCTTCAGGTCTGTCATTCCACTAACAAAAAACAGCAGTGAGCAGTCCTCCTCCATCCACAGCCTTGTCGTTGTCTTTTGTTTAGACCCAAATCCATTGATCAAGCAGAAGTCAACTACTGTGTTGACTTCTATCCATTTTTTAACCCATTTTCTTATACCACATACTAGGTGAGGCCCAAGCCCTGTGGTACATTTTTGTACCATTCCTTTCGTGCATAGTACAGAAGGACTTATATGTGGTATGCTTTTTTTATGATTGTGTAAATAAATCAGGTCATCTTAATCTTGCCTGTAGGCCTTCTCTTGAGACAGAGAATATTTCCAAAGTGTTTTCCATCCCAGTTAATAAGCTTTCTGTTAGCATTATTCATTTTTTCTTCAAAAGATTGACAAAAGTTCATAAATTCTTTGTCCATTACCTTATTTATATATGAAATTTCCATGGGTATTCTAACTTCTTCATGCCTATATTAGATTGTATAAATAATATGTGATATTATTTATTGGTTTATTTTTTTATTAAGCTGACTTTATATTCTTAATTATCCTGGTATATCTGTTAGATGTAATTGAAGCTGATAGCAAAGTAGTAGTTTGTATTCAGAGAGTTTCTTTAATTAGTAAGCTTTGAAAACATTGTTCCTTCTTCAGTAAGAAATGATTTTTTGCCTGTCTGGCCTCGTTAATAAATATTACTTTTTCTGCTTGTTTTGTTAAGTTCTAGATAAAGATAGGTTTTGAGAATAGGTATGATGTTTAGGAAAAAATTTACAGCATTGCATTTGGAAAATCTGTGTTAATTAAATCCCTGAATTCCCAAGGAAGATTTAGGGAAAGGAAACTTTCAAGAGTAGTAACAGGATATGTGCATTCACTTTCTTTCTTTGCTTAGCTTCCTTTTGACATATTTTAATTGTATAGTATTTATATGTTGCCTCAGTGTTCAAACAATTTTTTGTTCTATTCTTATTATACTATTATATTTTTAAAAAATTTCTTCCAGGAATATTTAGGATTTAACAATAAGCATAATATCATTTTGATAAGTAACTTAAATTGCATTTGAGATAAATCAGAAATGTTTTGAGCTTGTTAAAAGTGTTAACATGTGGTTGAATTAGTTGATGAATTCAGTCTCGTCACGTTTTATTTTCCTTTGAACGTCTAGATGTTACTCCAGGGTATTAAACATTTCTAATTTCAACTGTTCTATATTTATGAGACAACAATTTTAGGGAAACCAAATATAATAGTGTCATTGAATTCTGAAAAGTGTTTTTTTTTCCCCCAGGGGCCTGGAATAGGAAATGCTTCTCTTTCTGCTTTTGGTTTTGTGGGAGCTGCACTTGAAATCATTTTGATTTTGTATCCTTTCTTTAACTGAAGTTCTGTCTGTTAACAAGTTTTCTGTCTAGTTTTCTGGGGCAGTGGTAATTTACTAAGACGCTTTGCTGGAAGAAAAAACAAGTCAGTCTTCCTCAAGCACTCCAAGTGGCATTTTGTTTTGTTTTGTTTTTCCTTTCGGCCTTAAGACATTTTGGAGACAATTGAGAACTTAAGGAAACAATTCTTTGGAGAGTTTTTCCTTGATTCTCACAGCTATCTTATGGTGTCCTCTGTTGTTGGTTTCTATAGCCTCCGATTTTTTGGAAACTTTATTCCCAAGAAGGATGACACAACGATGACAAAGGTAAGGTAAAGTCTTAGGTGACTGTGCCTCCCTTTTGCCTTCCAAGACAGACAGACTGTTTTATTTAGTAATCGCGGTGAATGGTTCATTTGCGGTTCTAGGTATTTGTTTGTAAGTTGCGTAAACACACACACTGGAAGATTTTCAAAATGCTGAATGAGTGGGAAAAGGATGTGCTCTGTTTAATTTGGATGGCATCCATTCACTTGTAAATGCATAGAACCGCAGAGCTTGTTAACTAGCTATAGACGGCTCCTGAAAGGACTCTTTTTCCTACAAAGAAAACGTATTGCTAATGAGTAACTTTGATTGTGCTGACTGTACTTCAGGGAACTTGTTTGAAATCTGAAGAACTTAGTTGCTACAAGTAGTAGAGACAAAGTATTTCAAATTTGAATAATTAAAGCAAGACGGAAGAGTTCTATTCAGAAACATTTTGTAGTCTGAGGCTAATTTGACTTTCTACAATATGTCATTGGCTTTGGAATAACAAAGGCTGTTATCTTATATAGTGACTGCATTTGTAAAATATTCCCACAGGCTGACAATGAAGAATAACAAGAGCTGCTGGCTTTTCTTTTTTATTATATATTCCATATTTTCAGCTTATTCTAAAGGGGAGAAGTTATTTTTATATATCTTTATCTAAAATGCTATGAGTTCTTGAGATACTTAGCATCTAGTTTAAGTAATCATAAGTACTAAGTAGTATTTTCAACATCTTATTTAATATGAAAGAATAAGTATAGGATACATTTCAAATTACTAGAATTTAGGTGTTTTGGATTTCTAGCTTTTTGGTATTAAATCTTATAATAGTTAAACATATTAGAAGTAGATATTATCTATCTTGAGCAGTAGTCTTGGTTTTAAAAGTAGAGTCAGAAGTATTAAAAATATTAATTTTTACTTGTTAGGCAAACCTTTTTGAAATCATCAACCTCAGTCAATAATGTAAAATGTGTTGTCTGAGGTGTGAAGTAATTTAAGTGTTCTTTAACTTTATATTTGTGTCAGGTACTGTAAATATCTTCTGGAACTCACAGAACTTTAAATGTTTGTAGAAAAGTTTCTATTCTCTTTATTTTCTATATTGAATAGTATCATTCAGAAGTTAGCAAAGTACAGTAGGTAACTGAAATGTCCAGTAACTTGCCAGAATGTGAATGGATTTTATTTATCCGTGTACTGTGTAACTGCCCAATATTCTTTCTGATTTCTCATAACAGATCATTGGGAATTGTGTGTCAATCTTGGTCTTGAGCTCCGCACTGCCTGTTATGTCAAGAACACTGGGTAAGTTTAAATGAGAACTTTTCATTTAAAGTCAGTACCTTTTTAAGTATCAAACTTCTTGCTAAACTTGTAGTTTCTAAACTTTTTCAAAGAGATCACTCTTTGAAATATATTATTCCCTCCCACATTATTTTATGCCTTTACTTCTGTAATTCACTTATATACAGGACTGTACCAAAATAATCACTTTTATCAATAAAGACCACTTATTTTTTCAAGTACTTAGAAATAGCCCTTGTCCAAACAATAGACTTTATTTTTTTCATTGACTAATTAAGCTTTGGAGTCCTCTAGTGAGGAAACTGTGATTTAAAAAAAACCAACACAATATTTAATGTCTAGAAAACACTAATTTTTTCCTAAGCGAAATGTTTTAAAAAATGTGTAATTTAATATGTGGTTTAAAAAATTGAGAATGTGTAACACTTATTTTAAGCTGCTTTATGTCCAGGGAATAGGATTGAAAGCAGTAAGATCTAGGAGAGTACAGACTGATATAAAGGACATCCTTTAGCTCTTCAGCTTTTTACTGGCTTGTCATTTATATAGTTTTCTTAATTTTTCAATTCACAGAGAATTTTGGTCATCATTTAAAAGTAAAATATTTCCACGTTGTCATTGAAATAGTTGAATAAATCTTCCTTCGTTTGGTGTTCTTATCTTTAATAAAGCACTGTTGCAGACTGTATTCTCAGTTCTTGGCTAAATATTATTTCAGACAAAAATTTCCACTAGGCAGTTTTGTTCTGTTTTCTAGACTTAGATTTTGACTTGAGTGTTCACAAATGATTAGAAAAATCCCATTATTCAACCTTAGCAACATGCTTATGACAAAGATTGCAAGTAACTTTGAATTGCTTTTGTTTTAGCGCTTATGTGGCCTCCATTATTTATTCAAGGCCCACAGCTGTCGGGGATGCAGGCTGTGCCAGGAAGGGTATAAGCTTTGCGGTCATCTTCATAATGCTTACAGAGAAGTTCATGTTTTAATACAAGTGGAATCTAAATGTAAATGTAGAAGGGACCACCGTTCCACAGACTAATACAAAGCTCATTTACTTAGAGGTCTTATTTCTTTTGTGTTTGCATTATAGGACTTGTTATCATTTTGACATCTGCTTATAGTGTGCTAATCTTGAAAATGCCATAAATATACAGTTTAGTAACTTGATTTGTAGCTAACTGTGATCATTTGTATTATGGCAGTCCAACAAATAATTTCTGCGATATTATAGTCAACCTACCAATTTATCATTTATGAAATTCACTGTGCTCTGTTATTTAAGATTAATTGTTAATAGTAATATATAGATTTTATGGAAGAAAATTACATGCTGAGTACAGTTTTAATACAAAGAAAACAAATTAATGGCAAAATGTGCTTTTTGAAGATCAACAAATTAAATTCCTGAGTAGTTTGCCATAGAGATAAATAAAAAGAAGAAAAAGAAAGATGGAACAATTAAAATGCAGCTAACAAATGCCTGGACCCAGCTGTCCAAACAGGATTAATGGAGTGCATTAGGGTACAGTGAGTCATGTGGTGCTTTGCAAAATATCAACACGCACTGCACTACATGTTATGCCCAGTGGCACTGAATAGATGAAAAGAAATAAATACGTTAAACAGATTCATAGAGGCTTTTCACAGTATTAAAAAAGCAAATTTCTAGACTAAAAGAAAAAGCTTTATTTTAGTATTATGGGAAATGCAAACTAGAGAGTTACTTTGTAATGCCTCTATTAACCCTTTAGAATTGAGTCTTTGATTTTAAGAAGATAAAATATAGAGAATTGTCATGAATATTATCCTAGTGTATAACGGGATTTTGATTTACTAGCTGAAAAGCTTATAAGACTAGAATAGAGGATGTATTTAACAACCAAATTCCAAGCTGTGAAATTTTTCACTCTTTCTCATTGCCTCTCACAAGGAAGTCCTGACCCTTAGGGTTCTCTCATTTGCTCCTGTGAATTCAGCCAGCGTTCTCAGTTAAATGAGAAATGAAGGAGCAAGGAAAATTATAATTTATCTGTATAAGTGCAGTTTTTCTCTTATTTTAGTAATTTTTAGTGATTATAACTTTAATTGTAAGTGTATTGAATCCTGTATAAAATAATTTGGTGATATTTTTGCTTCAAAAATGAGAATGTTTTTTAAAAAATTTAATTTGCCAACTTCTATTGCTGCATCATTGGTATAAACTATAGCTTTAGACTTGAATACCTGCTGTGATATGACAGATTTATTACAGAATTCCTCTGAAATAGCTTCTTATATTTAAATATGGAAGATTTTATACTAATTTAAAAATTACCACTAAGTAGATTTTACAAGCATATCACTTGCCACAAAGAATTAGGTTGTGAGGAGCATCTTGGCTATGTATTTTTAGCCAAATATAATTAATATCGATGATAGTTTTGTTGTCCATTGGAAACACAAAGAATCTGTGCGTAACACTTTTTATTTGAAATCTTTAAAACCTTTTAAAACTGATGCCATGTCAGTGGATATGCTTTCCAAAACGTTGCTTTGCTGCCTGTTTAGTGTTCAGTTTTGAAAAATCCAACATTTGGGGGGATATGATGTCCTTATTTTTAGCAATCAATTTACTCTTTGGTATAATAGACTCTCAAGGTGATTAGAGGAGATGGTCCACAAAGTGAAAATGGAACAGGCTCAAACCTAATAAATTATCTATAGAGGCCCAGACTTTTCTATAACAAAATATTTTAAAGGCAGCAGTGAATTTTGTGAGAACAGATTTTGCGAGATTGCTGACATGTTCTTGGTTATGCTTAATCAAGAAACAACTGAGAGATTGACAGTTTTTACATTATTCTTTATTTGAAATCTCCTTTAACAGGAAAAATTTTCTCAGATGCAACCAATAGACTTCATAATACTTTTACTAATTTCCATTTTGAAGTTATTTTTATAGTTAGTTGTATTTTCATCCTGAAATTCTTTCTGTAAATTGTAAGTTATTCAAGGCCCAAAAGCAGATTTTTTTTAATACAGTTAAAACAAAAAACACTTAACCTTTCAAATCAGCTTGGATCTATTTTTAGTATTTCCACGTATTTCTCATCTGGGTCCCATATACTCCATCATCTTTCAGGATTTAAAGTGGATTATTCTCTTTTGTTCCTTGATGAAGGGACTGTGTTTAAAAACTGGTCCTTTGCGGGAGAGGTCTTTATTTGGGTTTGTCAATACACTAGTAATCTTTACCCTGAGCTTTCCCTCTCCAGTGTGAATCAGAAATAAATGATGCTTAGACATGACAAATGTGAAATTGAAGTATAAATCTTAATATATATTCCTAATTATGGCTTTGATGTAAAAATAATTCTAAACCCTGTATTGAAAATTTCTCTGCAAAAAAATTGTATATGACTTAATTATATTCTGTTACATTGCAGAGAGTAATAAATGAGTGGTAAAATTAACTTTTGATTGATAGTAATGTTCTTATACCTGACCAATAAATTTGTATATCTAGTTAGGATTTTTAATTATAAAGAAAAAGTATTCTGTGTCAAATGTCTGAAAGAAGTTACAGAGTCACTAATGCTCACTCCCTCAACACCCTTGTTCCCAGTGTCCACTTGTCGTGTCCTTCTGTTGCTGTTCTTGTTTCAGAGCACATAGTCCTTCTTGCCTGAGGAAATGTCATGTTGGCCACATATTCTAAATAACTTAGCCATCTGTTGACATACATTCAACTCCCTTAAGTTATGATTTGTTATAAAATATTTTTCATATGAAATTAATTCCAGTTAGTATTATTTAGTTGGAGGGAGCCTTAAGATGTAATTTTTTAAATGTTAAGAATTAAAATGTTACAATTAAAACTAGAACGTAGGGCCTCCCTGGTGGCGCAAGTGGTTGAGAGTCCGCCTGCCGATGCAGGGGATACGGGTTCGTGCCCCGGTCTGGGAGGATCCCATATGCCGCGGAGCGGCTGGGCCCGTGAGCCATGGCCGCTGAGCCTGCACGTCCGGAGCCTGCGCGTCCGGAGCCTGTGCTCCGCAACGGGGGAGGCCACAACAGTGAGAGGCCCGCATACCGCAAAAAAAAAAAAAAAAACTAGAACGTAAACTACAGTAAGGATCTTACTTACATTAAGAATCAAGACCCCCAGCCTGGCTGAGAATAGTTAATAGTACACCTATACATGGCCAACTCTGAGACTGATGAACAGATTATTTCCTTATTTATAGAACATTTTATTTTTTAATTAATTTTTAAGAATGTACATGAATAACTTCTAATTATAGGAATATTAAAAACAGAGATCAGGCTCAAATTCCTTGTGACCACCACTTTTATTTATTTATTTATTGTTTTATTTATTTATTTAACATCTTTATTGGAGTATAATTGCTTTATAATATTGTCTTAGTTTCTGCTATATAACAAAGTGAATCAGCTATACGTATACATATATCCCCATATCCCCTCCTTCTTGCGTCTCCCTCCCACCCTCCCTATCCCACCCATCTAGGTGGTCATAAAACACTGAGCTGATCTCCCTGTGCTATGTGGCTGCTTCCCACTAGCTATCTGTTTTACATTTGGTAGTGTATATATGTCAGTGCCACTCTCTCACTTCGTCCCAGCTTACCCTTCACCCTCCCCATGTACTCAAGTCCATTCTCTACGTCTGCATCTTTATTCCTGACCTGCCCCTAGGTTCGTCAGAACCTTTTTTTTTTTAGATTCCATATATATGTGTTAGTATACGGTATTTGTTTTTCTCTTTCTGACTTACTTCACTATGTACGACAGACTCTAGGTCCATCCACCTCACTACAAATAATTCAGTTTCGTTTCCTTTTATGGCTGAGTAATATTCCATTGTATATATGTGGCACATCTTCTTTATCCATTCAACTGTCGAAGGACACTTAGGTTGCTTCCATGTCCTGGCTATTGTAAATAGTGCTGCATGACTGTTTTTGAATTATGGTTTTCTAAGGGTATATGCCCGGTAGTGGGATTGCTGGGTCGTATGGAAGTTCTATTTTTAGATTTTTAAGGAACCTCCATACTGTTCTCCATAGTGGCTGTATCAATTTACATTCCCACCAACAGTGCAAGAGGGTTCCCTTTTCTCCACACCCTCTCCAGCATTTATTGTTTATAGATTGTTTGATGATGGTCATTCTGACTGGTGTGAGGTGATACCTCATTGTAGTTTTGATTTGCATTTCTCTAATCATTAGTGATGTTGAGCATCCTTTCATGTGTTTGTTGGCAGTCTGTATATGTTCTTTGGAGAAATGTCTAATTAGGTCTTCTGCCCATTTTTGGATTGGGTTGTTTGTTTTTGTGATATTGAGCTGCATGAGCTGCTTGTATATTTGGAGATTAATCCTTTGTCAGTCACTTCATTTGCAAATATTCTCTCCCATTCTGAGGGTTGTCTTTTTGTCTTATTTATGGTTTCCTTTACTGTGCAAAAGCTTTGAAGTTTCATTAGGTCCCATTTGTTTATTTTTGTTTTTATTTCCCTTACACTAGGAGGTGGGTCAAAAAGGATCTTGCTGTGATTTATGTCATAGAGTGTTCTGCCTATGTTTTCCTTTAAGAGTTTTATAGTGTCTGGCCTTACATTTAGGTCTTTAATCCATTTTGAATTTATTTTTGTGTATGGTATTAGGGAGTGTTCTGATTTCATTCTTTCACATGTTGCTGTCCAGTTTTCCCAGCACCACTTATTGAAGAGACTGTCTTTTCTCCATTGTATATTCTTGCCTCCTTTATCAAAGATAAGGTGACCATATGTGCATGGGTTTATCTCTGGGCTTTCTATCCTGTTCCATTGTTCTATATTTCTGCTTTTGTGCCAGTACCATACTGTCTTGATGACTGTAGCTTTGTAGTATAGTCTGAAGTCAGGGAGCCTGATTCCTCCAGCTACATTTTTCTTTCTCAAGATTGCTTTGGCTATTCGGAGTCTTTTGTGTTTCCATACAAATTGTGAAACTTTTTGTTCTAGTTCTGTGAAAAATGCCAGTGGTAGTTTGATAGGGATTACACTGAATCTGTAGATTGCTTTGGGTAATATAGTCATTTTCACAACGTTGATTCCTCCAATTCAAGAACATGGTGTATGTCTCCATCTGTTTGTATCGTCTTTAATTCCTTTCATCAGTGTCTTATAGTTTTCTGCATACAGGTCTTTTGCCTCCTTAGGTAGGTTTATTCCTAGGTATTTTATTGTTTTTGTTGCAGTGGTAAATGGGAGTGTTTCCTTAATTTCTCTTTCAGATTTTTCATCATTTGTGTATAGGAGTGCAAGAGATTTCTGTGCATTAATTTTGTATCCTGCTACTTTACCAAATTCATTGATTAGCGCTAGTACTTTTCTGGTAGTATCTTTAGGATTCTCTGTGTATAGTATCATGTCATCTGCAAACAGTGACAGTTTTACTTCTTGTTTTCCAATTTGGATTCGTTTTATTTCTTTTTCTTCTCTGATTGCTGTGGCTACAACTTTGAAAACTATGTTGAATAATAGTGGTGAGAGTGGATATCCTTGTCTTTTTCCTGATCTTAGAGGAAATGGTTTCAGTTTTTCACCATTGAGAACAATGTTGGCTGTGGGTTTGTCATATATGGCCTTTATTATGTTGAGGTAAGTTCCCTCTATGCCTACTTCCTGGAGGGTTTTTATCATAAATGGATGTTGAATTTTGTTGAAAGCTTTTTCTGCATCTATTGAGATGATCATATGGTTTTTCTCCTTCAATTTGTTAATATGGTGTATCACATTGGTTGATTTGTGTATATGGAAGAATCCTTGCATTCCTGGGATAAATCCCACTTGATCGTGGTGTATGATACTTTTAATGTGCTGTTGGATTCTGTTTGCTAGTATTTTGTTGAGGATTTTTGCATCTGTGTTAATCAGTGATATTGGCCTGTAGTTTTCTTTTTTGGTGACATCTTTGTCTGGTTTTGGTATCAGGGTGATGGTAGTTAGATTTGTAGAATGAGTTTGGGATTGTTCCTCCCTCTGCTGCATTTTGGAAGAGTTTGAGAAGGATAAGCGTTAGCTCTTCTCTAAATGTTTGGTAGAATTCCCCTGTGAAGCCATCTGGTCCTGGGCTTTTGTTTGTTGGAAGATTTTTTTTAAATAAATTATTCATTTACTTATTTTATTTTTGTCTGTCTTTGTCTTGACTGCTGCACGCGGGCTTTCTCTGGTTGTGGTGAGCGTGAGCTACTCTTTGTTGCAGTGCATGGGCTTCTCACTGCAGTGGCTTCTCTTGTTGCAGAGCATGGGCTCTACGTTCGCGGGCTTCAGTAGTTGCAGCATGCAGGCTCAGTAGTTGTGGCTCGTGGGCTCTAGAGCAGAGGCTCAGTATTTGTGGTGCACGGGCTTAGTTGCTCCGTGACATGTGGGATCTTCTCATTTTGTTTAACTTACTGTATTTGGGGTCTCCTTTTTGCAGGCTGCAGGTTCATAGTTCCTGTTGTTTTTGGTGTCTGTCCCCAGTGGCTAAAGTTGGTTCAGTGGGTTGTGTAGGCTTCCTGGTGGAGGGGACTAGTGCCTGTGTTTTGGTGGTTGAGGCTGGATCTTGTCTTTCTGGTCAGCAGTACCACGTCCGGTGGTGTGTTTTGGGGCGTCTGTGAACTTCTTATGATTTTAGGCAGCCTCTCTGCTAATGGGTGGGGTTGTGTTCCTGTCTTGCTAGTTGTTTGGCCTGTGGTGTCCAGCACTGGAGTTTGCTATTTGTTGAGTGGAGCTGGGTCTTAGCGTTGAGACAGAGGTGTTTGGGAGAGCTGTCGCCGATTCATGTTACCTGGGGCTGGGAGGTCTCTGGTGGTCCAGTGTCCTGAACTCGGCTCTCCCACCTCAGAGGTTCAGGCCTGACAGCCGCCCGGACCACCAAGACCCTTTTGGGAAGTCTGAGGTCTTCTGCCAGCATTCAGTAGGTGTTCTGTAGGAGTTGTTCCACGTGTAGATGTATTTTTGATGTATTTGTGGGGCGGAAGGTGGTCTCCACGTCTTACTCCTCTGCCATCTTGAGGTCCTGCCGACCACCACTTTTAATACCAATCCTCTCTTTAGAGTTTCCAGGAACCAATTTGATATGTCGCTTTTAAAATCTTTTTCTGTGTGTACACACACACATACTCGCGCGCGTGCGCATGTGTGTACGCACACACACAGTGCACTCTGTAGGAAATTTAAAAGTCTCACCTGGGTATTACTTTGTTTCTGATGGGCGTTCTTGTTTCTGCTTTGACTCCTGACTTCGGTGTGCCATCCAGTAGGATTTAAAAGAGGAAAAGGTTTTGAACTCATTTCTTCTATCGGAATTCAGTCAGCTGAAAATGAATTTCAAACCAAAATACTTAATTATCCCTTCCTGCTCAGGTCACCAGTGACCTCCTAGTTGCCCAGTCGTGTAGATTTTGTTTTTATCTTAATTGCTCAGTAGCACTTGCTGTTTGTAACCCTGCTTCACAGATGTCTTCTTTCTTAATATCTGGGCACCACTCCCCTTTTTTCTTCTCCTTCTCTGGCTGTTCCTTAGCTGTCTCCTTTACTGCTCCTCCACTTCACCCACACACTTGTCCTCAGATGCACACCTCTAACCCACCACCCACCCCGAGCTGGGAGCAGATAACCCTGCCTCTGTGCTCCACGTGTTGTCCTGCAGCCATCGCACATTGGTCATTTCCACTGTGCAACCCGTACGCGCATGTACGTGTTTGCGTGTGTGTGTGTGTGTGTGTGTGTGTGTGTGTGTGTGTGTGTCCCTCCTTCCTTCCTCCCATCCTTCCCTTGCTCCCTTCTCTCTCCTTTTCTCCCTCCCTTGTACTTCCATCCTCAGGCACTTTCTATTCAGTATGCCAAACCAGAAACTGGGGAGTTTGTTAGATGCCTCCACCTTCCTGTACCAATACCTAATGGCACTCCTCATTTTCATCTCGTTAATATTTCTCACGTTCACCCCTGCCTTCCCATTTCCCTTATAAAAAAAAAAGTGCAAAGAATCAGACTTGTTTAGCATCAAAGCAGAGAGCTGAGTATATGATTTTATTTTAATATTTCATTGTGAGGGAATGTTCATGAAGTGGATTCTAAACAGGTGTTCTTTTCTTTGAGGAGGGTAGAGTAAGAAGTGAAACCAAAGCAAAAGAACCAGGGAAGTATTTAATTTTCCAGATGAGGACGTGATATTGAGAGATACTCTGGAAGCCCCATCTCAGGAGATTTTCTCCAGGAAGACAGTAGGCAGTTACCATCCATTGGAGGTCTTAGACTTTCACCTGTTTTAAAATTAGCACTTCAAGTTTGTTCTTGGACTATGATTATAATTACCATTCATTGAGTTTTAATTTGTATTAACATTCACATATGCTAGTTCATCTGGACTACTAAGTTAAATTGCTTCACAGTAGGACAAAATGAGTTTGTAGCATGTAAATAATCATGACTAAAATTGATGTGATATTTGCAAATGCACTTTTCCATCTCCAGGCCCACATTGGTTCACACTGTTCCCACAGTCTTCTCTCAACCTTTCTCTGCCTGTGCAAGTCCTTCCACTCTCTTAGGCCAGGTTGCATCCTCTGTCGCATGTGAAGGTGTACCAGATTCTTGTTTCAGCCTTGTGGTATACGTACCTATGTGGATTGACTTTCTCAAGGGACTTTACATTTCTTAAAGGGCAAGACCAAATTTTATGTGTCTTTTTATCCCTCACAGTCCCTAGTTAATAAATATTTGTGATGTCATTGGATGCCACCATGTTGAATGTGGACTGTATTCTCAGAATAGATGAACCAGGATATTCTAGGTGTCCTGCTTCCATCTTGGTTGCCTTTATTTCCATGTTCCAAGCTTTTTTTTTTTTTTTTACCAAGTATGCTAGTTGTATTATTTTAAAAGACCCTTACAATAATAGGCAAAGTATAGAAACAACCCAAGCATCCATTGACAGATGAATGGATAAATAAATTGTGGTTCATACATACAATGTAATATCATTTAGCTGTGAAAAGGAATGATGCCTAAGTGAAATAAGCCAGTCACAAAAAGACAAATACTGTATGATTCCACTTATATGAGGTACCTAGAGTCATCTGATTCATAGAAACAGAAAGTGCAATGGTGGGTGCCAGTGCCTGGGGGACAGGAAAATGGAGAATTGTTCTTTAATGAGAATAGAGTTTCAGTTTTGCAAGATGAAAAGAGTGTGGGACGTTGGTTGTACAACAGTGTGAAGGTACTTAACACTTCCGAGCTGCATACTTAAAAATGATTAAGGTGGTAAATTTTATGTTATGCTTGTTTTACCAAAATTAAACAAAAAAAGAAAAAGGAATGAAGCACTGACACACGCTACAGTGTGGGTGAACCTTGAAAACATTGTGCTGAGTGAAATAAGCCAGACCCAAGAGGTCACATAGTGTATGGCTCCACTTATATGAAGTGTCCAGAAGAGGAAGATTCATAGAGACAGAAAGTAGATTAGTGGTTGCCAGGGACTGGGGGGAGGGGTAGTGAGGAGAAACTGCTAATGGGTAGGGGCTTTCACTTTCAACTGATGGAAATGTTTTGCAGTTAGATAGAGATGGTGGTTACACACACTGTGAATGCAGTAAATGCACTGCATTATTTACTTTAAAATAGTTAATTTTATGCTGTGTGAATTTCATCTCAATAAATTATATTTTTAAGAAAAGATCTTTACACAGTAGATAGTAAATATTGATATTTGTTCTCTTCCCTGTTTCCTTGACATGGTAATCTAATCCCAAGGGCTAAATTTTTTCTTAAATTGTTATTTATTTATTTATTATTTTAGTATAGTTGACGTACAATATTATATTAGCTTCAGGTGTACAGCATAGTGATTTGACATTTATATACATTATGAATTGATCCCCATGATAAGCCTAGTGACCATCTGTCATCATACAGAGTTATTACAGTGTTATTGACCATATTCCCTATGCTGCATATTATGTCCCTGTAGCATATTTCTTTTATAACTGGAGGTTTGTGTGTCTTAATCCCCTTTACCTATTTCACCCACCCTCCCACTGCCCTCCCCTTAGCAACCACTGTTTGTTCTCTATATCTGTGAGCCTATTTTCATTTTGTTTTGTTTTGTTTTTTAGATCCACATATAAGTGAGATCATATGGTATTTGTGTTTCTGTGTCTGACTTATTTCACTTAGCAAGATACCCTCTAGATCCATCCATGTGTTGCAAATGGCAAGATTTCAGGTTTTTTTCTATGGCTGACTAATATTCCATTGTATGTATGTGTGTGTGTGTATATATATATATATGTGTGTGTGTGTGTGTGTGTATATATACACATACATATACATATATATATCACATGTTCTTTATCCATTCATCCATAGACGGACACTTAGGTTGCTTCCATATCTTGGCTATTGTAACCAATGCTGCAGTGAACATTGGGGTGCATGTATCTTTTTGAATTTGTGTTTTGCTACTCTAGCTTCCCTTTCATTTCCGTTTGCATGGAATATCTTTTTCCATCTCTTTACCTTCAGCCTGTGTGTGCCTTAGATCTGAAGTAAGTTTCTAGTAAGCAGCATATATTTGGGTCTTGTGTTTTTTCATTCAGCCACCGTATGTCTTTTGATTAGAGCATTTAGTTCATTTACATTTAAAATAATTATTGATAGGTATTTATTTATTACCATTTTGTTAATTGTTTTCTGGGTTTTTTGATAATTCTTCTTTGTTCTTTTCTTGTTCTCTTCCCTTGTGATTTGATGACTTTATTTAGTGTTATGTTTGTATTCCCTTCTCTTTAGTTTTTGTGTATCTTTCATAGGTTTTATGTTTGTGGATACTATGATGTTCCTATATAACAACTTCTATGTATATAGCAGTCCATTTTAAGTTGACGGTTGTATAAGTTTGAGTGCATTGTAAAAGCACTACATCCCACCCTCCCTCCCCATCACACTTTATGTTTTGTTTTGTTTTTTTTTTTGCGGTACGCGGGCCCCTCACTGCCGTGTCGTCTCCCGCTGCGTAGCACAGGCTCCGGACGTGCAGGCTCAGCAGCCATGGCTCATGGGCCCAGCTGCTCCGCGGCACGTGGGATCCTCCCGGACCGGGGCACGAACCCACGTCCCCTGCATCAGCAGGCAGACTCTCAACCACTGCGCCACCAGGGAAGCCCCACACTTTATGTTTTTGATGTCATATTTTACATCTTTTTATTTTGTGTATCACTTAACTATTTATTTTAGATACAGATGATATTTACCAGTTTTGTCTTTTAACCTTCATACTAGCCTTATAGGTTGTTGAGCCACTACCTTTACTATATGTTTGCCTTTACCAGTGAGATTTTTTTTCTTGTTTCTAGTTGTGGCCTTTTCTTTTCCCTTTAATGAAGTACCTTGTTAAGCCAGTTTAGTGGCAATGAACTAACTTTTTTAGCTTTTGCTTGCTTGGGGAATTATTTCTCCTTCAATTCTGAATGGTAGTCTTGTTGGTTAGAGCAGCGGTCCCCAACCTTTTCATCACCAGGGACCAGTTTTGTGGAAGACAATTTTTTCATGGATGGGGGAGGGGGGGTCGGATGGTTCAGGTGGTAATGCGAGCGATGGGGAGTGGCAGGTGAAGCTTCGCTCACTCACCTGGCGCTCACCTCCTGCTGTGCGGATGAGTTCCTAACAGGCTGAGGACCAGTACTAGTCCACGGCCTGGCGGTTGGGGACCCCTGGGGTAGAGTATTCTTGGTTGTAAGTTTTTTCCTTTCAGTACTTTCAGTATATCATACCAACCTCTTCTGGCCTGTAAAGTTCCTGCTGAAAAATCAGCTGAACTGTAGGCGTTCCCTTGTATGTAACTAGTTGTTTTTTCTCTTGCTGCTTTTAAGATTCTCTCTTTATCTTAAACTTTTGACATTTTAATAATAATGTGACTTGGTGTGAGTCTCTTTGTGTTCATCTTGTTCAGGATCTCTGGACCTGGATGCCTGTTTCCTTTGCCTGGTTAGGGAAGCTGTCAGGCTGATTTCTTCAAATAGATTTCCTGTCCCTTTCTCTCTCTTCTTTTTCTGGGACCCCTATAATGCAAATGTTAGCATGCTTGATGTTGTCTCAAATAAACTACCCTCATTTTTTTTAAGTCCTTTTTTCTTCTTGCTCTTCTGATTGATTTCTGCTACCTAGTCTTCCAGTTTGCTGATCCATTCTTCTGTATCCTCTCATCTGCTGTTGATTCCCTCTAGTGTATTTTTCATTTCAGTTATTATATTCTTCAATTCTGATTTAAAAAAAATATATATATATATATATTTTTTTTTTCTATTTCTTTTTTTAAATTCTCACTGAGTTCATCCTTTCTTCTCCCAAGTTTGGTGAGCATCTTTGTGTCTATTCATTTGAACTCTTTATCTGGTAAATTGCATATCTCCGTTTCATTTAGTTCATTTTCTGGAGTTTTGTCTTGTTCTTTCATCCGGAAGGTATTGTCTCCTCATTTTGCCTCTTTGTGTTTGTTTCTGTGTATTAGGCATATCAGCTGCATCTCCTGGTCCTGAAGGAATGGCCGTATGTAGGTGTCTTGTGGGACCAAGTGGTGAATCCCACCCCCAGTCACCAGAGCCAGGTGCTTCAGGGGCATCCCCTTGTGTGGGGTGCATGCACCTCCCTGATGTGGCTGGGCCACGATTGCTGAGGGGGCACTGGTGGGCGGGGTTGGCCCCCAGGCCAGCTGACTGCAACTGCTACGGGCACACTGGTGCCCCTTGGAGCAGGAGCTGCTTTGGAGGGGCGCCAGTGTTGGCTGAGGCCGCCTGCCAGGTGGGGTGGGGCAGGAGCCGCTTTGGAGGGGGTGGGCGGGTTGAACAGGGCTGGTCCTCAGGGGAATTCCAGGATGGGCCGCATGGTGTTAGCTAGGTTCATGGACAGTGATAGGAATGGTGCCTCTACCAGTACCAGGCCATCCAGGTGGAAGGGGAGTAGAAGAAAGACGGCAGCACTTCCATCCCTGGAGAAAGTTCCACCCAATCCCTGCTCCTCCACAACCCCTAAAATTAGTCATGCGTCTCCTCGTATGACCCAGTTGCTTTTCAAGCTGTTGCCTCTGCTGGAACTCAGAGCGAGTGCGTTGGTGCATGTGCCCTTCCTGAGTGGAGTCTTGGCTTACAGCAGCCCTCTGGCTCTCCTGGAGGTTAGCCTCTGCTGGTTTGCAAAGCCAGGCGTTATGCAGGCTCATCCTCCTGGTGTAGGTCCCCTGGGCGGGGGAGCCTGACATGGCGCCTGGACCCCTTCCTCCTCAGGGGCCACCTGTGCTGTCATGATATCCCTCCTGCTCTGGGTTGCTACACTGGGGGGTGTGAGTTCTGACTAGACCAAGTCTCTGCGCATCCATCTCGAAGTGGCCTTTTCTTTATATCCTTAGTTGTTGAAAAATCTGTTCTGCTAGTCTTCAGATTGTTCTCAGAGATGGTTGTTCCTTATGTAGCTGTAGTTTTGGTCCTGAGGCCTAAATATTGTTATGACTATGAGTCAGTCTTTGACTTATTTGTCTCCCTAGTGTTACGCACTTGATAAAGGAAGAGGGATCAGACAACAGGGGCCTTTATTGTGCTGATAGCATCCCAGGCAGGAGTGTCTCCTCCACCCTCCTCTCCACCCAAAGTTAGTCATGATCTAAGGGTTAGTTCAGCACCTCTTTCTCTTACAGTGAAAATGTGATCCTGTCATTACCCTGCTCCCAGTGCTTTAGTCTTTTGCCATTAGAATAATTACCTGTTTCCATAAGGTGGCACAGAAGAACATTTATGCCTAACTCCGCCTGTATGTCCAACTTCATCTCTTGCCACTCCGAGCCTTACATTCTGAACCATCATGAATAAAAGGGGTCCTCTTCAGTTGTGTTGGGATGGGAAGCAAATACTGCTGTGTACCCACTATGTCTTTGAATATGTTACTTCGTCTGCCGTGAATAATTTTGTCATCACCTATTCTCTGGCATAACCTAACATGCCATCTGAGAGTCAGCTCACCATTAACTCCACAGGTAAAGTTTTCCTTGAATTTCTCCCCCTTTAAGCTCCCTCCTGTGTACTCCCCAAATACCTTTCTCAGTCCTCCATATATCTGCCGTGTCACTTGTCGCATTGTGTTCTAACTGCTCACTTTTCTCTTCGCTCCATAAAATTGTGAGCTCCTTAAGGGAAGTAATGGTCAAGTGTATCCAGTGCCTGCACATAGCATTTAGGATGTGTGTGCAATGGAGGAACTCGTGTGCTTTTCAATTTTTCATTTCACTTAACTGTACAAAGACTTTTAGTTGTGCAGAAGTGTTTCATGTCATGAAAATCTTCTTAGGAAGACTCTCAATTCCACGAAGGGAATAAATGTTATACATACTTACTTGTAACTCTTAGAGTACCTGTGTAGGGTCAGGAATATGAATAGGAACTCAAAAATACTTTAAAATTTAACTCATACCACAACAGCAAATACAGAAATACAGAATTTCTAATTAAATCTAATTGACACAGCCATACACTGATATATTCATGCATGATATGGGGTATATAGTCTGAAGCCTGATAAATGCATTTTAACAGCTTTATTGAGGTATAAGTGACATATCATAAACTGTACATATTTAAAGTGTATAATTTGATAAGTTTTGACTTAACTTGTGTAACTGTGAACCTGTTACTGCAATCAAGATAGTGGATAAGTCTGCCACCCTCAAATGTTTCCTTTTGGCCCTGTATAGTTCCTCCCTCACACCTGTCTCCATCCCTCTCCCCCACACTCCCACCCCAGCAATATCCCCAGGCAACCACTGACCTTTTTATAACTATAAATTAGTTCACATTTCCTAGAATTTTTATAAATAAAATCATACACTATGTACTATTTTTTGGTTTCTTTTACTCAGTGTATTTATTTTAAGATTCATCAGTGTTGTTTCATGTGTCAATAGTTCACTCTTTTTATTGTTGAGTAGTATTCCATTGTACGTATATACCACAATTTGTTTTTCCATTCACCCACTGAAGGGCATTTCAGTTGTTTACAGCTTTTGGCTATTATAAATAAAGCTGCCATGGACGTTCACATCCAAGTCTCTGTATGGACTTAGGCTTTCATTTCTCTTGGGTAGTAACTAGAAATGGAATGCCTGGGTGTATACTTCATTTTTAAAGAAATGGCTGAACTGTTCCACAGTGCTTACACCATTTTATATCTCCATCACGAGTGTGTGAAAACTCTGGTTCTTCTACATCTTCACCAACACTTGGTATAGTCAGTCAGTTTAACGTTAGCCCTTCTAATAGGTGTGCAGTGGTATCGTTTTGTGGATTTAACTTGAATTTCCCAGATGACTAATGTGCTCATTTGCCATCTGTATATTTTTTTGATGAAATATTTATTCAGATCTTTGGCTCATTTTTTTTTTTTTTTTTTTTTTTGCTGTACGCGGGCCTCTCACTGTTGTGGCGTCCCCCATTGCGGAGCACAGGCTCCGGACGCACAGGCCCAGCGGCCATGGCTCACGGGCCCAGCCTCTCCGCGGCATGTGGGATCTTCCCAGACCGGGGCACGAACCCGTATCCCCTGCATCGGCAGGCGGACTCTCAACCACTGCGCCACCAGGGAAACCCCTTTGGCTCATTTTTTAAAAGTGCTTTATCACAATACGTGATTTGCAAATATCTTCCCCATTCAGTGGCTTATCTCTTTATTCTTTTACCAGTATCTTTCAAAGTACAGACATTCTTAATTTGATGTAAACAAATTTACCAAATTTCCTTTTATGGATTGTGCTTTTGGTGTCATACCTAGTAAATCTTCTGTAACCCAAGATGACAAAGATTATCTCCTATGTTTTCTTCTAGAAATTTTATACTTAGGTCCATAACCTATTTTGAGTTTATTTCTATATATAGTATGAGGTATGAATGAAAGTGTTTTTTTGGCATTTGGTAACCAATTATTCCAGCACCACTGCTTGAACAATCTATTCTTTTCCAGCAAATTGCCTTTGAAACTTTGTTGGAAATCTATTGTCCATGTATGTGTGGGTGCAGATCTATTTCTGAACTCTGTTTTGTTCCATCGATGTCTCTGTCTTTACATCAGTACTACACCATCTGGATTACTGTGGGTTGATCATGAGACTTGAAATCAGGTAGTGTAAGTCCTTCAGCTTTGTTCTTTTTTTCAGAGTGGTTTTAGTTATTCTGAGTCCTTTGCATTCCTATATGACTTTTAAAAATAGCTTGTCATTTTTCACACAAACATCTGCTAGGATTTTGATTTGGATTGTGTTTAATCTGTAGAACAAATTGGAGATGATAAATGTCTTTACAATATTGAGCCTTTTAGTCCTTGAACAGTCTGTACTTATTTAGTTCTTTAATTTGTCTCAGCAGTGTTTGTAGTTTTATGTTCAGGTCTTGCACATTTGATAATGTTGTGAATGGCATTTTTAAAAAAAATTCAGTTTCCAACAGTTCATTGCTAGTATGTAGACATACAGTTGATTTTTGTGTATTGATCTTTTATTTTGCAACTTTGCTAATAAGTTCACTTATTAGTTCTAGTAATTCTGTTAAATCTATTTTATAGGTTTCATTGAATTTTCTACTTTGATTATTATGATGTCTGTGAATAAAGGCAGTTTTACTTCTTCCTTTCCAATATGGATGCTTTTATTTATTTTTCTTCCCTGTTACATTATCTAGGGCCTCCAGTACAATATTGAATAGAAGTGTGGTGAGGGCACATGTTCTTGACTTGTTCCTCACCATAGTGGGAAAGCATTCTGACTTTTACCATTAACTGGTATTAGCTATAGTTTTCGTTTGTTTCTTTGTTTTGGTAGATGCCTTTTACCAGGTTGAAGAAGTTCCCTTCTTTTCCTGCTTAGCTGGAGTTTTGGAGTTTTTATTAGGAATGGATGTTGTATTTTGTTAAATGCTTTTTCTGCATCTATTGACATAATCATTTCCTTTTTCAGTCACTGATGCTCCATTCATTTTTTTGTTGTTTTGCTTTCTGTATTTCATTTTGAGTAGTTTCTGTTGAAAATGTCTTCAGGTTTACTAATCTCTTCTTTTGCAGTGTCTAATCTGTCTTTAATCCCATCTAATGTATTTTTCATACCTTACATTGTAATCTTTCTCTGTAGAAGGCAAATTTGGGTCTGTTTTATATCTTTTATGTCTCTGCTTAACAAGTTTGTGCTTTCCTCTAGCTTCTGAAATATAAGGAATATAGTTATAATTGTTTTCATGTCCTTCATACTCATTCTGTCATCTGTGTCATTTCAGGGTTGGTTGTTTTCCCACAAGCAACGTATTGGTCTGTTCCCAACTGAATACTCAAGACGTCCTATGCACACCTCTCAGGTTCCCGCCCTGTGCAGCTCTCTAGCCACCATGCTGTCCCAGGCTCCACCTGCACCTCTTTAACTCAATGAGGTGGTTGGACTCTGTCCCTGTTCCTTTCCACTCTGAGTCAGAAAGCCCTCTTTAGGCAGGAGCTATGACAAACAAAGGGCCCACCTTGCTTGTTTCTCATCTAAGCATCATTGACCTTCATTGCTAGATGTTCAGGGTCTCGAATACCATGGTTTTGTATATTTGGTCCAGTTTTTTTATTGATCCAGGTGTGAGGGAAAATCTGGTCTCCTTCACTTAGTTTTGGCTGGAATCTGAAGTCAATAAGCATATTTCTAATTGATGTAATATAATGAAAATCTATTTGCAGAGGAAGACTGGTCAGATTTAAACTCTTTCCTTTAACATCATCTTCTATTACCCCCCAAAAGTGGAACCTCTCTTTAGTTTTAGAATTACTTTCTTTGTGAATAAATAAAATAATTGACAGTGAGCCTATTTACATTAGTTCTGAAATTAATGATGTTCAGAATTGATTGTAGATTTTATTATTTCATACTCTTTAAGTCACATTTATTTTTTGACACTGTGTAGGTAAATTTATTTCAAAAGCCTTGTTTAGAGAAGGGAATTTAAAAATCTAGTCAAGGTAATAATTTATAGTAACTATTATGGGAGTCCAGAGCGGGGGGAAATGTGTTAATCCCAATGTTTTGTCAAAGAACACTTAATTTATAAATTTGTTTTTTGTAATAAAAGTATGTGCTCTTTTTGGCAGTCTTTCATTAAAGCCATGGATATTCATGTCAGCCATCTGTGTGATATGCCAGCACACATGATTTATTGAGAAAGTTACTTTAATGATCCTTTTAGTGTGTCAAGCTTTATAAATTCTCTCTCAACTTCTTGCTAGCTAAGGAACATGAATCTGCTTGCTAAAAGTCTAAGTTGACTCAGGTGGGCTAACAAACGTAAATTCTCTTGACTCATATTGCAGGTGGAGTAACCAGCTCTTTCTTGAAATGAGGTTTTGTTTTGTACCTTAGTTCTTTTATAGGTATGGATTAAAAAAGATCTTTATTCAAGGAATTATGCATAAAACATTTTCAGTTGAATCCTAGTGCAGGGAGCTGCACTAGGTTTGTTATGAAGAGTATTCTATTGACAGATAATTCAGATAATGTGGCCTTATCCTTAGCTGCTGTTTAACTAACTGAGCTTCTTACCTGGTATATATATTACTTATCTTTTAAAGAAATGAACTTCTGAATGGGAATTAGCATTTCAGTATTTGACTAGGAGAGTGAAATGACAGCATTTGGTAATTGAAATTTTCTTATAGTTAGTAGTAGTTTAAAATTTGCTGCCTTAGTATCCTTTTATATATTTCCCTAGAAATAGAGATTTTGAAATATTTTACATTTGTATGTCTTATTAAGTTAAAATTTTAAGTATTGTTACTTCTTCTTGTGTTGGTATTTTTAATTAAAATGTACATTAGTCCAAATGGACTTAATAGATATATATAGACTGTTCCATCCAAAAGCAGCAGAACACACATTCTTTTCAAGTGCCCAGGGAACATTCTGCACATGCTAAATCACATGCTAGGCCTCAAAACAAGTCTTGGTAAATTTATGAAAATTGAAATCATATTAAGCATCTTTTCTAACTGCAATACTATAAGACTAGAAATCAACTACAGTAAAAAAAACTTCCCCAGACACAAACATGTGGGGGCTAAACAATATGTTACTGAACAACCAATGGGTCACTGAAGAAATCAAAGAAGAAATTTAAAAATAACTGTAGACAAATGAAAATGAAAGTACAACGATCCAAAATCTATGGGATTCAGCAAAAGCAATTCTAAGAGGGACATTTATGGTTATAAAAGCCTACCTCAGGAAACAAGAAAAGTTTCAAATAAAGAATCTTACTGTATACCTAAAAGAACTAGAAAAAAGAACAAACAAAACTCAAAGTTAGTAGAAGGAAAGAAATCATAAAAGATCACAGCAGAAATAAATGAAATAGAAACTAAAAAAAAAAAATAGAAAAGATCAATGAAATTAAGAGCTGGTTCTTTGAAAAGATAAAATTGATAAGCCTTTACCCAGACTGATTAAGAAAAAAAGAGAGGGCCCAAATTAATATCAGAAATTAAAAAGAAGACATTATAACCTATACCACAGAAATACAAAGGATCATAAGAGATTACTAAGAACAACTATATGCCAATAAAATGGACAACCTAGAAGAAATGGACAAATTCCTAGAAATGTATGGTCTCCCAAGACTGAACCAGGAAGAAATAAGAAAATATGAACAGACCAATAGCCAGTAATGAAATAGAATCAGTAATAAAAGCTCCCAGCAAACAAAAGTCCAGGACCAGATGGCTTCACAAATGAATTCTACCACACATTTAGAGAAGAGTTAACACCTGTCCTTTGCAAACTATTCCAAACAATTGCAAAGGAAGGCATGCTATCACCCTGATATCAAAACCAGACAAAGCTATCACACAAAAAAATTACAGACGAATAGCACTGAGGAACATGTACAAAAATCCTCAACAAAATCTTAGCAAACGAAATTCAACAGTACATTAAAAGGATCATACGCCAATAAATAAATAAGTCAAGTGGTATTTATTCCAGGGATGCAAGGATGGTTCAATATCTGCAAATCGATCAATGTGATATATCACATTAAGACAGTTGAAGTATGAAAATCATATGATCATCTCAATAGATGCAGAAAAAGCTTTTGACAAAATTCAGTATCCATTTATGATAAAAACTCTGCACAAACTGGGTAGAGGGAACATACCTCAACATAATAAAGCCCATATATGATAAGCACACAGCTAACATCATACTCAGTGGTGAAAAGCTGAAAGCACTTTCTGTAAGATCAGGAACAAGACAATGATGTCCAGTCCTGCCACTTTCATTCAACATAGTATTTGAAGTCCTAGCCACAGCAGTCAGACAAGAAAAAGAAATAAAAGGAATCCAAATTAGGAAGAAGTAAAACTGTCACTGTTTGCTGATGACATGATACTATACTTAGAGAATCCTACAGACACCACCAAAAAACTATTAGACCCCATCAATGAATTCCATAAAGTTGCAGGATGCAAAATTAATATACAGAAATCAGTATACAGAAATCTGTTGCATTTCTATACACTAACAACAAACAGAAAAAGAAATTAAGAAAATAATCTCATTTACCATTGCACCAAAAAAGCTAGGAATATATCTAAATAAGGGGGCAAAGACCTGTACTCAGAAAACACTGATGAAAGAAATTGAAAGCAACACAACAGATGAAGAGAAATACTGTGTTCATGGATTGGAAGAACTAACATTGTTAAAATGACCATACTACCCAAAGCAATCTACAGATTCAGTACAATCAAAATACCAATGACATTTTTCACAGAACTAGAACAAATAATTCTAAAATTTGTATGGAACTACAAAAGATACTGAATTGCCAAAACAATTTTGAGAAGGAAGAATGAAGCTGGAGGTATCAATGCTTTCTGATTTTAAACTATACTACAAAGCTACAGTCATCAAAACACCATGGTACTGGCACAAAAACAGACACATAGATCAATGGAACAGAATAGAGAGCCCAGAAGTTAACCCATTCAGCTATGTCAATTAATCTGTGACAAAGGAGGCAAGAATGTACAATGGGGGAAAAGACAGCCTCTTCAATAAATGGTGTTGTAAAAACTGGACAGCTATATGCAAAAGAATCAAACTGGACCACTCTCTCACATCATGCACAAAAATAAATTCAAAACAGATTATTTAAGTGTAAGACCAGAAATCATAAAAGTTCTAGAAGAAAACATAGGCAGTATGCTCTTTGACATCAGCCTTAGAAATATGTTTTTGGGATCTGTCTCCTCAGGCAAGGGAAACAAAAGCAAAAATAAACAACTGGGACTACATGAAACTAAAAATCTTGCACAATGAAAGAAACTGTCAACAAAATGAAAAGGCTGCCTACTGAACGGGAGAAGATATTTGCAAATGATATATCCGATAAGGAGTTAATATCCAAAATATACAAAGGCTCAATATCAAAAAAACAAACAACCCAATCAAAAAATTGGCAGAAGATCTAAATAGACATTTCTCCAAAGAGGACATACAAGTGGCCAAAAGACACATGAAAAGATGCTCAACATTGCTAATTATTAGAGAAATGCAAATCAAAACTACAACGAGGTATTACCTCACACTGGTCAGAATGGCCATCATCAAAAAGTCTACAAATAATAAATGCTGGAGAGGGTATGGAGAAAAAGGAACCCTCCTGTACTGTTGATGGGAATGTAAATTGGTGCAGCCACTATGGAGAACAGTAGGGAGTTTCCTTAAAAAACTAAAGATAGAGTTACCATTCGATCCTGCAATCCCACTCCTGGGTATTTATCTGAAGAAAATGAAAACACTAATTAGAAAATATGCACCCCTATGTTCATTGCAGCATTATTTATAATAGCTAAGATATGGAAGCAACCAAAGTGCCCATCAGTAGATGAATGGATAAAGATGTGGTGTGTGTGTATATCCACACCCCCCCCCACACACACACACACATACACTGGAATATTACTCAAACATAAAAAAGATCGAAATACAACCATTTGTGACAACATGGATAGACCTAGAGGGTATTACGCTTGCTGAAGTAGGTCAGACAGAGAAAGACAAATACTGTATGATTTCACTGATAATATGAAATCTAAGAAACAAAACAAATGAACAAACATAGCAAAACGGAAACAGATTTATCGATACAGAGAGCAGGTGGTTTCCAGAGGGAGGGCGGTAAGGGGAGGAAAGAAATAGGTGAGGAGATTAGAGTTGCAAAATTCAGTCTGAAATGTACAGTGTGGGGAATATAGTCAATAACTATGTAACTAGACATTGTGATCATTTTGAAATGTATAGAAGTATTGAATCACTATGTCGTGTAACAGGAACCTACATAGTGTTTTAGGTCGATCATACTTCAAAAACAAACTCAGGGCCTCCCTGGTGGCGCAAGTGGTTGAGAGTCCGCCTGCCGATGCAGGGGATACGGGTTCGTGCCCCGGTCTGGGAGGATCCCATATGCCGCGGAGCGGCTGGGCCCGTGAGCCATGGCCGCTGAGCCTGCGCGTCCGGAGCCTGTGCTCCGCAACGGGGGAGGCCACAACAGTGAGAGGCCCGCATACCGCAAAAAAAAAAAAAAAAAAACAACAAACAAACTCATAGGAAAAAAGATCAGATTTGTGGTTAGCAGGGACGGGAGGTGGGTGGAAGGGGAACTGGATGAAGGCCGTCAAAAGGTACAGACTTCCAGTTACAAGATAAATGAGTACTAGGGGTGTGATATGCAACATAATACCTAGAGTTAACACTGCTGTGTGCTGTAGAGGCA
Source organism: Mesoplodon densirostris (assembly GCF_025265405.1). NCBI lineage: Eukaryota > Metazoa > Chordata > Mammalia > Artiodactyla > Ziphiidae > Mesoplodon > Mesoplodon densirostris. Next base: position 112,325,662 of record NC_082669.1, on the reverse strand, counting down.
GGTTGTTAAGGGGGTAAATCCTGAGAGTCCTCATCACATGGAAAAAGTTCTTTTTAACTTTTTAAAGTTTTGATGTGTTTGAGGTGATGAATGTTCACTAAACTTATTGTAATAATCATTTCCTTTGTATGTGAGTCCAATCATTATGCTGCACACATTAAACTTACATAGTGAGGTATGTAAATTATATCTCAGTAAAACTGGAAGAAAAGAATTAAAATAAAAAGTACATTGTACAGTTTAATTATTGCTGTGATACAATCCTCTCAGACATTTTAGAAAAGTGATTATTTAAGGCTTCTTGTCTAATAGAAGATTTTCAGAAGTGAAGAACTGTGTGGTACCAGAGTAATCTTCTAGTCAGTCGATATTAGTTAGATTTTTAAAACATTAAATTTGAAACAACAAGGTCTTTAGAGCTCGTCCCTGTAATCTCTAATATTTTGTCTGCTGCTTCACACGTACTCTAGCAACAGACTCCTGGATTTCTGTCTGTGAGGCCAACCTGAGGTATCTGGGGACCAGAACATCTAATGAGAGAGATTGCTCTTCACCTGGTGTTTCTCACTGGGTCTTGACCCTGATTCTCAAGATACCAAGTTGAGTCCACTAAGAAGTTCTAGTGAAAGTATTTTTCTGTTGTTCATAACATACCTTCCATTCTCACTCTGCGAATGCTTTCTGCCCCCGACTTAACTCTCATGCAGTGGTGCTGTCCCAGCACGACACAGGCCAAGTTCTGGGCGGTGCCAAATTGCTATTTTAGCATACGACAGTGGTTTCCAAAGTGGAGTTTGTTTCCCGTCCATTCACAAAGTAAGTCATTGGGCTGTGTGAAGAAACTATTAGAACTTGTATTTATTTTTATTGTTATAATTTTTAAAGTTTTTGTGTAAAATAATGTATATGTCAGTGAGTAGTACATATATATCAATAGTTTATAAATAATTAAAATACACATATAATGGGTATATGTACTCTAATTTTATTTTTGCTTTTGGTGGTGTATGATCAAAAATTTTTGAGACCGGATAAGACTCTTATAGTGCATCTGGGTGAGGGTTTTTATTCTGTTATTTGTCAGTTCCTCCATAAATATGAGCTTCATGATATACACAATTGTGTGTATGTGTGCGTGCACGCGTGCCCCCTCATATATGTGTGTTTTTCTTGTGAAAAATTCCGTGGCTCTCACCAGATTCTTGGGAGTCTTTGGCCCTAAAGATCAAATATGCTGGGCTTCCCTGGTGGCGCAGTGGTTAAGAATCCACCTGCCAACGCAGGGGACACGGGTTGGAGCCCTGGTCCGGGAAGATCCTGCATGTCGTGGTGCAACTAATCCCACGTACCACAACTACTAAGCCTGTGCTCTAGAGCCCGCGATCCACAACTACTGAAGCCCGTGTGCCTAGAGCCCATGCTCCACAACAAGAGAAGCCAGCGCAATGAGAAGCCTGCGGGCACCTCAACGAAGAGTAGCCCCTGCTCGCCGAAACTAGAGAAAGCCCGTGCTCAGCAATGAAGACCCAATGCAGACAAAAATAAATAAATAAAATAAATAAATGTATTTTAAAAAATGCATAAAATCAAATATGTTTATCTGGGATCCCTGGGCCATGAAACCACTGAAGTCCATTTTGGGAAGACTGTACCTTGTTTACATATAACTGCCTAGTTTAAAGTAAGTGGTACTAACTGATTCACTTTGTTATAAAGCAGAAACTAACACACCATTGTAAAACAATTGTACTCCAATAAAGATGTAAAAAAATAAATAAAAAAATAAGTGGTACTTCATTTGAAAAATAATATATATGATTAGATAACATATTCTTTTTGCTTTTTAATTAATTTTTGGCTGCATTGGGTCTTCGTTGCTGCGTGCAGGCTTTCTCTAGTTGCGGCGAGCGGGGGCTACTCTGTTGCGGTGCGCGGGCTTCTCACTACGGTGGCTTCTCTTGTGGAGCACAGGCTCTAGGCGCGCAGGCTTTAGTAGTTGTGGCTCGCGGGCTCTAGAGCGCAGGCTCAGTAGTTGTGGCGCACGGACTTAGTTGCTCCGCGGCATGTGGCATCTTCCCGGACCAGGGCTTGAACCCATGTCCCCTGCATTGGCAAGCATATTCTTAACCACTGTGCCACCAGGGAGGTCCCATATTCTTTTTAATAGATTGAAGTCTTATTAAGTCTTTAGTCTGATAAACTGCTGCCAGAATTGTTGCCATGATCTCATGGTTTGACCTATGCTGCATACTCTACTAGGGTCTGGGTCCCTTTTACCTTCTTTTAAAAGATATTTTATTGTATGTTTTCACTAACCTTATACTTCTTTAAAATATTATGATAGTTTATTGTCTCTCAAATTCAAATACATTGGCCCTGGATAGATGTGGTTACAAAAGAGCTGCTATTTGAAACCTGCTGTTTTTCTGTTGTCTCCATAAGCTGCTTTTGTGGAGTCTGTCTGTATAATAGGTGATGGGATTGCATTGAGTGGGGATGTGAGTTAAGTTTAAAAGTCAGCTGATAAGGTGAAATTGAGTTTAGTCAAAGTTATTCTTGAAATTCTTAGATCACCCATAAAATTAAAGGGATATGATTTTGTCTATACAGTCCTTTGTGGTTAAAATTTTATATGGCCCTGAGTAGCTCTTCAGTTTCTTCCTTAAAGAGTGTCAACAATCCCATCATCTCTCAGTTGACTGACCACTTGAATGCTGTTTTACTTATTTACTTATTCATTTACCAGTAGTCAGAAAAACCCTACCATTCACATATTCTTTCCAATAAGTGTTGGGCCTAGGACACGAGCTCACTGAATAGAATGACTATTCAGATTTTTTTTTCAATAAGAAGACTTGTTTTTTAAATGTGTATAGGTGAATTTAAGTAACTTCAATGCATATATGATACAACTGCACTGCATTTCCAACCTATACAACATAATTACACTGTATTTCCAGCGTTGGCCATTTCCCTGCACAAGCCTGTAGCATCCAACTCAGATGAATAATGTGTGTGTGTGTTTTTTCCCTTGGAAAGGAATCACTCTATTTGTTTATTCGTTATGTAATAAGTTTTAAGTATGTGCGAGGCATTGCTCTGGGCATTGGAATTATAGGAATGAAAATGACACAGTCCCTGTTCTTATAGAACTTACATTCTAGTGGCGAAAGTAGGCAATAAATAAACCACAAAGGAGGGCTTCCCTGGTGGCTCAGTGGTTGAGAGTCCGCCTGCCAATGCAGGGGACGTGGGTTCGTGCCCCGGTCCGGGAAGATCCCACATGTCGCGAAGCGGCTGGGCCCGTGAGCCATGGCTGCTGAGCCTGCGCGTCCGGAGCCTGTGCTCCGCAATGGGAGAGGCCACAACAGTGAGAGGCCTGCGTACCGCAAAAAAAAAAAAAAAAAAAACCACAAAGGAAAAGAAGCATTTCGGACAGTGTGTGCTGTGAAGAAACATAATCAGGGTGGAGGGCCTTGGCAGGTCCGCTGTCTGGGGAAGGGGAATCAGGTGGCCTCTCGGAAGAGGTGACATGTGAACAGGAACCTGCATGAAGAGGGAACAAGGGTGGGGGAGGTGAGAGGGTTTGTCAGGTGTCTCTTCCATCACGACCCTAGTTTCCTAGTGCAGGGAAGCAGGCTGCACCCACCCGCCCCACACGAGTGGCACGGTGGGTTTCTTGTGGATGTAGGCGAAACTTCTGAGCAAGTGACTCATGTCAACACCATTGCTTATGGCTTCCAAGAGGCTGCGATATGTGGGCAGAGTCGCTTAGGGTTGACTGGGGTTTTCCCACCAGGTAACAGCCGTGCGTTTTACCTAGGATCCCACTAACAGAAATGAGAAAGTCCATGGAATTTGATCCATCTGATTTGTACTTTATCTTGTTATGTATATATAAATTTATTGTACCTGATTTTATTAAGGGCTATTTTATTTATTTTTAACAGGAATCACTAGATTTGATCTACTTGGAGACTTTGGAAGGTTTAATTGGCTGGGAAATTTCTATATTGTGTTATCCTACAATTTGCTTTTTGCTATTATGACAACATTGTGTCTGGTCAGAAAATTCACCTCTGCTGTACGAGAAGAACTTTTCAAGGCCCTAGGTAATTCTGAGGTTTATGGGTATTTTTCTCTTTTTCTACTTATTAATAATTTTGACATTTCAGCTAATTTTAAGTCTTCACCTATTCATTTTTCCAAATGTGTAAATCCTTAGAGGTCACATTCCTGACCCACTACTTACTGGTTATGCTCTTGTATAAAATCACTTCATTAAGTCTCATCTTTCTCATCTGTAAAATGGTGATAATATCTTCTTCTTTTAGGACTGTTGTGAATATTAACTGAAATACTTCTTTTAAGGGCCTAAGCATAATCCTAGCACATGGTAGGAGCTCAGTAAACATTAGCTCTTTGATTATGATGATGAGGGTAGGTGTGATGAGCTGAGGAAGATGATGTGCTAAATAAAGGCTTATATTTTGGTATTGATACCTCTTACTATTTTTTAGTTAAAGGTTTTTTTGAGGATTGGATTTTATAGGTATCAGGCTGACCCACAATTATAATTCTCTTCAGTTAGTCAAATAATAGCTCAGAATAAAAGTATTAGTGTTCTTGGCATTCATAAGAGGGAGGGCATTCATGATGTACTCTACGAGCCGTCCGCACTGTGACAGTAGTAAACACTCCTAGGGTTGGCTAAGCTGTGAAGGGCACAGATGTAACCTATGCTGGCGTCAACATTAGCACTAAACATATGTCAGGCTTTGTCGTTTAGGAACACCAGGACAATATAAACTGTCTTGCTGTATAAACCCTCTTGGGTTTAGGGTGTGTAATTTTATAAAAGAAGGGAAAGGTACTGATTTATTGTAGAAAGTCCTGACATTAGCTCATTTACCTGAATTGACATCATTGGAATGCTTATACTCCGTATTCCTTTGTGGCTTTTAGCTATTGCAAAAGGCAACATAATGATTGATTCGTTAAGATTCTGTTTTCAGTTACTTTAAACCTTATGAACAACAATAAAGCTTTGCAAAGCACCAAGCCTTTCCAGCCCTGATGCTTGAAAGGATGACCTTTAAGAAGGAAAAAGGATTTCAGATGATCTATACATGTCTGTTTTACTGCAAATTTATCGTGAGAGGGGGTGGCTGATGAGATATTGGCCCGAAAGGGAAAGTTACATCTCATTTCAGCTGAAGCACCATATAATTTATGGATTTTAATGCCTAGGTTCCTTAATGCTGGCCAGATTAAAATCTAAAGATGAAGTCAGAATCAAACAGTCCTCTCAGCCAGATTTTTAGAGTTAAAATTTCATTTTTAAGCCTGTTGTAGCATCAGCAATATTAGTTAGCCATAATCTCAGATAAATTCCTACTTACCATTCACGAAAATGAGATGGTTATGAATAAATTGCAGTAAATTTAGCGTTTGAGTTGGGTATTCTGGATACCATCTTGCTAAGGAAGTCTTTATCCAAGCAGTAAAATGTAATTTAACCTAAGGTAAAGGTTGTAAATGTTGTGTTGGCTCTTTGGCCATAAGAGGCAGTGAAATCATCAAGAGTTGTGTAAAACATCTAATAGATACAGTTTTTTTTCCCTAATGTTTTATGTTACTCTTTGGAAGGCTCTAAGGAGGCAATGCCTTATGCCTAGAAAAAGATCCTCATTAAGTGTATGTCATGTGTGAATGATCTGAGATCTTAAATATGATTTCACTGGGAATCATAGTTTGATTATAAAATATAAAATTTAACTATATCCTTTCTTTTTTCTTTTTCTTCTTCTTCTTTTGTGTGTGTGTGGGAGGTGGGGTGGGAGGGATTTTTCCCTCTGCTGCTGTGCGTTGAGAATTGTAACATCTATCTCATAGAGTACCTGGCACATAGCAGACACTCAGAATGTAGCTACCATGATGGTGGTGGAGGTGATTGTTTTTGCAAAAGAGAGACATTGTAGTTTTCCTGAATGCATAACCTGTGCTACACCCAGGTTTTAGAAGTAACTCATTGAAATAATCGATCCTAAAGGGGTTCTGTTCCAGTGAGGGCATTGATCACTTGGTCGCTGCTCTCTTTGCCCTCTTCCTTCTGTAGCTGGCCTGTGTTAACACGCTTTCTCACGTCCAGCAGTTGTAGGTGCCTTCTGTCACTCAGTGGCTTGGCCGTTCCTGAGACAAGAACTGTTTTTTTGTGTGTGTTGGATTGATTTATTTTTCCTTTCCCAGTCATGCATCATAGACAGGCTCAATTTTACCTTTTCTTTCATTAAGATATGCAGTTATAGAAATTTAAAAATTTGGAGTGCTATGTTGGCTTACGAGGGATATAAAATTGCTTACCAGTCAGGTAGACAACCATCTGAAATTTTAGGGGAAAAATCATCTTATCCAGGTATATTCTTACAAATATCTGAGCCTCATAAAAATTGTTTCCTCAAAATCTTTTCTATGGATGTGTTGCTTATGTGTTCTTGATTGTCTTTATGCTTCATTTTGTTAAAGTGCTCAGAGCTTTAGGGCTTCCCTGGTGGCGCAGTGGTTGAGAGTCCGCCTGCCGATGCAGGGGACACGGGTTCGTGCCCTGGTCCGGGAAGATCCCACATGCCGTGGAGCGGCTGGGCCCGTGAGCCATGGCCGCTGAGCCTGTGCGTCCGGAGCCTGTGCTCCGCAACGGTAGAGGCCACAGCAGTGAGGGGCCCGCGTACTGCAAAAAAAAAAAAAAAAAGTGCTCAGAGCTTTAATGCCACTTAAACTCTTAAAATTTCTTCTCACTTTTCTGCCTGTGAGGGCACAGTATTGTTCTATGTGTCAGGTATACTATGTAAATAATTGCTGTATGATACAGAGGGAAAGTAATGTAACTTAAAAGATAGTAATAATCTTTTACTCTGTGAAATATCTTTGAGTAGTGAAATCTTCTTTATGGTCAGTTTGTTCTGTTGCCACTTCTTTCTTCTTGGTAGTGTCTTCCGTTGCTTTTCTTTTTACTTGCATGCTTTATGTTTTGGTGTGTCTTTCCCTGCATTTTCCTGTGAGTGTGTATGTATGGGTGTCTTTTAAAACAAAAATGGGATCATCCTCGTTTCAGGTTGTTCCCTGGGAAGGGCACTAGGGTGTGGGGATAAGCTTGCAGGAGGAGGTTTATTAGCAGTTGCTCTTGGGACCAAGGTGGAGGGCGGGGCAGGGGCAGGAGCTGTGTGAGGGCAGTGGCCGCTGCATCTCACCGGAAGCCTCAGCCGGCCCCGTGGGATGTTGGATGAAGGAAGGACTCCCAGGCTGCCCTGAACTAGGGGAGGCCTGACTGCCTCCTGGGCAGCTGTCTTCAGCTCAGGCCCGGGCGCTGCCGGTGGGGAGAAGGGCCCTTTTTCATCCTGCAGGGAGTGTAGCCAGAGGGGCACAGTTCCCTCAGGAGCACGGCACACTCTGCCCGACCTCTCAACAATGCATTAGTTCTTACATTTTCTTCATTTTCCTGCAGGGCTTCATAAACTTCACTTATCAGATACTTCAAGGGATTCAGAAACCGCAAAGCCTTCTGCAAATGGGCATCAGAAAGCACTGTGAGACCCACAGCACTGCTCTGCAATCAAGAGCCTGAGCACCCCAAACTCGTGACATTCCCGTCAGTCAGGGATGTTTCCTGCTGACTGTGGTCCACGTTTACGGCCTGGGCCTGTCAGTGTTGTTTTCATAATCTAAGAGCTTGGCTGTTGCAGGTCTTCTTATTTTTATTTACCTTTGGGGTGGCCATTGTAGTTCCCAGCCAAGTGCAGCCTCCTCAGGGCGGCACGCCTTCTGGGGCCATGTTTGCTTGCATCAGTTATGCGCCCATATGAGAGTGTTAGAAAAGGCCAACTTTGGGGCTTTCTAAGGATTCACTTAAATCTTGTTACATATTCCATTCAAAATGAATTCCATTCATGCCCTACATGAAAGGGCATCCTTGGTACTTAGATGTGAAATTTCTGCAAAAAATGAAAGTTTATAGATGATATTGCAGTGGGTACATTGGAACTGTAAATGGTTGCAAATTATATTTTTCACTTCCTTAAAGAAAAAACAAAAGCATAGTTCTGATTTATGTTACAGAATGATATTGATTGGACTTTGAGTCAAGGGAAAAATACAAAATTCTTTTAAAACTTGAGCCTTGGTAGAATGCCACAGGAATACCTCCTACTGTCCAGTGGAATAAGCTATGGTAGGAAGTATTATGTAATCATAGTTCTCTGACAGTTTATGTGTATATAATTCAATATTACCTCTCATAACATAGTTGCCAGTGTTGAATACACTTGTAACTTAGATTTTGCCTTATAGGCTATATGTACACTCAGTTTTTTTTTAACATTTTTTTCAGAAATCCCTTAATTCCCTGTGTCCATTATGAACTATAAATGCTCTGTGGTAGACACCCCTTCTGTCGCCACAGTCTTCAGGCTTTGATCACTTCTGTACATGCCAGTTTAAACATCAGACTTAGGAATGTTACCATTTTACACCCAGAACACACAGCATCAGCATTCATGATGTAAGAAAAGTTTTGCAGTGTATCGTGGTCTGATGATCATTCAGTTATTAAATTGTAAATAATTCTTGGGATGGGTTCTTGACTTTAAGTCCATTGAATAAAAGCTATAACATTATACTCCGTGTTACCATCCACTAGGTTCGAGTACCAGAAATTGTGCCTCTGCAAAAATAGCAGATGGGTCCACTTGCACACAGTTCATACCATGCAGCCTCTATAAACACATATGTTCATATGTGCTGTGTGTATGGCAGCAGATTGTGTTCAGACAAAAGTAAAAGAACAGTTTTCTCAAATTGTTGAATTTAAAGGTTTTTTGGGGAGAAATTTATGAAAAACAGGCTATATATATTTTGACATCAAAAATTTCCACTTAGGGCCTCCCTGGTGGCGCAAGTGGTTGAGAGTCCGCCTGCCGATGCAGGGGATACGGGTTCGTGCCCCGGTCTGGGAGGATCCCATATGCCGCGGAGCGGCTGGGCCCGTGAGCCATGGCCGCTGAGCCTGTGCGTCCGGAGCCTGCGCGTCCGGAGCCTGTGCTCCGCAACGGGGGAGGCCACAACAGTGAGAGGCCCGCATACCGCAAAAAAAAAAAAAAAAAAAAAAAAAATTTCCACTTAGATCCAATATAATAAGAGAAAGTAACCCAAAGCTCCATTGTGTATACTTCTCCTTTATTTATACCTCTGCATTTCCTTCTGAGCTTCTCTTCTTGTTAAAATGCAGCTTAGTTTTAAAATAAAAGAACATTTTGTGATTCTAAACAACACTCAGTAAATACCACCAGTCTAGTACGGGTGAATTTCTCAGCATAAGATCCACATACTGAGAAAATGAATAAAAATTGGCTGCTTTCTAATTTTACTGGTAATTATACCTATTTAAGTGTTAATTGCAAGTTTTGATTTTTACTGAAACTTGCTTGCTTTGAGCAGACCAGGTCAAGGGGAGAAGAGAAAGGAATTCCTTTAAATAAAAGAATATCACTTTTAACTTACACTAATTTCAGGGCAGACATCCAGAGGAAGAGCTTCTGGGTATTTGTAAGATGTCTGAAAATTTTTGAGTAAAATATTAAACTTTTCAATGTCTATATCAACTCTTTGTTCATTTGAAAGTTTCTTTCCATCAGAGGACTTAAGCCAGGTTTGGATTAGTAAGGAGTGAAATGTATTATAAATTCCTGAAGCTCGTAGTGGATGCTTCTTCACTGCTGTGTGGAATAGAGGGACGGTTTTGAACCTTGGGTGCAAGATGCCTTCTGTGGAAGCAAATACAGGTTGTCACATCCTCCGGTCTGCACGTGATGACAACCACTTGAGGCTCTAGAAACACTTGGTGTATTCCTGGTCACAAGCACAATCTTCCTCCTGAGTGAGACACTTACTCTAAATGCAGGTGCTTCTCTTGGATGCACACTGGAGGCTGGCATATGCACCTGTGGCAGAAGTGGGTGCAGCGCACTGAGGCCGAGCACTGGAGGACTGGTAAGGACAGACAGGCACCTGTGAGCTTCCTGTTACTGCAGTTGTGAGTGCAGTGAAGGGAGGGCATGAGGCCTCAGGTCTGAGGTCCCGGTGCCGGCAGTCGGACAGGCCTGAAACTGCCTGCCTTCTAAGTGGATGGGGTACATCACTGACTGCGTTAAATCAAATGCTCCTTTTATTTTTTCTCACCGCTAGGATCTATTTTAAAAGGGCATTAGGCACTGCAATCACAAAGTTTCTTGAGACTAGGCCAATTCTTACCATTCGTTGGTTCTACAGTATGTAAATACATTATTTTGAAGTTATAAATTTTACAGATTATAATGTTAGTAATGATTTTTACTGATTTTCCAAGATATTTCTTAGGTTTAAAATTTGTTTAGCTTTATATACATTCTGTGTAAAAATAGACCTGCTGTAAATATGAGACTTTATGTGAAAATTACACACACACACACACACACACAGGTTAGCACCTTCAGTGCCACGCTGAGGGGTTGACAGTGGATGAGAATGAAACCTTCCTGGTGGTTCTCAGTCTCAGATGCGTCAAAGGTGCCTATATACCTGACCTTCGGGGCACCGGCTTCTGCCTGGTTTTCTGGAGCAGTCGGCCTCCCTGTGGCCTCTGTAACCGCCTTATTTGCCAGCAACACAGGCTTACATCGTGTGAAAGCCCTAGGTGGCTTTCTATGTTGTTAGCACAGTATTTAGTGTATAAAGGCAGAGTTCTTAAAATAAATTTTTTAAAGTATGAGGATACATGCAGTACTGACTTTTTAAACTTTTAAAAAATTGGTATGTTACTTTAAAAATAATGTTTGGATGCACTGGCAAATTATTTTTGTTTACAGAGTGTTTTGTTTACAGGTTATCAGTCTTGTTTCTATGAGATACGTTTAGTGTGACTTTTAAAATGTCTCAGAAATTAAAGTTTTACAAAAAGTGATTTCATATCTTGGTTTACAAGTACTCAAATGTGGTTTTTATTTTTTAATCTTAAATGCCATCATGGCTAAAACTTAAGGGCATATATAGGTTATTTTCATTTCAGTTTTATAAAGGGCAATAACTATTCTGATGGAATGTTGAATTGAGGAAGGAGTGGATATTTTCTCTCCTTTTTGTTGGGGAGTTTTTGATAGATCAGTTTCTTGCAACCTAAAATGAAGCATCAATAATTGAAATCATGTATGTTATTTCTTTGACTTATTTAGATTTGATTTCTCTAATTTCTTCTATTGAAGGACTGAGCCATATACCTGATTGTGGTGTGAGCAGCTTAATCCAGAGTGCTTGGAGGGCAAATGCCTTTAGCATGTGGTTCATTCACTGACAAACAGAAGCCTCTACGGCAGTGGCTTTCAGACTTCTGACCAGAGTAAGAAATCCAGTTTACATTGTAACTCACACACTATACATACAAACAAAAATTTAACAAAACAGTACCTACTTTTACTGTGTGTGATGCATGCTGGCTTTTTCTATTCTGTTTTGTTGGTATTTTTTTAAAAATACTTGACACAAACCACCAAGTCATTTCCTGGCTGAAAGAATACAAAGCATTTTTTTGGCTTTTGAATATTGTTCAGGTAAAATTCATTATTGCAAATACCACTGAAACAAAAGTATTGCATATGCAAATTACTTGTTCCACTGAAAAGAATGTAATTAAAATCAGCAGAAATTGCTCAAACTCTAAAAAGTGGATTATAAAATTTCAGAACCAAGTGATTGATCCATATGTCTTAAAGCAGTAGTGCTGGGAGCTAGTTTTCAAGATAAGTTATTTAACTTCCAATTCTTTGCAATTCAATTAGGAAAAAGTTTTTTCAAGTTCAAATGTAATCAAACAAGAAATTCACACAAAACCCAGTCATTCTGGATATGACTTTGGTGTTGTGCTCTTCTAAAGGTGTGAAGAAGTCAGGTTCTCACAAGCATGGATTACAGAAAGCAGGGCAGCAGCAGCCGCTGTGCATGTTTTCTGAGGACCAGAGAGAAACAAAAGGATCTTCAGTGTCTCAGTGTGAGGAGGCTGAGATTCAAATGTGGGCTGTGAATCTGAGGAAGAAAGTTTTACCAGTTTCTACGAATACTATGTGAAGGATGTAATGTCTTTTCCTTTGAAAAGCTATTATTAAAAGAATGTACTGCTTACAAACAGTGACACTGAGGATCGAGGATTTGGGACACTTCTGGAGCTGTAGTATATTGATTCTGCAGCCTTCCTTTCACAGCCCTCTTGAAATCTTCTAGTTTTTCTCTGTCGGCTTAACAGTGGGCTTGAGGATGGAGTGGCAGAGATATTTATTGCCGAAGCTAACCCCTGTCTCTCCCCAGCCTGTGCCTGTTCAGAGAGTTTCATATCACCTCCACTCTCTCTCATCCTCTCTTTACTTTAGTCTCAGCAGTGATTCACTTCTTTTCTCTTTTTAGTCCTCACTGTGGCATCTCATCAGACCTCGAAGTCAAGGAGGTGAAGGGGGCGTGGGGGAAGGGAGGAGGCGGGTGCGTTGTTCTCCCTCTCAGCAGCCCGGAGACCTGGGAAATGGGGAAATACACGCCTCCATTTTACAGAGAAGGGGCCCAAACACACGAAGGGTAAGGTTTGCTGAGGTCACACAACTAGGGAGTTCAAGAGCTGTCTGAACGCAGGTCAGTATCACTGAGTCTCACCTCTTCCTGGTTTGGGGGTTTTGATTTCTTAGTGACTCCAGTCGGGTGGTTCAGAATTTTCCAACGGGGCTTCCCTGGTGGCGCAGTGGTTGAGAGTCCGCCTGCCGACGCAGGGGATGCGGGTTCGTGCCCCGGTTCGGGAAGATCCCACATGCCGCGGAGCGGCTGGGCCCGTGAGCCATGGCCGCTGAGCTTGTGCGTCTGGAGCCTGTGCTCCGCAATGGGAGAGGCCACAACAGTGAGAGGCCCGATACCGCAAAAAAAAAAAAAAGGGAAAAAAAAATTTTCCAACACCAGGATATTGAGTCAAGTGTTTGAACATCGTCTGTCCACTTGTCTTAGTGCTGATGGGGAGTTGCAGAAGTGTGGCATAGTCCCAGGGTCCATATTTCTAGGCCTTAGAAACTCAAGCAGACTTAATTCTTTCTCAGTTATGCAGCTAAACATTTAATAATGCAGATAACATAAGTAGATATCTAAGATATGGTTCTAAAATGAGACCAATTTTATGTATATAGCTTGCAAAAGGGACTTAACTGCTTTAAATTGGTAATAACAGCAATAATAATAGCAGTAGCCACTTAAATAGTGCTTTCCTGTGCCAGGTATTGTTCTAAGCATTTTATATGTGTGTGTATATGCATGTTTATTTAAATATGTAGCTTATTTAATCCTCCTGACAATCCTGTAAAGTAGGTACTGTAAATATTCCCACTTTGCAGATGAGGAACCTAAAGCACAGAGAGGTTAAGTAACCTGCCCAGGGACCCCCAGGGCACAGGATTTGAATCCCGGGCCAGCTGGCTCCTGAGTCCTTACCCTTAACCACTTTATAAACATTGCTTCTCAGATAGACTTTAGTTACCAGTTACAGCCGATGGAAAGAAGGCACCTGTTTTCACACAGGAGGCCCTGAGACTAGTTGACAGAGCCCTATCTAAGATCAGAGCCTCTGAGACCGAACAAAGGGGTTTGTTTAAAATTGTTACCTGTCTTCATGGTGCTTGGTGAGGACACTGAACCAGGTAGAGAACACGTGTGAGATATTTGGGCTTTAAGAATGCGGCTTGATTGCCTTGGAAGGAAGAAAAACTGTTCGGGAAAAGTTTTTTAAAGATGATGGTTCTGCTCCACGTGTCACAGGTCGCAGCCCTGCAGGTTTCCCGTGGTCCAGCGAGCTCTGCATTTGGGAGGGGTTTAGGCAGAGCCGCTATGAGCCACTGGTTCTCAGCGAGCACAAGCCTGGAACTGGTGGCCTTGAGCCCCAGTGTGGGCTGACCAGAGCTTCGGTTTCCTCATGATTTCTGCATTCCTTAAAGGGGCAGGACCTGCAGTTGTGAAAAAGCGTGAGTAAACAGTAGCCAGTCTGAAAGGGGGGGGAATCACACCCTGTGTACCATGTAGTGGAACACGCCAGGTGGCTTCTGTATCTATGTATGTGTATCTGTGTATGTGCATCTATGTATGTGTTATCTGTGTATGTGTATCTGTGTATGTGTATCAGTGTATGTGTATCTGTGCATGCGTATCAGTGCATGTGTATCTATATCTGTATGTGTATCAGTGCATGTGTATCTGTGTATGTGTATCAGTGCATGTGTATCTGTATCTGTGCGTGTGTATCAGTGCGTGTGTATCTGCGCATGTGTATCTTCATGTGTATCTGTGCGTGTGTATCTGTGCATGTGTATCAGTGTATGTGTATCTGTGCACGTGTATCTGCATGTGTATGTGTGTATGTGTATCTGTGCATGTTATCAGTGCATGTGTATCTGTGTATCTGTATGTGTATCAGTGCATGTGTATCTGTATCTGTGTATGTGTATCTGTGCATATGTATCAGTGCATGTGTATCTATGTATCTGTGTATGTGTATCTGTGTATCTATGTATGTGTTACATGTGCACCAGGCTGTGGCCGACATGCCACAGCCACTGACAAAGGGCCTGAAACGTTAGGTACTTGATAAGTATTAGCTGTTATTTTAAATAATTTATTTAAATGTTCTCTTATAGTCGCTTGGCACTTTTAAGATAATGTCACAATTAGTTGTAGCAGATCCTATAAAGGACTAAAATAAGACTTTAAAATTTTTGCTAGGGGGGGGCTGTATAGGAACAACTGGGACCAGCTCCGTAAAGCCCATTCAGCATTTATCTGGTCCATATGGGGCTTTTCTAAGTGAGTCCTCACTTATCCTCATGGAAATTTTTCATCTACTGGAGTTGCCTAAAATCATCATTTCTTAAATTATGATGAGGATTTTGGAATCGTACAGGCTATGGTAAAAACTTGTAACAAACAAGAAAGCATTTTTGAGTCTCCACATCCTCATTATGTTTATTTGGTTAAGCTCGAAAGTCTAGATGTATCAAACATTAAATTAATTACAGCTTCCTTATGAGGCTTTGTCTTTGAAATAGAAGCCAAGTCTCTGTCTACAAAAGGCAGTGAGGAATTCCCTGGCGGTCCAGTGGTTAGGGCACAGCGCTTTCCCTCCTGAGGCCTGGGTTCAATCCCTGGTCGGGGATCTGAGGTCCCACAAGCCTCACAGCTCAGCCAGAAAAGGTGGGGGGTTGTGCAATGATATTGGACCATTACAGTGTTTCTGCTGATTTGCCTGATCTAACTCAAGTTTCAGTGTTTGAATTGTCATTGTAATTCCATGTGGTTGCTCTGTGACGAACCACATGCCACCACAGGATTGTCGTATGTATATGGAACCTCCTTTGTTCATGAGCTTTTTTTCCTACCAATAGATGTAGGTTTACGTCATTCCATTGAATGGCTATATAGTATTCCTCTTGATGTGTATGGACCTTTTTTTTTTTGTGGTATGCGGGCCTCTCACTGTTGTGGCCTCTCCCGTTGCGGAGCACAGGCTTCGGACACGCAGGCTCAGCGGCCATGGCTCACGGGCCTAGCCACTCTGCAGCATGTGGGATCTTCCTGGACTGGGGCACGAACCCGTGTCCCCTGCATTGGCAGGCGGACTCTCAACCACTGCGCCACCAGGGAAGCCCCATGGACCATATTTTAATCAACTCCTTAGGGATGGGTGTCTAGATTATTTCCAATTTCTAACTACTGTAAATACTAACAAATAGCTTTCTACATGTATCTTAGCACACTGTTTTATTATCTCCTTAGAAGTTTGTAATGAAAAACTCCTCTTTCTCGTACTCTCACTATTTCACTTGTAGCCACCAAATGTGTGGGTTTTTTTCCTACACCAAGTATTTCTCCAGTTCTCTGTGGATAACTACATGGGTGTCCTACAATTCAATTCTGAAACTATCTTCATGAAATTAGTGCACACCCACATGTTAGGGGCTCAGTCCCAATAAGACTGGCTGCCTACCCGCCTCGTCACCCCTGCTTCAGATGCTGATCCCAAGCCCACGCTGTCACCTGTGCTTCTGACCAACCAGCTGTACATCAGAGGATCCCAAGACCCCCTCCTCCAGTTCAGTAGTTTGCTAGAGCAGGTCACAGAATGCTGGAAAACAGTTGACTTGCTAGATTACCTGTTTCCCATAAAGGATACAAGTCAGGAACAGCCAGATGGAAGAGATGCACAGGCCAGGTTTGGGGAAGGGGCACTGAACTTGCCCACCCTCTCAGGGTGCCCCACTCTCCTAGAGCCTCCATGCGTTCACCGACCTGGAAGCTCTCGGAGTCCCTTCAGTTAGCGGTTTTTGTGTCTGTGGAGGCTTCACTATATAGGCGTGATGGACTAAATGATTGGCCACTAGCGGTGAGCTCACCCTCCAGCCCCTTTCCACTCCCCAGAGGTCAGGAGGGTGGGGCTGACCCCTAATTAGTTGGTTGGTTCCCCTGGCCATCCTTGGGGAGTTTCCAGAAGTCACCTCATTCAGTGTGGAGAAAAGGGAACCCTCCTACACAGTTGGTGGGAATTGGTGCAGCCATTATGGAAAACAGTGTGGAGGTTCCTTAAAAAAACTAAAGATAGAGTTGCCATATGATCCTGCAATCCCACTCCTGGGCGTATATCTGGAGAAAACTCTAATTCGAAAATTTACATGCACCCCAATGTTCATACCAGCACTATTTACAATAGCCAAGACATGGAAACAACCTAAATGTCCATTGACAGATGAATGGGTAAAGAACATACACAACGGAATGTTACTCAGCCAAAAAAAGAATGAAATAATGCAGTAAGTCAGACAGAGAAAGGCAAATATCATATGATATCACTTATATGTGGAATCTAAAAAGTGATACAAATGAACTTATTTATAAAACAAACAAATTCAGACATAGAAAACAAACATGGTTACCAAAGGGGAAGGGTGGGGAGACAAATTGGGAATATGGGATTAACAGATACACACTACCATATATAAAATAAATAAACAGCAAGGATTTACTGTATAGCACAGAGAAGTATATTCAATATCTTGTAGTAAACTATAATGGAAAAGAATCAGAAAAAAAAGAATATAGATAAATACATATATATATGTATAACCGAATCACTGTACACCTGAAACTAACACAATATTGTAAATGAACTCTACTTCAATTAGAAAAAAAGAAGTTATGTCATTCACATAAGCCCAGGTGTGGTTGAAAGGGGCTTGTTATGAATATAAAAAGATACCCTTATCCTCTTATCACTTAGGAAATTCCAGGGGTCTTCAGAGCTCTGTTCCAGAAATGGAGGAGGACCACATGTATTTTTTATTATAAGTCACAATGTCACATAATTCCTAGAAATGAAAGTGGATCAAAGAGAATGCACACTTCCAAGAGAAAGACCATATCAACATGCTCTCATCAGCAGCATGTGTGTGTCTAGCTAACACTGGATTTTGCCAGTCTTTTATATTAGTGGCAGCTTGATGGGCAAATACTGTTTTTCTCACACTTTTAATAACTAGTGGGGGGAACTTTAAAAAATTTTGGCAACTATTTGTATTTCTGCTTTTATGAGTTACTAAATACACTTAGCCCACTTTTGGTATTTCTTATTGTTTTATAAAACCTTTCTATTACAGCAGTAAATATTTGTCTTTCTGTTGTGTTGTAGATATTTTTCCTGGTTATTTGTTTTTTTAACTTGTTCACATTGTTTTCTGCTACATGGAAATCTAAAATTTTGAAGTAGTCAAAATTGACAATTTCCCATAAATTTTTTGATATCGTACTTAGGACTTCCCTACTCCAAGGTAAAAATATTTACCTGTTTTTGTCTCTAACTCCTTTAATTAAGATGTAGCTCACATATCACATGTTGGGCTGCACCCTACAGGCCTGCAAGCCCTGTAATTGCCCAGTCGCGAGACCAAAGAAAGAGCCTGGTGGTGGCAACAGAGACATCAGTGGTTTATTGGACCCAGGATCTTACCTCTGAAGCAAAGTCCTGCAGTGGCACCTCCGGCTGTGGGGTGGGGCGGGGGGGACGGTTATGGGGGACGGTTACGGGGGATGGACATCAGGTCGGCTGGTTACCAGGGAGACTATACTAGTGGAGCTGTTCTGATGAGAAGATATGGACGGTCAGTAGCTGGGGCCGGGGACAAGCATGTAGGCAGTTACTGATCAGGCTCTGTGATGGAAGAGGGAAGGTCAGCCAGGTGAGTAGGGTGTAGGTGAGGCAGGGACTGGTCCAGCAGGGGATGTCCAGAGAGCAAGAGTGCAGCTATCTTGGGGGGCTTGACCGTGCACTGTAAAATTCACTCTCAGAGTAAACAGTTCACTGGTGTTTAGTGTTCAAAAAACAAAATTCAACCAAGTAAATTGAGGATCTAATTGGCCTTATTAGGTGGCTTATGATTAGGGCAGCATCCCATCTAGCACCTAGAAGGAGCTCCCAGGGGTTGTACAAAACAGAAGGTTTTTATAGGGAGAAGGGTGGGACAAGGGAGCTATTAGCCAAAGAAAAGGGAGGAATATTTTTAGTTCAAGACATCATTTGGGGGAAGGGAACAGCAAGGGTTTCATCATGCAGATTGCCTCCTCTTCCTCTGGGGGTGGAGAGGTCCCACGTGGCAGCCCACCTCCTTGGTGAGGACTAGAAGATTCCAGACTGGTTGATCAAGATTACATTTCTGGTGAAGGCCGAAACTGCAGTTAGGTCAGGTATCATGGGCTTTAGCACAAGAGAGACAAGTGACCATTTTGGGCCTGTGGTTTTTCTCTTTTAACATTAAGTATATTCACAAACATCACCACCATCTAATTCCAGAACATTTTCATCACCTCAAACATAACTACTTTTAAGCCTTCGTTTTTTGGTAATCAGGCATTCCTTTATCTGGAGTTTATTTTGATGAAAGGAATGAGATAGTGGCTGTGCAGACCGTCACTGGCACACAACTCTTCTCCTTCATGCTAAGCAGCACAAGTCCGGTTTTCTGTAAGGTGGCAGTGTACCCAGCCCCCCCACGGCTCACATGGCTCAGGGGTGATCAGGGAGATTGCTGTGTAGGGCCCCCAGAAAGGTGACTCCAAGAAGTGAGTCCGCCAGGAGAAGCACCGTGGATGTGACAGGGAATTATGACTGGGACTCTGAGCCACTTCCCACCATGAACTTACCTTGAAGATGGACAGTCACAAGAGCTTGGGTGCCCGTGGGGTACACAGCTGCCCTGCCTGCCCTCCTGGGGCTCCTTAGGAGATGGCAACTCATCTTGCACTCAGGCCATCACAGTCAGGTCCGACGTGAGCACCTGAATGCAGTTCCAGCCGATCCTTGGTCAGCTTTATTGTTTCCCCAGATGATGAGTCAGTTGTGGCAGTTTAGTAAACAATATGTGTGATTTCAGTGCCTTTTCCATAAACCAATTGTCCATAAAATCAAGCTTATTTCTAAATTCTATAACCTGAAACTCTAATTAGTATATCTCATAAACTGTTTTGAAGATTATTCGCCTGTTTTTTTTTTTTTTTTTTTTGCGGTATGCGGGCCTCTCACTGTTGTGGCCTCCCCCGTTGCGGAGCACAGGCTCCAGACGCGCAGGCTCCGGACGCGCAGGCTCAGCGGCCATGGCTCACGGGCCCAGCCGCTCCGCGGCATATGGGATCCTCCCAGACCGGGGCACGAACCCGTATCCCCTGCATCGGCAGGCGGACTCTCAACCACTCGCGCCACCAGGGAGGCCCTATTCGCCTGTTTTGATGTAGCAAACACTAACCTTGTGTTCGGAATTATGAATACTTAGACGTACTCTTCATTTCATGGAGCTCTTGTCAATGACTCATTCTCCTCTGTCTGGAAACTTCCACATAGTATGGTGACATCACTGTATACACTTGGCTTATAATTTGGAAGGTACATTCTTTTAGACATTAGCATTCTTGTTGGCAAAGAAAATTCTTGTTCACAAAACATCTCAGAGACAATTGATCAAATTTGTAGATTAGCTAACACTATTGTATCAGTGTTAGTTTCTGGTTTAGACAATTTTACTATGGCATGTTAACATGAGGAGAAGCTGGGTGAAGGCTACATGGGAATTCTATTATAACTTTTTTGTACATCTAGATTATTTCAAAATTTCAGAAATAGCATGTAACAAAGAATTTTGCCAAAGTGTAATCTTTGATCTTCTTAGGCCTTTCACTCTCCGGGCAGAGATAGGTTATGGCCTGGGCTCATGAATTCAATATTACAACTGGGTATTGGGGCTTATAGAAAACTTCATCCCCTAACACTACCATGAGAACCAGGGATAAAGTTTTTAAAAAGTCTTACACCAATTTAGGTAAGTTAGATGTACATCCACACTCCCTGCAGAAAGCATAAAGCAAGCATTTGATGGTTCCAGTACAGTATTGTTAACTCTGGTCCCCATGCTGCACATTACATCCCCAGGACTTATTTTATAACTGGGAGTTTGTACTTTTTGACCCCCTTCACCCATTTTGCTCACCACCTCCATCCCCCTTCCACTGGCCACTGCCAATTTGTCCTCTGTATCTATGAGTTTGGTTTTTGTTTTTTTAGATTCCACATACAAGTGAGATCATATGGTATTTGTCTTTCTCTTACTTATTTCACTTAGTGTGATGGCTTTAAGTTCCATCCATGTTGTCACAAATGGCAGAATTTCCTTTTTACAGAGGAATAATATTTTACATACCACATGTTCTCTAACCATTCATCCATTGATGGACGCTTAAAATTGTCTTCATGACTTGGTTATTGTAAATAGTGCTGCAGTGAATATGGGGATGCAGACATCTCTTGGAGATCCTGATTTCATTTCTTCTGGATACATACCCAGAAGTGGAATTGCTAAATCATTTGGTAGTTCTATTTTTAGTTTTCTGAGGAACCTCCATACTGCTCTCCATGGTGGCTACGCCAATTTACATTCCGACCAACAGTGCAGGAGGGCTCCCTTTTCTCCACACCCTCACCAGCACTTATTTCTTGTCTTTTTGATAGTAGTCATTCTAACAGTTGAGAGGTGATATCTCATCGTGGTTTTGATTTGTGTTTTCCTGTTGATTACTGATGTTGAGCATCTTTTCATGTACCTGTTGGCCACCTGTATGTCTTATTTGGAAAAATGTTTATTCAGATCTTCTGTCCGTTTTCTAATCAGATTATTTGTTTTATTTGCTATTGAGCTGTATAAGTTCTTTATGTGTTTTTGGATATTAACCCCTTAACAGATAAATGATTTGCAGATATTTTCTCCCATTCTGTAGGTTGTTGCCTTTTCATTTTGTTGATTATTTGTTTTGCAGAAACTTGTTTATTTTATATTTTTTGTTTATTTATTTTTGCTTTTGTTGTATTGCTTTTGGTGTCAAATCCAAAAAATAATTGCTGAGATTTATGTCAAGGAGCTTACCACCTGTGTATTCTAGAAGTTTTATGGTTTCAGGTCTTACGTTCAAGTCCTTAAGTCCATTTTGAGTTGATTTTTGTATATAGTTAAGACTGGCGTCCAGCATCACTCTTTTGCATGTAGCTGTCCAGTTTTCCCAACATCAGTTATTAAAGAGACTTTCCTTTCTTCATTGTTTATTCTTGGCTCTCGATCATATATGCGTGGGTTTATTGCTGGGCTCTCTATTCTGTTCCACTGATCTATTTGTCTTTTTATGCCAGTACCATATTGTCATCAGAGTCAAAAGCCTCAATGTCTTTTGAATGAGAGATAGTCTCTTTAAAAATTAGATAGTCTGGCAACGTTAAGTTCCATGTTTCAGGATCATGGATCCTAATCAATAACCAACTGCTTTCCCGCTTATCTGTTATTGCTCAGCCTCAGAAGGCATCTGAGTTTGCGCCACTAGAATAAGAGCTGAGATCCCTATGTGACTTGCTTAAGTAGGCACTCTGGTGCTGTTAGCGCTCACTTCAGGGCGGACTCGGGGCCTCGTCTTTGCGTGTCCTCTGCAGGCTCTCAGCTTCCCTGGGAGGAAGTTACCTGTCCACACCCTGTTGTCCACTGAGGTGTATCAGTACACGTTGACCTTGGTGTGAGGTCATCAGCCTGTATGAGGAATACGTCACAAGATCTGTCCCATGAAACTCACCACTGCGTCTTGGGACCTCAAAGTGAGCACCAGGGCTTCCCTGGTGGCGCAGTGGTTGAGAGTCCGCCTGCCGATGCAGGGGACACGGGTTCGTGCCCCGGTCCGGGAAGATCCCACATGCCGCGGAGCGGCTAGGCCCGTGAGCCATGGCCGCTGAGCCTGTGCGTCCGGAGCCTGTGCTCCGCAAGGGGAGAGGCCACAACAGTGAGAGGCCCGCCTACCGCAAAAAAAAAAAAAAAAAGTGAGCACCATGTGTTTATGATGTCATACAGCCGCCTTTTTGTGGGAAAAGTCATGTCTGAGGCAAGCATCAGAGTGGTGGTCTGTGAGATAGGAGGACTGTTGGTGTGAGTTGTCTGGACCCCGAGTGCTCAGGAGCAGCCTGGGGGGTGCGTGGCCTTGGCTTGAGCTCTGAGTCTGATGTGGAGGGGCAGCGGCTAGAGGACGTCAACCAGCTGACTCCCCACGGCCGGTGTTCTTGAAAGGAGATCCGAGCCGTACTCCACAGCCACCCCAGTTACCAAGTCAAAAAATGGGAGAGAGGAGGCACTTTTCTTAGAGAGAGAGGGCAGCCATTTTCTCCCTGAACTCTCTTTAGCTCACGGACGAGAGGAATCACAGAATGCACGGTTTTCCTGTTTGGGGCCACTGCTAGCTCAGGTGTGTGGGGTATTCATCCTGTGGATGAACATCATCAGCCTCCTTCTTGCCTTCTTTTGCTACCGCTCATTTCTTTCTTTCTTTCTTTTTTTTTTTTTTGGCTGCACCACGCGGCATGCAGGACACTAGCTCCCCGACCAGGGATCGAACCCATGCTCCCTGCAGTGGAAGCAAGGAGTCTCAGGCACTGGACCGCCAGGGAAGTCCTCTTATTTCTTTCTCTTCTCTGGTTCCACCTTAGTTTGTGCTATCTTGTGCTCATCAGAGCTCTTTGGTTGCAGGTGCCAGAAACCAAATTCACCAAGCCCAGGGAACACATCTGGATCTAAGGCACAGTTTGCAGCCAAGCCCAGCTGAGCCCACCACAGAGCAGGCAGCCCCCATCCAACAGATAAGTAATAAATGCTGCTTGTCCTAAGCATTTTTACAGCAATGGGACAATAAAATCATACTCCCTGATAAAATGAAACAAAACTGGGATTTACTAATCAAAATGATAATAAACTAAATACCCAACCACTTGGAAAGGTAAAAATGGTATTTGTAAATAACTCCAGAAATTTATGGATTATACATGGATTTAAATAGCATCACAGACTTTCCCTCTCCCAAATGAGTCCTCCACCAAACTCACGCTTCTTAGGGCCCCAACGCTTTCTTGGACAATGACCCATTTTCAAATGAGACCTGAAGAGGCTGTGATGTAATCGTATAGAAGTCCACATGGTGTTCGTGGCTTCACCTGAGAATGTGTTGTCGTCTTCAAACTGTCCAGAGAAGCAGCTACTCCACTGAAGTGCTTTTTTTTTTTTTTTTTTTTCTTTTTACTGTTCTGTGGTTGTAACTTGGTCTCCCCCAGGCTTTGTTGGGCATGCTGTTCCAGAAGACTTGTCAATAAGAAAATTACCTGATTTGCCATCGACTTTCACAGCTGTGTGAGACTCACCCCTGAACACTCATGGGGTTTTCACTGCCATGTTCCCCAATGATGACCAATCCCAGATTTCCATCGTCACTGATTTTCCCTGTGTACCCACTGCCTACAATTAACTAAGGCCTAGGTCAGTAGAGTACTTGGTTGCAAAGAGCAGAGATGGACTGTGCTCACTTTAGCAGGAAAAGAGATTGCTGGAAGGACTTTTGACAGCTCACAGATTCAGTGGGAAGGCTTGAGACATGGGTTCAGAAAGCAGGCAGGACTGCCGGGAGTCTGGGCAGCCACACCCAGCCATCGTGCCCAGGGACAGGAGTGCAGGGACATGGTCACACGTGGCCCTTAGGGGCCTCTGACTATCACTGAGTGACCTGGGCATCCCTGAACTCTCCCCACCGATTCCAGGTCTGGGGCCTGGAGTCACACTGACCCGGCCTTCAGCGGACGGCTGTGCTCTGCCTCGTGGGCCTTCCGGATGGAACCGTGAGGTCTGGGACCCAGCCTGCCTCTGCCGTCGCACAACAGAAGTGTCTGCTTACTCTTTAAACCATTCTCCAGGTTAGTCTCCAAAGTTTGTAAGAATCACATCAGATCAGAACAGCTCCACTGTGATCGTTTCCCTGATAGCCAGCCAACCTGACGTCCATGCCCCCTATAACTCCACCATTGAAAAGTGAGCACACGCCAATATATGTGGATTTACTCATTTAAATGACGCACGTGTATATGGCCATATATAAATAAAAGATATCAGATGAGTGTTTTAAAAGGATGGGGTAAAAAATAAATAACGTACATTTAGTATTTCTTCCCACACGACACTGGGGCTGTTCTGCACCCTTGGCAGGCGTGCTCCTGGCCTTGGCAACCTGTCTGTCTTTTTCCCTCCAGGCCGGGCTTCCTGTCTCCTTGCCTGCAGTTAGCTGTGGCTGCAGTCTTGTGTGCCAGGTGCCCCGGCGTGGCCACAAACGTCTCTGCCTCAGCACATGGGAGAGTCACTGGGGAGCCCGGGCAGAGCCATGAGCCACGGGCCACAAGCCAGGGTCCACTTAGAGAAGCCCCTCAGCCCTCACCCGCTGCCGAAGGGCTGGGGTTCAAAAGAACAGGCTGCTTTGTCCATCCCTGAGGTTTGGGCCTTATCTGTTCCAGCAGCTGGGGCACCTCACCATCACAACTGTGCTTCATTCTTGTAAGTGACCAGGCTCCCAGGAAGATTTCGTGGATTTCTTCATGTATGAACTAAAATGGTATATGTGGCTCTAAGTCATTACTATGTGATTTACTATTTTCTGATGTTGAAACAACTGAATATTTTATTTTCATATCTTGGGTTTATATATTCAAAGTGCTGAGGTACAACAGAAATTTATCCTATAGAAATAAAGCAGTTACTGCAAAACAAGAGTTAGGAGCGGCAGAGGACCTTTAGGTTACTAGCTTGTGGTCGACATTAGCTGTAGGTAAGTACCCAGCCGCGCGGGGGCCAGGCCTGGGAAGACAGAGTATTGTAACCCTACTGGCAGCTCCCCTGCAGGGCAATCAGAACCGCTGTGGAAATGGGCCAGTGAGCCAGGCTACTGTGTCAGAAGGGGGTCCCTTTACTGTTTCGAGCAATTCCAGCTGGCTCACTAGACGCAGAGCAAATCAGCAAATTACAGAACCTCTGAGACAGAAGTTTTTAGTCCACGCCTCACTTACTTCAACTGATTAAACTCATGAATCTGAAGTTTTCTTTTTATAAAGACTAAAATTGGATGGGTTGTCAGCTTTTAAAATATCGTTAGCTTTCCTAAGTACAACTACCAAAATTAAGGTAAACCTTTCCCCCCAAATTATATAATTTTATTCCTGTGAATTCAACATTCAAGAATTTTCTTTTGATAGCAAGAGCGGCAGAGAGGACACAAGTGGAAGGGAGAACTGTCCCCCAAGGAGAACTCCTCCAGAGCAAGGAGACACGTGTGGTGAAACACATGTGAGCAGGACAGGAGGACCGTGTGCCGTGACGAGGGGGCCGGGTGAGCCTGGCTGCCAACGGAGAGCGGGCTGAGGCAGATGGAGCACTCGGGGCTCTCCCGGAGCAGGGCCTGCAACACAGAAGGACACGGGAGTTTGTCACGCAGGTTGTTAGTTTCATCATAATAGGAATTTCTGGAAATTTAAGTGAGAACTGTATACTGACAGACATTTCATTCTGTGTTAAAATGACATTAATTATATACGTACTCTGCTACTCTTGTGAAAAATGGAAAGGGACAGTAACCCACCTGGGATAACCCATTTTGAAACACAAATAGTTTATAAAATGCTGAACATTAATAATACAGATTTTCTTTGAATTAAGCAATGAAGAGTAGTCTTTTTCAAAATTCTTGATACTATGTAGCTGCTAAACTTCTTTATACATTTTCCTCTTTCTGTGATTTTCTAAGCAAGTGTTTCCTCTGTGGGATTTGGAGTGTCGTTCTTTCACGGCTCCTACAGATGCAAGAGGAGGGCAGGCTGGGACCTGCGGGGAAACCCCGGGGGGTGGGGGAAGAGCATGTGGGGAGGCCTTTTCCCTCGGCGCTTTCACAAAATGCCATCATCAAAGCGGAATTTCACACTCAAGGGCCTTGGCGCTCACCCCAGAGTGGGTGGTGAAGGTCCTGGGGCCCCATGTGCTGTGGGCACAGGCCGGGCACCCCCTCTCCTGGTGGGTCCCGCCGCAAGCCAGCACTGCAGAGCCACTGGCTGCCCTGTCCCGGGCACAGCCTACCTGTGTCTGGATCTTCCCCCAGTCCTCTTCCGTGAGCTCGTGGCCACACGTGTCCTCCAGCTGCTGCAGCACGCTGCGGTTGAGGGCCAGGCAGCGGTCGATCTCTGAGAAGAGCTCGTCTATGTCCGTGTGGTAAGAGCAAAGCAGGCGGTGGCTGATTTCTGTGAACTGGGGACACGGCGGGGGCACACTTACTCACAGGCAGTGAGAAGTTCTGGAGGTGGGTTGAAGGGAAGCACCTTCTTGAGTCCTGACCACCCTTCCTGCTAATTTCCCTAAGGCCCTGCCTCTGAAGAGTAGTTCTTGGGGAAATAGACACACGGTGATTTCCTTAATCACTCCAAGTCCAGAGAACTGGTGCAGAGATTTTACCAGAACGGGGCACCTGGTTGTAAGCCTTGCTTGTTAGCAGGGAATACATTGATGAGAAGTTGAGAGGAGAAAGGATTAGAATTTTGCACAAGTAGTCACATGGTCATCCTGGTCTGGCACCAGTTACTCTAGTCTTCACAGGGATGGTCACTGCACAGTGCCGCTTTGCTGGGGCCACCACCAGGCCTTCGCTAATGAGAGCTGCTTCGCTTCCCCTTGCTCCACAGCATCTTCCCCTGTGGTTGCAGATTGTGAATGATCATTTTAGTGTGAACGTTTTAAAAAATGTTTTTAAAAAAACATTTAGAAAGTAATCTTTCCAAGAGAAAGATTATCTCTTTCTTTCAAACTGGTTACTCATTCTGCTTTTCTCACCGAGCTCTAAAATCATAATTTTGAACCCCACCCCTTGCCTAAGGACCTTAAAAAATAAGCTGAGTTAATCAGTTTATGGACAATTGTTATGTCCCCTTGCTACAGAACACATCTTTAGAACTTACCTTAAAATCCTGTTTTCACTGCTAGTGTAAATATGGAGACAGCGTGTTACATTTTATCTCAAACTTTTGTTCTGCTTTAGAAGTATTAGCCTTAAATACAGTCTCTAATGTTCTGCCAAGCTCAGTCCTTTTATAAAAGTCTATATTTTGGTACAGAAAGATTTAGAAAAGCACAGTGATCTCAGGACAAATGAGTTAGTTGTTGACTGTGGCATGCTGTCGCCTCCTGATGGCAGCAAACCAGAATTGCCAGGATGAATGCACGCATTTGCAGTGCAAGTTCCCTCACCTGTGATTCGTAAAGTGCAATGTGCCTAGATCACGTGGGAGGTACATGGACTCATGCGTGACTTCCCCCAGATGGACCAAAGTGTGTGCATTTTTGGTCCGTTAAGTGGTAACAGTTGCTCACTACAAAGTAGTGAAACTGTGATATCCTCCAGCCTCCCTACTCTGGACTCAGTCTGGCCTTTGGAAATGTTTACTGTGTGAGTCTCTCTGATCTCTGAATTGTAATCTCCCAAATTAGGAATCTTTAAGTCTTCTGTGTATACCCTTCCATCAAGATGCCATCCACTCCTTTTTAAAAAAGACAAAGTCGTATAGTTATTGGTTTATTAGAAATTTAACGTCTTAAACTTTTTAGGGTTTTTGTTAGTGTTTTGGTTACAGTTGCGCAGGTTTTAGATGGCTTGCCCATTTTCCCATAAGTCCTGCATGATTTTTCAGGAACATACACATTAGCAGGGATGCCTAGATAGGTGAGCGATATTGTGATTCCAAAGGGCTTCAAGATTCCAGACGTCGGTCTCCTTAGATGGGCTGGGAAGGAAAAAGAGCTTCATGGATTTCAGTTACGTTGTAAAGACCTGGATTATCACTGTGGGTTCAAATCCAGACTCTCAGTTACTAGCTGAGTGACCTTGGGCAAGTTACATTCGCTGTTGAGGGAATCTTATGAGAAAGGACTGGGCAAGTTCATTTGTACCCCCTCCCTTTTTTTTAGATTCCACATACAAGCACTATCATATGATATTTGTCCTTCTCTGCCTGACTTACTTCACTCAGTTGAATTTATCTACAAAATGGAAATAGAGTCACAGGTTTAGAAACAAACTTATGGTTACCAGGGGGTGAGGGGAGAGGGATAAATTGGAAGACTGTGATTGACATATACCCACTACTATATATAAAATAGGTAACTAATAAGGACCTATTGTATAGCACAGGGAACTCTACTCAGTACTCTGTAATGACCCATATGGGAAAAGAACCTAAAAAGGAGTGGATATATGTATATGTATAACTGATTCACTTTGCTTTACACCTGAAACTAACACAACATTGTAAATCAACTATACTCCAATAAAAATTTAAAGAAAAAAGGCCTGTGAACAGCTGGGGCACAGGAGTAAATGGTTTTTATTAAAGAGATTTGGGGATAGGGCTGTATTTGGTCTTATTTTTTTCTCTCACTGATCGTCTCAAAGTGCTGTATGATATACTTGGAAAAAACCCTTTTAGTATAATTGTTTTTAGAACTTTCTAAAATGTAAGACTTCACCAGCTAGTCTAGATCGACACCGTCCGCAAGAAATGTCACGTGAGCCATGTCTAATCTTAAAATTTATAGGAGCCACATTAAGAAAACTTTCTAAATAGGTGGAATTAAATTTAATATTTTATGTAACCCAACATATCCAAACTATTTATCACTTCAAAATGTATCAGTTGAATAAGCTATTGAGATCTTTATATTCTTTCCTTCCTGAAAGGCTTTGAAATCCAAGCACGTTGTGCACGCGCATCACATCTCTATCTGGACTGGATGGCCACAGGTGGCTTGTGGCTCCCTGCACTGGACAGTGTGGCCTGGCGGCTCAGAAAGACATACACTAGAAAGGAGCGACCATCATGTCTGGGCACGGAGAGGTAGCCAAGCCAGGGCCACTTCGATAGCTCCTTTGTTAAACGTTTGAAGACTGATGTAAATGGTAGGTGTGGTCTGTTGTTTAAAGGGTGTGACAGTGGTGGCTGTCACCTGCTGGCTGTCCTGCTCATCCTTCCCGAGCACAGAGCGGTCTGCAGAAGTTGGCGTCCCATCCAGAAACCACGTTCCCCATTCCCCCGTGCTAGGTGGGGCCACGTGACACAGCATTTCCAATGGGAATGGGGTCTCTGGGCTGGACACACAGGTCTCTGAGGCCCAGGGGATGGTAGGGCAAAAGGACGGCGGGGGACAATATCTGTGTCTCACAGGGTGGCATGCTGTGACTCAGGTCACTGAAGCTTCTATTTTCAGTCGTTGAAATTAGGGGTTTATTTGTTTCAGCAATTAGCAGTGTCCTGGTTGAGAGACAGTGGCTCTTTCATGGAGCTGGGCAGGATGAAAGGAACTGAGCACATCGAACCTCAGTCATTTAGGTGTGTGATGCGTGGGACATGTTTTCCATGGACGTGGAAGACTTTCCCATTTCAAGTATCCTACTCTCTTGGACATCCCATGTGCGCGGTTTGTCTGTTCATTCATTTTTATGTGGATAACCTGGCGGGATGCCATGTCTGTGTAAGTCACCTCCATCAGAAGGTGCCTTCACGGACCTGGTGTTCCCTTCCAATTCCCATCTGTCCTGCAAGAAGACTCGAGCCTGCGCGGGCAGTGGGCAGCAGCTGTGGTGAGTGAGCCTGCCCAGCCTTGGTCCCTGGATGTTAACCAGGATGCGTTCTGGGATTCAGGGAAAGGCCATGCTGTAACACGGCAGGCGGCCCACGGACTTTGAATCAAGGCACCTGTGTTTTGGGGTTTTGCATGCAGTTGTTTTTCAGCCGTACTTGGAGGTCTGGGGGAAGATGCTTTTCCATCTATGAATCCAATTCTGTTTCTTGCTGATTCTAATTACACTTGTCTGGCAGCTGGATCCTAGCTTATGGGCTCCAGCTGGCAGTGTTTCATTTTCTCTGTTCCTCAGCCTTTCAAATACCTGATAATCTCCAAATAAACTATTGAAAGTAGAAGAGTTCCCTATACTTTATAAAAGGAAGAATTACTTGGAAATTCATACAACTGCCTTCCAATTAATGTTTTATAACTCAGGTTTTCTGTAAATTGGGTTTTCTTGAAGTGTGAGATATTTCCCATATAGACCTGTAAGGTAAGGTCTTTTCTTCCTCCAAAATTATACCTCAGAATAAAAAGGATCACGTTCTATTCCAGACCTTACAGAGTATCTCAGATTATGAGGTATGTTCTCAAGTTAGTTCTGAACAGAAGTGCTACTTGGAGCAGACAGGTTGGTGTGAAAGGATTGCAATGCTTTTTCTCAGGTGAGGTCCCTGGACCCGCAGCATCTGCATCACCTGGTAACTTGTTAGCATTGCCAACTCCCGGGCCAGCCCAGCCCTCCTTGGTCAGAACCTGCAGGTAGGAAGCAGCCGTCTGTGGTTTAACAACCCCCACGGGGTTCTGATGCTCACTCATGCTTGAAACTGCCATCACAGAAGTTTCCCGATTAATTTTTGAGTCAAGGTTATTTAACACAGCTTTAGTCATCATTCCTGGAGACGTAACCACCCAACTCCAAGTGTGAGGTGTCCCTGTGAGCTTTCAAAGGCCACTTAAGAGAGCAACGGAGTAAATGGGGAGGCCACGAGTATTTATATATCCCTCTCTCTATATATATGTTAATGTCACGTGTGTGGCGAGGTATCTCTGTGGTGCTCTTCCTACACGTTGAGTGAGTTCTCACGGCTTGAGTTGGAGCTGGTGTGCACGCCGCTGGGTCCCACATGGCCCCAGTGGGGACGGTCCCCAATGTCGCCTCCCTGCGCTGCGGGCCGCCTCCATTCCTTCTCACTGTCAGCTCGGGCGCTGGGAGTGCTGCACTCAACGCTAGCCCACCGTGCAGAGCTCTCCCTGGGTCCCCGGGTTCCCGCCTCTGTTTGTCTGTGGGTACGCCAACTACGGGGGACACAGCAGAAACACTTGCTGAAGAAACGGGCTCGTCAGTTTCGCAGATGCAGCTAGCGCCTCTGCGGAGGGCAGGTCTTAATGCGCCCGGCCGGCCACGCTGGCCTCCGACCCTCAGTCTGCTCCCTGCCCCTTCGTCTCTTCGGGGTTTTCTCCATGACACGGCTGGTTGAAACTGATACCGTTTTCAACAGAGTGTTTCCTGCCTCTTTCCCTACAGGAAGGTGGGGCGCACCCAGAGGAGGCCGTGAGTCTGGTGGGGAAGCAGGCAGGGGCTCCGGGGCGATGCTCGGGTCTGCGGAGGCCGCTTGAAAACAGTCGCTCCCCACCTGGAACCACGTTCTGAACGGGCGGGGTGCAGGGTCGGTGCCGGACTCAGGTGCGCTCGTTTGTATTTTCCTGTCCGCAGGCCTGCCTGGCACACCTGGCATCACTTTCTCACTCGTTAACGACCATGCTTTCTTCCTCGGCTTAAATGGAAAGCATGTCGTAAATGAGAAAAATAACAAAATCCCCTTTGTATGCAGTGGTGCTTAAAGACTGAAAATGCAGGCTATTCAACCGAAGCTAAGTAATTTTGCCTTTACCCTGCCGTTTAGCTGTGGCAGGGTGAGGGATAGAAAGCATACCCTGGGCCGGGCCGGGGCACATCTTGTTCCTTTAACGACAGGGCGCCCAACCCAGCAGGAAGGCGGGGTGGGGCCGGGAGAGGGTGCGGAAGAGAGGGTCTGACAGCGAGGTGCAGGGGCAGAGGAGGGGCGGGCAGGCGTGGGCCAGGCGCCCCCAGCTGCTCCCTCGCCCTCACCTCCTGCAGGGGACACTGCCGTCCCCACCTCGGCCTCCATCGCTGATGCCAGCTTCTCCTCCCCGGGCTTCGCCCCGCCTCTCCTCAGGAAAGGCATTGCTTTCCCGTAGGATCTTCCGGTCTGGCCAGACTCAGCCCACGAATGACCGTCATGCTCCTCCGTCCCTGCGACCTCTGCACGGCCGTGCGTCCCCCGCGCCTGGGCAGGACATGCGCTCTCACCGGACGCCCAGAGAGCGCTTTTGGCCCCTTCGCTTGACACTTGTCACCGGCTGGGTGCTCATACCTTTTTCCTGTGTGTATTTCTTATCTCCTCGTTCCTTAGATTCATCTTGGCGAGGCCCTTGGCGTTCAATAAAAAATGTCGACTTTAAGTTTGCAATAGATTAGAAATGGAGACACATACATGCCCTAATGTGCATATTCTAAAGGACTGCAGTACAAGTTCCTTTGTGGGCATTAAAAAAAAGGACAGTGTCCGTGTGGAATGATGCTGAAGGAACCTGCCATGTCAAGATTCAGTGAAGCATCGATGTTTGGCTTCTAATTATAACATTGACGTCAGCTTGTTAATAAACATCCCGAAAATCCTTCAGTATATATTTATGGCAGATTTCTAAAAGTGAACTGATGTGACTCTTTATTCTTGTGCTTCAAGTATTGGAAAGTTAGCAAGGGTAATATTTTTAAAATTTAAATCCGTATATATTTACGGACTACCTATCGTGGCCAGGTCAGAGCAATGTCCTAAGTGTAGCTATTATGAAATATTTCTTAAATGTCAAATTCCTGTGTGATTAGCATCCTTCTTCTCCTATTTACTGCCTCACTGTCACACGGGTCAGAGGCCTTCAGTGGTTGAAAAGGCAAGCACCACACACGCAAAGACGATCGAGTTCTAGTTTTCAAACTAGTGCTTAATATTAATTCTATGGACAAAATACATAAAATTTTCAATTAAAAAATGAATATCTTCTTATATTTTTCTTTTTAAGTCTCATACTTCAGATATTTGATAAATTAATTACAAATTCAGGTTATTGATATATAAAGCAATTACTGGTCATTTACAAGTACATCCTGGCTAAACAGTAAAAAAAATATACTAACAAAAGTGCCCAGGTGAACTCTGTCTGCCCAGGAGGCCCCTCTCAGCATCCATCTTGATGTCAGCAATTGCTTACTAATGTGTTGACTTACGGCCGCCCTCAAAAGCAAAGTGAAAAGCCTGGAATTTACAGCATATCAATGAATCAGTTGATAAGCTTTTACTGGTTTAATATCCTCCCCGTCTTGCGGCTTGGAGCCACTTCAAGTTAGCAACAGAATGTTTGCCATCTCTATGTGATAAAGGAAGTCAAAGGACTAAACAAACTTTAAGACCATTATGCTGTTTGGCGAGATGTAAATGAAAAAAAGTAAGAGAAATCTCCTGTGGGAGGGTGTGGGAGCGGCAGCCCCCAAAGTCAACCACAGCATCTGACAAATCCCTAACCTCATTTTTTAAACAATGGTCAGGACTTTTAGCTTGGGTTGAGATAGTATAATGCATTTGAAAAGTTTTAATTGCAGCAATAAAAGGCCATACCTCAATTATATGACATATGCTAGCAGAATTTCTAGATAAGGATCAAAGGCATTCAAGGACCAACCACTGCATTCTGGGCAACACTTGGGCTTTCTGTACACACTGGTGACAGGTATGAGCACAGCAGCTCTAGTGACCTCTCCAGGCGGCTTTGATCTGAGTTCACCCGACGACGCAGGAGCGCACCAGGCCTCCTGGATCATCCCTACGGCCCCAGCGCCCTCCATGACAAAGGCGCTGCTGACTCAAGGTTACTTTCTGACACTTACTTGTGGGTACAAAATGCAACATTTGACCCGCGCAGTTCTTACCCCGGGACTGCCATCTATTTAAAAGAACCTACAGTGTAACCCAACTTCACTGCTCTGCTTCAGTCTCAGGAATGTGCCAGTGATATTGCAAAGCAAGGCAGATCTGCGAAGAGAAATCCTCAGCATGTGGAAGCATGACTATTTGTAGAAAGATGACCTCTGTATTCTACTAATCAGTTAAGACCCAGTAGATGCAGGAAAACTAAGGTAAGAAAAGACTTCATTAATCCCCTCTGCAACAGAAGAGTGAAAATGCAAGGCCACAGTTCTTTTGCAAGTAAGATAGATTAATTTATAAAAATAGAATGGCCTGAGCTAATCTAATCTAGAGTATTAAAAACATATCCATCTTGGTGAGATCTTGAAACTTTAAAGGAAACAAGCACTTCCTCATTTATTGTGCCTAAAAATATCACATTATTATCCCTCTTTGCCTTTCTTTTCTGTTGATTAGACTTCTTTCCCTGAAGGTAATTAAACCAGTGGTTCCCAAGTATGACAAAGAAGTTTTCACCCATCTGCCAGAAAAGAAAAAAAGTGAATTCAGTGGAGTGAAATTTTTTAAAGCTAAATGGTTCAGTGTAAAGGCATATCCTTTAGTGTGTGGTCAAGTATTTCCAACTTTCCTGGTGTTGAAAAATAGTCCTCCTTTTATGAGATGATTCTGATGGTGTATGATGCTTGGTTTTAACTCTTACTTGGCAAAATAGAAAGGTTTTGAAAGTTGGCAGTGACCTTGTTGGAGCCCCGAGTCTCTCTTTGACCATCGGTAGACTCCAAAGGTCTGGAGACCACTGGAGTACAGAATTGCAGCAGGCTGCTGGGGGAGAAGGCAGAAGCTGCTGCAATGTCTTGGTCTCACTGACTAATGAGGTGGTGGATCTGACATTTATCTATCTGCCTTGGGCAGCGGGATGTATCACATGATCTATTTCTTCTAGTAATTTGCAATTTCAATTGTTTAGACTAAACATAAGACAAATTTGCATTAATTTAACTGTCACCAGTGGTGACTATGGAGATACAGCTTAGAAATGTGGCTGGTGGTTGCACGTCACCCCAGATTCAAGAACTGTTGTTCCACAGGTAATGAATTTTACCATATCTGATACTGTAGTCACTGCACATTTTGCTTTGTAAATGCTCCAATTTCTAAAATTCAAACATTGGATCTCTAATAGTCAACTGATCTAAAGTTCTGTGCACATTTAGGTTGTGAGGAGGGTGACGGGGTGAAGACACGGGTGTCAAAATGCAGAGCTGAAAGGCAGGCCTGTGCAGGAAACCTGGCACTCCTGGAATGTCCTTGTCACAGAGCTAGTCTCCCGCCCAAAGGAGCCTTGATAAACTCACTGTTCACTTTGGCTTTGGAATTTATCTTTCACTGCATCTATTACTAGGAAACCTACAGACCCCAATTCTTCTGAAGCTGGGCTTCAGGATACATGTTTAGTTCTGAAAAACTGTAAAGATGAATATAGTGAGAATCCAGGATCAAGAGTTATATTTTTATTTTAAATATCTTAATCTGTGATTTCTAGATTTTAAAGCCTCATTATACTGACAAGCTTAAGTTAAAGTATTTTTACAGGTATTTAAAGGAAAATGATCAAACTTATTTTTTTACTGAAACACACGTTCCTTGATGAACTGAATAAAATTCAGTTTCTATCATTAGAAAAATGCTATTTAATTCTTTTTGTAAAATAGGGTATACTATTAAACTAAGATAAAAGTCTTTCCTAAAGGCACCTCTGGATGATGATTTCTTTCTTTACTAACTCAGGGTGCATGGTTGTTTCATATGTCTAACATTCTTTGTCATCAGGCTGTTCTAGTATTGCACTGTGAAATACTTATTTTACTCACAGGATTGTATCTTTTAAAAACCACAAGAAAATAGCCAAAACCCCTAAATAATATATGTGTCTTAATGTAGGTATAAGCCAATGCTCCACTGTTACTAAAAATCCAAGTGAAGGCGGTCACTTTGCCTCGTCGACCGTCAGTGTGTCCAGTGTTTTTCTGCACAGCGGCCTGGTGAGGTGGGGGCCGCTGACCACTTGCTCCACCTGCAGCGTCAGGAGGGCTTTTGAAGCTCTTACCTCACACTGGGGTCACCAGGCCGTTCCCCCTGCCAGAGCGCGGGCAGAGCTCAGTGCCCAGTACGACATCTATGTTGTATTCTACTAATTTTATTTATTCACTTAAAAAGTATTTACATAATTAATCCATGTGGAACTTCTTTGAGGATAAGGTATGAAGTAATGTCTATTTTTCTCCTTCACATGAATGCATAAATTAATTGATTTTCTCAATCTTTTTCTTCACTGATCTCATATGTGTCCTTTACTGTAGACTTAGAATCCCTGTGCACTGAGGTGGGTGACTTTCTACTGGTTCATCACCTGTTCATCTAACATTTCACAAGAATCTTAGTTACCAAGATTTTATATATATTTTGATATTTAACAAGGATGTTCTACCTCATTACAACCTTATTGGGATATAACTGATGTACAACATGGTGTAAGTTTAAGGTGTACAATGTGATGATTTGATGCATTTATATGTTGGGAAACGATGACCACCGGAAGGTTAGTTAATACCCACATCATCTCACACAGTTACCATTTCTTTTTTGTGGTGAGAATGTTTCAGATCTCTTGGCAACTTTCAAGGCTATAATACCATACTGTTAACTGTAGTCACCATGCTGTGCATTAGGACATCTCCTAACTGGAAGCTTGCTCTCTGACCGGCATCTCCCCATTCCCCCCGCCCCTCTCCCCAGGCCCCTGGCCACCACCATCTGCTCTGTTTCTGTGAGTTCGACTTTTTTAGATTCTACACATAAGTGGAATCATACCATATTTGTCTTTCTCTGTCTGATTTATTTCATTTAGCATAACGTCCTCAAGGTTCATTCATGTTGTTGCACATAGTAGGATTTCTTCCTTTCTCTTGGCTGAACTCCATTGCAGATGTGCGACATCTTCTTATCCATTTACCTGTTGACTGACACTTAGGTTGCTTCCGTGTCTTGGATGCTGTGCCTAATGCTGCCATGAACATGGAAGTGCAGAAATCTCTGTGAGATCTTGATTTCATCTCCTTTGGAAGGACAGATGCCCAGGAGTGGAATTGCTGGATCATATGGTAGCCCTACTTTTAATTTCTTGAGGAACCTCCATACTGTTCTCCACAGTGGCTGCACCAATTTACATTCCCACCAACAGTGCAGGAGGGCTCCCTTTTCTCCACATCAGGGACACTTGGTATTTGTTGTCTTTTTGATGACAGTCATTCTAAGAGGTGTGAGGTGATATCTCACTGTGGTGTTGATTTGCATTTTCCTGATTAGTGATACTGAAGACCTTTTTCATGTACCTGTGGGCCATTTGTTATGTCTTCAGAAAAATGCCTATTCACCTCCTCTGCCCAGTTTTTTAATCAGACATTTGGGTTTTTTGGCTGTTGAGTTGTATGTGTTCTTTATATATTTTGGATAAAAACCCCTTATGAGATATATGATTTGCAAATATTTTCTCCCATTCTGTAAGTTGTCTTTTTTCATTTTGTAGACTGTTTCCAGTGATGTGCAGAAGCTGTTAAGTTTGATGTAGTCCCTTTATTTATTTTTGCTTTTGTTGCTTGTGTTTTTGGTGTTATATCCAAAAAATCATTGCCAAGACCATTGTCAAGATTTCCCCCTGTGCTTGCTTTTTTTTAAAAATATTTATTTTATTTTATTTATTTATTTTTCTTTTTTTGGCTGCATCGGGTCTTAGTTGTAGCACACAGGCTCTTAGTTGTGGTGTGCAAGTTTCCCTCTAGTTGTGGCATGAGGGCTCCAGAGCACATGGGCTCTGTAGTTTGTGGCACACGGGCTCTCTCGTTGAGGCGTGCGAGCTCAGTAGTTGTGGCACGCGGGCTTATTTGCCCCGCGGTGTGGGATCTTAGTTCCCTGACCAGGAATCGAACCCGTGTCCCCTGCATTGGAAGGCGAAGTCTTAACCACTGGACTGGCAGGGAATTCCCTGCCCCTGTGCTTTCTTCTAGGAGTTTTGTGGTTTCAGGCTTTAGGTTTAAGTCTTTAACGCATTTTGAGTTAATTTTTATTATATCCTCTTGAATTAATCACTTTATCATTATATAATGACCTTCTCTGTCTGTTACAGCTTTAAAGTCCATTTTGTCTAACAGAAGCATAGCTACCCCTGCTCTCTTTTGGGTTCCACGTGAGTAGAATATCTTTTTCTGTCCCTGTACTTTGAGCCTATTTGTGCCCTTAATGGTGGAGTGAGTCTCTTGTTAGCAGCATATGAGTTTTGTTTTTTATCTATCCAGTCATTCTATGCCTTTTGATTGGAGAAATTAATTCATTTGCATTAAGAGTAATTACTGATAGGTAAGGACTTACTAATGCCACCTTATTGTCTTCTGGCTGTTTTGTAGTTCCCTTGTTCCTTTCTTCCTCACTTGCTGCATTCCGTTGTGAATTGATGACTTTCCAGAGTGGTATGCACTCATCCTTTCTCTTTATCTTAGTGTATCTACTGTAGGGTTTTGCTGTGTGGTTACCATGAGGCTTACATAAAACATCGTATAGGTATAAGTGTATTTCACACTGATAACATTGATTCCATACAAAAACTTTACTCCCCCCTTTTGTGTTTTTGATGTCACAATTTACATCTTTTTTATAGTGTATATTCATTAACAAACTATTGTAGCTATAGTTATTTTTAATACTTTTGTCCTTTAACCTTTATAAGAGAGTTAAGTGGTTAATACTCCACAATACTACAATATTAGAATATTCTGAATTTGACTATGTACTTTCTTTTACAAGTGTGATGTATATATTCATATGTTTTCATGTTACTAATTAGCATCCTTTCTTTTAAGCTTGAAAAACTCCTTTCAGCATTTCTCGTGAGGCAGGTCTAGTGATGAACTCCCTCATCGTTTGTTTGTCTGGGAAAGTCTTTAATCTCTCCTTCATTTCTGAAGGACATCTTTGCCAGATAGAGTATTCTTGGTTGACAGTGTTTTCCTTTTAGCACTTGGGCATCTTCTGGCCCATGAGGTTTCTGCTGAGAAATCCACTGTTAGCCTATGGGCATTTTCTTATTAAGTTAGTTAAAAGCTTATTGTCTCTTGCTGCTTTTAAGATTCTCAGTTTGTCTTTGATTTTTGAGTTTTATTGTAATGTGTCTTGGAGAAGAGCTCTTTAAATTGAGTTTGTTTGGTGACCTATGAGCTTCATACACTTGGATATCTAAATCTCTCCCCCATCTGGGAAGTTCTCAGCCATTATTTTTTTATATCCTTTCTTCCTCCTTCTCCCTCTCTTCTCCTGGGACTCTAATAATTAACAAATTGTTTCTTCTGCTGTATCCCAAAGATCACGTATGCTTTCTTCACTCTTTTTCTTTCGTTTTTCTTTGTTCTCCTCTTACTGAATAATTTCAAAGGTTTTGTCTTCTAATTCACAGGCTTGTTCTTCTGGTTGATCCATTCTAATGTTGATGCTTTCTATTGAATTTTTCATTTCATTCATTGTATACTTCAGCTCCAGAATTTGCTTGGTTCTTTTTTATTTTTTCTGTCCCTCTGTTAAACTTCTCATTTTGTTCATGTATTGTTTTCCTGATTTCGTTGAATGGTTTTTCTGTATTTTCTTGTAGCTCATCGAGCTTCCTCAAAACATTTATTTTGAATTCTTTATCGCATAAATCACAGATGTCCATGTCTTTGAGGTCAGTTATTGGAAGATTAGTGTGATCCTTTGGTGTTGTCATATTTCCTTGATTTTCATGTTCCTTGAAGTCTTGTGTTGCTGTCTTTGCATCTGAGGAAGCAGTCACCTCCCCCAGTCGTTACTGACTGACTTCAGGAGAGAAATCCCCTCCACCAGCCCTGCTGGGATATTGAGGCTTCTCAGATGGTCTATGGGTATGCCTGGTCCACGCTCCTTGCTCCCTCTGTGGCAGAATTCCAAGCATGTGTGCCTTCTCTCAATCCTGCAACACATCAGGCTAGTTGCTGACAGCCTCCTTTGCTTTCCCAAGGTGAGGCTGAAGCTCAAGTCGGTGGTGCCTCCCTGCCTGCAGACCTGGGCTGGCTTTCTGCACATGCTCACTAGCTATCTGCCAAAGCTGGCTCTCACTATCAGGGGTGAACCCAGGGAGCCAGCCACATGGTGTGGGCGAGGCATGTGGAGTGCTGGGGCCAGGAGAGGGATCTGCAGGAGAGGCATCCCCAGTGGCTCCTGAGTGGGCTTCTTGATCGAGTCCTCAACACTGCCGGTAGGATCCATATCCCTTTTTGTCCTCTGAGAGTCCTATTTACTGCTTCCCCAGTCTTTTCCATCCCCAGTCATGTGGCTCATGATTCAGTACTCTGGATGGGGTGGGGGAAAGATGAGCCTCTTTGGCAGTGTCCCACATGGCTGGGGAAGCCAGGCACTTACTCACATGCCCTCATTTTCCCCTGTGGGAGAAATCACTTGGCCCTGAGCTGTGCTTCCTTGGGGGGAGGGTGACATGGGTTAAGTCAGGCTATTCTTCTTTCCCTTTCCAATGTGTCCAAAGTTGTATTTTTTTGTTGTTGTTCCAACAGTGTGCTGGAACTTTGCCTTTGGAAACATGGGTTTCCACAAAGGCTTTCTCGTTGGTAGGTGATTGTCTAAGGCAGTGCTCTCCAGGGGCACCCAGGCTGCAGGCGAGAGGGGCTGGGGCAGCTTGGAGCAGGTTCAAGGGCCACTTCAGGGTCCACAGCATGGACCAAGGTGTGTGTGCCTGTGACCCGACGCTTGGGTGGGTAAGACTCCTCCTGGGTCCCTTGGCTTATGGTGCTGGATCCCACAGCTCCCACTAAGGCAGTTTTGTCCGTGGATGAATGCCAAGCTATGTTGCTTGTTAGGGGGAATACAAGTGAGGGACAACTTATTTGGCCATGTTGCTAATGTCATCCTCAGAAAAACTTTTCCTTATCAGTATTTGTATATTTCTTGTAAGTTTATTTTTAGGTATTAACTATTATGAAAGGGATCCTTTTCCATTGCATTTTATATCTGATTATTGTTGCTATACAGGATGCAATTATGATTGCATATTTATCTTGAATTTGAACATCTAATGGTTTAGTTCTAATAATTTTTCAAATGATTTTATAGATTTAAAATCCATGTGTATAGATAATAAACATGGATTATATAATGCACACACATTGTATTTTTGTTTTCTTGTATTACTGCATTGGCAAGGAATGGCCAAAGTGTGATTGTGGGTAAACTATTTTGCATCTTTAGGGTTTCACTATCTAAAATAATGTGTTTTTAGGTTCTGATATATAGTCTTTATTGTGACAAGGAAATTTCATTTAGTTCTAGTTCGCTGTCATTATTAGGAATGGCTGTTAAATTTAATATATTTTCAGTAAAGATTGAGATGCTTTAATATAATTTTTCTCAGTCATTTTCTTAAAATTTATTTATTTTATTTTTGGCTGCATTAGGTCTTCATTGCTGCGTGTGGGCTTTCTCTAGTTGCAGCAAGTGGGGGCTACTCTTTGTTGCAGTACGTGGACTTCTCATTGTGGTGGCTTCTTTTGTTGTGGAGCATGAGCTCTAGGTGTGCAGGCTTCAGTAGTTGTGGCTCACGGGCACTAGAGTGCAGGCTCAGTAGTTGTGGCGCACGGGCTTAGGTGCTCCAAGGCATGTGGGACCTTCCTGGACCAGGGCTCGTACCCACCAGAGTCCCCTGCATTGGCAGGTGGACTCGTAACCACTGCGCCACCAGGGAAGCCCCTTTCTCAGTCATTTTTTTTTTTTTTTTCCAAATGAATATTTTTTTTTATTAGTTTCTGCTTTATAACAAAGTGAATCAGTCATACATATACATCTGTTCCCACATCCCCTCCCTCATGCATCTCCCTCCCTCCCACCCTCCCTATCCCTCCCCTCCAGGCAGTCACAAAGCACCGAGCTGATCTCCCTGTGCTCTGCGGCTGCTTCCCACTGTCTATCTAGCCTACGTTTGGTAGTGTATATATGTCCATGCCTCTCTTTCGCTTTGTCACAGCTTACCCTTCCCCCTCCCCATATCCTCAAGTCCATTCTCAAGTAGGTCTGTGTCTTTATTCCCGTTTTACCCCTAGGTTCTTCATGACATTTTTTTTTTCTTATATTCCATATATATGTGTTAGCATACGGTATTTGTCTTTCTCTTTCTGACTTACTTCACTCTGTATGACAGACTCTAGGTCTATCCACCTCATTACAAATAGCTCAGTTTCGTTTCTTTTTATGGCTGAGTAATATTCCATTGTATATATGTGCCACATCTTCTTTATCCATTCATCCGATGATGGACACTTAGGTTGTTTCCAGCTCCGGGCTATTGTGAATAGAGCTGCAATGAACATTTTGGTACATGTCTCTTTTTGAATTATGGTTTTCTCAGGGTATATGCCTAGTAGTGGGATTGCTGGATCATATGGTAGTTCTATTTTTAGTTTTTTAAGGAACCTCCATACTGTTCTCCATAGTGGCTGTACCAATTCACATTCCCACCAGCAGTGCAAGAGTGTTCCCTTTTCTCCACACCCTCTCCAGCATTTATTGTTTCTAGATTTCTTGATGATGGCCATTCTGACTGGTGTGAGATGATATCTCATTGTAGTTTTGATTTGCATTTCTCTAATGATTAATGATGTTGAGCATTCTTTCATGTGTTTGTTGGCAGTCTGTATATCTTCTTTGGAGAAATGCCTATTTAAGTCTTCTGCCCATTTTTGGATTGGGTTGTTTGTTTTTTTGCTATTGAGCTGCATGAGCTGTTTATAAATTTTGGAGATTAATCCTTTGTCAGTTGCTTCATTTGCAAATATTTTCTCCCATTCTGAGGGTTGTCTTTTGGTCTTGTTTATGGTTTCCTTTGCTGTGCAAAAGCTTTGAAGTTTCATTAGGTCCCATGTGTTTATCTTTGTTTTTATTTCCATTTCTCTAGGAGGTGGGTCCAAAAGGATCTTGCTGTGATTTATGTCATAGAGTGTTCTACCTATGTTTTCCTCTAAGAGTTTGATAGTTTCTGGCCTTACATTTAAGTCTTTAATCCATTTTGAGCTTATTTTTGTGTATGGTGTTAGGGAATGATCTAATCTCATACTTTTACATGTCCCTGTCCAGTTTTCCCAGCACCACTTATTGAAGAGGCTGTCCTTTCTCCACTGTACATTCCTGCCTCCTTTATCAAAGATAAGTTGGCCATATGTGCGTGGGTTTATCTCTGGGCTTTCTATCCTGATCCACTGATCTATCTTTCTGTTTTTATGCCAGTACCACACTGTCTTAATTACTGTAGCTTTGTAGTATAGTCTGAAGTCAGGGAGCCTGATTCCTCCAGCTCCTTTTTTCGTTCTCAAGATTGCTTTGGCTATTCGGGGTCTTTTGTTTTTCCAAACAAATTTTGAAATTTTTTGTTCTAGTTCTGTGAAAAATGCCAGTGGTAGTTTGATAGGGATTGCATTGAATCTGTAGATTGCTTTGGGTAGTAGAGTCATTTTCACAATATTGATTCTTCCAATCCAGGAGCATGGTATATCTCTCCATCTGTTTGTATCATCTTTAATTTCTTTCAGCAGTGTCTTATAATTTTCTGCATACAGGTCTTTTGTCTCCTTAGGTAGGTTTATTCCTAGATATTTTATTCTTTTTGTTGCAGTGGTAAATGGGAGTGTTTTCTTGATTTCATTTTCAGATTTTTCATCATTAGTGTACAGGAATGCCAGAGATTTCTGTACATTAATTTTGTAACCTGCTACTTTACCAAATTCATTGATTAGCTCTAGTAGTTTTTCGGTAGCATCTTTAGGATTCTCTATGTATAGTATCATGTCATCTGCAAACAATGACAGCTTTACTTCTTCTTTTCCGATTTGGATTCCTTTTATTTCCTTTTCTTCTCTGATTGCTGTGGCTAAA
This sequence comes from Mesoplodon densirostris, assembly GCF_025265405.1. NCBI lineage: Eukaryota > Metazoa > Chordata > Mammalia > Artiodactyla > Ziphiidae > Mesoplodon > Mesoplodon densirostris. The sequence goes on along the minus strand of NC_082669.1, from coordinate 112,281,534 downwards.
ACTTCCAAAACTAGGTTGAATAAGAGTGGTGAGAGTGGGCAACCTTGTCTTGTTCCTGATCTTAGTGGAAATGGTTTCAGTTTTTCACCATTGAGGACAATGTTGGCTGTGGGTTTGTCATATATGGCCTTTATTATGTTGAGGAAAGTTCCCTCTATGCCTACTTTCTGCAGGGTTTTTATCATAAATGGGTGTTGAATTTTGTCGAAAGCTTTCTCTGCATCTATTGAGATGATCATATGGTTTTTCTCCTTCAACTTGTTAATATGGTGTATCACATTGATTGATTTGCGTATATTGAAGAATCCTTGCATTCCTGGGATAAACCCCACTTGATCATGGTGTATGATCCTTTTAATGTGCTGTTGGATTCTGTTTGCTAGTATTTTGTTGAGGATTTTTGCATCTATGTTCATCAGTGATATTGGCCTGTAGTTTTCTTTCTTTGTGACATCCTTGCCTGGTTTTGGTATCAAGGTGATGGTGGCCTCGTAGAATGAGTTTGGGAGTGTTCCTTCCTCTGAAATTGTTTGGAAGAGTTTGAGAAGGATGGGTGTTAGCTCTTCTCTAAATGTTTGATAGAATTCGCCTGTGAAGCCATCTGGTCCTGGGCTTTTGTTTGATGGAAGATTTTTAATCACAGTTTCAATTTCAGTGCTTGTGATTGGTCTATTCATATTTTCTATTTCTTCCTGAGTGAGTCTTGGCAGGTTGTGCATTTCTAAGAATTTGTCCATTTCTTCCAGGTTGTCCATTTTATTGGCATAGAGTTGCTTGTAGTAATCTCTCATGATCTTTTGTATTTCTGCAGTGTCAGTTGTTACTTCTCCTTTTTCATTTCTAATTCTATTGATTTGAGTCTTCTCCCTTCTTTTCTTGATGAGTCTGGCTAATGGTTTGTCAATTTTGTTTATCTTCTCAAAGAACCAGCTTTTAGTTTGGTTGATCTTTGCTATCGTTTCCTTCATTTCTTTTTCATTTATTTCTGATCTGATCTTTATGATTTCTTTCCTTCTGCTAGCTTTGGGGGTTTTTTGTTCTTCTTTCTCTAATTGCTTTAGGTGCAGGGTCAGGTTGTTTACTCGAAATGTTTCCTGTTTCTTAAGGTGGGATTGTATTGCTATAAACTTCCCCCTTAGAACTGCTTTTGCTGCATCCCATAGGTTTTGGGTTGTCGTGTCTCCATTGTCATTTGTTTCTAGGTATTTTTTAATTTCCTCTCTGATTTCTTCAGTGATCACTTCGTTATTGAGTAGTGTATTGTTTAGCCTCCATGTGTTTGTATTTTTTACAGATCTTTTCCTGTAATTGATGTCTAGTCTCATAGCATTGTGGTCGGAAAAGATACTTGATACAATTTCAATTTTCTTAAATTTACCAAGGCTTGATTTGTGACCCAAGATATGATCTATCCTGGAGAATGTTCCATGAGCACTTGAGAAAAATGTGTATTCTGTTGTTTTTGGATGAAATGTCCTATAAATATCAACTAAGTCCATCTTGTTTAATGTATCATTTAAAGCTTGTGTTTCCTTATTTATTTTCATTTTGGACGATCTGTCCATTGGTGAAAGTGGGGTGTTAAAGTCCCCTACTATGATTGTGTTACTGTCGATTTCCCCTTTTATGGCTGTTAGTATTTGCCTTATGTATTGAGGTGCTCCTATGTTGGGTGCATAAATATTTACAATTGTTATATCTTCTTCTTGGATCGATCCCTTGATCATTATGTAGTGTCCTTCTTTGTCTCTTCTAATAGTCTTTATTTTAAAGTCTATTTTGTCTGATATAAGAATTGCTACTCCAGCTTTCTTTTGATTTCCATTTGCATGGAATATCTTTTTCCATCCCCTTACTTTCAATCTGTATGTGTCTTTAGGTCTGAAGTGGGTCTCTTGTAGACAGCATATATATGGGTCTTGTTTTTGTATCCATTCAGCCACTCTGTGTCTTTTGGTGGGAGCATTTAGTCCATTTACATTTAAGGTAATTATTGATATGTATGTTCCTATTCCCATTTCCTTAATTGCTTTGGGTTCGTTATTGTAGGTATATTCCTTCTGTTGTGTTTCTTGCCTAGAGAAGTTCCTTTAGCATTTGTTGTAAAGCTGGTTTGGTGGTGCTGAACTCTCTCAGCTTTTGCTTGTCTGTAAAGGTTTTAATTTCTCCATCAAATCTGAATGAGATCCTTGCTGGGTAGAGTAATCTTGGCTGCAGGTTTCTCTCCTTCATCACTTTAATTATGTCCTGCCACTCCCTTCTGGCTTGTAGAGTTTCTGCTGAGAGATCAGCTGTTAACCTGATGGGGATTCCCTTGTGTGTTATTTGTTGTTTTTCCCTTGCTGCTTTTAATATGATTTCTTTGTGTTTAATTTTTGACAGTTTGATTAATATGTGTCTTGGTGTATTTCTCCTTGGATTTATTCTGTATGGGACTCTCTGCGCCTCCTGGACTTGATTAACTATTTCCTTTCCCATATTGGGGAAGTTTTCAACTATAATCTCTTCAAATATTTTCTCAGTCCCTTTCTTTTTCTCTTCTTCTTCTGGAACCCCTATAATTCGAACGTTGGTGCGTTTAATGTTGTCCCAGAGGTCTCTGAGACTGTCCTCTGTTCTTTTCAATCTTTTTTCTTTATTTTGCTCTGCATCAGTTATTTCCACTATTTTATCTTCCACCTCACTTATCCGTTCTTCTGCCTCAGTTATTCTGCTATTGATCCCATCTAGAGTATTTTTTATTTCATGTATTGTGTTTTTAATCGATGCTTGATTCATCTTTAGTTCTTCTAGGTCCTTGTTAACTGTTTCTTGCATTTTGTCTATTCTATTTCCAAGATTTTGGATCATCTTTACCATCATTATTCTGAATTCTTTTTCAGGTAGACTGCCTATTACCTCTTCATTTGTTAGGTCTGGTAGGTTTTTATCTTGCTCCTTCACCTGCTGTGTGTTTTTCTGTCTTCTCATTTTGCTTATGTTACTGTGTTTGGGGTCTCCTTTTTGCAGGCTGCAGATTCGTAGTTCCCGTTGTTTTTCGTGTCTGACCCCAGTGGCTAAGGTTGTTTCAGTAGGTTGTATAGACTTCCTGGTGGGGGGGACTAATGCCTGTGTTCTGGTGGTTGAGGCTCGATCTTGTCTTTCTGGTGGACAGGTCCACGTCTGGTGGTGTGTTTTGGGGTGCCTATGGCCTTATTATGTTTTTAGGTAGCTTCTCTGCTAATGGGTGGGGTTGTGTTCCTGCCTTGCTAGTTGCTTGGCATAGGGTGACCAGCACTGTGGCTTGCTGGTCGTTGACTGAAGCTGGGTGCTGGTGTTGGGATGGAGATCTCTGGGAGATTTTCGCTGCTTGATATTATGTGGAGCTGGGAGGTCTCTTGTGGACCCGTGTCCTGAAGTTGGCTCTCCCACTTCAGAGGCACAGCACTGGCTCCTGGCTGCAGCACCAAGAGCCTTTCATCCACCCAGCTCAGAATAACAGGGAGAAAAAGCAGAAAGAAAGAATTAGTAGAAGAGAGAAAGAGAGAGGGAAAGAAAGGAAGAAGGGAAGAAAGGAAGGAAGGAAGGAAGAAAGAAAGAAAGGAGGGAGGGAGTGAGGAAGGATGGAAAGAAAGAAGGAAAGAAAGGAGGGAGGGAGGGGGCAATGAAAGCAAAAGGAAGAGTGAATGGAAGAAGGGAGGGAGGGAGGGAGGAAGGGAAGAAAGAAAGAAAGACAGGAGGGAGGGAGGGAGGAAGGAAAGAAAAAGAAAGTGGAAAGAAGAAGGGTGGGAGGGAGGGAGGAAAGAAAAAGAAAGAAGGAAAGGAAGAGCGGAGGGAGGGAGGGAGGAAGGGAAGGTAGGAAAAAAAGAAAGAGCAGGTAAAGTAAAATAGAATAAAGTATGAAATATAGTAGCGTTATTAAAATTAGAAAGTAATTATTGAAAAAAAAAAAAAAAAAAAAAAAACGGACCGATAGAACCCTGGGACATATGGTGGAAGCAAAGCTATACAGAGAGAATCTTACACAGAAGATTACACATACACATTCACAAAAAGAGAGCAGGGGGAAAAATCAAAAATCTTGCTCTCCAAGCCCACCTCCTCAATTTGGGATAATTCGTTGTAAAAAGAGGAAAAGGGCAAGAAGTCTGAAATCTTGCTCTCTAAGTCCACCTCCTTACTTTGGAATAATTCGTTGTAAAAAGAGGAAAAGGGGGGAAAGTCTTAAATCTTGTCCTCAAAGTCCACTTCCTCAATTTGGGATGATTCGCTGTCCATTCATGCACTCCACAGACGCAGGGCACATCAAATGGACCGTGGAGCTTTAATCCGCTGCCTCCGAGGCTGCACAGAGAGATTTCCCTGACTCTGCTCTCACAGCTCCCGGGTCTCAGCCTTGGACCTGGCCCCGCCTCTGTGCGTAGGTCGCCGGAGGGCGTCCGTTCTTCGCTCAGACAGGACGGGTTTAAAGGAGCCGCTGATTCGGGGGCTCTGGCTCACTCATGCAGAGGGGAGGGAGGGGCGCGCAGTGTGGGGCGGGCCTGCGGCGGCAGAGGCCGGCGTGACGTTGCAGCAGCCCGTGGCGCTCCGTGCGCTTTCCCGGGAAAGCCGTCCCCGGGTCTCGGGACCCCGGCAGTGGCGGGGTGCACAGGTCCCCCGGAAGGCGGGGCGGACAGTGACCCGCGCTCGCACACAGGCCCCGCGGCTGCGGCGGCGGCGGCGGGCGGCGGCAGGCGGCGGCGGCGGCGGGCGGCGGGGGTGGCGGCGGCGGCGGGCCTCGGCGGCGGCGGCGGTGGCGGGCCGCGGGGGCGGCGGCGGCGGCGGGCCGCGGCGGCGGTGGCGGCGGTGGCGGGCCGCGGGGGCGGCGGCGGCGGCGGCGGCGGCGGGCGGCGGGCCGCGTCGGGCGGCGGCGGCGGCGGCGGGCCGCGGCGGCGGCGGGCGGCGGCGGGCGGTGGGCGGCGGCGGGCCGCGGCGGCTGCGGGCGGCGGCGGCCCACGCCCGTCTCCGAGGTCCACGCCTTACCCGCGGCTCGCGCCTGTCTCCGGCGCTTCCCTAAGCAGCCCTTTTAATGCCCTCTCCTCGCGCACCAGGAAACGAAAGTGAAAGTGAAAAAAGACTCTTGCCTCTTCAGCAACTCCAGACCCTTTCCCCGGACTCCCTCCGGGCTAGCCGTGGTGCACTAACCCCTTCAGGCTCTCTTCCTGCCGCCAGCCCCTGTCCTCTCCCTGCGCTCCGACTGAAAGCCGATACCGAAGCCTCAGCTCCCAGCCCCGCCCGCCACGGCGGCCCGAGCAGACAAGCCTCTCGGGCTGGTGTGTGCCTGAGGGCACCGATCCTCTGTGCCGGAATCTCTCCGCTTTGCCCTCCACACCCCTGTTGCTGTGCTCTCCTCCGCTACTCCGAAGCTTTCCCCCTCCGCCACCTGCAGTCTCCGCCCGCGAAGGGGCTTGCACTGTGTAGAAACCTTCCCTCCTTCACGGCTCCCTCCCACTGGTGCAGGTCCCGTCCCTATCCTATTGTCTCTGTTTATTCTTTTTTTCTTTTTCCCTACCCAGGTATGTGGGGAGTTTCTTGCCTTTTAGGGGGTCTGAGGTCTTCTGTCGGCGTTCAGTAGGTGTTCTGTAGGAGTTGTTCCACGTGTAGATGAATTTCTGATGTATCTGTGGGGAGGAAGGTGATCTCCGCGTCTTACTCTTCCGCCATCTTCCTCCGGCCCTCTCAGTCATTTTTATATTTTATATTTCTTTCTATGTTTTCTTTTTTTTTTTTTTTTTGCAGTACACGGGCCTCTCACCGTTGCGGCCCCTCCCGTCGCAGAGCACAGGCTCCGGACACGCAGGCCCAGCGGCCATGGCCCACGGGCCCAGCCACTCCGCAGCATGTGGGATCCTCCCAGATCGGGCACGAACCCGTGTCCCCTGCATCGGCAGGCGGACTCTCAGCCACTGCGCCACCAGGGAAGCCCTGTTTGCTATTTTTATAGGAGGTAATTTCAATTATATTTTCAGATTTAACAGCACAAAGTTGTATACAATAGTCTTTTATAATTTAGAGATAATTGCCACATATGTGATTATGCCTCCCATTCTGTGTATCTGCATTCTGCTTTATCTAATTTGTTTTAACCCTGGTGAGACTTTACCTTGTAGTTGTTCCTGTTTTTGTTTTTGTTTTTTTTTTGGAAGAGCTTTTTTTTTCTTTTTTAACAGCTTTATTGGAGTGTAATTGCTTTACAATGTTGTGTTAGTGTCTGCTGTATAACAAAGTGAATCAGCTATACATATACATATATCCCCATATCCCCTCTCTCTTGCCTCTCCCTCCCACCCTCCCTATCCCACCCCTCTAGGTGGTCACAAAGCACCGAGCTGATCTCCCTGTGCTATGTGGCTGCTTCCCACTAACTATCTATTTTACATTTGGTAGTGTATATATGTCAATGCCACTCTCTCACTTTGTCCCAGCTTACCCTTCCCCCTCCCCGTGTCCTCAAATTCATTCTCTATGTCTGCATCTTTATTCCTGTCCTGCCCCTAGGTTCATCAGAACCATTTTTTCTTTTTTTTTAGATTCCATATATATGTGTTAGCACACGGTATTTGTTTTTCTCTTTCTGGCTTACTTCACTCTGTATGACAGACTCTAGGTCCATCCACCTCACTGTTAATGTTTTTTAAACTCTGATGAGCTATTTATCTTATAGTTTCTCTTTTCCAAAATACCAGCTATTGGCTTCATTTACCAGTTTTACTTTTTTCCTAATAAATTACTTATTTTTATACTTTCTACTTCCTACATTTAAAGATTTGAATGGTTGGTTCATTATTCTTTCATCTTTCTTGTTCAATAATGAATGTACTTGACACTACTGTCCTCTAAGTACAGCTTTAGCTATGTACCACAGAATAGCAGTGTCATGAACACCAGAATAGTGTATGTTAGATTCTAGATTCCCAAATACACTTTAAAATTCATTTATTTTATTATGATTTTCTATTTTATTTCTTTGTGCATTCCTCATTTATTCTTGAGCATGTCTTTGTGTAGAACATTTTTGTTTCATTTGGTTCAAATCTCCCATAAGCAGCTACTAGCAGATTTTTTTCAGTGTAATTCAAGAATCTGTTGTTTAATACAGAAATTTATCTCAATCATTGTTTGTTGCAACTGTTATCCTATCATCTTACGTTTTCTACTCATTATCCATTCTTGTTGCCTTTTCCTGACTTGTACGAAATCTTTTTTTTTTTTTTTTTTTTGGCCATGCCACGTGGCATTCGGGATTTTATCTCCCCAACCAGGGATCGAACCCGTGCCCCCTGCAGTGGAAACGTGAAGCCCTAACCACTGGACCGCAAGGGAAGTCCCTGTAGGAAATCTTTTTATATCACCACATATATATCCACTTTGGTCTTCATAATTGCTGTGAAGAAATCATTGTATGCATGCTTCCTTGGTGGCAGGCTCTTGGGTTGTTTATGGTTCTTCCTCTTTTATAATCATTGCTATAGTTAACATACTCGTGAATGTATCTTAGAAAACATTATGAGCATATCTGGGGGGTAAATTTCTAGAGAAGGGGTCAAAGGGAACTGTTAGCCAGCAGGATGGTACATTCTTAGTTCTACCAATGGCTTATAAGACTGTCTAATTTCCCCCTCCTTCTTATCAGCTCTAGATAATTATCATCAAAATTTTCAATTCTTGCCAATCTAATAGGTGAAATAGGTTTTTATTTTTGCTTTAGTTTAGTTTTCTCTAATTATGAGTAAGGTTGAGCGTCTTTTTATATAGTAATCACGTATCTGTAGTCCTATAAACTGCTTGTCACATATTAAGGAAATTTGCTTCTAGTCCTCTGAATTGCAAATATGTTTTCCTGATTTGTCATTGGTCTTTCAATTTTTTCTTCCTATACATACGTTTTGAAGTTTTATGTAGTTACCAATCCGTTCCTTTATGGTTTGTGTGTGTGTGTGTTTATCATTTTACAGGTCCTACCAGAGAGGTCCTTCTCACTCCCAGATGAGGAATTTATTTTATAATGCCTTCTTCTAAAATTACTATGTTTAAGTTTTCATGTTTAACTCTTTGTTCTGTATGGAACATATTCTAGTGTAAGGAGTGAATTCCATTTTTGTTTATGCCCTCTCCTCCTCCCCTCCACCCTGCCCCCCCACTTCCTTCTCATGTCTGACTCAAGCCCAACTCCTTGGGATTTAGAAACTGTACATCCTAGTTCTACATTTCATATAGAGTTTATCTTTACATTTTAATTGTTAACATTTCACTGCATTTGTATTCTCTCTTCAGATGTACATGTGTATATGGGAGTGTGTGATCTATTTAAGGGTTAGATGCAGACATCACAATACTTCACCCCTAAATCCTTCAGCATGTGACTCCTGAGAACCAGGACACTGTACCTGACAGTGACACTGCAATGAACACACAACTTACACATGACTACTGTATAATATGTGGTCCATGTTCATATCCCCACATATCCCAATTGTAGTACTGGTTTTACGTTTAGTTTTGATCCAGGATCCAATCAAAGACCTCTCATTACATTTAAATATTATATCTCTCAGACATCTTTGTTCTAGAACATTCCTCTTCTTTTCTTTATAACATTTTACAATTGAAGTCAGCTGTTTTGCAGAATATTCCTCACTTTGGATTTACCTGGTTACATGTGTCCTCATGACTGGGTTCAGGTGAAGCAGCTTTGGTATGAAGGTGCAAAGGCTGTGTTCGGTCCCAGTGCTCCCCGTGCACGTTAGGGACCCATGGGTCACTCTGTGCAGCGAGTGGTGGTCACTGGGCTGCGAAGATGTCTACCAGACCTTTCCAGTGTACCGACTTCTCATTCTCTTTATAAATTCTCACTGATGTGTGGGATGATTCTTTGAGAATTTGTGTGAAAATCCAGTTCCTCGACAGTTGTTCACCCAATAGCTTATAGCAATTTACTGACATAGTTCTCAAACTATCATTTGTGTGCATCCATACAGTCTGGATATATCTATAGAATCCTGGGTAAAATGAAATTCAGTGACCTATTTCAATCATCTTTCAAATTCCATTAAAGCACATTGGCATTTTAAAGTTGTGGATTAACGCTTCCTAGATCATGCCTATAGCTCAGCATGTGAGTTCCATCAAGTTGGAAAAGGTAGGAAAAATCATCAAATTGCAAGAGTCATTTCCTAAATGATCAGAAGTGCAACAGAACAGGACCCCATCCCTTGTCCCAGACGTCCTCCGCACCCCGTCCTGCTGGAAGGGGTGTGAATGACTAGGAGAAAACAAGGTAGAATTCCAGATTCTTGATCACAGCCTCTCACCCTTCTGCCCCTGACTTCTCCAAAGGCCAGAGCGGCTGCAGAAACTGCCCACCCTGCCAGAGGGGCGCCTCCTAGAGCCCGGACAGGGGACAGCACCGTGGGCATCTCCAGCTGACCGGCACCACAGAAGCAAATCTCTCCACCCACTGTTCAACCTCCGTCATCGAGATCCACAGTATTTTTTTTTTTTTCGGTACGCGGGCCTCTCACTGCCGCAGCCTCTCCCGTTGCCGAGCACAGACTCCGGACGCGCAGGCTCAGCGGCCATGGCTCACGGGCCCAGCCGCTCAGCGGCACGTGGGATCCTCCTGGACCGGGGCACGAACCCGCGCCCCCCGCATCGGCAGGCAGACTCCCAACCACTGTGCCACCAGGGAAGCCCAAGATCCACAGTATTTTAAGGCCATTTGCTCACATGCTGCCTTTAATGGTCTACTCCTGAGGGCAAATCAAGTATAGTTTCTTGATAAGTCTGAGGCACAGACATCACATAAGCCATGATTCTGATTTTCTTTTGCACATACTGATAGCCACCTTGCTTGGAACAGTTACCTAAGCGATCAGGAAGGGTATTAGAAAAAATATCTATTATCGCACTGCTTTAGAGTCGAGCCTAAATCCTCTTACTCTTAGGATTCCCGTGCAGTCCTGGGACACTGTGAAGAAGCCCCTCACACCTCCCACCTCGGCACACAGAAGGTGGGCGAAGTTGCAAGACGCCAGAAAAGGAGACGCACAGACAGCAGCCCGGCGGCCTGAGGTCAGGCCGGGGGTCGGACGACAGCACGGGGTTGATGTGTTGATGGCAGCTGCACGGGGCCAAGGTCCTTACGCTTCATACGCCCACGGAAGTCATACAGCGGAAGAAAGGGGATCCCGCACACGGTGAAGGGTAATTTTCTATCACTCATTGTTCCACATGGGAGTGCAGCCCAAAAAATAGGTGCGTTTAGAAGAGATCGAAATAAATGTGTGAGTGATGCTTCCACAAATAACTAACAGGGAAGTGTGACTGTGAGTTTAATCTTAGTGATTTGAGGGTCACATCATCAGAATACCATACTCTCATACAGTGCTATCCTAAAGAAATGTGGACTAGCACTAAATCTAAAACAACATAAAGATTAACTTGAACAATATGTTAACATTTGTAATAAATACAAATTTTCCAGTGCCTACTGTGTGCTACGGCTCTCAGGGCTGGAGCAGCTCTGCAGGGAGGGGTTACTGCCTTTACATCACAGGCGCGGACTCTGAGGCCACAGCTGCAGCTGTTGGCCTGAAGCCACAGAGCTGGGGAGGGTAGACCAGGGACTGTGGCCCAGGTAGCCGCTCCTTCCTCTGGGCCTGGCCTTTTTGTATGAGGCACATAACAAAGTTGTCAAACAAGCCGAAAAGTACAGATAAAAATGGTTAAAAGAAAGGGTAGAAACTGAAGTTATTTATTTCTAAAACGTTTTTGGTGACCCCAGGAGGTCCTCAATAAAATGGTAGCACTGCCGGTCTTTCTTTCTTTTTTTTTTTTAAGTTCCTTTCCATTTCTCAGGGGATGTTTATTTAAACAACTGTCATAAAATGGCCAAACAGAAATTGCTTTGAATTTAACCTTATTCCAATTTTATGAATTTATGATTTGACTAGAAGAGGAAATCTGAAAGTATGGACCGCCTGGGTTAGAAAGCCAGTTTAAGGTGCCCGCATCTCAACCATTTGTAAAAAGCCCCAAACTGAAGTAAAGCTCAGGGTTTCATGGCCTTGCTGGCCTCCATGACCCATGAGTCACTGGCAGGGACCCGGCCTGGAGTGTCGAGGGTCTCACACCCACCTTTGCTTCAAAGAACTTTCTCCTCAGCTTGGCGTCCGTGGGCGGCACCGTCCTCCTCAGCTCCCGGTACCACTTCCTGACCACGTGTCCCCTCCAGAAGGCCTGGATCCTGGAGCACAGAACCCCATCAGCCCTGCCGTGCCAGCCCCGGGACGCGGCCAGGCCACAGGGAAGACCCCCCAGCAGCTTCCAAAGGCCTCCAAGCACCCTCTCAGATGGGCAGGCATGTTCCCGTGGCTCGGGGACCCCTTACCTGGTCGCACACTTTATTCTGAAGAGTCGGGCGCCGTCGTGAATCACTCTGGTTTTTTTTTTGCGGTACGCGGGCCTCTCACTGTTGTGGCCTCTCCCGTTGCGGAGCGCAGGCTCCGGACGCGCAGGCTCAGCGGCCACGGCTCACGGGCCCAGCCGCTCCGCGGCATGTGGGATCTTCCCGGACCGGGGCACGAACCCGTGTCCCCTGCATCGGCAGGCGGACTCTCAACCACTGCGCCACCAGGGAAGCCCCGAATCACTCTGGTTTGATACTGGTTCTTTCTACAGAGAGGACAGGTTTTTTTATTTGTGAACTTTTCAAAAGCCTGAAGGCATGCCTGAAGAAAAACATTTCACTTAAAATTTTACGAGTAATTGCTTATAAACAACAATTTGACTTCTAATGTAATTATAGTGTTCTTTTCTCTCATAATTATGAGACTAGTCCAATTGGAGACTTAGTCCAATTCAGATTATGAAGGGAAGAAGTTTCATCAGATGTTAACACCTTCCTCCTGAAACTTGTTCCAAAAATGGTATTTTACAAGAATATACATGCAGATACATCAAAAACTGGGAACACCTCGCGTGAAGGCGAATGGTCCCTGCATACGGGCGACTGCCCAGTGAACTCAGAGGATGGGAGCTGCCACCCACTCTGACGTGCCTTACCAGCCACACTCTCTCATACAAACATCTGTGGCTCTTTTGCCACAGAAAATTCACCATTTTCAAAACAGGATGAATTGTACTCTAGCCTAAAGTCATATTTCTAAGCATAAATGGTGATTATGGATAAAATAAATGGTTCCTCTGAGGAGCCTTTAAGTGAGAGAGACAAGGCTCCACCCCTCTGAGCTACAAGGATGCTGCGAGCACTTCAGGATAGGACAGAGGCGGGTTACTCACCCTGTGGAACACATGGGAACACGAAAGCAGCACCTGTTCACGAGAAGACAAAGAGATGTTCGAAGTTTAAATTAGTTTAAAAGAGAAGCAGCATAAATGCATTAATTAAAAGAAAAATTCTGACTATTTAAAAAGTAGGCTGTGTTGTTTCTTTGACAAATTTACAAAGCAGATTAACAACTTTGATATTTACAATATTTAGCGTTTAACATAGCACAGGTATATAATCTCAACAAGAAAAATTAACAACAATCTGAAACATCAAACGAACACATGAAGTTTGCTGTAGAATGAGTGTATATTTAAAACGGAAACAATTACAAAAGAGAAGTATTTCTGGGCAGATCCAAAGAGAGAGTGCACGCTGGTGAGGACCCAGGCTGGGGGGCGGGGAGCAGAGAAGGGAAAACAAATATCTTTCCTTAGGACTTTGTTCAACTCAACTGCACTCTTAAATTTAATTAGCAATACACCCTAGAGACATATGAATCACTTTTTCTTTTTTAAATGCAGGGGAAGTGTGGTCTCCAGAAAATTCCACCTTCCTGTGACCCAAATTCTCCACCAAGTGATGACATTCTGGGCTGTGACAAAGGAGCTTGGACTGAACGAAGAAAAAGGTAGCTGGCTCTTCTGGAAGGAAAGGCCAGGGAGGGGTGAGACCGGGACAGCCAGCACGAAGCGACTCAGGCGCCCGTGGCCTCTCTCCGAATGTGTGGGACGGAGAGAGGCGGCAGAGGCATTTCACCAGCAGTGCAGGCTTCCACTTTCCCAGGGCCACGTGATCCTGGTGAAACTTTCCAGTTTCAAAGTGACCCCCCCGTGCCTTCCTTCGGTCTACACTTTTCTTCTTTAATGGGAAGAATGGAAGAAATATCAGAACAAATAGAACTTAGAAAGTTCTAAAACCTTTCCTTGAAACTTACTGCGTGCCACCAATAACCCTAAATTGGAAAAACTCAGTAATGAGGGTCCTTTTTAATTATCACCCTTGAATCTAACAGCAACCTTTCGTGTATTCAATTGCTCATTCTCAGTAGAATCATCTTTCAGAGTGTTTTATCTATCAACAGACATTCGATGATCTATATTGAATAATATTTTACTCTGTATATTTAAAATATACTTTTAGGGCTTCCCTGGTGGTGCAGTGGTTGAGAGTCTGCCTGCCGATGCAGGGGACACGGGTTCGTGCCCCGGTCCGGGAGGATCCCACATGCCATGGAGAGGCTGGGCCCGTGAGCCATGGCCGCTGAGCCTGTGCGTCTGGAGCCTGTGCTCCACGACGGGAGGGGCCACAACAGTAAGAGGCCCGCGTACCAAAAAAAAAAAAAAATATCTATATCTATATCTATCTATCTATCTATCTATCTGTATCTATATCTATATATATATATATATACTTTTAATGTCCATAAATATTTGTTATTGGCAAACACTCTCTGAGATAACAAAAATAAACGATTCAGCGGTGGTGAATACACTAAAAATGTCCCAGAAGTTCAGATTAGATTCTAGCTGTCCCAAGCACACTTCCTGAGCTGGCCTACTGTGGATCACGTGAATTGTTTATGTCCTCATCTGTTAAAGGGGTATAATGCCTACCTCAGAGGCACATGAGATTAACTGAAGCCTTCTCAAATCATTAAATGTCGGGAAAATGCCAACTATTTATAACTAAGGAAAAAGCTAAACATGAGAACAATAACTAGAAATGCAAAATAAACACGTGTCTATACCTATAACCAAAAATACTATAGTGAGAAATTTATAAAAAACAAAATGGAAGAAATGGTGGGCATGTTGCATCCTGATTCCCCCTTAAGATATTCAACTTCAAACTTTCATTCTTCATACCACAGTCAGGCTAGATATTTATAGCATAATTAAGAAAGAGGTTGCTGGGTCCAGAAAGATTCCTTGTGGCTTTATTAGCTCTTTTGCTACTAAAATGCTAAATCATCCTAGAGGTATTTCTGTGCTTTAAGGGCTAATATCTTTCTGAAATATCCAACTTTCATATATGTAAGATTAGGTTCTGATAGAGAACTGGAACATAGTAAGTATGTTTAAAATAACGTGTGAGTTCAAATTAGTAAAGAACAAAATTTTATGACTGTGAACTAACTCATTAACAGTGAAACTTATTAAAGCAAATTAAGTTTGAGGGTTTGTGTGCCAGTATAGTAAGTAAAGCTGGGGTTCCTAGGCTGTGAATTTTAAGCCTGCCTTTAACTGTATTTGCTGTATTTTTTACAGCAAAGTTCCAAGTGCCTCTGTGTAGAAAGCACAATGCTATGCATGTGAGAAATCACTACACGGTGGCCATTAGCTCAAAAAAAAAAATCTAAGAATAGCAGAGTCCCTAACTTTCAGGAGATTAAAATTTAATTAGGCAGACAAAGTATGTATAGAAAAAACCCCTATGACATAGATTGATTGTATATTATGCATATTATCATCAATCTTACTATGGTAAACTTTCATGAATAAAGATTGTTAAAAGATTTTACTTAAAGATCCTTCCACAGATTCTTTGGAGATATTCAAGCTTGGTTTTTCTTTTATGGTTTCAAGTCACAAAACAACTTAAAAGTTCCCCATCCTTCTGCCCTCGGTGCTCTCCCAGCGGCGTCCCCACTCACCCCCAGCTGCTGACAGCCAGTGGAATGGGAACATTCCTTTTGTACAAACTTTGTACTTGAGAACTAACAGTATTCAGTAAATAAGACTGTTTAATGAGGGTGTTTAGCTCTTTCTCACACACATACTTTAATTAATGGAAACAAAATGTAAGTCTTTGAGGGTCACATAGGAGGAACAGGCTGGAAAATGAAGCATGGACTCCCTTAGCCCTAGTTCAGAGACCAGTCACTAGAGAATGCCCCACGGGCCTGCTTATCTAAGCTCACGCTAAACACCTGCGGGCGAAGTTCGAATTCTTCTTTGCATATTGGGCACGGCTGCATGGACTCCCCTTGCAGGATGGATCTTTGCTTCACTTTTTCCCATTCATCTGATGACAGTGGCAAAGGGGGAGGTTCAAAGAGGCCCAACTTCTGTGCTGAAGTTAAAACAATATGAAATGTGAGTTAAATCTTTCAGAATATGGTAACTCATGCATAATTTTAATGACATTATTTTGCAAATATTAAAGCAAAACATTTCCATTGCATACTTTATTCCACCATATTTAGAATGCTGCTTTTTTACGGGTGCACAGAAGTCAAGGAGAATACTATCTTACATTTATGCTTTAGACTTTTATTTACAAAGCATTCCCCATATCTATTTCATTTTCATAATGATTCTATAAGGTAGGCCGGACTGATCACTTTTACAAATGTTTTCACAGGTATTGGCCAAAGGTCTTCCCCATCTCTCAGCTAACTTCTCTCTCGGCCTTTGGCATTGCCTCCTTCCAATTTAGCTTGTTTCTGCCGTCAGTGACCTTTGTAAAGTGAGCATCAATCCAGTTCTTCCCTTGCTAAAAGATTCCTATGACATGCAATCACTGTCAGGGTAGTCCCTTCCTTCAGCGGTGTTTGAGAACCTACCGCGTGCGTACCCTGGAGCAGGCCTGGTATGCGGAAATACCATTCCGGTGGAAACACTCACTCTGAAGAAGGAAGTTCCACAGCTCGGCAGGATGGCAGTACTCCCTCCACCCCCACCCCAGGCCATCGAGTGGACACGGAGTCAACCTACAGGGCCGTCTTCAGGGACAGAGAGTGAAGGGTTACATCTATCAAACAAGCACAGGAGGCTGCAACAGGAATGCTCAGAGTACCAAAAAGAGCTCTCGAAAATGGAAACCTTTCAGCATTTAACGGAAATGTGAAAGTCAACCAAAAGCCTGGGAGAGGAAGTTAAGATAAAAGTAGAAAAATATAGGAGGAGACAGAAAATAGGAAAACTGAAGGATCAGTCTGACATCTGAAAGACAGGAATTCCAGAAAGAAAACAAAGAAAACGGAGAGTAAATAAAGAGTCCAAATGTCTCCCGTTAGAGGACATGCATTTCTAGCTTGAGAGGACACAGCAAGGCCCAGAAGGAAGGACTCACACCAAGTCCTTTCACTGTGAAACTGCAGAGGCAGAAAAAGATCCCAAAGGACCAGGAATCAGAATCATATCAGACATATCTATAGCAACACAGACACCAGAAAGCAATACTTTCAAAATTCTGAGATAAAGATTCCCATATCAAAATCTCTTATTAGCCACAATCCAATGTCAGAGCAGAATAAAAGTATCTTTTGTCTGCAAGCCTGTATGTGGCCTCTCATGCACTCTTTCTTAGGAAGCTCCTGGGGGATAACTTCACTGCAGGGCACGAGTCAACTAAGGGAAAGAAGACCTAACACAAAAGAGCCAAAGGTCCTCAATCCACAGGATGACGCTGAGAAAAGATCTGGTGTTAACAGCTCTGCACCAGCCCCACAGAGCAACTGGTCCAGATGGGAGCAGGATGATGGAAGGTTCTAGAAGAAATGTCTCCATGAAGATAAAATGAAAGATCACCTATTGTATTTTATTTTTACTATTTTAAAAAATTTTTTATTTATTTTTTGGCCGCGTTGGGTCTTCATTGCTGTGCATGGGCTTTCTCTAGTTGTGGCGAGCGGGGACTACTCTTCGTTGCAGTGCACGAGCTTCTCATTGCGGTGGCTTCTCTTGTTGCAGAGCATGGCCTTTAGGTGCTCGGGCTTCAGTAGTTGTGGCATGCGGGCTCAGTAGTTGTGGCTCGCGGGCTCTAGAGCACAGACTCTGTAGTTGTGGCGCATGGGCTTATTTGCTCTGCAGCATGTGGGATCTTCCCGGGCCAGGGCTCGAACCCATGTCCCCTGCACTGGCAGGTGGATTCTTTCCTCTTTTTTCTTTTGTTTTTCGGTACGCGGGGCTCTCACTGTTGTGGCCTCTCCCGTTGTGGAGCACAGGCTTGGACGCACAGGCTCAGCGGCCATGGCTCGCAGGCCTAGCCACTCCGCGGCATGTGGGATCTTCCCGGACCAGGGCACGAACCCGTGTCCCCCACATCGGCAGGTGGACTCTCAACCACTGCGCCACCAGAGAAGCCCCATGGCAGGTGGATTCTTAACCACTGTGCCACCAGGGAAGTCCCTACCTACTGTATTTTAATGTATTGAGAGAATATATTTTTGGAAGAGATTTTTGGGACAAATTTTGGGTCTTTTCCTATCCAGTTATTAAGACATATTACAAAATTATATAAATTAAAACAGTGAGATAATGACATAGAAACAGAAGCCCCAAATCACACACTATCTCTCCCTCTCTCCCATAAACACAGAAAAGTTGGTATATGCATAAGGTAGTGCCACAGCCAGCTAAGGATGGTTTATGGTTTGAGGGAAGAATCTAACCTAAATTGTTATACCAACTGATGTTCCCCAAACCATTTGCAAAATAATACTGTGATGAGTTCTAAATGTGAAAGGCAAAACTTCAAAGGTAGTAAAGAAGATGTTGGGACATCTTTGTGATCTCAGAATGGGTAAGGATTTAAATCCCCCAAATCATAAACGATAAAGAGAAAAACTGATAGACTTAACAGTAATCAGAATGAAGATTTTATTCAAATATAAAATCAGACATAAAATTAAAAGATGTTGACAGGCCCAGAGAAGATATTGTCTGTGGCTAAAACAACATGGGATTAATGTGAAGAGAACACAAAGCACTCCAGCAAATCAGCAAGAAAAGGCAGCAAACCCAAGTGCAATACTATGTTTGGATAATAATTAAGAGCATGTGTGGGGACCTTCAAGATGGCGGAGGAGTGAGACGTGGAGATAGCCTTCCTCTCCACAAATACATCAGAAATACATCTACATGCGGAACAACGCCTACAGAACACCTACTGAACGCTGGCAGAAGAACTCAGACTTCCCAAAAGGCAAGAAAGTCCCCATGTACCTGGGTAGGGCAAAAGAAAAAGGAATAAACAGAGACAAAAGGATAGGGACGGGACCTGCACCAGTGGGAGGGAGCCGTGGAGGAGGAAAGGTCTCCACACACTAGGAGCCCCTTCGCGGGCAGAGACTGCGGGTGGCGGAGAGAGGAGCTTCGGAGCCGCGGAGGAGAGCACAGCCACAGGGGTACGGAGGGCAAAGCAGAGAGATTCCCGCACAGAGGATTGGTGCCGACGGGCACTCACCAGCCTGAGAGGCTTGTCTGCTCACCGCCGGGGTGGGCGGGGCTGGGAGCTGAGGCTCGGCTTCGGTCGGAGCACAGGGAGAGGACTGGGGTTGGCGGCGTGAACACAGCCTGAAGGGGCTAGTGCGCCACGGCTGGCCGGGAGGGAGTCCGGGGAAAAGTCTGGACCTGCCGAAGAGGCAAGAGACTTCTTCTTCCCTCTTTGTTTCCTGGTGCGCGAGGAGAGGGGATTCAGAGCGCCGCTTAAAGGAGCTCCACAGACAGGCGCGAGCCGCGGCTATCAGCGCGGACCCTAGACACGGGCATGAGACGCTAAGGCTGCTGCTGCTGCCACCAAGAAGCCTGTGTGTGAGCACAGGTCACTCTCCACACCTCCCCTCCCGGGAGCCTGTGCAGCCCGCCACCGCCAGGGTCCCGGGATCCAGGGACAACTTCCCCAGGGGAATACACGGCGCATCTCAGGCTGGTGCAATGTCACGCCGGCCTCCGCCGACGCACGCTCGCCCCGCACTCCGTACCCCTCCCTCCCCCGGCCTGAGTGAGCCAGAGCCCCCGATGCAGCGGCTCCTTTAACTCCGTCCTGTCTGAGTGAAGGACAGACGCCCTCCGGCGACCTACACGCAGAGGCGGGGCCAAATCCAAAGCTGAACCCCAGGAGCTGTGCGAACAAAGAAGAGAAAGGGAAATCTCGCCCAGCAGACTCAGGAGCAGCGGATTAAATCTCCACAGTCAACTTGATGTACCTGCATCTGTGGAATAACTGAATAGACAACGAATCATCCCAAAACTGAGGTGGTGGACTTTGGGAGCAACTGTAGACTTGGGGTTTGCTTTCTGCATCCAATTTGTTTATGGTTTTATGTTTATCTTAGTTTAATATTTAGAGTTTATTATCATTGGTAGATTTGTTTATTGATTTGGTTGCTCTCTTCCTCCTTTTTAAAAAATATATAGACATATATATATATTTTTCCTTTTTCTCTTTTTGTGAGTGTGTATGTGAATGCTTCTTTGTGTGATTTTGTCTGTATACCTTTGCTTTTACCAGTTGTCCTAGGGTTCTGTCTATCTGTTTTTCCTTTTTCTTTTGGTTTGGTTTTTGTTTGTTTGTTTTAGTATAGTTTATAGTGCTTGTTATCATTGGTGGATTTGTTTTTTGGTTTGGCTGCTCTCTTTTTTTCTTTTTTAAATTACTTTGGAATTTTTTTATTTTTAAGAATTATTTTTTATTTTGATAACTTTCTTTTTTTTTTCTCCCTTTTCTTCTGAGCCATGTGGCTAACAGGGTCTTGGTGCTCTGGCCAGGTGTCAGGCCTGAGCCTCTGAGGTGGGAGAGCTGAGTTCAGGACATTGGTCCACCAGAGACCTCCCAGCTTCACATAATATCAAATGGTGAAAATCTCCCAGAGATCTCCATCTCAACGCTAAGACCTAGCTCCACTCAATGACCAGCAAGCTATAGTGATGGATACCCTATGTCAAACAACTAGCAAGACAGGAACACAGCCCCACCCATTAGCAGAGAGGCTGCCTAAAATCATAAGAAGTTCACAGACACCCCAAAACACACCACCGGACGCAGTCCTGCCCACCAGAAAGACAAGATCCAGCCTCATCCACTAGAACACAGGCACCAGTCCCCTCCACCAGGAAGCCTACACAAGCCACTGAACCAACCTTACCCACTGGGGACAGACACCAAAAACAACAGGAACTATGAACCTGCAGCCTGCAAAAAGGAGACCCCAAACACAGTAAGTTAAACAAAATGAGAAGACAGAGAGACACAGCAGATGAAGGAGCAAGGTAAAAACCCACCAGACCAAACAAATGAAGAGGAAGTAGGCAGTCTACCTGAAAAAGAATTCAGAATAATGATAGTAAAGATGATCCAAAATCTTGGAAACAGAATGGAGAAAATACAAGAAACGTTTAACAAGGACCTAGAAGAACTAAAGAGCAAACAAACAATGATGAACACCACAGTAAATGAAATTAAAAATTCTCTAGAAGGAATCAATAGCAGAATAACTGATGCAGAAGAACGGACAAGTGATGTGGAACATAAAATAGTGGAAACAACTACTGCAGAGCAGAATAAAGAAAAAATGAAAAGAATTGAGGACAATCTTAGAGACCTCTGGGACAACATTAAATGCACCAACATTCGAATTATGGGGGTCCCAGAAGAAGAAGAGAAAAAGAAAGGGACTGAGAAAATATTTGAAGAGATTATAGTTGAAAACTTCCCTAATATGGCAAAGAAAATAGTTAATCAAGTCCAGGAAGCACAGAGAGTCCTGTACAGGATAAATCTAAGGAGAAACATGCCAAGACACATATTAATCAAACTATCAAAAATTAAATACAAAGAAAAAATATTAAGAGCAACAAGGGAAAAATAACATACAAGGGAATCCCTATAAGGTTAACAGCTGATCTTTCAGCAGAAACTCTGCAAGCCAGAAGGGAATGGCAGGAAATATTTAAAGTGATGAAAGGGTCTTTTGTGTTTTCATACAAATTGTGAAATTTTTTGTTCTAGTCTGTGAAAAATGCCATTGGTAATTTGATAGGGATTGCATTGAATCTGTAGATTGCTTTGGGTAGTATAGTCATTTTCACAATGTTGATGCTTCCAATCTAAGAACATGGTATATCTCTCCATCTATTTGTATCATCTTTAATTTCTTTCATCAATGTCTTATAATTTTCTGCATACAGGTCTTTTGTTTCCTTAGGTAGGTTTACTCCTAGGTATTTTATTATTTTTATTGCAATGGTAAATGTTAGAGTTTCCATAATTTCACTCTCAGATTTTTCATCCTTAGTGTATAGGAATGCAAGGGATTTCTGTGCATTAATTTTGTACCCTGCTACTTTGCCAAATTCATTGATTAGCTCTAGTAGTTTTCTGGTAGCATCTTTAGGATTCTCTATGTATAGTATCACGTCATCTGCAAACAGTGACTGCTTTACTTCTTCTTTTCCGATTTGGATTCGTTTTATTTCTTTTTCTTCTCTGATTGCTTTGGCTAAGACTTCCAAAACTATGTTGAATAATAGTAGTGAGAGTGGGCAGATGTTATGTATATTTTACCACAACAAAAATTTTAAACCCCCAAGCCCCTCTCCTCATCCAACCCCTCCCGTTTCTTCCCTGCTCTCCCGCTCTCCTCCATCCCGGCTTGCCAGGCTCTGCCACTCTGTTCTTATTTCAGCTCCTCAAATGCCCCAGGTCTCTTGCCTCAGAGCCCTGCCTCTGTCTTTTCCTCCGTCAAGAACATTCTTCCTCTGTTCTTCACAGGGATAAACCCTTTTTATCCTTTGAATCTATGGCAGAAGCTAGCTGATGTTCACCAGTCTATTCCCCTCCTCCTGGGCACACAGCTGGACCTTACTTCCCAGCCTCCCTTGCAAAAAATAAAAATAAGAAATAAAAATCAAAACCTTTTCTATTCCTAATTTTGCAGTTTAAAATAATCTCGGACTTGTAAACGGTTGTAAAACCGTGTAAAGAATCCTCACGTGCTTTGCACTCGACCTCCCTAGATGTTCACATTTTACACGACCTGAGTGCAATGGTCCAATCTAGCAATTTATGTTGATCCAATGTGCTCGATTAATCTATACTCCCCGCAGGATGTCGTTCTTGTCTCACTGACGTCGTTTTGTTCTGACCCTGATCACTCACAGGGCTCAGTTGGCCTGTCCCCTTGGCCTGCCAGGATCTGGGACAGCACCTCAGTCTTTATTTGCTTCTCTTGACGCTTTTGCAGAGCGCTGGCCAGGAACTGTGTAGAATGTCCTTCCACCTGGGTCATCTAAGGTTTTCTCAGAGTTACACTCGGAGATGCATCTTTGGCGAGAATGCCCTAGGAGGGATCTGTGTCCTTCTGAGAGCCTGGCGTTGGACTTTGTCACTTGGTAAAGGTGCTGTCACTTCTCCTGCGGTGAGTTGGTCCCTGGGGCAATGCCATGAGGCTGTGCCCCCACCTGTGTCTCAACGCGACTCCCCTGCTAGTTCCAGCATCCTCAGATGGTTGTTATCAGTGTGTTCTTTACCACATGGTGATTTTCTATTTCTAGTTCTGGTCTACTATACTTATAGTTGTTATTCTACTGTAAGAAAGAGCCTTTCCCATTACTAATTTATTTCTTCAATTATTTATTTATGTCACTGTAGATTAATAGATATCTACTTTATTCTGTTTTTACTTATTCTTACTCTACTTATCATTACTATCTTTATTTTCTTGCTTAAATTGGCCCCATTATCGCTTTTAAACTTCAGTACAGACATATCTTTCTGTAAGATTATAAGTTAAAATAATTTCTGTACCAGAGAAAATGGTACTAGTAATCTCAACTAGATTCTTTAGCTCTAATAAGTCAAAATACAAATGAAGATTAGCTTACCTAAAGTTAATGGTGGTGGCTTTGGATCAAGAACATATTCTTTTTCTGAATCTTCAACTTTAGAGCGTTGTGTGGTTTTTTTAAGTCCAGTATCTATTACTGCTTTTGTATTTCTTTTTAGAGACTTGGATCTGTTCTCTGTCCAAGAATGTACATTTGTACATTTGTCCTTTGTCTTAGAATGATCTGCTATTGAAAGATTTCGAAGTTGAAGATCATGTAAAATGTGATCTTGTAAAGCCACTGCAGTGACTGCTAAGTTATCCTGTTTAGACGAATGACCCTAGAAAGTGGGGAAAAAAGCCTTACATGAAGAACATTATCTAATGTACCATTTACAAGAAAGCTTATGCTTTAACACTCAACCTTGATGGCATACCAGACCAAATCCAGTAGTAAAGAATGCTTCACCCATCGTTACCCAAGTCAGGGGAGCAAAGCCCAGTCTCACCATTTATGTTAATGACATAGTAACATCTTTTCACTTAATTTCTAAGGCCTTAATCATAATATGAATATATGCATTCTGACGTATATAAGCTGTGCGTGACTGAGCACATTCTGTTTCACTATAATTAGACTCCAGGCAAAGCTTACTTCTGTTATACTAAAGAGAATCTTGCATTTAAGTGTATGCTTTTTTTAGTGAAAACTTATACAAAATACAATTTCCATGCAGCTAAGAGATGCTTACACCAAGTACTACAGCTGACAGTTCCTCACTGAAGCAAGGTTTGCAAACTATTTTTTATACTGTCAGCTGAATTAAAATATATTCATGAGTAAAACAATGTGTATGTTTTAAAAAGGATTGTGTACCTTGTTTTTTAACATGCTGACTCAGGAGAAGTGGTTGCTTGGCTATATCAAATTATATCATCATTTCATATCCCAGTCCTTTGATTCTTCTACTGTAAAAAAGCCAACAGAAAGCCAACGTTAGAGTGTACCTAAAATCTCTGACGAAGTTTACGGGGAAGAGAAATATGGAGAGTCTAACTGATGATGAATGCGCACCAGCACAGCACTAAGCTCTGTGCTGTGATCCCAGAGGAACTCAAGCCGGTCATCTGCTGGAGTAATTAGGGAGTACTGCTGAGGTCCTGACTGTAAGACAAGAGACGAATTAATCCCAAATATGTATCTCAGGATCAACACCTACATTCAGTTAGTCCCGCAGAATGAGCTTCCTAAGGGGTGAGTGCAGAATGAGGAAAGCAAGCACAGTGGAAAGGAGTCTGTGAGATCCCCACGACCCCTTAGCAGTGAGGTGACAGCTTCTACGGCAACCCCGTTCCCCTTCAATTCTGGCATCAAGAGGAGAATGAAGGAGTTTCCATCTAATACTTCATCACAACAGTCTAGGCTGAAGAAATGGTAGAAGGTATTTAAAATGCTGGAAGATCACCTTCTACTTTCAAAATGCCTACAACCTGGCGGAATATAGTTTGCGTCATCCTAACAATTCTTTAATAATCATAGCTAGCTATCTGCAGTCGACAATTTTATCTCAAGTGTCTACACTGTAAGCCACTGGGCTTAACATCAAGAGCTTTTAAAAACTGTGCCCCTTGTAAGTCCTATAGTGTCGTTAAATTTCAGCATTAGAAACTATTTTCAACTATTTAGTCCAACTTCATTTTAAAAGGAGAAAACATATCCAGAGATTACTGACTCCTCCAAAATTATATAATTAGTCTGTGGCAGCAGTAGGGTTAGAAACTTAATCCTCAGCCAGTATTAAGAGCTAAAATTAATAGGAATATTTTTTCTTCGTAAATTCCATTGTTAACAATTAGTTAAAAGAGGTAGGGCTTGGTAAAAAGATACCACTGTGGTGGCAAAGTCATTAGTTACCGATTTGTCTAAGTGACTTTAAGCTAATTTATAAACATGCTAGTTAAAAACACAGGAACAGGGCTTCCCTGGTGGCGCAGTGGTTGAGAGTCCGCCTGCCGATGCAGGGGACACGGGTTCGTGCCCCGATCCCGGAAGATCCCACATGCCGCGGAGCGGCTGGGCCCGCGAGCCATGGCCGCGGAGCCTGTGTGTCCGGAGCCTGTGCTCCGCAACGGGAGAGGCCACAGCAGTGAGAGGCCCGCGTACAGCAAGCAAAAAAAAAAAAAAAAAAAACAAAAAAAACAAAACAGGAACACCAGAGAAAGTTTTTAAAAGACAATTGGACACACTGTGTTGCCAAGTTTTGTAACTTAGGAATTCCTTGTTTTACATTTTTGATGAGATTCCACCCAGGTTGGCCAGAAGCACAGAAACAGTTGTAAAATGACAGTCCTCCTGTCCCTGGGTATCCGTGGGACTGGTTCCAGGACCCGCTGTTTTTCACCAAAACCCCAGGATGCTCAAGTCCCAGAGTCAGGCTCCACCCGACCCCCGTCCTCCGCCAGGGAGAGTGTAGCACTGCGGTACATATTTACTGAAGAAAATCCGGGTATGGCCTGCAGGTGGGCCCCGCAGTTCACACCCTCGTTCAAGGGTCAACTGTATGTGTTAACCGTGGATCCCCTTTCAGTAACGGGCTGGTTGAGGTTCTCAGTGACCGTTCTAGGTCCTCCCAAGGGATGGCCACGGAGTAGGCGGGCTGCCCTGGGGACCCGAGGACCTTTGGGGCTGCACAAGACAGTCCCGGCTACTCCCGCCTCCAGGGTGCCTCCTCCCTTGCCCTCCCCAACCCATCCCACCCCTCCTCCCTACTCCACCCGGGGCCGCACCTGCAGCGGAACCGACCCCGCCCTCTGCACACACACCGCGGCCGACGCCCTCCACCTCTGCGGCTCGCCGTTGCCTAGCAACCGCCGCCGCTCCGGTCACACGCCAGCGCGCATGCTCAACGGCCCAGTCCTGCCCCACTCTGAGCACCACTTTCCGGAAGCCCGCTGCGGCTCTGCCACACTGCGCATACTCGCAGGTCCGCCCTTCGTGCAGCCACACTGCGCATGCTCACCGGCTCTGCCCTGAACACAGTACAGAAGCCTCTATCGCTTGGGAGGTGCTTTTACACCGCGCATGCTCATCTGCTGCGCGCCGCACAGGGCCGCGCCGCGCATGCTCGCCGCCGCGCGCGCTCGCGCAAGTGTCGCGGGCGGAGTGTGGGATGCGGGGCGCGGACGCACGTGGGGCGCGGACGCACGTGGGGCGCGTCCTCGAGTTCCCAGGCTCCGTGGATTCCTTCGCTTAACGCTCGTCGGAGCTCCGGCGTCCGGAGCGGGCCCTGCTGCGGGTCTTGGAGCCCTGACTGCCCCAGGCAGCCAGGCCGCTGGCTCTGCCTCGGGTGTAGCCTGGACACGCCTGGCCCACTTGCTTTCCCTTCTTTAAGCATCACATCCTGCACTGCCCGTTGTCCAGTGTCCGAAAACCATTGTTTCATATACTTGATTTTTTTAGTTGACGGAGGTAAGCTTAAATCCAGTCCCTAACGCTTCATCGTGGCCCAACGCAGAGGCCAGTAGAAGTTTGTTGAGACAGTGACTCAGCAGTGCTATTTAAACTTTTATTGAAATGAAGTTCAGCTGAAAGTACAGAGAAAAAATACAAAATGCAAATAGTCTTTTTTTTTTTTTTCACTTCTCTGAAAGTGAGGTCTAAAGAAGTTACCAAGTTGATTGGAAATAAGTCATTGATTGTTAAAGCCCTAAAAGTTAAAGTTTTTGATGTACATTGGAGTAAATGATACACTGATGAAACAAGATAATCTGAAGCTTTATTGAAGATAATTTGTTTCCTAATGGAATTAAATTTTCTAAGATGGCCACTCCTGTTTGGAAGTTTGTTGAAACAGACTAAAAACAAGGTAAATTTTTTTGATAAAGCCAAATTAAATTCATAATGAAGTTCATAATCTTTCACATAATATTTCAAACTTTTCTGACAAATATCGTAATCTTGATTTACTTCCCAGTTGGTGATGGGTCTAGGAGATAAGGGTCACTAGTCCTGAGGACCTTTTGTTTTGTGACTCAGAGCACAGAGGAAAGAGGGAAAGCTTTGGATTCAGATAGGTAGATCTTACTTTTGGGTTCTGTGCATAAAGGGGACATTTCTTACTTCTCCCCTCAGTATCCATGAGCCCTTCTCCACCAATTGTCCTGGGGATGCTTCAGTCCTGGGATGGAACATATGCCCAGCTTCAGCTCATCAGAAAATCTCAGTGCCCTGGCCATAGTGACTTACAGTAAGTCCTTTACATATGAACGAGATCCATTCTGAGAGCGTGTTCATAAGTCCAGTTCGTAAGTCCAACAAAGTTAGCCTAGGTACTCAACTAACACAATCGGCTATATAGTACTGTAATAGGTTTATAATACTTTTCACATAAAGAATACATAAAAAACAAAAAATGAAAATGTTTTCAATCTTACAGTACAATACCTTGAAAAGTACAGTAGTACAGAACAACAGGTGACACACAGGGGCTGGCCTCAAGTGAACAGGCAAGAAGACTTACTGACTGGAGGAGGGAGAGGAGGTGGGAGACGGTAGAGCTGAAGGGTCGTCAGCAATAGGAGACGGAGGGCGAGCTGCAATTCCACACATGCCTGACGTTGATGGCACAGGTTCTGGTTCCTTGCTGGATTTAATTCTATCTACCCGCTTGAAAAAATGATCGAGTAATGTGTGGGTAGTAGCTCTGTTTTTCTCATCACAGGTGACGCGGTAGCACTGGATTGCATTCTGAAGGGCTGCTGCAGCCTTCGTGTGCCGTTCTACACTTGGGTCCTGTCCCTCAAAAACTAACAGTGCCTCCTCAGATAAAGAAAATCCCCTTGCCACTTCCTGCGTCGTGAATCTCTTCTTAGCAGCACCAGCTACATCACCGCTGCTTTCATGCTTGCTTCCGGACATCCTGGGCTAGAAATAAAGGTACTATACTACTCTACTCTATACAGTACTGTACAGTGAAGTACACAAAAGCACAACCCCTTGTAGAGGATGCACGCGTGTGACAATGTCCGCCAGACACGTGAACTACCTTATGTGCTTGGACGTGTGAACGCACGTTCGCATCTCTGAAAGTTCGAAACTTGAAGGTTCGTATGTAGAGGACTTACTGTAATTGGAATGAGCATAGGACCTAGTGGGGCTAATCAGATGGACTCAGTATATTTGTGGCAGCTACTGGAAAATTCCTTTAATTCTTCCTACTGAATGTAGAAACAAGAAGGGACGTGAAACTGCAGCTGTGCTGGCTATCTTGTCATCACAAGGTGAGAGCCTGAAGCTGTTGGGAGCCATCGTGAATCTCCGAAGGAGGATTATACAGGAAGTGGCGGAGATTTGGACAGAGTCCAAGCCCTGGTGAGGTAGTTTAAGCCCTGAAGGTAGCCCAGCTCTGAGTCTTTCCACTTACCTGAGTGAATAAATTCCCTTTATGCTTCAGCCAGTTGAAGTCTGGTTTTCTGTTACTTGTAATGGGAAGAATTCAAATGACAAATAGGTATATTATTACCACCTTAAGGCTCTGGTGAGCTTAAGACGGCATACGTATGTGAACTGCTTAGTTCAGTGCCTGCTAATCTTTATATCCATTTTGAGGTATTTTTACTGAACTTAAACATCTAAGAAAAATTCCCATTTTAAAAATTCCTTCCCTCCATCCAAGTGTTTAAAATTTCAGGACAGTTTTACTACCTGCATGTTTTCTATCCGAAAGAAATGGGTCTTTCTTCTTAGCTACACAGAATATTTTTCTGCAGGCATTTGCTTAAAAACTTAGTCTTGCAATTATTACTTTGTAATTCTTGACAGAAAGCATAGCTGACATGATTGTTATTTGAAGAAGGTGTTATGAGGACCGTGTTCCTCACCCCTCCTCCAGATAGAGTGTCCTGTCCATCATCGGAATGTGACATTCTTGGATGGGAAGGGTTCAATAACTTGTATAACCCACCTTTCTCGCTCCTAAAAGCATGCTGTCAGTGATTTGTAATTATGCTTCTAGTGTTTTTGTTTGTTTGTTTCAAGATGGGCTTAAGAAATTGCCATATGTAGCGTGTGTTTGCATCCTCTGAAAACCCCGAGTACATTTTCCAAAGTACTGTCCAGTGCCCTTTATGTGAGCACTCATGTTACCTGAAAACTGGGTTCCCCTCTTGGTGGGTGTTGAGCCAAAAGACACCAACAAGCCAAAGAGCGGGAGAAGAAAGGACTTATTACAGTAAGTCTCCTGCATACGAATGAGTTCCATTCCAAGAGCGTGTTCGTAAGTCCAATTTGTTTGTAAGTCCAACGAAGTTAGCCTAGGTACCCAACGTTTACAGATAATGCCAGACACGTGAACTAACTTACGTGATTGGACATGTGAACGCACGTCTGCATCTTTGAAAGTTCGCAACTTGAAGTTTCATATGTAGGGGACTTCCTGTACTTGCAGCAAGTAAGGAGAACGCTGGGGATCTTTTCCAAAGTGGTGTCTCCCCAAACAGCAAAGTTGGGGAAGTTTTAAGCTAAGGGTACTTGCAGATTCATGAAGCAGCTTGAGCAGAGGAGAATTCAGCACTGAATTGGGGCGAAGGTTGACAAGAGTCCAAGCTTTAGTTTATCAAAGTCATGCTCTTTGAGCGTCAATGTCATCATCCCATCCTGTACCTGGTGGGGGCCTTAATTTCTGCAGAACTCAATGACTGTATCAGATTGTTACGTACACCCCTTGAGGAGGAACTTGGACTCTGTTTTATGGATGAACTATTGTTTCTTGACTGCTTTTCCTTTGGCCCTCACTTCCCTTAAGATCAGTAATTATTGAGACCTGTTCAAAGGCAAGCATTGTGGCCAGGCTTAGATCACAAAATGGCTCAGGCCAAAAGTGGCTTCTCTTATGTCTAGAAAGCCATGCCTGTTCCCTTTCTCTGGGGTCCCCTTACCCTATCTGCTTACACTTGCATGATTAGTATATTTTAGAATTTCAAAAACATGAATTGGATGTTCTGGGAATGGTCTGAAGAGAAAGGAACTGAGAGGAAATTAGATGCACATGGAGAGGACAAGCTGGGTCTGGCTGCTTTGCTTAGTTGCACAGAGGACACAGGTGTGCCTGGAATGAGCACACTGTGTTCTGTTGTCCACGGTGCTGAAGAAAGAAGCCTCCTGTGTGGTGCCATAGTTTAGAGATCCAGGCATAAACATTGTGACAAGGAGGGTGATGGTGCCCACACATCTCAAAGGAGGGGCAGCCAAAGACAGGAAGGGCTGGCTATTTGGGAAACATTTATATGAGGGGGAAATCTTATACTATATTTGGTCTGTGGAGGAGCAATGCAGGTGTTACTGAGTCCAAGCTCATACTGCTCACTGCACAGCAGACCAATAAATCCAGAGACAAGGTCTTGGGGCAAGGAATGGTGACTTTATTCAGAAAGCCAGCAGACTGAGAAGATGGTGGACTAGTGTCCCAAGAACCATGGTACCCAAGTGAGCATTCAGGCTTCTTTTTTGCTAAAAGAGGAGGGGTTGTTGTAGACTTCTTGGTGCCAGAATCCTTTGTTCACAGTGTTCCTTTAAACCTCCGGCAGGAGAATTGTTAGTTTCCGTCCTGACACTTTTTACCTCTACATAAATGGAAAGTGTTACAGCTGTAAAGGTCAAGCCTGGGGGGCAGAGCACTGAGAAAGGGCTCTTATGTACAATGTGTATTTCAGGCTCCAGGCAACCTTCTGTTACAAAAGGTGCAGCGCCAGCACGACCCAGCACAGGCCACTGAGCACAAAGTTTAGATTCAATGTGGAGTCAGGTGTGTTCTTCTTTGCCGCACAGGGAAAGTGTCCAAAACGTAGAACTGGCAGTTGGAGTTTGTCTCCTGGTTGAGGAGGAGTTTTTCCCACCATGACACCAGAGACAAATTCTTGGATGCTAGCGGTGGGAAAGTATGGATTCTTAATACATTCGGTCCACACAGATTGAGTTTGCCCGTCGGCCAAGGCTCTGAGCTCTGTGCTGACGGACTGTAGGCGTGTCAGAGTGGTTCCTCCTAGTTTCACCTCCTCTCCCTCCTCCTCCTCCTCCTTACAGATTCAAGATGTTAATGCTCGCACGTCTCTTCTTTGTTACCTGCAGAATATTCTCCTACTCAGTGCATAGTTTACTCCTGCCTGTATTAACGCAGTCCTTGGCACTGAATATATTATAAGCGCATAATACAGAGCATTTCTGTACAGCTTCCCGTTATTAACATCTTGCATTTGTATGCTGTATTTGTCCCAATCAACCAACCAGTGTTGATACATTCTGATTAACTAAAGTATATAGTTTAAGAATTCACTTCTCTTTTTGTATAGTCGTAAATGTTTTGACAATTGCATAACATCATGTGTCCACGATTACAGTATCATTCACAGAATTTCACTGCCCTAAAAATCTCTCCCTTCCTTCCCCCAGAACCTCTGGCAACCACTGATCTCTGTACTGTCTATAGTTTTGCCTTTTCCAGAATTTCACAGAGTTGGAATCATACAGTATGTAGCCTTTTCAGATTGGCTTCTTTCACTAGCAATATGCATTTAAGTTTCCTTCATGTCTTTTTATAGCTTGAGAGCTCATCTCTCTTTTTTTTTTTTTTTTTTTTTTCGGTACGCGGGCCTCTCACTGCTATGGCCTCTCCCGTTGCGGAGCACAGGCTCTGGACACGCAGGCTCAGCGGCCATGGCTCATGGGCCCAGCTGCTCCGTGGCACGAGGGATCTTCCCGGACCGGAGCACGAACCCGTGCCCCCTGCATCGGCAGGTGGACTCTCAACCACTGCGCCACCAGGGAAGCCCTGGAATATCTTTTTATTGCCGAGTAATATTCCATTGTTTGGATGTACCAAGTTTGTTTACCACTCACCTCCTGAAGGACACCGCGGTAGCTTCCAGGTTTTGGCGATTGTGAGTAAAGCTGTTGTAAACATTTGTGTGCAAGTTTTTGTGTAGACCTAAGTTTTCAACTCATTTGGATTGCTGGATTATGTGAAGACTATGTTTAGCTTTGTAAGAAACGGCCAAATCATCTTCCAAAGTGGACCTTCTGAGTCCCCACCAGCTCCACGTCCTCATAAGTACTTGATATTGTAAGTTATTTGAATTTTAGCCATTTTAATAGGTGTGTGGTGGCATCTCATTTTTGTTTTAATTTGCAGTTCTCTTATGACAGGTGATGTTGAACATCTTTTAGTATTCCTATTTGCTATCTGTATATTTGCCTTGGTGAGATGCCTGTTCAGATTTTTTGTCCATTTAAAAAAATAGGTTACCTTCTTATTGTTGAGTGGTAAAAGTTCTTTGTATATTTTGAATATAAGTCCATAATTAGATATGTGTTTTTTAAAGATTTCCCCCCAGTCTGTGTCTTGTCTTTTTCATTGCCTTAACAGTGCCTTTAACAGAGCAGAGTTTTAAATTTTAATGAAGTCCATCTTTAAAAAATTTTTCCTTTCATGGATTGTGCTTTTGGTGTTGTTATTAAGAAGTCATTGCCAAAGCCAAGGTCACCTAGGTTTTCTCACAGGTTATTGTCTACAAATTTTATACTTTTGCATTTTACATTTAGGTGTACTATTCATTTGGAGTTAATTTTGTGAAAGATACAAGGTCTGTGTCTAGATTCCCTTTTTTTTTTTTTTTTTTTCTGGGCTCTCTATTCTCTCCCATTTATCTGTCCATTCTTTCACCAGTGCCACATTGTCTGGATTACTGTAGCTTTATAATAAGTCTTTTAAGTTGGGAGGGGTAGTGCTTGAACTTTGTTCTCCTTTTTTAGTATCGTGTGGGCTATTCCGGGTCTTGTGCCTTTTCAAATGAACTGTAGA
This sequence comes from Mesoplodon densirostris, assembly GCF_025265405.1. Classification (NCBI taxonomy): domain Eukaryota; kingdom Metazoa; phylum Chordata; class Mammalia; order Artiodactyla; family Ziphiidae; genus Mesoplodon; species Mesoplodon densirostris. Next base: position 112,248,821 of record NC_082669.1, on the reverse strand, counting down.
ATCAGTTTGTTGGTTGCCACAAAATAATTTGCTGGGATTTTGATTGTGTTGTATCCATAGATCAAATTGGGGAAGAACTGATATTTTAAACATACTGTCTTCCTCTCCATGGACATGGAATGTCTCTCCATTTATTTAGATCTTTGATTTCTTTCATCAGAGTCTTGTAATTTTCCATACATAGGTCTTATACATATTTTATTAGATCTATACTTAAGTATATAATTTTTATTGGAGCTAATGTAAATGGTTTTCTGTTTTTAATTTAAAATTCCACTGGTTCATTGCTGGTATACAGAAAAGTGATTGACTTTTGTGTATTAACCTTGTATCCTGCAACCTTGCTATAATTGCTTATTAGTTCCAGGACTTTTATTTTTCTTTTTGCTAGTTCTTTGGGATTTTCTATATAGACAATGATGTCTTCTGAGAACAAATATAGTTTTAGTTCTTCCTTCCCAGTCTGTATACTTTTATTATTTACTTTTATTGTCTTATTGCATTAGATAGGACTTTCAGTATGATGTTGAAGAGATGTGGAATGAGGAGACATTCTTGCTTTTCTTCCCCATCAGACAGGTAAAGCATCTAGTTTCTCACAAGTCTGATGTTAGCTGTACGTTTTACACAGCTGTTCTTTATCAAGTTGAGGAAGTTCTCTTCTATCCCTAGTTCACTAAGAGTTTTTATAATGAATCGGTGTTGAATTTTGTCATATGCTTTATCTGCATCTATTGATGGGATCATATGGTTTTTTTTCTTTTGAGGCCTGTTGATGTGATGGATTACATTAATTGATTTTTAAATGTTGAACCAGCCTTGCCTACCTGGAATAAATTTCACTTGGTCATGCGTGTAATTCTTTTCCTACATTGTTGGATTCTATTGGCTAATAATTTGTTGAGGAACTGGCATCTATTTTCATCAGGGATAGTGGTTTGTAGTCTTCCTTTCTTATAATGTCTTTATCTAGTTTGGGTATCAGGGTAATGCTTCTATTTTTCTGGATGAGATTGTAGAGAATTTGTCTGAGTTCTTAAAAGTATGGTAGTAAAACACTGTGGACCTGCTGCTTAATTTTTTTGGTAGGTTATTAGTTGTTAATGTACTATCTTGAATATAGGCCTATTCAGATTATCTATTTCTCTTCTTATGAGTTCTGTTACATTGTATCTTTTAAGGAATTGGTCCATTTGATTTAAGTTATCAAATTTGTGGGTGTAGAGTTGTTCAGAATATTCCTTTACTATTTTTTATGTCCAATGGGTCATTAGTGATCCATTGATAATTCCATTTAAATTTCTGATTAGCAATTTCTGTCTTCTTTCTTCTTTTCTTGGTTAGAAGTTTATAAATTTTATTGATCTTTTTAAAGTACCAGCTTTGGTTTTGTTGATTTTTCTCTATTGTTTTTCTGTTTTCAATTTCATTGATTTCTGCTCTAATTTTTTAAAAATAAATCTATTTATTTATTTATTTATGGCTGCGTTGGGTCTTCATTGCTGCACGTGGGCTTTCTCCAGTTGCAGCGAGTGGGGGCTGCTCCTCGTTGTGGTGCGCGGGCTTCTCACTGCGGTGGCGTCTCTTGCTGTGGAGCATTGGCTCTAGGTGCTCGGGCTTCAGTAGTTGTGGCACGTGGGTTTCAGTAGTTGTGGCTCGTGGGCTCTAGAGTGCAGACTTAGTAGTTGTGGTGCACGGGCTTAGTTGCTCCGTGGCATGTGGTATCTTCCTGGACGAGGGCTTGAACCCATGGTCTCTGCATTGGCAGGCGGATCCTTAACCACTGTGCCACCAGGGAAAGCCCTCTGCTCTAATTTTTATTCTTTCTTTTCTTCTGTTTGCTTTAGGTTTCTATTGCTCTTCTTACTCTAGTTTCCTTATTTTTCTATTTTCTAACATATGCATTCAATGCTATAAATTTTTCTTTAAGCACTGCTTTTGCTGCATCCCACAATTTTTGCTAAATTGTATTTTCATATTCATTTAGTTTAAAATATTTAAAAATATTTTAAAAAATCTCTTGAGACTTTTTTCTTTGATTCATGTCTTATGTAGAAATGTGTATTTTATTCCTCAAATATTTTGGCATTTTCCAGCTATGTTTCAGTTATTGATATCTAGTTTCATTCCAGAATGTTGTCTATCTTGATGAATATTCCATGTGAACTTGAGAATGTACGTTGTGCTGTTGTTGAATGAAGTAGTCTTTAAATGTCAGTTAAATTCAGTTGATTGATGATGCTGATCAGCTCAACTATGTCCTTAATGATTTTCTGCTGGGTGGATCTGTCAGTTACTGATGGCCGGCTGTTGAAGTTTCCACCTATAATAGTGGATTTATCTATTTCTTCTTGCAGATATGTAAGTTTTTACCTCACATATTTTGACACTATTGTTAGGTACATATGCATTAAAGATAGTTATTGTCTCCATGTAGAATTGACCCCTTTATCATTATGTAATACCTGTCTTTATCTTTGATAATTATCCTTGTTCTTATGTTGGATTTGTCTGAAATTAGTACGGCTTCTCCAGCTTTCTTTTGATTAGTGCTAGTATGGTGTATCTTTCTCCATCCCTTTACTGTTAACCTAGCATTGTCTTTATTATATAAAGTGTGTTTCTTTTAAACAACATGTAGTTGACTCTTGCTTTCTAATCCACTTTGCGAGTCTCTGTGTTTTAATTAATGTATTTAGACCATTCACATATAAAGTGATTCTTATGTAGTTGGATTAATATTTATCATATGTGTTTTCTATTTTTTGCACTTGTTCTTTATTTCTTTTTTATCTTTTCCTCTTTTTCTGCCTTCTGTGATTTTACTTAAACATTTTATGTTGTTTCATTTTCTCTCCTTTCTCAGTATATCAATTATACTGCTTTTAAAAATTATTTTAGTGGTTGCCTTAAAGTTTACCATATACATTTGCAACTAATATAAATCCTATTTCAAATAACACTATACTGCTTCATGGATAGGAGTAGACCCACCCCCTCTCCCATCCCTATAACACTGCTGTCATCCATTTCACATATCTATAAGCTATAAATCACCCAATATATTGCTCTTTGTTGATTATATTGAATGAACAGTAAATCTATTAGATCAGTTAAGAACATGAAAGATTTTGTTTTGCCTTCATCTATTCCTTCTCTAACAATCTTTTTTATCTTTAAGTATATTTGAATTTCTGACCTATATCATTTTCTTTCTTTCTGAGGAACTTCTTTCAACATTTCTTGCAAGGCAAATCTACTGGTAGCAAATTCCTTCAGTTCTTTTTTTTTATTTTTTTGTCTGTAAAGGTCTTTATTTCTTCATCATTTTAAAAACTAGGTGAAATTCACATAGCATAAGATTAATTATTTTATTTGTTTTTGGCTGTGTTGGGTCTTCGTTGCTGCATGCGGGCTTTCTCTAGTTGTGGCGAGTGGGGGCTACTCTTCGTTGCGGTGCGCGGGCTTCTCATTGTGTTGGCTTCTCTTGTTGCAGAGCATGGGCTCTAGGTGCACACACTTCAGTAGTTGTGGTGCAAGGTCTTAGTTGCTCCGTGGCATATGGTATCTTTCCGGACCAGGGATTGAACCCGTGTCTCCTGCATTGGCAGGTGGATTCTTAACCTGCACAACCAGGGAAGTCCCAAATTAACCACTTTAAAGTGAACAATTCAGTGGCATTTAATATCTTCAAAATGTTGTGTAACAACCACCTCCATCTGGTTCCAAAACACTCCTATAACTCCATGGTGAAAATAAAATCCCATGCCCATTCCCTCCTCCAGCCCCTGGCGATCACCAGTCTGCATTCTAACTCTATTCTGGATATTTCATATACATCGAATCATACATTGTGTGACTTTTTATGCCTGATCTCTTTCACTTATCATAATGTTTTCGAGGTTCATCCATGTTGTAGTATGTATCAGTACTTTATTCCTTTCTATGGCTCAATAATATTCTACTGTGTACATGCCACAGTTTGTGTATCCATTCATCTGCTGTTAAGACGTTTGGGCTGTTCCCACATTTTGGATAATGTCAATAGCACTATAGTGAACATGCATGTAAATGCATTTGTTCAACTATGTGTTTTCAATTCTTTTGTGTATATGCTAGGAGTGAAATTGATGTCATATGGTAAGTCTGTATGATTGCCAGACTGTTTTATATAGCAGCTGCACCATTTTACTTCCTATCAGCAACGTACAAAGGGTCCAGTTTCTCCACATTATCTCTAACACTTGCTGCTTTTGACTTTAAAAAACTATAGCCATCCTAATTGTTGAAAGGTGGTGTCTCATTGTGTTTTTGATTTGCATTTCCGTAATGACTAATGACACTGAGCATCTTTTCATGTGCTTGGTGGCCATTTGTATATCATCTTTGGAGAAATGTCTATTCAAGTCATTTGCTCATTTTTAATTGTCTTGTCTATTTGTTGTTGAGTTTTAGGAGTTCTTTATATATTCTGGAAATGAAACTTTTATCACATGTGATATATTGGCAAATATTTTCTCCCATTTTCACTCCCTTGATAGTCTCCTTTGATACGCAAAATTTTAAATTTTGATAGGGTCCAATTTATCTATGTTTTTCTTTGGTTGCTTGTGTTCTTGGTGTCATACCCAAGAAATCATCACCAAATCCAATGTCATGAAGATTGTCCCCTATGTTTTCTTCTAAGAATTTTATAGTTTTAGCTCTTACATTTGGTTATTTGATCTATTTTGACTTAATATTTGTATATGGTGTAAGGCACAGGCACAAGTTCGTTCTTTTGCATGTGGATATCTATTTTTCCCAGCACCATTTTTTGGGAAGACACCATCCTTTCCCCATTGAATGGTCTTGGGATCTTTGTCAAAAGTCACTTAACCATAGATGTGAAAGTTTATTTCTGGGACCTCAGTTCGGTTCCATCGGTCTATGTGTCTGTCCTTATGCTGCTACCATACTGTTTTGATTACTGTACTTTATAGTAAGTTTTGAAATTGGGAAGTATGAGACTACAACTTTGCTCTTCTTTTTCAAGATTGTTTTAGGTATTCTGGGTCCCTTGATTGAAATTCCATATTAATTTTAGAACTTATTTTTTTCATTTCTTCAAAAACACCATTGGGATTTTTTTCTAATTTTATTTATTTATTTATGGCTGTGTTGGCTCTTCGTTTCTGTGCGAGGGCTTTCTCTAGTTGCGGCAAGTGGGGGCCACTCCTCATCGTGGTGCGCGGTCCTCTCACTATCGCGGCCTCTCTTGTTGCGGAGCATAGGCTCCAGACGCGCAGGCTCGGTAATTGTGGCTCACGGGGCTAGTTGCTCCGTGGCATGTGGGATCTTCCCGGACCGGGGCACGAACCCGTGTCCCCTGCATTGGCAGGCAGATTCTCAACCACTGCGCCACCAGGGAAGCCCCCACCATTGGGATTTTGATAGGGGATTCATTGCAATGAATCTGTGTACTGCTTTGGGTAACACTGTCATTTTAACAGTATTAAGGCTTCCAATCCAAGAATACAAGATGATTTCCATTTACTGAGGTCTTTAATTGCTTTCAGCAACATTTTGTAGTTTTCAGTGTAAAAGTCTTACACCTTCTTGGATAAATTTATTCCTAAATACTTTATTCTTTTTGATGCTATTGTAAATGGAATTATTTTCTTAATTTCCTTTTCAGATTGTTCATTGACAGTGTCTTTTTCACTTTGGAAGGATAATTTCACCAGATACAGAATTCTAGGTGAGTGGGTTGTTTTTTCTTTCAACACTTTAAATATTTTACTCCACTCTCTTCTTGCTTGTGTGATTTCTGAGGAGAAGTCTCATGTAAACCTTACCCTTATTCCTTTATAGGTAGGGTGTTTTTCTTCTCTGACTTCTTTCAAGATTTTCTCTTTTTCTTTGGTTTTCTGTAGTTTGTATATGATATGCCCAGGTGTACACTTTTTTGGTATTTATCTTGCATGATGTTCTCTGAGCCTCCTGGATCTGTGGTTTGCTGTCTGTCATTAATTTTGGAAATTCTTATCCATTAGTATTTCAAATATTTCTTCTGCTCCTCTCTTTCCTTCTCCTCTGGTATTCTCATTACATGGATGTTAAATCTTCAGTAATTGTCCCACAGTTCTTGGATATTCTCTTTGTTTCTTTTCTTTTCTTTCATTCTTTTTTCTCTTTGCACTTCAGTTTGAGAAGTGTTTATGGCCAAATCTTCAAGCTCACTGAGTCTTTCCTTAGTTATATGCAGTTCACTGATGAGCCCTCAAAGGCACTCATTTCTGTACAGCGTTTTTGATTTCTAGCATTTCCTTTTGAATCTTTCTTGGAGTTTCCATCTCTGCTTACATTACCTATCTGTTCCTGCATGTTGTTCACTTTTTCCATTAGAGCTATTATTATATTAATCATAGTTTTAAAAAATCCCCATTTGATAATTTCAAATCTCTGCCATATTGGAGTCTGGTTCTCATGCTTGCTTTGTTTCTTCAGACAGCAGTTTTTAAATGCCTTTTGTATGTCTCATTATTTTTGGTAAAAGCCAGGCATATGTATTGGGTAATAGGAACTGAGGTAAATAGGCCTTTAGTGTAAAGTTTTATGTTTATCTGGCGAGGAGTTGCACTGTGTTTCATCTTTGCTGCAGCTGGAGGTATATCAAAGCTTCCATTTCCCCTGATGTCTTTGTTTTTCTCTCCTCTACTGCCTTTGGATTTCCCCTGAAACTCTCTGTTAGGTAGATGCTGTGTTTCAGCTCTTAGTTATAACCACTCTGATTCTCCTGGAGCCCTGCTGATGTGTGGCAAGGTATTGGGGAGGAGAAGCATTCTATAATCTTACAATTAAATGGGCTGGCGTCCTTGGGCTGTGACCTTTAGAAGAGTCCCTCAGCCTTCTCCCCATCCCCTTATATGAGACAGGAAGACCAGCGGGGCTCGATTCACCCAGTTGTCCTCTCCCCAGGTCACACTGGCTCCAACAAGAACGTTTCTCCTGAGGGCTGGTTCCTGGGCAAAGAAGGGAAAGCTCTGAGTGTATTTCGAAATACCTCCTCCCTTGCCTGTCCCCTCCCACTACCACAGACACTGGAGGTCTTCCTGCAAGATTCACCACAAGAACACGCTCAGGCTCCTGTAGGTAAAACGCACGGAAGACCCGCCCCCCCAGTGGTTTTTAAGTCTCAAGCTAGTCCACACCCAGGCTCCAGAGATTCTCCGTTACCCTCTAAATGAGCCAGCTGCTGCTAGAGCAGAGGCTTCCCAGCCAGTGAGCCGGGAGTCTCTGCAGTCACTTCTCTCTGGTTTTCTGGAGATGGTTGGCCCTCGGACCTCAATCTTCTGGTCATTCTAAGAAAAGTTGTTGATTTTTTTCAGCTTTTTTCTTGCTGTGAGGATGGGTGTGATGGCTGCAAGCTATTTATACATCAAAGTAAAAAACAGAATTTGTGAATCTAGGTAAGTTTTTTTTCTATAACTGTCTTCTTGTTGTGTTACTTCCTTTCATTCCCTTTCATTGCATATTTTTTCTTTCTCCCTCAATATCAGTCCTTCTAGTTTTTCAAACTTTTATTTTATACGATCCTAGAATTTTTTTTACTTATTCCTTTAGCTGTCTAGTACCTACTTTTTATTTGGTGTATATATTATTTCTAAGCTTTTCCCAGATTTTTTTTTTTTACTTTCATAAGTTGTTGGTAAGTTACTCAGTGAATAGATTTGGATCTTTACTTGTTTATTTTCAACTGTTAGGTTTTGAAAAAGAAAACCTTTACTGTTTTTGTAAAATCATAGAGCCTTGTTATAAAATTTCTATAATATATAACTGTACAAAGAAGAAAGTAAACATATACACACACATATATACATATTCGGACATACTTAAAATCCCACCACCAAGGAGTAATTATCAGGAACATTTGGTGAACATCATTTAGCCATATTTCCAATGCATATATACAGAGAGACAGATTATGAAAGCAAATTTGAGATAAAGAGAATCCCACTATACATGCTTTTTTAAAAATATAAAGTATTGAGGTTATTTTTAGATAAAATATTTTACTACAGTATTTTTGTTTCTAAAAGATCTTTCTAAAATATATGAAAACAGTGAAGTAGTGCTATCCCACTTTCATGATCAAATTTATCTACTGAAACCTTTACAAAATTCGCTCTCGGAAAATATCCCTTCTACCTTCCACTATCAGCTATGCCTCAGCTTCTTTGTCCATCTCTCACAGACAGAGGACACTCTAAACTTTTAAGAATATGAGACAAATAGGTCGCAAAGCTAAAATTACAAATCTTGTGAAAGAATCAAGACTTAATGTTGTTGATGAAAATGACATGGTAGCCTCACAGGTAAAGCTATCACAGATTGAAGATCTGGTAGATTTAGACCAGGTAGTGATTTTAGAGGAGAAAGGGACAAGGATGATGGCCAGGAAGGAGCTTCAAAAGAGAAAGGTTTAGAGGTTGAAGGATTAAGAGAAGCTCTTGGGAACACATTGAAGAATGTCTTGAATCATCTGCGACAAGAGACTCTGCTTTAAAAGGCGAAGCTGAAGTGAAGGGATGTTACAATGCAGTGTTTAGACCTGGCACTATTTCTTCATATTATGACCCATCCATTTGGCTTCTGGTTATACATCTGTCACAGCTTGTAATGATGTCCACAGTTCTCTACTCCCTTCATGTTGTGGAAATAAAGACTGGCCAAGAACACACAGGCTGTTGACTCAGGGCTTGCTATCACAAGGGAGTCAGCCACCAGCACTTGTGTTCAGCAGAGCCTTGAAGGCAGGCAGGGGAGTGGAGGGCTGCACAGTGAAAAAGGGGAAGGCTCAGGTGTGCCCTGCTGGAGCCTGTCGGCACAGGGAAGCTGGAGGTGGGCTAAACAGAAGTGGGACATCTTATACGACTGGTTGGTGGCAACTTAGCTCTTCTGCTTTGCCCTGAGTTGACAGTAGGGGTAAAACGCACGGAAGCTGGCATGGACCAATCCTGACTGCCTGGCCGATGGCTGCAGTAGGCTGTGGTCTGGCTTCCTGGGCTGGTTGCTGCAGAGATTGTGGGTCAGCGTTCTATTGTCACTTATGGTCTGGCTGTTGTCCATTTGTATACTAAGTCCCTCCATGTTTCCATGCCGTGTCCGTTGCCTGTTGTCACAATAATGCCCTATTACAACCCCTCTCCACCCTGGACTCAGGGGGTTTCAAACAATAAGATTCATCTGACTTATGCGTAAGCTTACACGTTGGCGATTTTGGCTGGGCTTAGCTGGAGGTTATTCTGGCCTCATCTGGGATGACTTCTCACATGAACAGCCAACTTACTAAGGAAGAAACCAAAAAGAGCTATCATTCAAATGGCATTGGCAGGCCGTCGGCTGACCTGGGTTAGCTGGGGCATCTGGGGTCACTCAGTCGTGCCCCACAAGCTTTTCATCCCCAGGCTGGCTGGCCTAAGCATGTTCTTCACGATGACGGCAAAGTGCAAGGGGGCCACTCTGGCCTTTGTTTGCACGTGTGTTACTATGCTGACAGTCAACGCAAGTCACAGGGTGAAGCCCAAATCAGAGGGGCGGCACCGCAAAGGACCAGGAGAGTGTGTGGGTACAGGAAGCAGGGGCAGATCCTGCTGGGTGCGAGCTCTCTGCCTGTGACTCTGTGTTCGTTCACCCCTCGCGCCTGGGCAGGGCCACATCGTGTGCTTTGTCTGGACAAGTGAAATTGTCGGGTATGAGAAGACAACTTCACTGACATATGAAACATATCATTACTACTTTTTAAGTGAGATCTTAGCTCATGGGTCCTTAATTTATTAACTCATCCAGACACTGTTTAAAATGAGGCCATTAAACTACTTTTATGCAGCTGCCTATGTATTTTTTTCACAGCTCAGAGGTAAGTTGGAAGTAAATGTGTGAAAATTTTCTGTCATACGTGTCATTCATATGGTATTTATTTTCACTGTTACCGAAATCCTCTAGAAGTTTCCATATGAAGTATCCATTCTTTTTTTTTTTTTTTAATTGCACTCAATTTCTTAGCTCTGAACCTTTAGGTAGCAACAGTCTTTTACATAGGTTGTCCTTTTCATTCATATTAAATCCTATTATAATAACTGTCACTATCTCTTTATTACCCTTAAAATGATTCATAAAGAAAGTGAGTTTGGAGTATATTTAAGTACAGCAGGTGTGCGAATTTTGTAAGAAATCATCACGTTTTGTGTACACAGCAACGCATGATGTTGAATACTGAAAGGGTCCAGCTGCCTCAGTTGTGACAGTGTCGAATAGGAAATAAACACCACACGGGAACAAATGTCATGGTAAGAACTTTTACGAAGCTTAAACTTCTTTAACAGAAAAAGAGGTAGTTTTATGTAAGTAGAAATACAAAAAGAAACTGCTAAATGAAAGATAATACATGAAATATTAGTCCTCTTTTTCAAAAGCTGTTCTATTATGTTATACTCCTCTCAGTGGCTTGGTTTGGGAGATTTTCATGTATATTTTAATTGAAGTTTGTGTCTGTGTTATTCTCGGCATAACTACTTTATGTGGCCACATCTTTACATATACGTTTGATTTGTTTATTCATTAAACTAATATTTATTAAACGTCTGTTCTATGAAAGTATTGATGCCAAGAACTCTGGAGACATTACAGTTAAGACAGTTCAGAGCCCTGCCCTCAAGGAGACTTTAGTTTCGAAGGAGGAGAAGAATGAGTGCGTGAAGAACTGAAGTTAAGGTAAGAAGAGCTGCCCTCCCCTCGTGGAGAAGCGTGCGTGAGCTGGGGGTGGGGTGCGGGGGAGAGACAGCCCTTCTGGCTTTGGGGTGACGGGCTGGAATCAGAGAAGCCTTGCGGGGGAAGGTGGGCCATGAGAGACCAAGAGATCTGGGCACCAGGCGCAGAGCAAGTGTCCTGGAAGAAGTCACACAGGTGAGCAGGTGGGGAAGCTGTGTTCGGGGCCAGGTGAGAGCAGGTTTGGCTGCGGAAGGAGGGGAGAGGGGACAGGTTTGCAGAGAGCCGGTGGGAAGTGGGAAGGACCAGAGGTGCTGAGTGGGGGCAGCACCCGTGGGGACTGTGCTGTGAGGACCCTGGCCTGGTGGGAGTCGGGCCGAGAGGGGAGAGTCTGGGCTGGAAGAGCTTTCCGGGAGGGATGGAGCAGCATTAGGGACGCGGGCGGGCAGGAGGGTGGCCAGGGTGCCCCGGAGCTCGGGGACCAGGTGCTCGAGGCCGCAGGAGACAGTGTTCTGTGCACGGGAGCCAGTACTTACCTACGTGGCCTCAATCACAACTCATTAAAAATATAGCACAGGGAGAGCAGCTCGGTGCTCTGTGACCACCTAGAGGGGTGGGATAGGGAGGGTGGGAGGGAGGGAGACGCAAGAGGGAGGGGATATGGGAACATATGTATATGTATAACTGATTCACTTTGTTATAAAGCAGAAACCAACACACCATTGTAAAGCAATTATACTCCAATAAAGATGTTAAAAAAATAGTTTCAGTGGCCTCAAACAATCGCAACTCATTAAAAATAGTTTCAGTGTGGCACAGAAGAAAGCTTTAGGTTCCTAATTGAGACTTATTTTTTTTTTCCTGTAGGAATTTCCATAATAACTTTAAAAAAAGATGTCGACAGCCGTGAAACTAAGCATCACTAAGGCCTTCCAGTGAGTACACGTAGCCTCTGCTGGAGAGTAAGAGTGAAGACGGATCTTTTGCTGTCACTTCAGTGCTTCTTGCACATTTTGTCACCTCTGATCTCACAGAGGAAGGCCAACGGCTTTCATTCGGCAGTTTGCAATTTCCCTATTTTTGTTCTGTGATTATCAGTTGTTGCCCAAATTGCGTTACCTAATTTTTCTGGGTCGTTATAGGGGGGAGAAGGATTAGTCAAATTTTGAAATATTAGGTCAGTTTTGAATTTACTGATTTTTAGATTCTGGCAGGACATCTGAATCCAAAAATATACTAAAAAAATTAAAACCATCAGTCTCATGGAATTGAACATAGTTTTGCTTGTTTTTCTTATTTGTGGTGTTCCCAGCACACAGCTCTGCAGCCCACCCCCCCAATAGGAGACACCCAGCGAACATTTGTGGAATTCCTCCTTTTCTGTGTTGGAATACCCATATGACTTAAACCCTCCAACCCTCCGTTAGGGATAAAAAAGGAGGACTTTTTTCTTTGATTCCGGAAGGGTTTTGAAGTAAAAGATCAGTGTATCAGTTCTTAAACCATTATAGTAGCTATATTTATTAGGATAAACTGTTCTTAACACAGTGCAATAAAGCTTGGGTTTTAGAAGTAAAAAGACAGGTTCAAATCCAGGCTCTGTCACTTACTAGGTGTGTGTGTGATCGTGGGCAAGATCCAGCCAAGTTGCCCAAGAACTTCTTCGTGCCTTAGTTTCCTCACCTGGAAAATGGGAGTAATAATATCTGCCTCCGGGGATTTTTGTAGGATTAAGTTAGGTAGTATACGTCAATTAAATTAGGTGATTTTGTAGGATTAAGTGAGGGAATATATGTAAGGCACTTACCCGGTGCCTAGTAGGTAGCACGTGCTTGGAAACGGTTGGCGTTTTTGCTGTTAATAGTGGTTACAGGTGGTGTAATGTACAACCAGGCAAAGCTGGTGTTTCTGTCCCCATGAAATTGACGTCCAGTCCTTATCAAAGCGTCCCTTGTGGTAAAAGTCCATGCGGGAGAGAGCTAGGCTGTGTAGTGGTGCCGATGTATGGAAGTCTTGCTTCTATACCGGCTGGTTGGGCACAGATACACTACAAATTATTTTTCAACTATGAAAATAGAGGCAAATTAACTTGTTTTATTTGAACTTATGCTACTTAGTTTAAACTTTACAACTGGGTTTCAGACAACGGCAGATTGAAATCACAGTTCTCTGAACAATGGAAATTTCAGTGCTTGTAGTATGTGAGTTTTATTTATGTCTTTTCCTTATTATTTAAAGCTCTTCGCGCTTTGAGAATGCAGTAGAGTTCTATCATTTCAGACCTCAGAATTAGCATTGAAAACATGGGATTCTTTACCTGGATTGATGAAAGTAATTTATTGTTTGCTGGGTCAAACACAGCATGCTATTTGTCACACCGTGGTTTGTGTATCTTTCTAGAAGCTTTCAACTTTGATCTGAGTCAAAGTACACTCAGTAGCACAGATGACAGTTAAAAAAAACCCCAGTGATGTGCATTGTCACTCATAGAAACTCTAAATCAACAAGTACAGAGACGCAGAGTGAAAAACCCAAGTCCTTTAAAGAGGCTTGTACGTTCTTGTGAGAGAGCGGACCTGGGTCTTTCTCGGGCGAGACAAAGGTGTGGGGCAGTTTATTAGTTCAAGGCTGAGCTCCCTGGGTGCCATCTGAAGGCGCCTCTTCAAGGACAGATCTGGCCCTTGCCGGTATTTTAGGTAAACACTCGCATTTAAAAGACCTTGCACCGCAGGGCTCCCCGCACATAAAAGCGGCTTTCTTAAACTGTCATCAGAGCGGATTTTAGAACGTGCTTTTAATACTTACAAGGTTGATGTTTGCCTTTTAAAAATGCTATTTGAGATAGCTTTTTATTTAACTTTCCCCTCGGCGTGGCTTTTACCTGATTGGCGGCAGCATTAAGGAAACTCGCCTTGTTGTGAGACTAGACAAAGATTTAGGGAAATGTTGCGCATGTGACCTTTTGAAAGTCAAGGCTTTAAAAAAAAATCCTTGTTCAAACACCATAAAAACTGGATGGAAAACAAAGGCATATAATCTTCATCTGAACATTTGGTTTCAGATTCTTTTTATTGAGCTTGGGTTGATTATACTGGGAGGTAAATTAATTGTTTTCCGGGATGCTCTGTACTTCCATTTCCTCTCTGGTTTTAACGAGCAATGGCTCAGATCAATAAAAAGGTAAAAGAAAAAGGTTTGGGATGTAGGACATTTGGATGCACTTAACCCTCTCTCTTCTACATTATGATTCTCTTAAAAGAAGTTTAGCTCTGCTGCTCAATCTGCATCTGTACACTAAATGATTGGTAGGAAATTCAAGCTTGCATATTACAAATATTATTAATAGCTGCAAAATAATACATGGTATGGGTGTACCAGAGTTTATCCAGGCATACTTTTTGTTTATCGGCATTCCCTTTGTTTCCTGTTTGAAGCAATAACTTTCCTTTACATTTATATTTCTATACCTAGAATATTTTTAAAGTCAAGTATATTGAGGTAAAAAATTCACACCCCTTTTTGACTGTACAGTGCCATGCATTTTGACAAACACAAACACTCACGTAACCACCACCAAAATCAAGATGAACAACATACCTATCAGCACAAAATGTTTCCTTCCGTCCACTTGTAATCAATCCCTTCCCTTTGTCCCCAGCCCCTGGCAGCCACTCATCTACTTTCTGTCCCCCCAGTTTTGCCTACTCCGGAATGTCATATACATGAAATCACGCCGTATGTGACCTTTTGAGTCTGGCTTTCCCCCTTAGCATAATGCAATTGAGATTCATTCGTGTTGTGACATGCATCCAAAGTTCCTTTTTATTGCTGAGACATGTACCGATTTGTGAGTGTGTCTCACTTTGTTAATCCATTCACAGGTTAATGGGCATTTGGGTTGATTTCAGTTTTCGGCAACTATGGATAAAGCCACTATAAACATTCATATACTGGTTTTTGTGTGATCATATGTTTTCATTTTTCTTTGATAGATATCTAGGAGTGGGGGGTCCCGTGTAAGTGTGTTTCACTTCACACGGCGCTGTCAGCGTGCATGCGGGAGAGTTCTCGTTGCTTCGCATCCTCACCAGCTCGGGCTGCTGTCAACTTCTCCTCCTCCTAGTAGCCATCCTCATAATGCAGGTGGTGCCATTTCATCGTGGTTTGAATTTCCCCAGATGGAGAATGGTGTTGAGAATCTTTTCGGGTGCTTATTTTCCACCTGCATATTCTCTTTGGTGAAGTGTCTGTTCTTTCGCCCATTAAAAAAAAGGGTTGCCACAGGGAGATCAGCTCCGTGCGTGCTCTGTGACCACCTAGAGGGGTGGGCTAGGGAGGGTGGGAGGGAGACGCAAGAGGGAGGGGATATGGGGATATATGTATACGTATAGCTGACTCACTTTGTTGTACAGCAGAAACTAACAGCATTGTGAAGCAATTATACTCCAATAAAGATGTTGAAAAAAAAAAGGTTGCTTGAATTCATTGTATTTTCTGGATACAAGTCTTTTGGTGGATAAGTGATTTACAGATATTGCCCCCCAGTCTATAGCATATCTTTTTGTTTTCCTAACAGTGCCTTTGCAGAGCAAACATTTCTAATTCTGATGAAGTCCAATTCATCAACTTTTATTTCCATGGATTGTGCTTTTGGTGTCATATCTAAAAAATCTCTACCTAACTCCAGGTCACAAAGACTGCTCCTTTGTTGAAAAGACTATCCATTTTCTACTAATTGCCTTTGCCTCTCTGTCAAAGATCAAATGGCCGTATTTGTGTGGGTCTGTTTTTGAACTCTCTATTCTGTTCCATTGATATGTTTCTTCTATTCCTTTGCCAGTACCATACTGTCTTGATTGCTGTAGCTTTATAATAATTCTTAAAATTGGTTAGTGGGGGTCCTCCAAGTTTGCTCTTCTTTTCAGTTGTTTGGCTATTTTAGATCCTTTGTCTTTCCCTATCAATTTTTGAATCAGCTTGAATGTATACACAAAAGTTTTGCTGAGATTTTAAAAAATTATTTATTTATTTATTTATTTTTTGCCGCATTGGGTCTTTGTTGCTGTGCGCAGGCTTTCTCTAGTTGCAGTGAGCGGGGGCTACTGTTTGTTGCGGTGCACGGGCTTCTCATTGTTGGTGGCTTCTCTTGTTGCAGAGCACGGGCTCTAGGTGCGCAGGCTCAGTAGTTGTGGTGCATGGACTTAGCTGCTTCGCGGCTTGTGGGATCTTCCTGGACCAGGGCTTGAACCCGTGTGCCCTGCATTGGCAGGTGGATTCTTAACCACTGCGCGGTTACCAGGGAAGCCCTGCTGGGATTTTGATTGGAATTGCATTAAACCTGTAGGTTGATTGAAGAGTCTTCCAACCCATGAACATTGTTATGTCTCCCCTTTTAATTAGATCTTCCTTCCTTTCTTTAAACAGGTTTTACAGTTTTCATACCTAAATGTATGATATTTGGAACTAGTATAAATGTTACTATTTAAAAATGTTTCTTTCTAATTCTTTATTGCTTATATACAGAAACATGATTTTTGTGGGTTGACTTTGTATCCTACAAACTTGCTAAGCTCACTTATTAGTTTTAGATGCTTGTTTTGTAGAACCTTTCGGATTTCTATAATCATGGCATCTGAGAACAGGGAAAATTTTTGTATGCCTTTTATTTTTCTTTTTTGCCACATTGAATTGGCTAGGACCTGCGATATGATGTTTATATAATGTTAGTTCTAGTTTTTTGTTGTTATTTTTTTTTTTGGTAGATGCCCCTTATCAGATTAAGGGATTTCCCTTTATTCCCAGTTTTCTGAGTATTTTATCATGAGTTGATGTTGAATTTTGTTAAGTGCTTTCCTGCACCAATTCATATGATCATGTGGTTTGTCTTCTTTTGTCTGTTTATATGATGCATTACATTGATTGATTTTTGAATGTTGAAGCAGCCTTGCATTCCTGGAATAATCCCCGCCTCCCCACCTGACAATGGAGTATTATTCTTTTCTTTGTATTGCTAGATTCAATCTGCTCATATTTTGTGGGGAATTTTTGCATCTGTGTTCATGAGGGATATTGTTGTGTGGTTTTCTTGTACTCTGTTTGCCTGGGTTTGGTATTAGATAAGGTAGAGTTTCTTTCTCTTATATATTATATGTGAGTATATGTGAAAGTTTAATAAGGTAATATTTGAACCCACACTCTAATGTAGGGACTAGAAGATCACCACTTCCTTGCATGTACCTCTGTACCTTTTTCATACCATCACAGGGATTCTCCTACAGAGGTAACCTACCATTCTGAATTTGGTGTTTATCATTTCCTTGCTTTTGTTTATACAGTTTTATTCTATATGTTTCATATCCTCAACAATATGTTTACATTTCCCCCCTTATTTTTCAGCTTTATACAAATGGTCTCATACTTAATATTATCTTCTAGGACTTTTTAAAATTTAATGTTATGGGTTTTAGATTCATCCACACTGTTGCCTACAGTTGTAGGTCATCTGTTTTTTTTTTCTTCACTGCTACTGTGTCATGTTTATACCTCAATTTGTTTATTCATTCTCCAGTCAGTGGACATTCAGGTTTTTCCTAGTTTATTTTTTATTAGACTTAGGGCTGCTCTAAACATTTCTACACAGGTTCCCTGGTATAGAGATACAAGAATTTTTCTAGGGTATATACCTAATAATAAAATTCCTAGGTAAGGTATGTAAGTGTCCAACTTTATTAAACAATGTCAAAATGCTTTTTATAGTGATTTCATAGTGGTTACAATAATGTATATTCCCAAGAGTGGGGTGTAAAATTCTCTCCAATCCAGTGTCTCTAACATTTGGCATTGTTAAGCTTCTTAAATCTAGTAAGTGTAACGTGTGACTCCATCATAGCCTTAGTTTGAATTTTCCTGATTACTCAGGTAGAACAACTTTTCATATGATAACTTTGTTATTTCCTTTTCTGTGAAATCCCTGATCATGTCTTTTTCTATTTATTTAATGTCATTTACCTTTACCTAGTATGTTCATATGTAGTACTTTATATATTCTGAATATAGGTCCTTTGTCAGTTAGATGTGTTGCTAATATCCCAGTTTGGGGCTTATTTTTCATTTTCTTTATATTCTTTTTTGACAAAAAGAAGCTCTTAATTTTAATGTAGCCCAATTTATCAAGCTTTCTCTTTATAGTTAGTGCTTTTTGTCTTCTGTTTAAGAGAAATTTCTCTACCCTAGGATCATAAAGATATTCACCTATACTGCCTTTGATTTACCTGGACTTGAGTTTTGTGTATGATATAATGTAGAGATCCAGTCTGATATATATATATATATACATATATATATATATTTTTTTTCACTAAAGACACTTAATTTTCCGAGGACCATTTAATAAATAGCTATCCTTTCTTCAATGGTATACAGAACTGTCTCTGTTTTATATCAACTTTCCATATATACATGGGTTTAATTCTGTAATTTCTATTCTTTTCCATTGGTTTGTTGTCTATAGCTGTGCCACCATCTTAAATACTCTAGATATATGTGGAGTTATGTGGTACATCTGGTTGGGGGAGAACTCAACATGATATTGAGTCTTTCTGTGCATGAACATAGTATCGCTCTGCATTTGTTTTGTAGTTCTTTTTAAATGCCTTTCAATAAAACGTCTCCATGCAGATTTTACCCATCTGATGTCAGACCCATACCTTGTGATTCATAAAGTTTTTTTTTGCTATTTGAATGGTATTAAAATTTTTTGATTTTCTTTTCTGTCACTGGTAAAGAAATGATATTGATGATTGTATGGTAAGCTATTTTGATAAACTCTATTTTCAATAATTTGTCTAAATATTCTTTGGGTCTTCTGGACAGTTGTATCATCTGTAAATAATGAAATCCGTTCCTTTCCAATTCTCATGCCTTTAATTTCTTTTTCTTTTCTTACTGTGCAAGCTATACCTCTTGTCCAATATTGACAGTAAGAGATTGCGGTGTCATTGTTTCATTTGTGATAGTAAAAGAAATGCTTCTAATGTTTCACCACTAAAGTGACCTTTGATGCAGATTTTGGTAGGTATTCCTTATCTGGACAAACATTCCCCCTCTATTCCTATTTTGTTAAGGGATTAGTGATCTGTTCCTTGAAAGTTTGATAAAAGTCACTTATAAAACCACTTGAGTATGGCCTTTTTTTAGTGGGAAAAGCTGTTGATTTAATTTCATTAATTATTATAGAGTGATTTAGGCTTTGCTTTATTTCTTGAGTCAGTTATATTTTTCAAGGAATTAAAAACTTTGTTCTAAATTTTCAATTTTATAGGCATAAAGTTGTTCATAACATTATCTTTATAATTCCTAAAGTGTCTCTAGTGGTGTCCCTTTTTTCACTCCTGATATTGGCTATTTGTTCATCTGCTCTAAATCCTTGCTCAGGTCAGAAACTTATCAACTTCACTAATTACTTCAAAAAGCAAATTTTGGCCTTTGATTTTTTTTTTTTTTTTTTTTTTTTTTTTTTGCGGTACGCGAGCCTCTCACTGCTGTGGCCTCTCCCGTTGCGGAGCACAGGCTCCGGACGCGCAGGCTCAGCGGCCATGGCTCACGGGCCCAGCTGCTCCGCGGCATGTGAGATCTTCCTGGACCGGGGCAGGAACCAGTGTCCTCTGCATCGGCAGGCAGACTCTCAACCACTGCATCACCAGCGAAGCCCTGATCTTCTTTATTGAATGTTTGTTTTCATCGCATTAATTTCAGCCCTTTATTCTTTTTTTCTCTATCTTCTTTAGTTTACATTTTTTCTTCCTTTTTGTGATGGATGGTTACCTCATTTATTTTCAGCTTTCTTCTTTTCTAACATATACACTTAAGGCTAAAGATTTCCCACTAATTCCTGCTTTAGCTGAAGCCTACAAACTTGATATGTAATATTTTCTTCATGATTTTTTACCGCTACCTTTTCCCCTAAGCTACTGAAACCTCTATACATGAATATTCTATATCTTACCTATTATCAGCCTGGGATACAAAGGACAAGGTAGAATGTGTAGTTTGTGTGCACGTGAGTACTTTGATGGAACCTATGGCACTGATGCAGAGACGTTTTGTAGTTAGAAAGGAAGCTGTTAACTGTCCTGTTTTGCCTGAATGAAGGAGCAAGGTGAGGTATTGAACCCCATGTATCTGGTCGGTGTGTATCATCTTTTTGAAACGGCTGCAGAATTATCTATAAGAAGTATAATGCTAGATACAATCAATTTAACACATATTTATGAAATGTTGTCTATGTCAGGCACCACTTCCTTGAGCACTTTAAATTTTAGGGTAGGAGGAGGAAAATATGTAGGCAGATAATGTTAGGAAAGTGTAGTCATGATTATGATCAAGGGATATAACGTGATTTGTGAGAACCCTGCTCAGTCCGAGGACATGTGCATTTGAGGAGGTCTGACTCAGGAAAGACTCCCTGGGGCACTGCCTGAGCTGAACGTTGAACCTTATTGGGGCCCCTGATTCCGAGCACACAGCACAGTCGGGAGGGTGCCCCCCAGCCCTACAAGGCTGCCGTTCCACCAGGCAGCTGCTTCAGAAGAATATGGAGAAGGTGGTAGGAGCAGTGAATGTCACAGACAGCAGACGACTGCCACACGGTATCTGCCATCAGATGAGTTCCCTGGTCAGAAGCAGTGTTACATGGAATATCTGTTGATGAAAAAAGTATTGCCTAATTCCACGGACGGCAATTTTGGCAAAAGCATTGTGGGGAGGGAAAGCAAATCTCTGTCTAGAGTACCTGTCTATTCCAGAGAGCAGACAGACCTACCTCTCCCATGATGGAAATGCTATCAACCCGCTGTCAGGGGGCAAATGGTCTCCCTGGGGTCTGGTACCTCCCAAGGACTCAGCAATGGCCTCTGCTGCTGGCAATGTGGGACTCAGGGTGGCCGCAGCCACAGCAGCCTCTGTGAGTGGACGTCCACGCTGCTGAGCCCAAGAAGAACCTCCATTCTTGGTGCTGTAGCCCCTCTGTTCAAGAGTTCACGTGACACGGCCATGGTGACTGGGAGAGAGGCTGTCGGACATTCATGAAGCCCACCCAGTCCTTCTCTGATGAAGCTGCCCTTTGCCAAGCCTTCCCACGAGACACAGATATGCTCACACTCTGTGTCCATTGGAGAGGTCTCTCCACGTGTTTCCTCACACCCTGTTGTCACCTTTCCAAGTGTATTCCTTCCAAATCTTTGACCATCCAGCCAAATGCATAGCCACTGCTCGGGAAAGCTCTGGCCATATTTCCTTCTGGGCAGAATGAACAACGAGATGCTTTACCTGAAGTTCTGCCTGCTAGGAGGGTTTCCCTTAACCACTGTCCTTCAGAGCAGCCTGTACGGGGCTGCAGGGCTCCAGCTGCCCAGTTTTGGGTGGTACCAGCCTATCGTACACGACCATTCACACAAGAGGCCTGAGCTTTTCATTCCTAACGCAGCTGGTCACTGGATACTCTTCCCGAGGCCTCGGGTGTGGGATGAGATGCTGCAGCGCAGGTGCCGGGGGAGCTCAGCCACTTGCTCATGCAGCATACTTGTGCTCTCAGAATCTGCGCGGGTCTGATCTAACGTTTGTCTCTTCATTTTGATGATGGAGAGCTGCTATACAGGCCCGATTTTATGACACTGGGTTCAGACAACATCCAGTTTGTGACGAGGAAGAAAAAGAAAGGAGAAATGGGGAAAGGTAGAATTAAGAAGCTTGAAGGTTTTTCTTTAATATATCTTAATTAGATATTTGAGGATTCTATCGATAAGTTAAAACCAACAGATGATCTTGAAAGAAAGCAATACACTATGTTTCTTGTCATTGAGTCCTGCAGATTTTACCTCAGATTTAAAAATCTCATCTATTCCTTGCCTTCCAACTTTCTCTTTGTCTTTACCAGGACCACTGCTGTGCAAAAAAGGTCGGTCAGTTCCTTTTTAAAGCAGTCGGACGATCTATCTAAAACGCAGACTTGGCCATGACACTCCCCACATGGAGGATTTAATGGCTCTGCGTATCATTCAGTAAATACCCACGCCGAGTGCCTGCCAGGTGCCGGTGCTGTGCGGGGCAGCGGGCTGCAGGATGCCCGGGATGATGACAGAGGTCCCTGCCCTGTGCAGCTCACAGGTCAGTGCAAGGTGGGGCGGGGCCCACCCAAGAGATAGGTAAGCCGATCGCTGTGCCCAGGGCCCACGCCAGACCTATGAAGTCGCTGGTGTAAACTGGGAGAACTCTCTGACGTCCTGCGTCCTGACTCCAGCTTGTTCAAATCTCATCAGTGGCCTCGACGTAGAACTACGGTTACCAGAGTACCAGAGGGGAAGGATGGGAGGAGGGATGGTTAGGGAGTTTGAGATTGGCAGTGTGTATTGGGTTGGCCAAAATATTCGTTCTTTTTTTCCCGTAAGATGGCTCTGGTAGCACTTGGTTGTCTTTAACATCATTCAAAACAGTTTTGTCAGATTATATGTGACAGCTGTCGTATCAGTGTGCATTTAAAAAAGACTTATCAAAATTGAATTTTTGTGTAGCCATTTTAATATTGAAGATGGAAGAAAAAAAGCAACATTTGCAGCATATTACACTTTATTTCAAGAAAGGTAAAAACGCAACTGAAATGCAAAAAAAGATTTGTGCAGTGTATGGAGAAGGGGCTGTGACTGATCGAACATGTCAAAGTGGTCTGCAAAGTATCGTGCTGTAGATTTCTCCCTGCATGATGCTCCACAGTCGGGTAGACCAGTTGAAGTTGATAGCGATCAAATCGAGACATTGAGAACAATCAACGTTATACCACACGGGAGATAGCCGACATACTCAAAATATCCAAATTAAGCACTGAAAATCATTTGTACCAGCTTGGTTATGTTCATCGCTTTGATGTTTGGGTTCCACATGAGTAAAGAGAAAAAAACTTTCTTGACATGATTTCCACATGACTCTCTACTGAAACAAAAAAAAATTCCATTGTTAAAACAAATTGTGATGGGTGATGCAAAGTGGATACTGTACAATAATGTGGAACAGAAGAGATCGTGGGGCAAGCGAAATGAACCACCACCAACCACACCAAGGGCCGGTCTTCGTCCAAAGGTGATGTTGTGTATATGGTGGGATTGGAAGGGAGTCCTCTGTTATGAGCTCCTTCCAAACGATTAATTCCAACAAGTACTGCTCCCATTAGACCAACTGAAAGCAGCATTTGATGAAAAGGATCCAGAATTAGTCAACAGAAAATGCATAATCTTCCAGCAGGATAATGCAAGACCGCGTGTTTCTTTGATGACCAGGCAAAAACTGTTACAGCTTGGCTGGGAAGTTCTGATTCATCTGCCATATTCACCAGACATTGCATCTTCGGATTTCCACTTACAAACTTCTCTTAATGGAAAAAATTTCAATTCCCTGGAAGATTGTAAAAGGCACCTGGAACAGTTCTTTGCTCAAAAAGATAAAAAGTTTTGGGAAGATGGAATGAAGTTGCCTGAAAAACAGCAGAAGGTAGTGGAACAAAAGGGTGAATACACTGTTCAATAAAGTTCTTGGTGAAAATGTAAAATGTCTTTTATTTTTACTTAAAAACCAAAGGCACTTTTTGGCCAACCCAATACTTGTCTATGGCTCCCAGTTAACGCTGGATGAGAACAATGACAGCAAATCACGTGTGGTCTAGGTGTTGGCCACTCTTTTCAGTTCAGGTTCAGCATAAAGACACACACGCCCGCACTGGCCGCCCTTCATTGATCCCGCACCCTGACAGCGTGATGCTGGGTGAGTGGGAGCCGTCTGTCAGGCTCCCACCCTCCTGCTGCTTCAAAGGCACAATTGGCTAAATACAGCACAGAGGTTATGAGCCTTGCGAACAGGCAGTGGTGGTGCCGCGGCTCCTGCGTTGCTTCATTTTAGGCTGAGATCCAGCTGTAATGCTGTCAGAGCGAAGTCCCATCCTTTCCTTATACCCGATTCTGGCAGGTTCGCTCTCTGAAGGTGCTGCCAGTCTTGGGTGTCTGTCCTAAAACGCCTTTGTAAGTCAGGTTTTGTTTTTCTGGGAACTTGTAATACAAACTATAAGTTACATTTGAATTCTAGGGTTAGCTAAGAGAGCTCATTTAACTAATATTGTGGCAAAAATATTGAACATTTGCAGTAAACCGGATAAAATACTCTGATCACGCCAGCGGCGCCACCACTGAATAAGCAATAGGCCCCTCTTTTCCGTGAACCTGAATCCCCGGCTCCTCCACCGCCCGGCAGCCTTGCACGTGGTGGGCCGCGGCCCTGGCTCTGGACCCACCTCCGTTGCTCAGCTCCCCACCTCGCTGGGCTCCTGGGCAGCGCTGCCGACTCCGAGAAGGCTGGGCCGCTCAAGTTCTGCCTCCCCGCCTCACGCCCTCTGACCCCTGCAGGGCAGGACCCCAGGTCGGGCCTCCACTCGGTCCCACCCGGGCCTCCGCGCCCACCTTCCATCGTGCATCCACTTTTGCCTCCGCACCCGCTGCCGGCGCCGTGCTGTCCTGCGGGGACGCGGGGCGAGGGCTGACCTCGTGGAAGCTGGGGTCGACCCGCCCCACCCCCGCTCCTGCCCCCAGCCTTCCTGTTCGAACTTCTGGAGGAACCTTTTGAAAATGCAAGTGTCATCTTGTCATGTTTGTGATGACACTCGTTGCCCTGAGAATGAAGGGCCAGGCCTGCTCTCAAGCTCCCTGCCCAGGGCCCCTCCTGCTTTCTTGCGCTCTCGGATGTGGTCGTCCCGGCCCTCAGCACCTTGAACGCAGCAAAGTCCTGTCCAGGGCAGGTCCCTGCACGCACTGTTCTCTCTCCTCCGCCAGCCTGGCCGAGCATCAGTCACATGTCGCTTCCCCGGGACAGTCCTTCATCCCCCCAGGGTGGCCGCACCCCGGTAGTGGTCGTCGGCGGCACCTGGGGGACGCCGAGTTGAAGATTCGGGTGTCGTGTGCCCGCTGGCGCCCCAGCCCCGCGCTGGTGTGGGTGCGCCACGCACACCTGCGCACGACTGCACACACCTGCCCCCCACATCTGCCTGTGCTCAGCACACGAGGAGCTCCCAGCGTTTGCTGAAAGAGTGGGTTAATCCTGGGTTACTCTAGGGCTCTAAAGACAAGGTGCAAGTGTGAGGAAGACGTTCGCTCCGAGTTCAAATGATTTGCCTGTGACTGCTAACGGGTAGGTTAAACGAGGGGAGAGTACACCCGTGTGCGGGTCTGCTCCCGGGCCACCGGCCACCAGCTACCCGGAACCGCGGAAGGAAGCGGATCCGGCGACTTCACTGCCGCAGCCGCGGACGTGTGGGGACGTGACGTGGCGTGACGCGACGTGCGTGACGCGACGTGCGTGACGCGACGTGCGGGCGTGTGTGACGTGCAGCTGACGTGACGTGCGTGACGTGACGTGCGTGACGTGACGTGCGTGACGTCCGTGGGCAGAGGCGGAGGCGGGGAGTGGGCTCGCGACCGGGACTTGTGGTGCCGTGCGGGGCGCTTCGCATGTGTCGCCTGCCGTGTTCACGCGGCTGCTTTCAGCCCCCCCACCTCGGTCTCCTCTTTGCTAAACGTCTCTGTTGTTGTTCTCCGTGGCTGGTCCAAGTCCTCCTTTGAGTGACTTTCTCCTCCGAACGTTTTCGGAAGTCACCGCATATGACCGTTCATTTAGGATGTATTGTACTTTGAAAAATAACTTTAGTTTCAGAGGTCAGTATCTCGAATTGATCCTCACAGCCTTCTGCTTCCTTAAGTCCATCCGGCGGAGAAGACAGTCCCTCAGGTGAGTTGAATGACATCGGTGACAAACACGACAGGTGTTATTTGGCGTTTCCCAAGAGCGGCCCTCGGGGGCGGGGGCGGCGGGGGCGTGGGGCGGCCGAGGGGCCCCTGGGCAGCCCTCCCCTCTCCCCTCCCTCGCCGCCCACACGGGGGGGCTGGTTTGGGCTCAGGCTCAAGTGCTTCTCCACTCGTGAGGGTGGCAGGGGCGGGGTGGCGTGGGGGAGACTCTTGGGGTGACATGTCATTGCAAATAATGGAGCTCAGATTATAGTCATCTACACGCATGAGCAGTTAGCCAACAGGCTGCTCTGGTGGCTGCATAAAATAGTCTGACCTCAGTATCCTTCTGTCTTTGTGCTTTGCCGGAGGGAGTTAACATTCTCAAGGTCACGATCATTGGCTAAAACAGCGCCTGAGGCTCCAGACGTCGTAGTAAAACTTACAGAGGAAGGAAAGGAAGAAGGAAAAAGGAGACCCCTTTCCAGCTGCGTGAGGCCCCTCAGAGCTCGTGCCATCATGCACCTTCGGCCAGAATGTAGTCCCTAGTTTCCAGGGAGGGTGGAAGGCGTAGTCCTTCGTTCCTGGGAGCAGAGTGCGCAGCAGAAATCAGGCTCTGTTAGCAGAGGAGATGATGGGCCGTGGGAGGGCGACCTGCTCTCCTAGCCACAGGCACCGTGATTGGACCTGCCTTTTTTGTGTCGCGGTGGTCAGGTCAAGGCTGCGGTTCCACAGTTGAAGGTGGCGGTGGGGAGGATGAAGGTAGGAGCAGCTGTGGCGTTTCACTGCTTTAAAGTCATCTATTCCCAAGCAGCTTAGGAAACAAGGTATCTGCAAGTCCAACCCAATTTACACGGTTGTACACTGGGGTTGGGGGCCAATGGCCAAGGACATGTGAAGTTCCACGTGGCCCAGTCACTCTTTCCCATATTCACCACCTCAGGGCCTCGTGGGGACTGATGGTGGTGGTGAGGGCCAGACTTGGTGTCCCTGGGTACCCTGCCCAAGGGTCATCACATCGTTCCCCATTGTCCCTTTATTTTCAGTAATTGAGGAAAACATTCTCTTGCTGTATGGACCAGGTAGTTCAGAGACCAGCCTTCTGCTATTGATTTAAATCAGAGACACTAGCTCCTCCCGTTTTTTGCAAGTAATTTTGCTCAATAATTGGGTGCATAAAAAGATTGGAAACCTTGGAAAGGGTGAATTAACTTTTTAATAGACAGGCTACTTTTTTTTTTGCCCATTTTGAATTGGGTTTTTGTTTGTTTTTGTTGTTGTTGAGTTTTAGGGATTCTTTGTTTATTCTGGATATCAATCCTTCATGAGACATGATTTGCAAGTATTTTCTCCCGTCCCGTGGGCTGCTTTTCAACCCTGCTAGTAGTCTCCTCTGAGACACAGGTGTAACGTGTTACCTTGAAGATTTAAACAAGTAGGAGCCTTTCTTGGAAATAAAGTTCGTTTGTAAAGTAGGATTTTCTCATTGGCTGGCTTCATGATGCATTCAAAAATGAAGATCAGACTTATAAACCCCATAATCCACAAATTAGCAATAATGATGTATAATACTGGGGAAATATTACTCACTATGCAGTGAAAAAACCAACAAAATTTACTTCCATCTTTATTAATAAGGATAATGTTGGCATAGATTTATTTTTCTTAATGTTTCCTGGTTTAATGGTGCCATTTTACTCTGGAATCTGGTTAAAACGAGTCACCCCTTCAGAGACCAAGGGAACTCGTCTTTGCTCTGCGATGTCCCTTTCACCACTTCCTGGTGGGCTCGGTTGGGGATTCACTCCAAACAGGAGTTCTGCAGTCATGGGACAATTTGAGTCTATATCAGAGCTTCATCTTTTAATTACAGAAATGTTAAAGAAGTAGTTGCTCAGGTAACAAAGATTGGCATTTCAGCTGCTATTTTATGGAGCTATTAACTCAGAGACACCATTACTTAAATGTAATTTTTATTATTACAATTAAAGACTGATTTGATTTTATGAAATCATGCCTTTTTATTTTATGGAAGCTTTATAGTTAAATTCAATTCAAAAGATTACTCTGTATTTAAAGTAAAAGATTAGCAAGTACAGTATTAAAATTATACTATACTTCTTTTGCAAATCTGATATTAAAACTTCCACGCAGCTGTTTACTTTGGTAGAATCAAATGTTTCCTGATATAACAACGTAACAGCTAAAGAAAAACAACTTGGTATATTGTTTGTGAAATTCCAACAGCTGTTGGCTTATTCAGTATGTCACGTCTAATTAAGTTTATTGTCAGTTTTCTACAGAACATAAAAGGTGCTTTCCTTTCAGCTGATTCTCAGAGGAAGGAATTTCTTTGGATCAAAGTGAGCTTTCGTTGGTGTTTTATTGTTTGCGCCGTGCAAAGTTGTAAAAATGGCGACCAGCACTCAAAATGCCAGCTCCTGGTCTTAACGTTTCACAAAGGGAAGAAGTTTAGGGGCTGAGGGAGACGTGTGTGTGCAGCTGAGATGCACACAGACATCACGTGGCTGCGAAGGCTAGCTTAAGACTTTGGAAGTTTCCCTGTGATTTTTGAAGGCTTTGTTTCTGATGGAGGAAAAGAATGCAAGAGTATTTGCACTAAATAGATGAAGCTGCTAGTAAACATGTCCCCTTTAAATTAACTGATGTGGGGACAGAGAAAGTGCTTTGTCGCTGTCAGCGGGATTTGTCTTAAGTCACAGGGACAGACAAGTGAAGGAAAGCCCAAAGGAGTTAATTCTAAAGAAGGAGAAGCATCACAGGGACCCTGTCCCTGAGGCTGGGACAAACAAGTGAAGTGTGGACCCTCTTCAAATCCCTAAATTGGAAAATCTGTGAAATGAGTCGAGACAGAATTAGAGTCTTCCTCCCATTTACTTTGGCTAAAAGCCTGCTGTTCTTTCTCTTACTTGCGTTTCTTGGGAGGGGAACCTGGTTTTTCCAAGATCGAATTAGCATAGGAGCAAATGTTACTCGGGAACAGGAGTCCTTTTCAAGGTCTGAGCACTTGTGATAAATAAGTCCTGCTTGGTGAGTGGCTAACGGCACATCCCTGCGGCCCCAGCGCCCCGTGGCAACGGTTATAATCTCATTGTCAGCATCGTCGGACAGAGAGAGCTTGTCCAGCTCATGGACTGGGTCCAATGGGGGCCTAATGGGGGGTCTGATGGGGGCTGACGGGGGTCTGATGGGGGTCCAATGGGGGGGCTGATGGCGGCTGATGGCGCCTCTGAAAGAGGCTGTCCCTTTTTGTTTGTTTGTTTGTTTGTTTTGACTGTGAAGCTCGTGGGATCTTAGTTCCCTGACCAGGGGTTGAATCCCAGGCCATGGCGGGCCGTGAAAGCGCCAAGTCCTAACCACTGGACCACCGGGAAATTCCCATCTGGGCCTCACTCATTAGGAAAAGAGAAAAGGCAAGAAAGAAAGGACTCCGGTTCCTAGGGCACTTTGTGGGGAGTCTTTTGGTCTTGAGAAGGGGATGGAAAGCCCAAAGGAATTAATTCTAAAGAAGGAGAAGCATCACAGGACCCTGTTGCAGAGGCTGGTCAGGCTGTCTCTTCATTTGTTTTACTTCCACAATACAAGTGTTTGGGTTTGTACTGGCAGGTGTCGGAGATGCAGGAGAGCCGGGGTCCACACATAAGATGCGGACACAGTTTCTTCTCCATTCATTGGGGCTTTTTGGTTTTTTTTAAAGGAAGTTCTCTCTAGTAGGTAAGTAAAGTTGGGGAGTTGGGGTTGTTAGCTGCCAAAAGTTGGGGGTTGACCAAGAAGAGTTCACCATGTAATGACGGGGTGTTCTGGGCTCAGTTTTCCAACAGGTCATTAGCATTTCTCATAGGAACCTCAGACCAGGTGCCTCTACTGGCGATCGTGAGGCGAAGGCCTCTGAATCATGCGGGTCTTTTAAATACAAGGGACGGACACCTACTCCAAGGTGGCCAGGACTCCGCAGTGATGGAGCCCGTCGCTGGGGGCGGGCGCGGATGGGAGGCCTCGGGCTCTGGAAGCCCCGAGTGTGCGGCCTTGGCTCCAGGGACAGACTTGTCCCACTTCTGTGGGGTCCCAGGACATGTAATCTCAGGCTCCTCTGTCCGTGCTGGATTCACAGGGTGGCCGTGAGGGTTAAGCTGGGTGACAGTGTGTTGCACACCGGGCACAAGACCGAGGGTGTGCGCAGGCTCCCTCAGAGGCGATTCCAGAGCTAAGCCCACTCACCCTCACTCTTGACTCACCGCCAGAGCAGAGTGGCCAGTGCTCATCATGATGCTGCAGTGTCCTGACTGCTGACCCTTTGACCCTGACTAGAGCTTCAGACCGGTCACCTCCCACCGGTAACTGTGACTCCATCACGATAGCCTCCGGTGGCGGAGGCCCAGGGAAGGCCTCAGAGGTCAGAGCGTGGCCTTTTATGTCTCCACCTCCATCTGGGTGAGGCTGTGATGGCTGGTAAGGGACTCCTGGGGTCAGGGGTCAAGGTCAAGGCCACCAGTGCTGGCCACATCACCACGGCTTTGTCCCGGACTCACAGGAAGGCTTCCTTTCAGTTGGGTGTGGCCATGTGACTTGGTGGTAATGATGGAATTTGAGCAGAAGTGGTGGGTTTGCTTCCGGTCTGGCCACAAAACTCAGGGGCCAGCGTTTGAACTCTCCCCCTGCCACTAATGCTGACATGTGAGAGACCCCAGCAGCCACGAACTGAAGACCGAGAGCCTCCACCAGGCTGGCGTTGGAGAGAGAAACACAGTTTTTTTGTGTTAAGCCACAGAAATGTTGGGGACTGTTTGTTACAGATGCCAATGTCGGCTTAGTAAATAGAGGGTCTTGTTAACAGCGGTGGGACCCCCATCCCTCAACTCCTGAGCAGATGGCAGGCGCCCACCCATCTCCTCCGTATACCCCCATCTCCAGGCCAAATCCAAAGCCTGTGTTTTTGTTTTTCTTAACCTTTTATTTTGAGATGACTTTAGACTTCAGGAGGAGTTGCTAAATACTACAGAGTTGCCGTACATCTTCCACCTGGCTCCCTCTGATGTGAACATGGAGCCATCACGTAATCATCAAAGCTGAGAAAAACACCTAGGAAATTAACATCGGCACAGCATAGTTAATTAAACTGCAGACGTTACTGGATTTCACAAGTTCCCATGCAGTGAGAACGACGTGTGAGGCTCGTGCACAGTGTGGATTGTAGAAGTGAAACGTGGCCTGCACGCGTTGGAAGACAACTGACCACCCCTGTGCCTTCACCACAGACAGCTGAGAGCCACAGACATGTTCTCATGTTGTACTGGGATGAGAATAGAAGTCACTGGAAATGTGAGCCTGATCTGATCCCAGGGATGGTCGCACTAAGATGGCTGCAGAGGAGGTGGTAGGTGGAAACCATGGGGAAGTCAAGAGAAGAAGCAAAGGAATGAAATTTTTATTGTATGAATTTAAATGTTTATAAAAATTTAGAGTTTTTCATAAATATATAAATACAAGCATGTTGATGTAAACTCGTTGGGTACTGTTGCTTCTCCCGTGACGGGTCAGAGAGATTTATTGGTGATAAATCTTACAGCTGCACGTCCATGTGCCTTGCCTATTCCACCACTGTCCCTGCACTGGATAAACCGTGAGTCGGCCAGGAGTCGGCACAAGCTGGGCGTCCTGCTCCTTGATGGTCGCCCTCTCCTCTTGCCCTTGTTCAGAAGGGTTAGGTGCCCCCAGGCTGGGAGTGTGTACGTGGAAGTTGTGGTAGCTGCCTTCTCTTGATGTGCCCTGGTAAGTTCCTCTCTGTCGTGGTAGCCACCCCCGTCTTATTCCCCCCTCTCTGGCTGCTGTGTGTCCACGTGGAAGGTTGCACACATGGGGTGGGTAATTCGGGGTTGAGGGTGGGGACAAGATCCAGTGCAGGGTCTGCTGCAGAAGACTGGGTGGGACGTGCTGTGCTTCCGAGTTTCCTGGGTGCCCGGAAGTGAGGAGGCCCAGACAGGGGAGGTGCAAACACACGGGGGGACTTTTGTCCAATGGCTTTGCTTGGGGCCCATGTATTAGTCAGCTCGTGCGCCGTAACAAAGCACAGTCTGGGCGGTTCAGCCACCGGAAACTTATCCTCTCACCATCTGGAGCTGGAAGCCCAAGGTCAAGGTGCCGGCAGGTTGGGTTTCTGCTGAGGCCTCTCCTGGCCTTCTTGCTGGGTCCTCACGGCCCCTTCTCTGGGTGAATTCCTGGTATTTCTCCCTCTTATCCTATTGGATCAGGGCTCCACCCTTACAACCTCATTTAACCTTAAGTGCTTCTTTAAAGGCCCCAGCTTTAAATATAGTCACATGTAGGGTTAGAGCTTCAACATATGAATTTGGGGGACACACTTAAGTTGATAACTGCCCACTTTGACTATAGTGATGTGAAAATCTGAACCATGTAGCCTAGTTATGATTGGTTTACAATAAAAGTGGGAGACCTGCCTGCCGCAGAGCCCTTTTATTACTGAAGACCTGGGTGATGGGGCAGACACGTAAGGCAGTAATGGGCGTTGGTTAGACGTGCAACAGAAATCTGACCCGGAGTCGGACTCTCAGCGTTTGCATGTTTGTATGGACACAGCCCAGAAGGGGGCATGCATGTGCCCCCGTGGGCTCTGGATCTGCCCCCATCCGGGCTCATAACCGTGGACAGTTCCTAGTTAACCACTGGTTTTTTTTTTTTTTAAGATTTTTTTTGTTGTGGACTATTTTTAAAGTCTTTATAGAATCTGTTACAATATTGCTTCTGTATTACGTTTTGGTTTTTGGCCTCGAGGCACGTGGGATCTTAGCTCCCCGACCAGGGATCGAACCTGCACCCCCTGCATTGGAGGGCAAAGTCTTAACCACTGGACCACCAGGGAGGTCCCCTTAACCACTGTTTTGACCCATAGTTTCCTGTAACCTGGTTATTAATAATACCTGCTCTTCGTACCTCACAGGTTTTTCATGAAGATTGAATAAGATCATTTAGTGAAAGCCTTGGCCATTATTGGACTCAAATAACCTAGTTTGGCCCTTTGCTTCCATAGATATTTATTGAGAGCTTATCTTCCAGTGGGTGTTGGGGATACAGAACGAAGAAGACAGACCTCGTTTGCAGGACAGGGGACAGACAAGGAAGGGGAAGATGACGTCATACATAGGTCATTTCGGAAAGACAGCTGTGAGCACAGGGTGCTGGCCACGTCTGCAGGAAGGCTGTTGAGCTCAGCCTGGGCTGAGGGTAGGGTGGACAGGGAAGAATTCTAGCTCTTCTAATGTACTGTCATCTAATTTAAGTAAACTGGAAGCGTAATTCCTGAATATCCCTTTAAAAAATAGAGTCATCACTGCTACTGAGGAAATCACTCAGCAGATAGGAAATAGTTCAGATATTAGATTCAATGTGTTCAGATGCTGTATTGAGTAGTGTACATAGAAAATCAGAAGAATTTGCAGGTGAACTATTCACATTAATGGGTGAAGTTTTCAAGGTTAATACTTGCATTTCTATTCACTGTCATTAGATAATTAGAAATAAAATTTTAATAAATTAACTGTAGCACCACAGAGATGAAATACCTAATAATAAATCTAGTGAAAGAAGTGCAAGATCTCTATACTGAAAATTATAAAACATTGCTGAAATAAATTAAGGAAGACCCTCATATGTGGAGAGACTTGCTATATCCATGGATTGGAAAACACATTTTTGTGAAAATGTCATCATTTCCAAACACATCTGTAGATTCAATGCAATTCCAATAAAAATCCTGCAATATTTTATGGAAATTGATGGGCTGATTTAACAATTTGTATGAAAATGAAAAGGACCAAGAATAGCAAAGGCAGTTTTTAAGAAGGAAAATAGTTGGAGAATGACCTATTTGTAAACATCCAAAGTTATCATAGATCAAAATGGCCCAGGAAGTTTATGAAGGTCACGTTTGTAGAACAGCATCTCACCTCACTATTTTCCATGTCATGATCCTGCTCTTACCTTTGTTTCCTTCTGTGTTACTCAGCTAAGGCTGATGTAACAAAGTACCATTAATGGGGCGGCTTAAACAACAGATGTTTTCTTCTCACAGTTCCGGAGGCTGGACATCTGAGGTTAGGGTGCCAGTGTGGTCCGGCTCTGGTGAAGGCCCCCTTCGCTTGGGCTGCAGATGCTGACTTCTTGCTGTGACCTCGCCAGGCTTTTCCTCAGTGAGTGCGGGGAGAGCTCTCTGGCATCTCTTCCTATAAGGATACTAGTCCTATTGGATTGGGGTCCCACCCTCATGACTTCATCTAACCTTAATTATTTCCCTAGAGGCCCCGTCTCCAAATACAGCCACGCTGGGGGCAGGGCCTCAACATATAAATTCTGGGAGGACACAAACATTCAATTTGTAGTACCGTCCCTCTCCTTAGGGTTTACAAGCTTAAGTTGGACACTTAGCTCATTAATTTTTAATTTTATTTTCATCCATGCCCATAAGGCTAAATATTTTTCTTCAGGTACCACGTGAACCATTTCCCTGAGGTATCAATATGTATTACATTCATCTTCATTTGGTTCTAAACTTGTCATTTCTTTTCAAGTGACACCTGTTGGCCCAGATGTATTTCCCTCCTATCTCATTCAGCTGTGTGAGTGCAGCACTGCAGAGATTAAATGTTGGATTTAACTGTCGGGTCTTAAAAACTCTATAGCTGTACTGCCTGGGTTCAGGTACCAGCTGTTTTATTTATTAGCTCTTTGACAGTGGGAAAATTACATAATTCCTCTGTGACAGAGTTTCCTAAACTGGTCTATGTGTGTGGTGTGTGTGAATGTATGTGTATGTGTGTGTGATTTCCATCTGCCCTTGTTAGGAACTGTCCATCCAGACTGTTTGCGACTGGAGGCACAATGCAGGCGCAGAGGTTCCAGCCTGAGTGTGAAGGTGATTTCTCTGCTTGGATTTCCGGCTTCCTGCAGGCATTAGCATTCACACCCTGTACCCTCTTGTGCTGCCGACACGGCCATCCTGTATCATACGGATGATCTTGTCTCTCCAAACCCTGTAGAGATGGCAAACATCTTTGCCCTTCTCCATTCTTGGTGCCTTTGGTGGTTCTGGGTTCAGCCCCTGCTGGGTTCGAGCTCCCCACTCCAGGCTCAGGCTACGCCTCTAGCCCCTGGGGCTTTGGGGCACCAAAGTCTTGGCTGGCAACGTCCTCCTCCGTCTTCCCTTTTTACTCTTGGCCTCTGGGGTTTTCTGTTCTTTTCTGTTGCGCTCAGTTCTGTACTTTAAAAAATGTTATATTTTAAACTAATTCTCTATGCGAGACAGTGGGAGATGTCCTGTTTCCACCAGTCCTGGCCCCCAAATCCCTGGAAGTAGGCCACAGTATTCAACCTCATCAGGGCACGATTTTTCTTTTTTTAAGTAAATGACACCCCTTCAACCGGCCTGGAGCAAGTGAGTCTCGATTTAAAAGGTAGATAGCTAGGGGGAAGCAGCCGCATAGCACAGGGAGATCAGCTCCGTGCTTTGTGACTGCCTGGAGGGGTGGGAGGGAGGGAGACGCAAGAAGGAAGAGATATGGGAACAATGTATATGTATAACTGATTCACTTTTTTATAAAGCAGAAACTAACACACCATTGTAAAGCAATTACACTCCAATAAAGATGTAAAAAAAAAAAAAGAATACTTCCTGTGGTTCATTTAATCTGTACTTTCCCCAGGGAAGCATCATCATCCTCCTCTGCACCCAGGTGTGACTTGCTACCTCCTTTGTGTCATTGCCAACAGGCGCGTCATCTTTTTTAAAATTAATTTATTTATTTATTTTTGGCTGCATTGGGTCTTCGTTGCTGCACGCGGGCTTTCTCTAGCTGCAGTGAGCAGGGGCTACTCTTCGTTGCAGTGCGCAGGCTTCTCATTGCGGTGGCTTCTCTTGTCGCAGAGCACGGGCTCTAGGTGCACGGGCTCAGTAGTTGTGGCACATGGGCTCAGTAGTTGTGGCTCGCGAGCTCTAGAGCACAGGCTCAGTAGTTGTGGCGTATGGGCTTAGTTGCTCCGCGGTATGTGGGATCTTCCTGGACCAGGGCTCGAACATGTGTCCCCTGCATTGGTGGGCAGATTCTTTTTTAATTAATTAATTAATTTAACACCTTTATTGGAGTATAATTGCTTTACAATGGTGTGTTAGTTTCTGCTTTATAACAGAGTGAGTCAGCTATACATATACATATATCCCCATATCTCCTCCCTCTTGCATCTCCCTCCCGCCCTCCCTATCCCACTCCTCTAGGTGGTCACAAAGCACCGAGCTGATCTCCCTGTGCTCTGCAGCTGCTTCCCACTAGCTACCTATTTTACATTTGGTAGTGTATATAAGTCCATGGCAAGTGGATTCTTAACCACTGCGCCACCAAGGAAGTCCCAGCACGTTGTCTTATTCGAAGAGGTTGACAGCCGGAAGTTGAAGCTGGTGGCGATTTCCCCCCTTGCTGGGTGGTGTAGGGTTATTCTGTTTATGGGCTTTGTCTACTGTAACTTTTCACATGTATAATTTGTCTAATAGTCTAATAATTCCAGTGCCCACATCCAGAGACCCTTTTTATTGCATCCCTCTGCTTTCTTTCATATGTTGATTAAAAAAAATCCATCAGGGCTTCCCTGGTGGCGCAGTGGTTGAGAGTCCACCTGCCGATTCAGGGGACACGGGTTCGTGCCCCGGTCTGGGAAGATCCCACATGCCGCGGAGTGGCTAGGCCCGTGAGCCATGGCTGCTGGGCCTGTGCGTCCAGAGCCTGTGCTCCGCAACGGGAGAGGCCACAGCAGTGAGAAGCCCACGTAATGCAAAAAAAAAAAAAAAAAAAAAAAAATCCATCAAGGACCAGCCAATTTTTGTGGCATAATTAAGTTCTTAAGGTATCTCAGGGATCCTTTGGGAAGAAATGGATAACTATGTAGAATATATCTGCGAAGGTATTGAACAGTCTCAAGAAAAGTGTTATTGGGGCACCTAAAGTTATTCTCTTCTGTTTTGTTGAATTTCATAAAATGCTTAAATTATAAAAACAAAGCAAGTATCTTGCACTTTTGGCCGACTGCCTGGAATTGTTTTAAATTGGATCTTATAAATATTCCATAAAGTCCTATGTAATGGGACTGCTTTTTCCTGGCAGTCAGCCTTTGTGGATGGCATCTTAAACATTTATGCCATTTTTGCAAAACTTGACAAAAACATCTTAGGCATTAGTAGTTTTGTTGATAAATTACTCAGCACTAAAACTATGTATTGTTTAAGAAAATTATTGGAACCAATTACTCTGCTGTTTCCCTTTTGACACTTGGCAAGCCACTGATAGCCTACGAAATATCAATTGAGTCCTGCACCTCAAAGGGAGCATTGAAAAAATACCCAGTGCAACAGCGCAGTGTTATCTTCCCATTAAGGAGAGGCAACCAATAAAGCAAGGGGTCATTGGTCTCATTTGAAGAGCTCATTACATACTGACAGTCCTGTTTGAGCATTTGGAATTAGGTAGCCCTCCTAAGCATGCTCCAGTCGGGACTAACCTCACAACACCAAAGCAGGGTGCATTAGTGCTGTGAATGTGAATACATATCTTCATGCAAAATTTAAACTCTTTTTTAAAAAAATTAAAGTATAGTTGACTTACAATGTTGTGTGAGTTTCAGGAGTACAGCACAGTGATTCAGTTAATATGTGTATACTTTTTATATGTATGTATTCTTTTTCAGATTCTTTTCCCTTATAAGTTATTACAAAATATTCCCTGTGCTATACGGTAGGTCCTTGTTGGTTATCTGTTTTATATGTAGGAGTGTGTATGTGAATCCCAAACTCCTAATTTATCCCTCCCCCTCCCCTTTCCCCTTTGGTAACCTTAAGTTTGTTTTCTGTGTCTGTGAGTTTCTTTCTTAAGCTCTTTTTGAAAATAGTGTAGAGGGCTTCCCTGGTGGCACAGCGGTTAAGAATCCGCCTGCCAATGCAGGGCACACGGGTTCGAGCCCTGATCCAGGAAGATCCCACATGCCGTAGAGCAACTAAGCCCATGTGCCACAACTACTGAGCCTGTGTTCTAGAGCCCATGAGCCACAACTACTGAAGCCCGTGCGCCTGCGCAATGCAATGAAGAGTAGCCCCTGCTCGCCACAACTACAGAAAGCCCACGTGAAGCAACGAAGACCCAATGCAGCCATAAATAAATAAATAAATAAATAAATAAAATAGTGTAGAAATATCCTTAAATTGCAGAATATTCTATATCTTAATACATTGGAAGATATCAAACCATTAGGACATTGATTTATGCTTCCAGATTAACTTCTTTTGGGAAGACTTTAAAATAAAGCCTATCCTGCCACTTGGAGGCATTTCTTATAACTCTGTAACTCTTATCATTAATTCTAAAAGTTTCATCTCTTAAGTGATCTCTTTTTCTTCTTTTTTAAAAGAATTCAGGCTTGTGATACCTATTCACATCAAATTCTGTAAAAGATTGTGCTACCCAAGCCTGTGTAAATACGTTTGTACTGTGTACTGGCTCCATGAAATGAGGGGCAAACTTTGGGGTGTTGATTTGGACATGACCTAGGGAGAGTCTGTCCACCCGTGTTGTAATACCAAGTGGGTCGGCATCTTGGAGTCATGCTCTTGTATTTTAGGTTAGTGTAGTATGTATTGTAAGTCCGGGCCTTCTTCTCTTATTTTTATAGTTTTCTGATCATCTTCCTTCAAACTTCTGGATCAGTTTGATTGAAGAGTAGCCGGCAGCTGCAACGTTAAAAATGTTAAAAACCCACTGCTTTTTCAGATGTGTTGGGTGCTGTGCAACCAAAACAAAATACAGGAGTAAACTGATGCAGAGCCTGAAAAAATTGCTAATGTAACAGTAACACCAATGTCACAGCTCATCAGAATTCGTTATTATGTTCATTGATTCACTGTATAATAGGACATGAATATGTTTATTTGTGTGTTATAAAAGTCCAATATACTATCGCAGTTATTCGTTTTGTTTATTGAGGTTCCGTGTACATTATTTTTTTCCTGAAAGGGGGTGGCAAGAGCATGGTGTGAGCTGAGAGAGATTTGAATTGAATTTTGGCCCTGAAAGGTACTAGACTTATGACAAGGGCCAAATTCCCTAATCTCTCTGATACCCAGTTTCTCTATGGATCAAATATGGATGATACCTACTTCACAGGTCTGTCACGAGGAGTCCGTGAAGTAACGCACGTACCATCGAGTATAGTGCAGGGTTGAGTGACAGATGCTATACAGGACTCTTGGTCCTGTGGTGATGTGATAATAGGAGTCTTGGCTTTAAACCAGTAAGACCAAGAGTCAAGAATTCAGGATCAATGAGTGGAGAGCTTTGAAAGTTGTCTCCTTGTCAAGAAACATGGTGTTTATGAAAACCTAAGTAAGTTTAAATGTGGTGTGGAATGGGCTGTTTTTATGTACGTTGCGTTTACAGTTGATAAACAAGAATTACCATTTGGCTTTCAAATTATAAAACAATGTTAACTAAGGCATTGGGAACTTATCGTGCTGTATTTTGTGTTGTCTGTATGCAGACTCACAGTCTGGAGTTGCACAGTAGAGTTGTGTACATTTAGTAATTATTCTTTTATTTTCATCAATTTAGAATTCAATAATTGGGAATTTGGAAAGAATATTGGAGATTATTTAGAGTATGTTAGCTCACTTTAACGGTGATTCAGATGAGACTAGAGGTGTGAAGAAACTGGCGTAGACTAATTATCAGCTAATCATCAGGAGATTAGACTGGGAGCCTGCATTTCCTGATGCTTGGGCCGGTGCCTGTGCCACCGTCTTTGCCTGGTGACCACTCCAGCCTGGGCTGTTGGGATGGTCTGGTTCCAGACATTCAGCTGCATCTTCAGACTGGGTGCTAAATAGCATGCCAGGTTGTGAATGCCGTAACTTTCGGAAAGGTTAGGATCCCTGACGTAGGATTGCTTTGGAGACGTCCGTTCACAGGGCATACGGTTCTCTGTTAGGCAGTGGTTAGGTAGTGGTTTTCTGGCTGTAACTGATGGCCTGTGAGCAGAATGTTACACAGTCCCATTTCCTGTCCTCTCTTAGCACGTCAGGTATACTTACCTCTGAATTTTTCTCTAGTGGTTGCCGGACAGTTTGCCAGAGACATTTGCCACTAATCTAAGTTCACTTCCAGGTAACACTACACTGCTTAAGGAGGGGGGGCAGGTAGCTTTTAAATTAACTAAGTGTCCTGATACCCTGATGCCTCCTGCCCAGCCCTTATAACACTGCATTCCTCCATATACTGCCATCACCTGATACACTGTTACTCTGATGACTTTGAACAAACACTTAATCTGTGACATTAAATTAAGAATAAGAAAAAAATGATTTTAATTTCCTTCATTTATTCCTTCTCTGATGCTCTGCCTTTCTGTAAGTAGACCCTGTAAGTAGCTCCTGACTTCTGCAGTGTTCCTCAGGTGAGAACGGAAGGCCAGAGAGGGCTGGATGGGGATCACCCTCCCCCAGGTAGGATATGGTTTTCCCCTGCAGAGTAGGCCTTTGTATCAGTGAGCGCTCTGGGTGTCATTACATGATGATTCATTCCTTTCCCCTTCTCTCTGCCAGAAACAGAGGAGGATTTTTCCTGGCTCGTCACCTGAGAATCTGGGGCTGTCCCTGGAGGTACAATCCATGACAGTGTGGGGTCCGCCTGGGACTGTGGCCCCAGGAATCTCTCCTCTCCAGTGAGTCCACCTGTAGCCCCGCATCGACACCACCGTTTCCGTGTCCCCACCAGTTAACAGCTGCAGTGCTTCTGCTCTGGGTAGGTTGATCTTGCTGTGATTTCCTGGACTCTTCTGTCTCCAGTTTTCTGGGCAGTGGTTTGCCCTGTGACTCAATTTTCTGACAGATCCAAGAAAGGTAACTGATTTTCCGTTTGTTCAGCTTTTTTCTTGCTGTCAGGACAGGAGGGGCAACTTCTAAGCTCTTCACTCACTGGAGTAATAACGGTGACTGAGTGGTGAGGAACTGTTTTAAAGTCCTTTATCTTTGTCTCTTGTTTCATCCATTTAAATAATTTTTCTATTAAAATACCTTACAGACATTTAAAACCAGGAAGTTTGTTTAGGATATTCCAAATATTACCATTTTTAAACTAATTTTTTTTTGCAAAAAGGGGGTTAATGTTATTTTTCTATAGAATACCACCAAATCATTCCTATTCTGGGGATATCACTTATGAATGTAATTCTGCACAATAAGGCTTTATGCACAAAGCTGTGTATTGCAGTAACATGTGTACAATGTCTGTGAAGTTACTATCTGAAGCATTTGTCATTTATCTTCGCTAAATCTGCTCCTTTTATTATCTTTGTCTTGTCTACCCAGCTAGGTCTGTACAGTCCTTGGGGACGGGGGTGCTGTGTTATATTTCTCCAAGTGCGCCTCCCCACCCTTGAAACTTGGCACACTTGTGTTTTTCAGTCAACAGAGGTTAGCGTGCTGGGCACTGGGCGGTGATACGATGAGCAAGAAGTGGCTCCTACCCCGTGGGGTTTGGGTTACAGTGCAGGAGATGGACCTCACCGGGAAAACTGTGCAGGTGGTTTTAGTTGAGTTGAGATAAGCCCTCGAAGGAAAACACTATTTGTGACTTCGTACGGCACAGAGTGACTTACGTGGAGTAGGTGCGCAGGGTCTGTTGGTTTATGCCGAGTAAGCTGTGTCTGAGGACGCGTTTACTTGTGGAGGAAGCACGAATTTCACATTTGTCTGTGAAGCAGGTGACAGTTTTCAGAAGCAAAGCTCCTATCTCCTTCCCAGAGGGCGTTGTGGTCAGTGCACCAGCCCCTGATGTCCCCGACACAGCGCTGCAGAATTTGACTTTCACTTTGTCAGCTCCATCAGAAGCACGCTGTGGGCTCAGTGTGGTTTCCGTTAGCGTTTTAGGGGCTGTGTGGTTGGGTTCCATTTACGCTTCCAAAAAACCATCCTCCCAGTAAGTCATCCCCGGGCAGCAGAAGCAGGCGCTCGGCCGGGGCGGTATCGAGCGTGGTCATGACTCCATGGTTTGTGCCTGTGACTCTTGTTATTTTTGTTTCACTGCAAATGTTTCAGATTGAAGAAATAGGGATCTGGAGGTTTCGAAAAGTCAAAAGAAAAATCACGACGTTTTACTTGGTTGTATTTCTGATTTTCAGAATTGTGCATAAAAATTAATGTAACAATTGCACATTTTGACTGTTAACCTTTTCAGTTTCTTACATCAATGACCAGACTTGCTAAAAGAGAAGTTTATGAAAGCTGGGGGGGCAGGTGCCTGAGTTAGGCAGGTGGCTTCTTGATGCAGAGGCGGTGATGGGGAGGACCGCTTGGATGCTGAATGTGTCTGTGTTGCAGAATCTCTCCAGCCCGGGGTCCCCGCTCTGGCCCCCATGGTGCGTGGGCTTCCCTGTCACAGTGCTCACACGGGGAGTAGCTGTGACCACTTACCCTGTAACTAACTCATTGGATTGAAACCTCTTAAAGGGGGAATCACATCTTCCTTGTGCACTGTTGTATCTCAGCACAATACCGGTGGCT
Source organism: Mesoplodon densirostris (assembly GCF_025265405.1). NCBI lineage: Eukaryota > Metazoa > Chordata > Mammalia > Artiodactyla > Ziphiidae > Mesoplodon > Mesoplodon densirostris. The sequence goes on along the minus strand of NC_082669.1, from coordinate 112,206,635 downwards.
TAGCAGGTCTCTAGAAATATTTGTTGAACAAATCAAATAGTGTTTAACAGCTATTACATACCTACTATATGTTCAATAGTGAGAATAATGAAAAATAAACTTCAGGTTAACCATTTCATTGGTGGAGGTAAAATAAAATACATAAAATAGTGATGTAACAATACGGGTCTGTACTTAGTTAAATACCAACTATGTGAAGTGACAGTAAGTTCAACAAGATTTCGGAGAACAAGGTGTTTAATGTACATCCTTGTGGTCAAAGTCAGTTCCGTGGAAAAGGAACTTGCAGACCGTCGACGGTGAAGAGGTGAAATCAAGATGACATGGCCGGCGCGTATGTAGCGGGGGTGTTTGAGCTGTAACCTTAGATGAGGGGGTCTTTCGGGATATTTCTTGGAGTGGTGGAGCTACGGAATCAAAGCAGTACCTTTAGGAAGGTTGGTCTGTCATCCGTACCTGCGTGGAGGGACCTGTCGGGAAGCAGTGAGGGGCTGGGGGTGACTGGACGGAGGGACGCAGGGGTGGAAGAGGCTCGTCAAGAGGTGGAGCAGGAACCTCAGACTGATGTGCCGGGAGCGAAGGTGGAGCGGCGGGGGCTTCTTGGGCACCGGCAGTTCCCGGGGCTCCTGAGGAAACAGGGAGGCTGGGAAGGAGCGGTGGCCGGAGACCCATATCGGGGCTGGAATGTGCTGATGCCGACATGGAGTCACGAAGGGGCAAAAGCGGACGAGTTCAGTGTGCTGTGCGGGAAGCGGGGAGGATTTCCTGGCAGGAGGGTGGGAGGGCAATCAGGTTAAACCCTGCGGAGAGCTGACGAGAAGGAAGAGTGTAGCATGGGGTGGAATTCTGCAGGAAGAAACATCGCCCACTTCACAGAGCCTGGGGTGTTCGGTGAGAGGCAGGGGCCGGGATCGGGGTACAGAGGGGGCCGGAGTGCAGCCTCCGAAGGGGTGAGGTCAGATGCCCTTGTCACGCTCACAGGAGAGCCCTGGGGACGACGCAGATCTTGAATTTCAGGAAACACAGACCGAAAAGGGGAAAAAAAAGGATGAGTAGGAGTCATCAGTGTCTACATGGTCCCCCGATGTTTCTTACCTGAAGGAGCGGCGTGGGGGCAGCCCTCCGCTCCCTCGACTCGTGCCTGGACTTCCTGAGCAGTGGGAAGAAAGAAGTCAGAAGCGAATCGGGCCTGAGCTGCGGGGCGGGGCCAGGAGCGGCGCTTTCCCCGTGGTCCTCCCAGGAGGGAGCACCCTTCATCCTCCGTGTCTGGCGTCCTCGCCCCGCCTCTCCCGCCCTCCTTTTCCTCCTCACCTTGACTGTTTCCTCACTGTTGGTTGACTTGACATTTGAACCTAATTTTTATGTGACAGCCATGCCTTTAGAGGATAGAAGAGATGGTGATAAAGGCTTTTAAACGTACGGCAAATGTATGAAACTTCTGGAATCCAAAGTTAAAGAAAGCCAGTATATATGATATTTGTAGGGGTAGGAAAATGAGCATATAAAGTAATTGGGAAAAAGTGACGAGGAACAGAAAGAAAAAAATGACAACAAAGTGAGGCGCATGGAAGCCATCAGTCTGAACAAATTCGTGAAGTTTTTTTCTCTGGTCCAAATGGGCATGAGTGCTGGCAGCTGGTCATTTTTTGGTGAAACTCGTTCTGCTCTTGCTTCAAAAGGAAGAACAGATCCCTGGTGAAAACTGTATGTGTTTGGCTCCTTATGGAGGACAGGTATAGTCAACCCCAAGCTTCCTTTGTAAATAATTTTAATAAAGAGAGGCTTGTGAGGATCTGGCTACTGTTCTCCTTGGAGCAGACGTGGAAGAGTGTTTCTAGCATCCTGAAATTCTGAAAAACCTAGTGGCAGTTCATTAATTGGGGCCCTCACCTCTTCAGCCATTTACGAGATTGCCTTCTTGATTACAGACGGGTTTTCTTCTTCGTTTTTTTTAAATCTGAGGTTTTGTTTGTTTCTGTTTTTCTTCATGTTCCTTTAGTTGTTTTGGCTTTTTGTGTATGTGTGTGTGTGTTCTAAATTGCCATGAACTGAACCCTAATGAAAAGACTTAGGCCCTATTTGCTAAAAGAGAAACAAACAAACCCCCAAAATAAAAAAACAAAAACAAACAATTGAACGACTCCTCTTTTTTAATGCTCTGCAGTTTTAGCACCATTTCCTTTTACAAGACGTAAGTAGCCATGTGAAACTTTTCGCAACAACAAGGCTGATCATTACAGCCACGTTGAGTAGCGATTTTATTTTCTTTAATTAATTATTTTTTTGGAAAAAAATTAACAGTATTTATTATTATTTTTTATCTTTTTAAAAAACATCTTTATTGGAGTACAGTTGCTTTAAAGTGTTGTGTTAGTTTCTGCTGTATAACAAAGTGAATCAGCTCTATGTGTACGTATATCCCCATATCCCCTCCCTCTTGCATCTCCCTCCCACCCTCCCTCTCCCACCCCTCTAGGTGGTCACAAAGCACCGAGCTGATCTCCTTGTGCTATGCGGCTGCTTCCCACTAGCTATCTGTCTTACATTTAGTAGTGTATGTATGTCCATGTCACTCTCTCATTTCGTCCCAGCTTACCCTTCCCCCTCCCCGTGTCCTCAAGTCCATTTTATACCTCTGCGTCTTTATGCCTGTCCTGCCCCTAGGTTCGTGAGAACCATTTTTTTTTTTAGATTCTATATATATATGTGTTAGCATACGGTATTTGTTTTTCTCCTTCTGACTTACTTCACTCTGTATGACAGACTCTAGGTCCATCCACCTCACTACAAATAACTCAATTTCATTTTTTTTTTATGGCTGAGTAATATTCCATTGTATATATGTGCCACATCTTTATCCATTCCTCTGTCAGTGGACACTTACATTGCTTCCATGTCCTGGCTATTGTAAATAGTGCTGCAATGAACATTGTGGTACATGACCCTTTTTGAATTATAGTTTTCTCAGGGTATATGCCCAGGAGTGGGATTGCTGGGTCATATGGTAGTGCTGTTTTTAGTTTTTTAAGGAATTTCCATACTGTTCTCCATAGTGGCTGTATCAATTTACATTCCCACCAACAGTGCAAGAGGGTTCCCTTTTCTCCACACCCTCTCCAGCATTTATTGTTTGTAGATTTTTTGACAATGGCCATTCTGACTGGTGTGAGGTGATACCTTATTGTAGTTTTGATTTGCATTTCTCTAATAATTAGTGATGTTGAGCATCCTTTCATGTGTTTGTTGGCAATCTGTATATCTTTTTGGAGAAATGTCTGTTTAGGTCTTCTGCCGATTTTTGGATGGGTTGTTTGTTTTTTTGATATTGAGATGCATGAGCTGCTTATATATTTTGGAGATTAATCCTTTGTCAGTTGCTTCATTTGCAAATATTTTCTCCCATTCTGAAGGTTGTCTTTTTGTCTTGTTTATGATTTCCTTTGCTGTGCAAAAGCTTTGAAGTTTCATTAGGTCCCATTTGTTTATCTTTGTTTTTATTTCCATTTCTCTAGGAGGTGGGTCAGAAAGGATCTTGCTGTGATTTATGTCATAGAGTGTTCTGCCTGTGTTTTCCTCTAAGAGTTTGATGGTGTCTGGCCTTACATTTAGGTCTTTAATCCATTTTGAGTTTATTTTTGTGTATGGTGTTAGGGAGTGTTCTAATTTCATTTACATGTAGCTGTTCATTTTTCCCAGCACCACTTATTGAAGAGGCTGTCTTTTCTCCACTGTATATTCTTGCCTCCTTTATCAAAGATAAGGTGACCATATGTGCGTGGGTTTATCTCTGGGCTTTCTATCCTGTTCCTTTGGTCTATATTTCTGTTTTTGTGCCAGTACCATACTGTCTTGATTACTGTATCTTTGCAGTATAATCTGAAGTCAGGGAGCCTGATTCCTCCAGCTGTGTTTTTCTTTCTCAGGATTGCTTTGGCTATTCGGGGTCTTTTGTGTTTCCATACAAATTGAAATTTTTGGTTCTAGTTCTGGGAAAAATGCCATTGGTAGCTTGATAGGGATTGCATTGAATCTGTTGGTTGCTTTGGGTAGTATAGTCATTTTCAAAATATTGATTCTTCCAATACAAGAACTTGGTATATCTCTCCCATCTGTTTGTATCATCTTTAATTTCTTTCATCAGTGTCTTATCATTTTCTGCATACAGGTCTTTTGTCTCCTTAGGTAGGTTTATTCCTAGGTATTTTACTCTTTTTGTTGCAGTGGTAAATGGGAGTGTTTCCTTAATTTCTCTTTCAGATTTTTCATCATTAGTGTATAGGAATGCCAGAGATTTCTGTGCATTAATTTTGTATCCTGCTACTTTACCAAATTCATTGATTAGCTCTAGTAGTTTTCTGGTGGCATCTTTAGGATTCTCTATGTATAGTATCATGTCATCTGCAAACAGTGACAGCTTTACTTCTTTCCGATTTGGATTCCTTTTATTTCTTTTTCTTCTTTGATTGCTGTGGCTAAAACTTCCAAAGCTATGTTGAATAAGAGTGGTGAGAGTGGGCAACCTTGTCTTGTTCCTGATCTTAGTGAAATGCTTTCAGTTTTTCACCATTGAGGATGATGTTGGCTGTGGGTTTGTCATATATGGCCTTTATTATGTTGAGGAAAGTTCTCTCTATGCCTACTTTCTGGAGGGCTTTTATCATAAATGGATGTTGAATTTTGTCGAAAGCTTTCTCTGCATCTATTGAGATGATCATATGGTTTTTCTCCTTCAGGGTGTTAATATGGTGTATCACATTGATTGATTTGCGTATGTGGAAGAATCCTTGCATTCCTGGGATAAACCCCCTTGATCATGGTGTATGAGCCTTTTAATGTGCTGTTGGATTCTGTTGGCTAGTATTTTGTTGAGGATTTTTGCATCTATGTTCATCAGTGATATTGGCCTGTAGTTTTCTTTCTTTGTGACATCCTTGTCTGGTTTTGGTATCAAGGTGATGGTGGCCTCATAGAATGAGTTTGGGAGTGTTCCTCCCTCTGATATATTTTGGAAGAGTTTGAGAAGGATAGGTGTTAGCTCTTCTCTAAATGTTTGATAGAATTCGCCTGTGAAGCCATCTGGTCCTGGGCTTTTGTTTGTTGGAAGATTTTTAATCACAGTTTCAATTTCAGTGCTTGTGATTGGTCTGTTTATATTTTCTATTTCTTCCTGGTTCAGTCTTGGAAGGTTGTGCTTTTCTAAGAATGTGTCCATTTCTTCTAGGTTGTCCATTTTATTGGCATAGAGTTGATTGTAGTACTCTCTCATGATCCTTTGTATTTCTGCAGTGTCAGTAGTTACTCCTTCTTTTTCATTTCTAATTCTGTTGATTTGAGTCTTCTCCCTTTTTTTCTTGATGAGTCTGGCTAATGGTTTATCAATTTTGTTTAATAATTATCCTATGAGTATGAGGCTGTGACCCTGAACTGTGCCTTAATAATTAGTTATAGTTTCTGATGTAATTAAATCATTGAGCCAGATCTTGCTAGGCCAGCAGACAACTAACAGCATGCATATAAGGACTGAAATGCAAAGACATAGTGATGAAGTCCCGTGAGCTCTCACTCAGGCCACATCCATGGGGCGGTGCTGCTGCCGTGACCCTCTCCTGACCAGCACCCATTCTGCTGTGTGCGCTGAGCATTTTGCATCTGCCCACATCTGTGTGGAGCTTGTGGCAGGTCAGCTGCTCACGAGGGACTGACCTTAGTCAGTGGACCTGACTGATCCAGGCTTGATTCCATGAGTCTTCCCACGGATTGCTGTAGGACTGGGAATGTGACCCAGTTTGGGCCCGTGACACTTAGAAGTTTGCTGGGGGCTGCAGGGCAAGCTCTTCCTCACTCCCAAGAGTCACGGAAAATCTTCCCTCCTTTGGTAGCATCTTCTGAAAGGGGGAGCATGGAGCCAAGATCACTACTGGGACCCACCTTATAACCACAAGAAAACCAGCTTGAAGTGGAGACCATGGGTGCCGGCTTCAAGGGAGGGAGGTCATGTGGGGTCCTGATGTTGTCAGGATTGTTTGGGCCCTCCGCTGAAGCTCCGGGGCCCAGGTGACTGTGGCACGTTGCGTCTTCTGTTACTTGGAGATGAAGGCACACTCGCTGAGGTTGGTGACGTGTAGCCCCATCCTCTGGCAACTCCTTGCGGATAGAAACGTACCTTCTGTTCTCAAGCCTGCTTGTTTCCTCCACTTGCTGCTGGGTGATTTCTAGCCGGTCCCTCATTCACCTGAATGTGAAAAAGATCCACAGTATTGAAACTATCAAATCAAACGACCTCTGAAGGACACTTCAAGAGAGGCATTTCCAGTAAATTCCAACAAGTGCCCAAGGTAGAGCCAGCATGTAGGGGTGTGTGTTGGTGTGAATGTGGTTACTCATGGTAGTAGCCATTGTTAATGAGGCTTTTCTGTCGCATTATGCCCCCAGATTTTCTGATTAAAAAAAATTCACACTGGAACTGGACCAGAAAGCATTATAAATATGAGAATCTTCTCCAGGAAATTCCTTCCTCATCTTCAGGGATCTGTCACATTACCTATTTTAAAAGTATTATCTCCCAGTTTGGTTTGGGGCAAACTTTATCTTTTATTAAGGAAATTTGGCCCTTTTCACATTCTTCACATATCTTCATTTAAAACCTCCATTCAGCTAGCGACTTATAGGTATCTGGTGTGTATTTTCTGTTTTTTGTAATCGATGATGCTGAAGGAGACTTGACCCCCCCCCCCAACTTGTTTGTAATTACTTACAGTTAGTTTATGTCTCTAAATTTAAGAAAACACTTCTGGTGGCCCGTCTATTTGATCAGGTATATTCTTGTGATTATAATATTGCTTCAGAGATTAATTTACAAAACATACAATTGACGCTTTTAATTAATAGCCTGCCGCAGAGCAGAGTTCAGTGATGTAACCTAGCGGTCCAGACCTACAATTTATGGACTATTAGTCAGCTGTTAACTTATCTACTCACATGACCTGTTGATCCATCAGCTTGATGGAAAGTAGAGACCTGAATGATCCTAGAAGATATTTTACAGAACTTTCAGAAGATTTCCAGGAAAAGTTGATCCTTAGATAAAAAAGTAAAAAGAAAAAAAGTTCATTAATTTCCAGGGTATTTCCTGCTTTCCACCCCAAAACAGGCACATAACCATTTGAATAGTGTTATACCTTAAAACATTGTTCCTGACAACACTGGTGAAGGGACATAATGAACTTTTTTGTTGTTGTTGTCCTTAAAGAAAGGAGGGGGGATCAAAAATGATTTTTTGCAGATCTTTGGAATGATATCAAGCATAAATTTTAATTGGGCTTCATTTACTAAGTGCTGCATTACCTCATCCTTTGGTTTTAACTATGGATTTTCTATAAATCTTCGTATGGCTAAACATGATAAACTGCTCAACATACCATGGAACAAGGCGGTGCTTATTAGCACTTGGGAAGTTATTGATTGCTTGTCTTGATTAATCTTTTATGGGTCTCTGCAGTATTAATTCCAGAGAAGAGACTGGCCTGTGCCGCCGTAGACCTCATTCATACTTTCTACTTCAATTACAAAACTTTTGTTACCTACAACTATTAGTCTAGTTATGACTTTTCTAGCACAAATTCTTTTGGTCTCTGTTTGTCAACAGTGAGCATTTAAAGATTAAATTGATTTTCAAGATGTGTCAATAAGATGAAAAGTGTGGCCCCAAAGTGTTTCATACACTTAAAAGTAAAAAGGAATTTTAATTTATGTTTTAAAATAAATAAAGGTTCATTTTCTCGGTTATGTAAGTTTAAAATACGTATATGTGTGTGTGTGTGTGTGTGGGCGGTTGTTTTTAAGCTGAGAATTCAGGAGTTTTTAAGCGAATAGCCGGTGGTACTTTCATGCTGACTCTCACTACGGATCGGGCTTGGATGCTTTCTAAACCGGAAATATCTTACATTGTGAAATTGTATCGGGGGTGAGGAAGTTGTAATATTGCCACAAGCGGCCTTGGACGGAGCGTGGAGGCCCAGAGCCCCGAGTGCAGAGCGGGCGGTGGTGTGGGAGCCTAGCCCCCGGTTTGGGTCAGGGTCAGCTTGGGGACATGGGCTCGAGGCTGCGTCTGCAGCACTCTTGCTCTAAGACTGGGGGGTGGCGGGGGAGGGCTGCTGTGCCCCACTCCTGTGTCACCATTGCCTTAGGGATGGACAGCCGGCCGTCCAGGAGGCAGGCAGGGTTCCGACCCAGGGATGCTAGCGTCCCACCCAGTTCCAGAGTTTCATTCCTCAGAGCAAAGTATTCTTCAAGTTGCCCAGTAAAGTGCAGATGTCTCCTGGGCGGGGCCATCCTCTAAGTTCCTCTCAATTGACTAAGATTGAGTCTGCACGGCCCGGCACAGCACGCACATTTACTTAATTCAGCTTCAGAGCTGGCTGGTTAATTAGTTAACACTGTTGGCAGGCATGCCTCGGCTGGAGGTTGACACAGAGGAGAAGGACCAAAAGGACCTGATGGGGAGAAGGCAGAGGACCGCTGACGGAACCTGAGAATGTGCCAGAATCACCTCGGGCTGGTGAAACGTACAGTCTGGAGGGAAGATGTAAAAAGGGATGTGATTTCATATCGACAAACTCATAAGTAGCAGACACTCAATGTCAGTGTCAGATTCTGTCTGTGACTCTTGTTTCCAATTTCCATGAAGCCACATATGCTTAAGAAGGGTCATTTTAAGGAAATTTTTAGGTAACCGTGTTTGCTGACTAACGTGTCACGTCGTGGGTCTGACACACCTTCTGTCTCTGTGCTGTCATTGATCCATCAGGGCAGGACGGGGAATGGACGCTCCCTCATTCCGAGGAACAAGCGAGGAGGTTTAGCAAATGGGCCTCAGGTCGGAGATGCAGGTCGCTGTGTGTGTTCCCAGTTCAGCTTTCAGCTCAGTTTAGTTTTGTTGGTCTCTTTGAGATTATGTGTTCTGGGACTGGGGTGTCATGTTTCAGTGGATGTGCCGATTAATTGAGAGTTAACCAGTAAAGACCATTCATTTTTAACTTTTATCTGAAATCAGGAGGACCTGATTTGAAAACTGGTTCCATCCTTTACCAGCTTTTTGAACTCGGGCAAACTGCTTAATCTCTTTTATTCATCATTCTAACCTGTGTCTCCCAGTGTCCTTGCAAGGATTACATTAGGTGAAATGTGCCCTAACACACAGGAGATGCTCAAAAAGTGGGAGCTATTATTTAGTGACCTGAAGTTTTAGTGAAAGCTTTGGTGTGATGCAATAAAAATAATTGAATCCTTCAATAATGACTGATGTTGAATTATCTAATACCTATGTGCCAGGAATTGGGACAATAAAGATGAAAAAGTTCCCACACTCTGGGAGCCCACAGTCTACAGGTAAATCTTTTCTTGAGTGCTGATTTCCAGACTAATTCCTTTTCTTCAGGGTTAAAATTGTGGACCCTGAAGCTGAGGGCTGACTCCAGGATGGCCGAGTAGAAGACGATGATTTTGAAACTTCTGTTCTCAATTAAATGTTGTATCTCTTTCTGAAATGGTGATGCAGGTGGTAGAGGTGAAGGTTAGGGAGTTTGCCGGGGTTTAGATGTGTGTGATGTTGAGATAGGGGAAAATAGGGCAGAGGCATTTCCAGTAGACGAAGCTGCAGCAGAAAAAACACGAGGGTATGAAATTTCAGGATGCGTTTCTGGGATAATGACTAGCTTTGAAAATTAGGAAGTAAATTCAAGTCAGTGAAGTATAGGCTCAGATGACTGATGGGGAAGATAAGAGAAGAGCGTCGTGTCTTGGGTTATGTCACCAATGCATTCAGCGCCACCCAGAGCTGTCAAGCGATGCTGCTGGACTCACCTGGAACGTAGCAAATGTCCTGCCGTCTGTGCTCGTAGATCAGGGGGCTTGGTCTGGAGGATTCAGGTAGAAGAGGCGCCTCCCCTTCCTTTCTCCCTCCCTTCTTCCTTCTAAAGAGAAGTAAAATCTTTTCCTTGACCCTCTCAGGGTCCCTGGTTGGGTCTGAAAATTAAACCAACAGACTAACAGGGAAAAGCACACGTTTATTTAGTATGTTTTACGTGACACCTTCCTAAGACCCAAAGGAAGGCACCTGAGTGTTTGTTTGCTGAGATTTGCTGCAGGGTGGGCAGGCGTGGAGAAGCGGGATGGGACAGGGGGTGATGTCCATGCATGAACCAGGATGGCTGAGCCAGGCCTGTTACTGGGTTCTTCTCAGTCCAGGAGATAAACATGCTTCTTTCCTTTGGGCAGAGAGAGGGTCTTGTGACTGGCTTCAGGGGAGAAGGGGGAGGTTGGAGAGATCCTCCTGCTTCTGGCACTTTCTCTAACTCCTACAGCTTGAAATAGTCAATATGCCACGGTGCCATGTTTTGGAGTAGCACGTCCTGAACCCCATTACTTCCCTCCTTCCCTAAGCACAGACCGAGTGCCTGCTGCATACCAGGGGGCACCCCCAGAGCTTCCTACTCCTCATGCTGCAGTGGAAGACAGACAAATATATACTTACATGTATTTGTAGTGACAAGTGCAGTCATGAAAACATGTAATAGAGAGTGACCAGGACCTGCTTTGCTGCCCACTCAGGGAAGAGCTTTCTAAAGAGGTGACTTTTTTTTTTAAAGAAAAATTTTAATTCAAAAAAAGTCAGAAAAAACAATTTTAACAGCAATGACAACGATTCATGTCCTTGATATATAAAGAGTGTCTGAAAATCGGAAGGATAAGCAGGTTTTCCAAATAAGAAAAACACAAAAATCCCAGTGTTTGCATGGGCAGGAGATAAATGAGAACGCAGGGGTGACTCATGCCGCTGGGTGAGGACTGAAGTTGACCTAAATAGAACGCACAGCCCGCAAGTCAAGTATTGGTCCCATAAATCTTCCAGAAGAGGTGACCTCTAAGCTGGCATCTGCAGCCGTAAGGGAATTCACCCTCTCCGCTGTGTAACCGGGTCTTTCCCCAAGCACAGCACCTCATCCCTGGCTGCACGGTCCTGTGCCGTCTGTGTCCACTGTCTGAAGACTTTTCTCTCTTTCTCTGTACTTCCTAATTAAATCTGTGTGTAGGAACATGGCTTTAGGACTAACCCTAAAATCATCATCTTTAAAGCTTAAGCATTCCTAGCTTCTGTTAGTCGCCGTTTGTGGCTTGGACATCGTCATTTTATCCCAGTGATTCTTAAATCCACCTGTATTTCCTGCTTCCATTGCTCTCTGAGGTAATAAGTTTAATCAGTGTGTCACCTGTTAGGCTCATGGAACTCACTGTGGCAGGGGGGTGCCCCCGAAAGTGGGCCTGTCGGGTTAAGATAAGGGGGGGAAGCGGGGAGAGGACAGAGCCAGGTGTGAAAAATGCCGTGTAATTTTTTGGGGGGGTACATCCCATTTTCTAGGACAAACAAGTATGTTTGGATCAACCTGGCCAGTTCCTTCCTCCCAGTTCTGATCAGTCATTTGAACGCCTCTTGGGATGACTAAATTCACGATGGATCTCCCGTGACTATTTTGTACGTGAAGGACAGAATCACCGCAATTTAACTGCTCACCATTGTTGAGTGTGAGGGGTGATAGGGGCTCCACAGAAGACGGGGTTGGGTGGAGTCCCTGCCCTGTGACCCGCACTGTACAGAAAGGGTGGCTGAGATACATACAAGCTCATAAGCACCGTGTGATGACACAAATAAACCTCTCCGTCTTATAGTAGACGTTACCATAAATCCTTCATTCAAAATGTGTTTCTTCCTAAATGCTTTGGGGGAGTTTAAGGGGAAACCACTGAAATAGACACATTTGGGGGGTATTTACTTGACCTTTGAGCCAGCGTCCTTTCTCTGTGACCTGGACAGCCAGGTGCTTTGGATAAAGATGAGTTTGTTGGATGTGCTCTGGCCACACGGCCCCAGTGGGTTAGAGGAGGGTGGGTGCTGGCCTGGGCTCAGTCGTCAGGTTCTGTGGGAGCTTTGAAGTGGGAGCCCCTCCCACCCCTCAGAAAGCTAGCTTTCTGCTTCTGTCTGCACATGTGGGGAGATCTCATGAGCTGCAGGGTAGCTGAGAAGAGAAGGTCAGAGAAAGGGAGGAGAGGGGACTGGAGGACGGGACAGGGGATCCGAACAGGTGTGTGACTCCCACTTCCTTTCAGTCCTGGGGTCTGACTGTGTGTCAGGAAAATGGAAAATGACGGTTTCTCCATCCACAAGGACCATAGAAAAGCGTGTCGTTTGAATGGAACGTGCTCTTTTCCTAAGAAAGAACTCATGCTGGTTATAGAGTGGTGTTACCTGTGGACACATTAAATTAATTTTCCCCTGCAAGGACAACCCATAATTCCCACCAGCTTTGGTTGGGTTTAATGTTTTCCTGTCTTCTAATGGACAGTAATTGAAATGGATTTATTATCTCAATTATTCCTTCATTCAGGATATCACTTAGAAAAATGGGACCATAAAATGAGCTGTTCCCGGTCAGAAAGTGGCCCGTATGGAGCAGGTGAGGATTACGGTGAGACTCCTCCAGGCTGAGTGTCTCCCTGTGGAATATAAAGTAGCTCTTCAAGTTTGGAAAATTCATGATATTATAAATTGGATTTAATGTCTTTCTTTACCCAATTTAGAAAAACTGTCCGGAGAAAACACGTCTGATTTTAGAGGCAATTTCAGCTGTAGGTCCTTTTACAGATGAATAAATCCGGGGAACTCTGGCCTGGAGAGCCGGCCCTGGCACTGCCCGTCCATCCTGGCCTCGGCCGCTGTTGTCATCTCTCTCCCACCCCGGCCCTTCGTCTCTGCAGAGCCCACCGAGGCCTGAAGTCAGGCCCCTCCCAGCTCTCACGTCCGTGTCTCCCCTCACACAGCTGCCCCCCGACCGCCCTGAGGATGGCGGGGGTAGCACCCCGTGCCCCTCCCCCCTGCAGCGGCAGCTTCTCCCCCCACCTCATCCTACGCTGCGAACCAAGACCCAGGAGACTCGCTCCATGGAGTTTTCCTCTGAAATAGAGGTAAATCTTACCCTAGTTACTCACGCAGTGCTTGATGAACGCGTACGGAGCGTGTACTTAGTAATTCGTAAATCATAGGGATCTAACAGGCAAGTGATGGAACCCCTCGTTTCTAGGAGCCTGCGGTCCGGGGGACACAAACCACGTGTCCCGAGCACATGCTGTTGTGGGGGAGCCGGGGGCCACGGGCAGTGGCCTTGGGGGTGGGGTAGCGTCGGCTGCGACAAAGAGGAAGCAGGGCCTCCAAAACTCAAAGCTGGGTGAGCTTGTGAGGTGGGGTTCAGGCCGGGAGCGGCCTCCACCCCCCGCCCCTGAAGGACTGCCTTTCCGGGACGTCCAGGTGTGAGACTGGGCCAGCTCACGCCTGTCGCCGGCTCTTCATTTCCAGCAGCTGGTTATAGTTCCTGGTGGCAGTCGGGTTGGGCCCAAAGCGAGGCGGGGTGTGTTGGAGCTGGGCCAGGCCCGGCCAGGTCTCTGTCTCCTGCGGGAGGCCCCCCCGCCCACGCGGACCCTCCACCCCACCCACTAAGCGGCTTCGCCTGTACCCGTTCATCCGCCCGAGGCTCCTACCCCGGAGCTGGGGCGTGGCTTTCACGGCTCCTCCTCTCCAGTCAGAGCGATGCGGATCGAGGTTTTTTTTGTTGTTGTTGTTGTACGCGGGCCTCTCACTGTTGTGGCCTCTCCCGTTGCGGAGCACAGGCTCCGGACGCGCAGGCTCAGCGGCTGTGGCTCATGGGCCCAGCCGCTCCGCGGCACGTGGGATCTTCCCGGACCGGGACACGAACCCTTGTCCCCTGCATCGGCAGGCGGACTCTCAACCACTGCGGCACCAGGGAAGCCCCAGTTGCTAGGTATTTTGATGACTACTTTAGGCACCCAAGATTAAAAGTAATAAAATTAAAAGATTAAAAGTGATAAAATTGACACGCTGAATGCACTCCTGTGACCAGGTCATGCTGGCTCTGCAGCTGCATGTTTACCTTGTACCCTCAGTTCCCAGATGGATCCTAAACATAAAGGCTGTCACTTTTGGCTCTCTCTTCTTCAGGGAGGAAAAATCACATTATATAGGAGACATCCTCGTGTCCTGGTTGGCACCTGCTTGACTGTATTCCCGAGCTTAGATGATCATAAGCAGAAGTTTGATGATCACGGAAATAGTTACTCTAACAGTCTCTGAAGAATTTCCGAGTGCTTTTATGAAAAACCATCAGGCTGAATTTTGTTTCCTTCTTCTGTGCTCTTTAGAATTCTTTCCTCCCTCCCCCCCACCCCACGTTGACTTCAGCGTTGCCTAAATGCCTCTGCCCGCTTGGATGTGCATCCTCACCAGCTATGATATCACAGCTCATGAATCAGGCAGCAGGCCAGCCTGAGTGAGATCAGCATGGAGGAGATGCCAGTGTTCTCGGCGCCTGAGTCACCAGGTGTCTTATCAGTGCAGTCACGAAAGGATGCGTAGGAACTGGTGGCGGTACTTCTGCTCAATTTAACGTGTTTGACAGGCCTCATTTTATAAGGGGTTGATGGTGGAAAGGCAAGGACTCAAGCATACTCATGTGTATCTTTAAATCTATAACTGAAACTGTGGATTAAAAATTAATATCATGATAAAAAAAAACTCAGCGGAGACAGCTTTAGAGGAAAGAGGAAAAATCACTAATAATCATAATTAGCATCTTGGTTAAAACCCTTCCAGACTTTTTTTCTTTTGGCCATGAAAATATACAAAGGCGCTCTCAAAACAAAACTCATTTTTACCAGGTATATTATTTTATAACCTTTTAAATATCATGTTATCTTTTGAACATATTTCGAATTCAATAAATACAGATCTATATCATCATCATAGATGCCCTCCAGTCGTTCCACTGTGAGAGTGTAATGCATTTACACTAATTTATTTAACTACATTATTTTCATATCACTTAATTTAATTATATTGTTTGTCATTCAGTTTGTTTCCAGTTACTGTTTTTGCAAATATAAGCAACCTTGTGATGGATATTTTCAAATGCTCATGCTTGTCTGCCTCTGGGGCCAGTAGTGCTGGGCACCTTGCAGAACATCCATGCTCTTCGTCCTAGTGAGAAACGTAGTCAGAGGTGGTACAAATTAAAAAAATTGACATATATTGTTGAGTTTCCCTCCAGAAAACTTGTGTCAATTTTCACTTCTTCTAACAGCATACAGGAACGCCCGTATCTTCAAATTCTTTCCCACTTTAGGCATTATTTTATAAAACAAAGTTTTATAGGGAGGTTTTGAATTACAAACTCAATTTCTATTTTTTGGATCTCTACCTTTTTAATTTCTTCTTACATTGGTTATTTGTGTTTCCTGAAGTTTATCATTTTTGCTTACATTGTTAAATCGTTGTCATATAGTAGTTCGTAATATTTACCTCTTTTTGATATCTGTAATATTGTGGTGCCTCTTCTCTTATTCCTGATATGGGAAATTTGTGTGTTTTTTCTTGTTGGACCTAAAATTTGTTACCTTTATTCGTTATTCAAAAAACCATTGGTTTTTCTCTGTTATTCGTCAGATTTTACTTTTACTTCAGCTCTGACCTTTATTATTTTTCACCTTCTATTTACTCTCGACTCAATCTCATTCATACCTGTTGCTCCCCAAAGTAATTTACTTTCTGATTGTATCATAATGTAACATTGTAAGACATCTTCATTGCAAAATGCTCAAAGGAAACACAAGTTCACCTGAACATGCACGGCTCAGTGACAGCAGACGTCAGCGTTGGATAGATAGTCAAGCTCATGCAGTTTTATGCAGATGGAACTGTTTCATGCATACTTTAATTTTTTGGTGTCGCTTCCCCTGCCGTTTCTCACTTCCGTATCCTTCTGAAGTCTTCTCTTGCTCCCACAACAGAATTACTAAACACACGGTGTGTGTAATTTCATATCGTTCTCCATGCAACTTCATGGTAATTAGCACATGTTCTGGCATGTATGTTTTTTTGCTCATTGTTTGTTTTATATCAATACACTTATATTTCCCTGTATTTTGCTCTTTTAATGTGTATATATATTTCTTATAATAAATACATAAATAATCACAATAATCCCCCCAGTTCCATTGGTAAAGTTCTGTCTCATCATTTTTAATGGATTCCATGGTGGTGTACCACTATTTGTATACCTAGACCCATTTTTATTTTGTTTTCAGTTTTTTTTTTTTTTTTTGGCCACTGAAAACTAGGCTTTGATAAAACTCTTGTATATCTGCCTTACATACTGGCTATTTTAGCTCTTTGGGATAAGAATAGGTAGAAAGTTAGATATGGCTATACATAGAAATTTTTTCTATCTATTGCTAGATTTATTTTTTTTTAATTTGCAACAACTCCTATTTCTACCAGTAGTGAATGAGAGTATGCTTTTCTCTCCAGTCTTTTTGTAGCACTCCCTTTCCCCAAGTCTTTGCTGTTGTGTTGATAATTTATTGCAGTTCCTTGATTTAGCAGTTTGGACATTGTCTTTTTTGATCTCTTTGTGTGACTGAAGACAATTTAGTTATTTTATATCACCTATGCCTTCCCTTTTGATACAGTTATATTACTATTTTCATTTAAATCAGTAGATGGTAGTTTCTTTTGGCATGCAGATACTTTACGTTTTCATGTCAACCAGTATTTATGGTTTCTGCTTTGACCAGTCGCAGGAAGCCTTTCTCTACTTGTAGATTATAGAAATAGTCATCTAATTATTTCTGTTATCATCATGGTCTTATTTCCCCTTTCATCTTTAGTCTACCTACAACTTATTTTAATGTAAGGTGTAAGATATAGGTCTGTATGTTTATTTTGCAAATAGCAATATTATTTTTGTGAAAACTTTCTTTTTTAATGAATAAAGTAATTGCTTATAGTATTTATTTTTTCACTGTAATAATATATATATAAATTTTTATTTTATATTGGAGTATAGTTGATAAACAATGTTGGGTTAGTTTCAAGTGTACAGCAAAGTGATTCAGTTGTACATATACAAGTATCTGTTCTCTTACAAATTCTTTTCCCATTTAGGTATTACAGAATATTGGACAGTTCCCTGTGCTATACAGTATGTCCTTGTTGGTTATAAGAACCATTTCTTTCTTTTTTAAAAAATATTTATTTATTTATTTGGTTGTGCTGGGTCTTAGTTGCAGCAGGTGGGCTCCTTAGTTGCGGCTCACCGGCTTCTTAGTTGTGGCTCACCAGCTCCTTAGTTGGGGCAGGTGGGCTCCTTAGTTGCGGCAGGTGGGCTCCTTAGTTGCGGCAGGCAGGCTACTTAGTTGCGGCATGTGAACTCTTAGTTGTGGCATGCATGTGGGATCTAGTTCCCTGACCAGGGATTGAACCCAGGCCCCTTGCATTGGGAGCATGGAGTCTTATCCACTGGGCCACCAGGGAAGTCCCTAAGAACTGTTTCTTGAATAGGTCATCTTTACTACAGTGATTCAAAGTGCCTTCTTTATTACATATTTAATTCCCATGTGTACTAGGGTCTATTTTTGGACTCTGTTTTGTTCCATTGATGCATGTAACTATTTCATTTCTTTGATCTGTTCTAGACTGTTACAATTACTGTTTGCACTTTTTACTATCAGGTAGTATGAGTTTCCCTAATTCTTTGTGTGTGTGTGTGTGTGTGTGTATGAGATTCCTGATGAATTGTTAGATGAAGTTTTCAAATTTCTTAAATAATCTTGTTAAGATTCAGATGGAAATTATATTATTAGGAAGAACTGACATTTCACAATGCTGGATTTTCCCATTCAGGAACAAAAACGTGCATTCTCTTATTTGAGTCTTCTTTCCTATCCCCAGGTGGCATTTATTATTTATTGTGTAATGGGATGCCTCAGTTGGTGGGTGGCGGTGTCACTTAAGTATGTGTGTGTGTATGTGTGGCTGCATGTGTGTATATGTGTGTGTGTATGCGTCTGTATGTGTAGGCAAAACATGTGGCCAATTGCTTTTCTTTATGGATAGATGCAGTTTACCTTAGACAAAATTCTTTTCCTTCTGTAAATTGATATCTCTTAATTATACCCCTACCTTAGCAAGATAATATACCAGGACCTTAGTTTGACATATTAATCTTCCTCCATTGGAATGTGGAGTTTGGGGAGGGGGTGTGCTCTTTGCAGAAGGAGTCTGTGTCTTCTGGGAGGGACCCAGCATCTCCATGTTTTCTTTCCTGAATTTGGAGTTAGGGAGATGTGTCAGGGCTTAACAGGCTGGCACTGAAGTAGATCATGGGCCAGTAAAGTCCCTGAAATCAATTTGTCCTGGTGGCAGGAAAAGGTAAGAACAGCAGACAAGCCTGGTGGTGGTCCTGAGGAAGAGGCGAGGAAGGTGGTTGTGACTCTGCCAGCCTGGCTGGCCCAACGTGGCTCTCCCTGGGCACATCTGCGTCCTTGGGAGGGGGTGTGCTTTGTGGGATCGAAGAATCGGCCCTGTGGTGCTCTGGGTTGCCTGTCAACCTCCACCCATCCTTCTTGTTTTGGAGAGGTCGGAAAGCTCAAGCTGCATTTCTAAGACACTCAGGCAGCTAGGTGTGGCCACATGACTAAGTCTGGGTGACGGAAAGTTGCAGAAGTAAGAGCGTCCCCTGCCCGGACTCTTTCTGCTTTCCTGCTTGCTGGGAAGTGAGACAGCTACTGTCTTGGACATGGAGACTGACCCACATTGAGCCCTGCAGAGCTGGCTGGCCAGCCAGGGTCCTTGGGTGATATCATGCCGTAGTCCTCCACCCACTGACCGTGTCTGGATTGTGACATGAGAGAAAAATAAACTCCTCTTACTTATCCCACTGTACTTTGGGTCTCCTTAGCCAGTTACCTCCTCAGAAATTTGAGCCTGCAGGTGGGCTTCTGCTGTAACAAAACCCCCAAATATGTGCATTGGCTTAGTGGTCAGGTGGCAGATGTGAAGAAACAGACATTGCAGGCTGTAAATACAGTGCCCTTGATAGGCTGTGGGAAGACACGTTATTGCCTGTGATGGCCTGGAACCCAGAAGGCAGGCTGTGGGCCATGTAGCCTGTAACGCTAGGGGAAGCAGTTTGGAAAAAAATAAAACCTTGGGTGAGTGTTGGTCCTTTCTTTCTACTCCCAGCGCTCAGGAAAGAACCAGCTGATGTGCAAGTACATAGGGAAGGAACGAGGGCCTGCGGGGGCTTGGAAAGCGAGTGGTTTGCTTGTTTTAAAAACTGCTTTGTCAACTTTTAACAAAGGTAACATGTTTTTTAAAAAAATAAATTTATTTATTTATATTTGGCTGTGTTGGGTCTTCGTTGCTGCGCGTGGGCTTTCTCTGGTTGCAGTGAGCAGGGGCTACTCTTCCGTGCGGTGCGCAGTCTTCTCATTGCAGTGGCATCTCTTGTTGCGGAGCACGGGCTCTAGGAGCATGGCCTTCGGTAGCTGTGGCACACGGGCTCAGTAGTTGTGGCTCGCGGGCTCTAGAGCACAGGCTCAGTAGTTGTGGCTCACGGTGTGGCTCACGGTCTTAGTTGTTCCGCGGCATGTGGGCCCTTCCTGGACCAGGGCTCGAACCCGTGTCCCCTGCATTGGCAGGTGGATTCTTAACCACTGCACCACCAGGGAAGCCCCGGTAACGTGTTTTTAATCTTTGTTGGTTTCATGGATCGCAGAAGTCTTCTTTCAGGCTGTGACTTATTTACGCTCTCCTGCTGTGCTTCAGACTCTCACCAGTAAGCACAGTGCTTACTGAGGACCCCACCCCCCACCCCGCCCCTGCCATTTATCCTGCTTGGAATTTGCAGAACTTCTCAGCTCTGTGGCTAGATGAAGTCTTTCATTAGTTTTAAGAACTTTTTTTTTTTTTTTCTCTCTTCAGACAGTGTTTTCCCTGTATTGTGTCTCTCTTTACTTCTGGGAACTCCAGTTACACGTGTGTTAGATCTGACCCCCTGAGTCCCCCGGGTTGCCCCTGCTCTTTTCTGTATTCTCTCTCTCTTTTCTTTCTGTACTCTGGTTTGGAGACTTTCTTTTGACCTGGCTTCTGGTTCATGAATCTTTCCTTCTGTTGAGTGTCATCTCCTGTTGAGCCCATCTTTGGAGTTCTTAATTTCGGTTACTGTATTTTTCAGTTCTAAAATTTCCATTCGGTCCTTTTTAATAGATTTCAATTTTCTGATGAGAGTATCCTTTTCTTTGCATTTCCTCCATCATTTCCTTGAGCATATTCATAACTATTTTAAGTTCCTTGTCTGATCATTTCAGTATTTCCATCAAATGTGGGTCTGTTTCCGTTGGCTTGCTTTTCCTTGATTTTTGGTCAGATGGCTGTCTCTTTCTGTGTGAGTCATTATTTCCCTGAACACCGTGCATCGTATATGAACGATGTAGAATCTCTGATGTTACCTTGTCTCAGGCGGTTCACACGTTCTTTGCTAGGAAGCCGAGGGGCTGCGATGGCCTTTATCTGGCCGTTGGCTGAGCCACCTTGAGGCTGGGCTGTGGGGCTCTCGTCTGTTTCTCCCCATGTTTCAGCTGGAAGCCTGCAGTGATCTCCTGGGCCACCTCCCCAACCCGGCCTCACCTCCAGTCCCTGAGTTCTTAACTGTCGGCTGAACATTCACTGTTGTGTCCTGGGATTTCTTTTTGGCTTAGTGCTTGCTGCCCTTGCAGCTTCAAAATCCAGCAAATATCTGGAGGAAGAAGCTGGCAGACTATAGGGGTCAGTTTTTATCCCTTCCCTTCTCACTGGGATCCTGGCCCCTCACGTGTCTACTTTCTGTTCCTCCATCCTTGTGAGATGGCCAGCACCTTGGTGGGTGTCTCTGCCTCTTAGTTGTGGCCTTTAGACGGGCCCTTCGTTTAGGTTGAAAAGCTGCAGATGTCGGCTCACCTCTGCCTGTGGTTTCCCTTCTGCACCATCTTGTCCCCTAAGTCCTGGCTGCCTCAGTGGCTCTCCAGTACTTTCAAACTGAACTTTTGGGGGTATTTTCCCCAGATTTTCTATTTATTCTTGGCGGAAATATTGGTTTGCCACAAGCTCCTTCATCATAGCTGGGAGGGAAGCCTGCTGTAGGTTTCTGTCTTTTTTGGGGGAGGAGGGCGTCAAGTTAAGGAAGTTCCTTTCTGTTTTCTATACTGTTTAAACACATGAATGATTGTTAACTTTGTAGAATGATTTTTCTGAATCCACTGAGGTGACTCCATGGCTTTTCTTCTTTAATCTGTTAGGTTGATTGGTAGATCACCTGATTAGATATTCTGATGCTGAACCCTTGTACATTCTTAAGCTAACTCCTACTCTCCCATGATCACTTATCTTTATACACTGCTGATTTACTAATATTTTATTTGGAATTTTTGCATTTATGATCAAAAGAAGGAATGGGGTATGCCGGTCTTGGCTTCATCATTAATGTTCTGTGGGCCGTGTTGCATGAATCACATGCTCTACCCGATCCTTCCCTGTGGGAGCCCTTTCTGCTCTGTTACCTCACAGATGCTGACTCAGTGCTGGCAGGGCTGTTCCCAAACCCGACTCCCAGGGAGCCTGTGGCTTCGGCGCTCCTCTCAGCTCTGCATCTATGTGTCGCCGTCGGTTCACAGAGCCGTGTAGCCAGTTTTGAGCTGGAGCATGGCTTTTTGGCTTTTCTTGGCTTGATAGATTTTATTTGTGGTTGTTAGCATTGGGGCTGAGAGGGCTCCTCGAAAACTCACTGTATCATGATGCCGTGACCAGAAGCCTCCGGAGGATACTTATTGTTTTCAGCTTTTTATTTGGAAGCGTTTGAAACACAGAGGGAGGGTTTTTTTGTTTATTAATTTTTATTGGAGTGTATTTGCTTTACAATGTTGTGACAGTTTCTGCTGTACAGCAAAGTGAATCAGCTATACATATACATATATCCCCTCTTCTTTGGATTTCCTTGCTGTTTAGGTCACCACAGAGCACTGAGTAGAGTTTCCCGTGCTATACAGTAGGTTCTCATTAGTTATCTATTTTATACCTAGTATCAGTAGTGTATATATGTCATTCCCAATCTCCCAATCCATCCCCCCCCACCTTCCCCCCTGGTATCCATACATTTGTTCTCTGTATCTGTGTCTCTATTTCTGCTTTGCAAATAAGTTCATCTGTACCATTTTTCTGGATTCCCAGAGGGAGGTTTAAAGACTGATACAAGGGACGCTCAGATACCGTCTTGAGATGTTTGTATGTAAATTTCAGGCTTTCTGTCCCTTCAGTCCTCAATACTGCTGTGTGTATCTCCAAGAGGGTCTTCAGAGCTTTGAAGTAAACCAGCTTTGATGGGTAACAGATGCTGCTCTGCAGTTTGCCCCGCCCGCCGCTTGCCATGGTCGCGTATGACCGCTCTCTGCCTGCCCACAGGATGACGGTTGTAGAAAGGGCACTTTCCCAGGATGACGGTGGGGCCAACACTCCCATGGCTCTGCCACCCTCTGCTCGGTTAACAACACATCAGCGCTGCGTCTCTCAGCTCCCTTCCCCCGGCACAGTGTGCGTTCTCTTTGTTCCTCTTCAGCTAACACGTAGGTATTTTAAATTGTTAAAATCCTTTAATAATGTATTTTCTCAGGCCCACACTTGGGCGTTAGTAGACCCTTCAAGTCCACTCGTGAAATGTGTTGGGTACAGAATAACTGAGCCTATGCTTCACAAAAATACGCGTGGACAAAATGCCATAGTGTTGGGAAAGAGAAGATTACTTTAGTCCCAACAAATTAAAAATAATCTTAATACATTCAGATTATGGACTAAGGTATTTCCGAATTTCTCACATTTAGGTTCTTATTCTAAAGTTCTTTAAAAAAGAAATTCTTTTTTTTTTTTTTTTTTTTTTTGCGGTACGCGGGCCTCTCACTGTTGTGGCCTCTCCCGTTGCGGAGCACAGGCTCCAGAAGCGCAGGCTCAGCGACCATGGCTCACGGGCCCAGCCGCTCTGTGGCATGTGGGATCTTCCTGGACCGGGGCACGAACCTGTGTCCCCTGCATCGGAAGGCGGACTCTCAACCACTGCGCCACCAGGGAAGCCCCTAAAAAAGAAATTCTTAATCTTTTGATTCAGATTACAAATCTGCTTTACTCTTCATTTTCATTTTGAGTATGTGTTTTAGAAGCATAGTTGCATGAAACTCGCATTCCTACTGTGTGTCGTGAGAGGTGGCATCTGCTCACCACATGTGTGCGCGCATCACCTGGGCAGTGAGTGTACGTGGACCTGAGGTCGTGGTGCTGGGAGGCTGTTGAACCAGATCCGTGATTCTGACCCCACACCTACCTAGTCTTGTTCGGAGGTAGCCACAGCAAATACTTATTAAATTAAATCAAGTAAGTGGGCTCCAGTAGCTGGGTCAGAGCGTTGCCTTTGTAAGGAAGAATGGCAACGCGCACTGAAATCGCTCCCTTTGACTCACTTTCCCTCGTGTGCGTTGGCGGGACGGCGGTGGTCCTGCCTCGTCTTCACTCCCTTCTCCAGCACGTGGCTCGTCGTGTGTCTCTGCAGACTCCTCCCCCCTCCACTGGAAGGATGCCGTGTGTCCTCACCCCTCGACTCGGGTTCAGCTGTGTGGCAGGCGCGGTGGTTCAGGTTCCCGCTGCGCTTGGAGGCCCGTGTGTCTCAGCCCGTCCCTCGCAGCGTCCTTGCCTGGGAGCTTGCCCAGGATGCCCGCCGCGCCCAGGAAGAGCTGAGCGGCTCAGCTGGACGCAGCCTGTGTCAGCTAACCCCTAGCTGACCTTCAGACGTCAGAGACAAGTACACGCTGGTTTTGTGCTTCTGAAGTTTGTGGTTGTTTGTCATGCAGTGTCATGGTGCCTGTAGGTAACCGTTACAGTCATCAGTGGTCAAAGAAGGCTTGAGTCTCTGTCTGAACTCAGTGTGATACACAGTGTTGTGTTTCACCACGATGTATGCTTTCTGTTTTCTTTTGTCAGTGTTTGTAATAAAAATAATCCAAGAACCGTCAGTATGAAACTGTTCCTATGGTTGACTTCAGACTTAACGCCTTTATTTCACAGACGAGGAAACAGCACGATGAGTTGGTAACAGCCAGAGCTGGGGCAGGAGCCTTGGCCTCTCAGCTTTTGGTCCAATGCTCTTCCTTTTGCGTCCGGACATTCTTAGATAATGAAAAAAGCTGTAAGAGCCCTCATTTGTTCGGTGCATATGCTAAGTGAAAAGTTAGAAGTGCCCTCCCCTGCTGCAGGTGATTGACAGACCAAGGCACTTGCAGGACTTTAAACAGTTTCAGGACTCAAGTTGTATGAACTGGGCTCTGTGCTGCTCCATCAGGCCCAGGTTTTAACTGAGAAACGGCAGGGCTGCTGGCAACTCATGTGCTCGGAGGCACAAGATGTCACTGTTGTGCTTACCGCACAGATCACATTCTTGTTGAAATTTTAATGCCTTTAATGGTCTGCCTTTCTAGCCCAGAGTGAACTAATCAGACAGCCTGCGCTGGGACATAAATCATAGCATACTCCTGGGGCACCTCAGGGGAAATAAATCACGGAATTTTTTTTTTTTTCAATCAGCTCTTCAATCATTCTTTTTAGTCACATAGAAAATACGGTCCATGCTGTATTTACAGTTTGATGGTAAGGAGATGTTTAACATCAGTGTAGGAGATTAAAAATGACAAGTTATATGGTGAAGAGTGTGAAAAGGTGTTTACACTGACATGTAATATCTAGGTTGATCTACACCTCAATAAGAGATGTCATAAATCTAGGAGCAGGCCCACGAGTCTGTGCACTGGGTGAGTTAATGTGGCGGTCAGCACGTCTGAATGGCCCGGGCCCCATGTGTAGGAAGATGCTGTTGCTGGACCCAGTGCTGGTCACAAGTGTAAGGGGGCTGCTCCTGCTCAGCTTTTCTGGGGGCGGGCTGCCAGCAAATGCACCTCTCTCCCTTCCCTCCAAATTTGGTTTTCCCGATTTTTGTATCTGTGCAACTGATGCCCATTCACCCATTTGGTTTCTACTTTCTAAAAGATAAAACATGTTTTTCTGATTTAACCCAAGAAAATAATGTTTGTATTCCACCTCTGGCCCCAAACACATTCCAATTCTTGCAAGAGATGACAGATGTTTTTGGATTTTATTTAAAAAATGACACTTTTATATATTACGTAAAATATTCAGTGTAAAAACTTGACAGACGCTAAGACTATTAAAATTATATGTCAAGTAAGAAATGAGTTTACTTTGAGTGAAAGCCCGAAGAGTTATCTTACAAACTTTATGCTTTTGGCCTTGTAGGGGGTTATCCTTTCCCCATTTCCCTTCCAAACAAAAAACCTATGAAACAGAATCAACATTTACCTGTACTTGTGTGCATGCGCGCACACACACACACCCCGACCATGTTCTCTGGTCCTCAGCTGTGTTACAGGTTGATGGTTTTCGAGTTGGGATGGACAATCGGTTTGTACCCGTCTGTTCACACTCTTCTGCACTCAGCTGAACTTAACACCAATAGCAAGCATTTATGAGACAATGGCCAGGTTAGAAATGGAATCCCTGGCTATTAATAGCTTTCTGTATATTCAGTATTTATTGAATACCTATCACAGTTACAGCAAAATGATAGCTCTTGTGTAGAATGTAAAAGAAGCGTAAGCCTTGGCTACTGTGCTAAGATTTTAATCTATTCGGAAAGGCAATAGAGAAGTATAATGCAAATCAAATCGTGGTATAATCAACCAAACTGAATTAACCCCATGTACAAAATAAAAGTGTTTGACCACAGTAAATTAATGACTATAAAAAGGAAAGGGTTTTGGCTAAGAGTATGTTGTAATTTTTTAAGCAACTCCATTTCAAAATAGTATATAATCTGAGGATTTCTGGGGCAGGGTAATTATTTTCACAACAAATCATTTTTATCCTTTCCAAACTCTCCTTCACCTGTTCCCCCCGCCCCCCAATTTATCTAAGATGACTGTCATCCTAGGGGCTGGTTTCTGCATCCATCTCTCTGGCCTACCTTCACTGTCAGGGGGAGAGCAGGGCTCTGCCCCACACCCTTCTCAGTTGGCCACCACCACCTCAGGGGGAAGCCCTGTCCACGCTTCAGGCTTTCCGCTTCATGTGGCTACTGTGTGAATCCGGCAGTGGCAGGATGGCCGCTCTCACACACTCAGTGAACGGGGGTGTTTCCAGATTCGTCTCATGATCTGCTCCCACCTCTTCTCTCATCTCACTTCTCAGGATTCTTCTCGGGTCTGGGAGTTGCAAACTGGTCCTCAGTGTCTTGTGTTGTCACGTCTGTGCTACATTAGCGTTATTCATCTACATTTCTGAAACATTTGTGATACCGTTTCCTAATTCCTTACATATTACTTAATAGTGAAACATGAGAGGAAATCTGTTAAAAATATGAAAAACTTGAATGAATGCTTGATAATTTCACTATTATTTCATGCTCTTCTGAAAATCCTAGAACTCACAAAAATGACTCGATAATAAGAATAAAATTTAAAACTAGAGTACAAAACTCAGTTATTATTTTAAATGTTAGAACCGAAAACTCTAAAAGGGACAAGTTAAAAACAACTGGATTTGATACGTAACATTGCTGGAGACATAATAAACACAAATGTCATTATTTCTATGTATAGGGATAGTTTGTGGATCATATAATGAAAAGCAAATCCCGCTTGCGATAACAAATCTATGGATGATGTATGGCAGTCCTGCTGGAGAGGTCTGTGATTTCCTGATCTACTGCAGCACTTCTGGAGATCCTACCTGCCTGGTCCCCGTTGTGTGTGCAGCCATCCTGCATTGCATGTCGCTCGCTCTGCTCACTGCACCACCCTTGGACCCCAAACGTGACTGATTGGTCCAGGCGTGAAATTGCTAACCCGAACCAGACACTGGCTAGCCAACAACATAGCAGATTTTCTCTCTTATGAACTTGAACTAAGAGACAAAGAGACTATTTACTTCATTGGTGGAGGTAAGCAGACGTGAAAATTCATGAAGAGCTAGGGGTGGAAGTGGGCCCTGAAAAACCCAATGTGCCAACTAAAATTATGGAGAAACAGAAAGTGTGAATAAGCAGAGAAGTTGGTCTGAAGAGAGAAGCACATGAATGAGGCTGATTGACAGAGAACGGCAGAGAGGAGAAGCCACTGGCTCCAGAGGTGGAGGCTGAAAGAAGAGCCTTGGCGCCTGGCTGTGCTGTTTTAGTCCCCGTCATGTGTGTCTGTGTTGTTTCCTGTCTTTGAATTCTATGAGATGTAGTCTAACAGTAAAATCTCTTTTTCTTCTTGTTAGTTTGAGTGGTAATTCTTTTTATTGAAGCCAATGATTCCTGCCCAAAGTAATGATATTAATTAAGATGGAAAGTGTAGAACCTATTAGAGGGAAATTATCATTTATTTTATTGAGAGGTAGAAAAAAATAAACATTCCATATTGATGCATAGGGAGACTGAATACTATGGAGATATCAGTTTTTCCAAAACTATTTGTTAGGGATAAAATAATCAATAAAAATTGGATTGCAATCCCTCTTCTTTATTTTTTAAGTTGACAAGATTATTTTAAAGTTCACCTGACAAAATAAACCTAATAAGCAATAATGCTGATAAAAACAACTAACATTTATTTAGTGATTACTATTCGCCAGATTCTTTTTAACTACTTTGCATGAATTCAGAAGAGAGTAACTATGAATAATTATGAAAGTTTTAGAAAGAGTGGTGAAGCACTACAAAATTATTGAAACATGCT
The DNA here is from genome assembly GCF_025265405.1 of Mesoplodon densirostris. NCBI lineage: Eukaryota > Metazoa > Chordata > Mammalia > Artiodactyla > Ziphiidae > Mesoplodon > Mesoplodon densirostris. Next base: position 112,178,870 of record NC_082669.1, on the reverse strand, counting down.
CTAAAGGTACTTAATCAGTTGTGATAGTTGTTCAAGAAAATAAGTTGAAAACCAAAGAGCTTCCAATGTATTCATTTTGAATTTATTTGTATTTGCATATTGTATATACATAAGTATGCCATATATTCTGTGTGTGACAGTTGGCTACTAATTTTAATATTGTTATAAATAAAAAAGTCAACTTAGACGCTCACTTTATACCCCCAAATAAATTACATTTGGATGAAGTAAATAGGCATAGAAAAAGAATCAGAGCTGCAGAAAACTAATGGCGAGCATCAAGCCTCCCCCCAAGTTTTCTCTGAGCCACACACTACATTTCAGTTCCTTCATCTATTTTTCACTTGTTTTGATTTTTGGACTCTTCACAAGTCTGGTCATGTAAAAGGGCCTTTTCACCTATGTTAATGATTTTAGACATTATCTCTTGAACTGTTTTAAATGGACAAGTGTCTTTTGAATGATCACCCTATTTGCAAAATGGAAAATGTCTTAGAGGTGGATGGTACTGAAGGCAGAAAGACAAGCCAAGAGGCTGTCGTGTCCAAGAAAGATGACAATGGAACAGGTTAAGGTGGAGACATGAACAAACAGAGACGTATTTGAGCATTTGCGATGGACAGGACATGGGGTCCGGAAGTGGGAGGAGTCGGATGCCTGGGGACAGGGGTTCTATGGACTAAGATGGAAAGGCAGGCCGTGTGGAGGAATTCGTGAGCTCCTTCTTAGGCTGAGTTTGAAGAGCTGTGGTACATGGAAGTGCAGACGGGTGGTAGACGTGCAGACGTGTGTGTCTGAGTTTCAGGAGGCCAGTCCTGAATGGAAATACAGATTTCACAGTTACTGGTACATAGATAGTGACAGAAGCTTGGGAGGCTGAGTGGCCACGATTGACTTGAACAGAAGATGAACCCATGGATTTGGATCCCCCTACAGTTGGGTCCTTAGCCTTGGGAGGTCAGAACTCTCATGGGGGGCAAAGATGGAGGGACTCGTGTCCCAACAGCAGAGGCTCCCGTTTACCAAGGCTGATCTGAATGTTTAACCAGCCAGCGACTAAAGTCCTTGCTGAGGCCCCGATGTGGCACGAGTCCTTAAGGAAACCAACTGGCCACTTGGGCGAGTTGACTCCACTGGGCCCTTCTGCTCAGAAGGGACGACAGTTTGTCCTCTTGGTAATAATGACCAATTCTGGGTGTTGTTGCTTTCCTTGCTGTACAGCTTCGGCCAACGCCGCTATCTGAGTGCTGGGGCTGCAGGCAGGGAACCTCACATCATCTCAGAGAATCGCAGTGAAGGAGGGGCAGGGGTGGGCCAGGCCATGGCCATCGTTGGACACATTATACACCTCACGGTCTGTATGCTTCAGGGCTGACGGAGCACTGGAGTGGTCAGTGGGAGTGCATCCAGCACCCCAGCTGGGAGCCAGTACCCTGCAAAGATGCTATCTGTGTGCTGAATCAGAGCTCTCTGGGGCTCTCAGTGCCCACGTGGGCCTAGGAGCCAGGGGGAGAGTAGCTCCACATTTAGTCCCAGTGGCTCTGGGAGAGCGGTGCTTCTTATCCTTCACCACTCTGGGCTCTACAGGCCTGGGGGTCCTAGGCCCTCAAGAGTGAGAATAATAGGCCCCACTGCTGCCAGGTGTTCTGGACTCCCATTGTCCAGGGATGGCAGATGACAGTCATGACCAGCGAGGGGGCAGGGCTCTTGGTACACAAAGGGGCAGGGCGTGTGTGTGTTTGCCTGTCAGGTGGTTCACTTGGGACCGTCTTGGACGTCCTCACCTAACTGTGACCTGAGAAGGGACAGGGGTTTGGGTTCTATCACCAATAAGCTCCCAAGACCTGCTGAAGTGATGGGTGAGGGTGAGAATTTAGAATGGACACAGGAGGAGGCATGGGATGCCTTCTGGTCACGTCCTGGGGCCACAGCGGCTATGGGAATGTGACTGTTCCCCGAGTCTTTGTCTCAGGAAGCCAGGCCCACGAGGAGAGGAGCTGTGAGGAAGCTCTTCTCTGCTCAGTTTTTAATTGGGTTGTTTATTTTGTTTGATGTTGATTTGTATAAATTCTTTTTTTTTTTTTTTTTTTTTTTTTTTTGCGGTACGCGGGCCTCTCACTGTTGCGGCCTCTCCCATTGCGGAGCACAGGCTCCGGATGCGCAGGCTCAGTGGCCATGGCTCATGGGCCCAGCCGCACCGTGGCATGTGGGATCTTCCCGGACCAGGGCATGAACCCGTGTCCCTTGCATCGGCAGGCAGACTCTCAACCACTGCGCCACCAGGGAAGCCCCAATGTATGAATTCTTTTTGTATTTTGGGTATTAACCCCTTATCAAATACATCATTTGCAAATATCTTCTCCCGTTCAGTAGGCTGCCTTTTCATTTTGTTGACAGTTTCATTTGCTGTACAAAGCTTTTTAGTTTGATGTAGTCCCATTTGTTTATTTTTGCTTTTGTATCTCTTGCCTGAGGAGGCATATCCAAAAAAATATTGCTAAGACAGATGTCAAAGAGCATACTGCCTATGTTTTTTTGTAGGAGTTTTATGGATTCAGGTCTTACATTTAAGTCTTTAATCCATTTTGAGTTTATTTTTAAATACAGTGAGAAAAAGTAGTCCAGTTTGATTCTTTTGCATGTAGCTGTCCAGTTTTCCCAACACCATTTATTGAAGAGACTGTCTTTTACCCATTGTATATTCTTGCCTCCTTTGTCATAGATTAATTGACCATATAAGTTTGGGTTTGTTTCAGGGCTCTCTATTTTGTTCCATTGGTCTATGTGTTTGTTTTTGTGCCAGTACCATACTGTTTTGATTACTGTAGCTTAGTAGTATAGTTTGAAATCAGGGCATGTGATACCTTCAGCTTTGCTGTTTCTGAAGATTGTTTTGGCTATTCAGGGCCTTTTGTGTTTCCATATAAATTTTAGAATTATTTGTTCTAGTTCTATGAAAATGTAATTGGTATTTTGATAGGGATTGCATTGAATCTGTAAATTGCCTTGGGGAATATGGTCATGGTAATAATATTAATTCTTCCAGTCCATGAACACAGTATTTCTTTCTGTCTGTCTGTGTTGTCTTCAGTTTCTCTCATCAGTGTCTTATAGAGACACTTACAGTTTTTTTACCTCTTTGGTTAGATTTATTCCTAGGTATTTTATTCTTTTTGATACAGTTGTAAATGGGATTGTGTTCTTAATTTCTCTTTCTGATAGTTTGTTGTTAGTGTATAGAAACACAACAGATTTCTGTATGTTAATTTTGTATCCTGCAACTTCACTGAATTCATTTATCAGTTCTAATAGCTTTTTTTTTTTTTTGGTGACATCTTTAGGATTTTTTATATAGAGTATCATGTCATCCATAAACAGTGACAGGTTTATTTCTTCCTTTGCAATTTGGATTTCTTTTATTTATTTTTCTTGTCTCATTGCTGTGGCAAGGACTTCTAAAACCATGTTGAGTAAAAGTGGCAAGAGTGGGCATCCTTATCTTGTTCTTGATCTTAGAGGAAATGCTTTCAGCTTTTCACCATTGAGTATGATGTTGGCTATAGGTTTGTCATATATGGCCTTTATTATGTTGAGGTATGTTCCCTCTATATCCACTTTCACTGAGAGTTTTTATCATAAATGGATGTTGAATTTTGTTAAAAGGTGTTTCTGTATCTGGATGATCATATGATTTTTATTCTTCAATTTGTTAAGTGTTGTGTATCACATTGACTGATTTGAAGATATTGAACCATCCTCGCATCCCTGGGATAAGTCTTGCTTGACCATGGTGTATGATCTTTTTAATGTATTGTTGAATTCAGTTTGCTAATATTTTCTCAAGAATTTTTGTGTTTATGGTCATCAGGCAGATTGGCCTTTGATTTTCTTTTTTTATGGTGTCTTTGTCTAGTTTTGGTATCAGAGTGATGCTGGCCTTGTAGAATGAGTTTGGAAGCATTTGTTCCTCTTCAATTTTTTGGAATAGTTTGAGAAGGATAGGTGTTAACTCTTCCTTAAATGCTTGGTAGAATTCACCTATGAAGCTCTCTGTTCCTGACCTTTTGTTTGTTGGGATTTTTAAAAATTACTGATTCCATTTTATTTCTGGTAATTGGTCTGTTCATATTTTCTGTTTTTTCCTTATTCAGCCTTAGGAGATTGTATATTTCTTGGAATATTATTAATTTCTTCTGATTGTTCATTTTATTGGTATATTTTGTTTGTAATAATCTCTTATGATCATTTGTATTTCTGTAGTGATGGTTGTAACTTCTCTTTCATTTTTGATTTTATCGATTTGGACCCTCTGTCTTTTTTTCTTGATAAGTCTGGCTAAAGGTTTATCAGTTTTGTTCACCTTTTCAAAGAACCAGCTCTTAGTTTCATTGCTCTTTTCTTTTTTTTTTTTTGTTAGTTTCTATTTTATTTATTTCTGCTCTGATCTTCATGATTTCTTTGGGTTTTGTCTGTTTATCTTTTTCTAGTTCCTTTAGGTGTAAGGTTAGCTTGAGATTTTTCTTATCTCCTGACATGGGCTTGTATTGCTATAAACTTCCCTCTTAGAACTGCTTTTGCTGCATCCCATAGATTTTGGATTGTTGTGTTTTCATTTGTCTCCAGGTATTTAAAAAAATTTCTTCTTTGATTTCTTCAGTGACTTTGTTGTTTAGAAGCATTTTGTTTAGCCTCCATGTGTTTGTGGTTTTTTCAGTGTTTTTCTTTTAGTTGATTTCTAGTCTCATAACGTTGTGGTTGGAAAAGGCGCTTGATAAGGTTTCAGTTTTCTTAAGTTTATTGAGATTTGTTTTGTGGCCTAGCATGTGATCTATTCTGGAGGACATTCCTGTGCTGATGAGTGTCTTAAAGAGATAGAAGTGGTGCAGACATAGGCTCCATGCTGAGTTGACTGGAAGTGCACTGATGGGGGCTGGTTTAAGTCATGAAGCATGGCCATAAATCTCTCCAGACCGAACTGAATTTATAACCAGGCAGAATTCTGGGCATCCTCCTGTGGAAAATATTTCCATCAAAATGTTGCCTCTTGTTATGATCTGAATGTTTGTGTCCCCCACAGATTTACATGTTGAATCCTAACCCCCAAGGTGATGGTATTTGGAGGTGGAGCCTTTGGGAGGCAGTTAGGACATGAGGGTGGAGCTTCATGAATGGGATTAACTCCCCTATAAAAAAAGCCCCAGAGAGCTCACTTCCTCCTTCCTCCATGTGAACACACAGGGAAAAAGCACCCACCAGCTCTGAACCAGGAAGCGGGTCCTCACCAGACACCGAGTGTGCTGACACTTTGGTGTTAGATTCCCAGCCTGTAAAACCACGAGCAATAAATTTCTGTTCTTTATAAGCTGCCCAATCTGTGGTATTTTATTACAGCAACCTGCTATATTAGACTTTGTCTCATGTTCAAGTTTTAATTTGGTGGGTAGGTCCAGGACATTCTCTTCCGAAAGGGCTTGACTCCAGGGAGGCAGGACAGAGGTGTCTGCACTGGGGGTGGACCCACTGGGGGTGGGTGGAAGTATGTCTTAGAAGACGCCCAGAGACCTGCCGAACTCCCTGTGAGGGACTTTGAAAGTCCAGCATTAGGTACATTGGAAGTTTTCCATCATTTGCTATTGAAATGTAAAAAAAAAAGAAAAACCTCAGAAATAGCACTGACATCTGCTAAGACCTCCAGAGGGACTAAAGCGGACAGAGGGGCGGGGAGATGAGCTACTGGAGGGGAGGGACAAAGAGCCCACAGAGACCTCCTTTACACCCTCCCTCTCCATCTGAGGGGCAGCGTGAGCCTTAGGCCACTTCTGAGCTGTGAGAATATCACGCATGGGAGCTCTGAAGTCAGAGACTTGGCTGGCTCTGTGTTTTTCTGGAGAAGTTAGAAGTCCTTCCTAGGTTAATTGCAGTCGCCTCTGTAATGTATGTAGGAAGTAGACTGTCATGGTGTGTTCACCCCATTCTATAGTTGAGAACATCAAGGCATAAAGAAATGAAATGACCCTGACGTATCGTGGCTTCTCCACTAGGTGACGCTGTCTCGTCACATGTTCAAAATCGAGTGCCTCAAAAGAAAACAACGGTAGAAAAAAGAATAAAGCACCCAGGGAAAGGAGAAATACTAAGGTGTTTTGGAGTACAGGGTAATGCATTTTGGGCAGATTAGGAGAATTCCCTGCTAATGAGGGGAATTCCAGTCCTGCCCAGGAAACATCTTTCACAACCTATGTTTATGTTTGGTCTCAGATGAAGTTTTGTTTTGTTGTCAGAGCATGTTATAATGCCATTGCCAACTGTAATGAGGTTAGCTCGTGATCTGCAAACTTTGATGGTGGATGAGTCTTTCTGATGGGAAGACAAAGAAATTCAGAAAGTCGTCAGCACACATGATGAAGGTCAATAGCATATCATTCCCTAAATGGCTCAAGAGGATTTGGAGCAGAAATATCTTGGTAGGTCTTAAATGATTCATAAAGAGTTCATAGGAAAATCAGAAATTTGAGACTCATTGCTTTAAATGAAAATCTCTTTTCCTACTAAATCAACTGCTGGAGAGTTTTTTCTCTAGGAGACTATTTTTAGCTCCTAGAAGTGGTGGATTCTTTATTTCACCCTGTTAGCAGGTTGTTTGATTTTAAAAAAATGCATTTTCCAGTTTTTTAAGATCAAATCACAACTGACTTCTTACTGTCTCTAGCCTTATGTAGAAAAGGCTGTTCGGGTGGCCCTGGTTTCGTGAATGCTGGGCCATTAGGGGCTCCTTAAATTGAGCTGAAGGCAGGGAGGTCCAGTTGGAGGCCGGGCTGCCGTTATTTTTATCTGCTCTTCCTAAGAGGATGCGGTGTCGTTCCACGGTAATGGAAACCACGTGGTGATGTGGGAGCGCAGGAAGCAGGCTCCCGGGGGCTGTTGGCCCTTGCTGACCCCCCTTTCCCAGGGTTTGGCTGCAGGGCCGGCGGGCCTGTGCAGCCACTGCGCCGTGCGGGTCTCTGAGTCCCGTGTGACAGACGCGTCGCCATGCTGAGGACATCATGATGGAAGGGGTGACTGTGCCGGGGACCCTGGGTGCCTGAGATGAGCCATTGGAAGACGTTAGACTGTGGCATGACGGCTTCATTTTCTTGAGTTCAGGTTAGTAAGGCCTACAGTGCCACGTCTTTAAATATTGAAATCGTCTTATCTGCAGTGAAGTGATGAGAACACGGTCGATTGTTTGATGAAACCTCTTCCTTATTTCCCTCATCAGCCTCTTGCGGGCTGGGGTCCTGGCAGAAGCAGGATGCAAATGCAGAGACTTCAGTGAAGGGGTTAGTTAAGTGGGGCTGAGTTCGGGGGACAAACCCGGGGTGCTGCAGTACCCAGAGACCTGTCCCAGCAGGGAGCCGGTAGCCAGGACCAGGAGGGGCGCTGGCTGTCTGGGGGAAGCGCCTTCCTGCGGCTACTTAGGCACCTGTCTCCCGAGTCTCCCAGGACTCAGCCAGAAGCCAGAAGTCACGGGGCGGGGGATGCATTTCTGTGATGTCGTGGACGGCACAGAGTGGAGCAGGGGAGGGTGGAGGGCTGCTGGGCAGGGTGGGAGAGAGTGTCCGAGGTTACGGAGGTGACGGGTGCCGACAGCGTCACGGATGGCATGCTGCACAGTGTGGACGGCTGTCTGGGACCCTGTGTGGTCACATCCTTTGTATATTTCCCTCCACAAACTAACTACTTCTATTCTGCCTGCAGAAGCAGTTCTCAACTTCAAAAGACTTTACCTGAGCTTTGAGACCTCTTCCTGCTCTGAAATCTATGACGTTCTGAAACTCCAATCCCAAAGCACTTAAAAATAAGGTCTCTCTAGGGGATTAAGAGGTCCAAACTATTAGGTATAAAATAAGCTACAGGATACATTGTGGAACATGAGGGATATAGCTAATATTGTCTAATAACTATACATGGAGCCCTTCAAAATTTTTTTCTTTTTTTCTTTTCTTTCACATCTTTATTGGAGTAGACATGCTTTTACAATGTTACGTTAGTTTCTACTGTACAACGAAGTGAATCAGCTATATGTATACATAGATCCCCATATCTTCTCCCTCTTGAGTCTCCCTCCCACCCTCCCTATCCCACCCCTCCAGGTGGTCACAGAGCACCGAGCTGATCTCCCTGGGCTATGCAGCTGCTTCCCACTGGCTGTCTATTTTACACTTGGTAGTGTGTATATGTCAGTGCTACTCACTCAATTCATTCCAGCTTCCCCTTCACCCACTGCGCCCTCAAGTCCATTCTCTGTGTCTGCGTCTTTGTTCCTGCCCTGCCACTAGGTTCATCAGTACCGCTTTTTAAAATTCTATACATATGTGTTAGCATACGGTATTTGTTTTTCTCCTTCTGACTGACTTCACTCTGTATGACAGATTCTGGGTCCATCCACCTCACTACAAATAACTCAATTTTGTTTCTTTTTATGGTTGAGTAATATTCCATTATATAGATGTGCCAGATCTTCTTTATCCATTAATCTGTCGATGGACACTTAGGTTGCTTCCATGTCCTGGCTATTGTAAATAGCGCTGCAATGAACATTGTGGTACATGACCCTTTTTGAGTTATGGTTTTCTCAGGGTATATGCCCAGTAGTGGGATTGCTGGGTCATATGGTAGTTCTATTTTTAGTTTTTTAAGGAACTTCCATACTCTTCATAGTGGCTGTATCAATTTACATTCCCACCAACAGTGCAAGAGGGTTCCCTTTTCTCCACACCCTATCCAACATTTATTCTTTGTAGATTTTTTGATGGTGGCCATTCTGACCGGTGTGAGGTGATACCTCATTGTGGTTTTTTTTTTTTTTTTTGCGGTATGCGGGCCTCTCACTGTTGTGGCCTCTCCCCTTGCAGAGCCCAGGCTCCGGATGCGCAGGCGCGCAGGCTCTGGACGCGCAGGCCCAGCGGCCATGGCTCACGGGCCCAGCTGCTCCACAGCATGTGGGATCTTCCCGGACCGGGGCACAAACCCGTGTCCCCTGCATCGGCAGGTGGACTCTCAACCACTGCGCCACCAGGGAAGCCCTCTCATTGTGGTTTTGATTTGCATTTCTCTGATGATTAGAGATGTTGAACATCTTTTCATGTATTTGTTGGCCATCTGTATGTCTTCTTTGGAGAAATGTCTATTTAGGTCTGCCCATTTTTGGATTGGGTTGTTTTTATTTGATATTGAGCTGCATGAGCTGCTTGTATATTTTGGAGATTAATCCTTTGTCTGTTGATTCATTTGCAAATATTTTCTCCCATTCTGAGGGTTGTCTTTTTGTCTTGCTTATGGTTTCCTTTGCTGTGCAAAAGCTTTGCAGTTTCATTAGGTCCCATTTGTTTATTGTTGTTTTTATTTCCATTTCTCTAGGAGGGGGGTCAAAAAGGATCTTGCTGTGATTTATGTCATAGAGTGTTCTGCCTATGTTTTCCTCTAAGAGTTTGATAGTGTCTGGCCTTACATTTAGGTCTTTAATCCATTTTGAGTTTATTTTTGTGTATGGTATTAGGGTGTGTTCTAATTTCATTCTTTTACAAGTAGCTGTCCAGTTTTCCCAGCACCACTTATTGAAGAGGCTGTCTTTTCTCCACTGTATATTCGTGCCTCCTTTGTCAAAGGTAAGATGACCATATGTGAGTGGGTTTATCTCTGGGCTTTCTATCCTGTTCCATTGATCTATATTTCTGTTTCTGTGCCAGTACCATACTGTCTTGATTACTGTAACTTTGTAGTATAATCTGAACTCAGGGAACCTGATTGCTCCAGCTCTGTTTTTCTTTCTCAAGATTGCTTTGGCTATTTGGGGTCTTTTGTGTTTCCATACAAATTGTAAAATTTCTTGTTCTAGTTCTGTGAAAAATGCCATTGGTAGTTTAATAGGGATTGCATTGAACCCGTAGATTGCTTTGGGTAATATGGTCATTTTCACAATACTGATTCTTCCAATCCAGGAGCATGGTATATCTCTCTATCTGTTTATGTTATCTTTGATTTCTTTCATCAGTGTTTTATAGTTTTCTGAGTTCAGGTCTTTTTGCCTCCTTAGGTAGGTTTATTCCTAGATATTTTATTCTTTTTGTTGCAATGGTAAATGGGATTGTTTCCTTAATTTCTTTCTGATCTTTCATTGTTAGTGTATAGGAATGGAAGCCCTTAAAAGTTATGAATCACTCACTATACTGTATACCTGTCACTTACATAATAAAAAAATAAGGTCTATCATGTCATTGGTCTGAAAGGCACACACGCTCAGTGTTGACTCTTTGCATGGCAGTCAGATGAAAAGTGTATTTATGTGGCTTGTGGCCACTCTCAACACTGCCTTCTGAAATGAAGATGGTATCATTAAAGAGGAAATTATTCCCATCTACAAAATTGTCAGGATTTTTTTTCTTAAGGGCTGAATTATTGAGACATGAAAATTAAAATTATAGTTTATTTTGGAAGTATTGAAAAATTTTTAGTTCTCTCATGAACTTACGAGTATTAATCAGAAGAGTATCTCTTACAAGTACTTCTAATGAGAGGAGAGAGTGAATTCAACCTGATAATTTAAAAATCTAGAAAGTCCTTGGAGAGAGCCTCATTGGTGAAGGTGGGAATGGGGACCCTCGGTCAGCAAAGGCCAGGCCCTGGCTCACAGGGTCCGTTTTGGGTTAAGTGTGTCCAGTGCAGCACGTGCTGCAGGATGGCCCCCTCTTCCCAGTCCCCGTCTTCCGTCTCCAGTGTCTCAGGCCCCACGCTATTCGCTGACTTGGGCTGCGGCTGTTTGCGTTCAGACATGGACAGTGTCATTTGGTCATTTGGTTGGGATAGGAGAACTTGTTTTCCGGCACATTTTGGAGGAGAGCAGACAGAGATTTCTGCCCCTTGGGGGCGGCGGGGAGTGTGCTGAGTACTTAGTGGAGATGCCCGCCCACACGTTCCTGACTACAGCTTTATGTAGAAACACTCATTTTCCCAGCGTGACCTCCTTTCTAGACAGCAGGGTCTTCCTCGACCACTCCTTTTCCCTCATCGGCTCCTGTTCCAGAATCCCAGGAGCAGAAGCCCAGCTTCCGAGTCTCACCGTGAAGTCCTGTCCTCTCCAGCACTGGGACACACATCCCAATCCACCCACTGTAGTGCAGTGTTTACTGACATTTTTTTTCTGCTTTTCCACTTTTATCACTAACCCAATGAACTGTGAATGATTCCTGGACCTGTGGTTCAAACGCTACTCTCAAGAATCCAGAGCTTTCTGTGTCCCAGTTTACCTCTAGGGAAGAGGAGTTCAGTTGGCCCACATCTGCCTGTTATGGCTGAACTGCGCCCGCAGATCCATACGTTGGGTCCTGGCCCCAGTACTTCACGATGTGACTCTACTTGCAGACAGGCCATCACAGAGATGCTTAAGTTCCATGAGGCGAATCCCCTGTGACCGGTGTCCTCGAAGAAGAGGACGTGACAGCTGGGTTGGACATGCGAAGAGGCAGCCGTGTGGAGAGGCATCAGGAAGGTAGCCATCTGCAAGCCACAGAGAGAGGACTCTGAGGACCCCTCACCTGGCCTGGCCTCCAGAACAGTGAGAAACGAGGTTCTGGTGCAGACACGGCCCAGCCCAGTCTGTGGTGATTTGGGAGGGAGGGTGGCCCAAGCAGACTGACCACCAGCATGAGTGATCTGGCGTGTGGACCCTGGCAAGTGGCCGTTCTGGGGACGTACCCAAGCCCATTCATTTACTCATGCTTTCCACAGATGTCTGCTGTGCCCAGCACAGGGTACACGCAGGGACCATGACAGCATGTAGACCTTCCTGGGACTGAAACAAAGGAAACACATATTTAAACTCAGTATTTTTAGTGATTCAGTCACCTCAGGTAGCATATAATATGGACTCGTAATTAACCATATTTCTGAAAAAGAAATTGATCTTAAGTCATCCATTATTACCATTTAAAATTACTATTTTATAGGGAGGTTCCTTAAGAAAGTAAAAATAGAGCTAACATATGATCCAGCAATCCCACTCCTGGGCATAAATCCAGAGAAAAACATGGTTTGAAAGGATACATGCACCCCCGTGTTCATAGCAGCACTATTTACAATAGCCAGGACATGGAAGCAACCTAAATGTCCATCGACAGGTGAATGGATCAAGGAGATGTAGTGCATATGTACAGTGGAATATTACTCAGCCATAAAAAGGAATGAAATAATGCCATTTGCATCAACATGGATGGACCTAGAGATTGTCATACTAAGTGAAGTAAGTCAGAGAAAGGCAGATATTATATGTGGACTCTAAAAAAATGGATACAAATGAACTTATTTACAAAACAGAAACAGACTTAGAGAACGAACTTATGGTTACCAGCGGGAAGGGTGGGAGGAGGGATCGTTAGGGAGTTTGAGGTTGACATGTACTCACGGCTACGTTTAAAATGGGTAACCACCAGGGGCCTACTGTATAGCACAGGGAAAAACACTAAAATAAAATTACTGTTTAAAAAATAAAATGGTATACAGCTGTATACATATATTCTTCACTTTAAAACAGTAAAGACCAAGGTAGTGGGCCTCTTTTTTTTTGGTCACCGTAAGTAGTAAGCATAAATAGTAACAAGTAAGTATAAGAAGGCAGCATAATACTTGTAATGCTAATGCTTCCAGTTATTTTCCCTGACACACCAATCTGGTCCAAGGGGGGAGAGGTGACAAGCCTGCTTTTTGTGCCAGAGCAACGTGAGCCTTCTTGCTCACACATAACCTGTGCACACAACACCCGTCGCAGAGCACACGCACACACAGCCACACCCTTTGTAAACACACTCGTACACATGTGCACCATGGCCTTTTTTTCCGATCAGGCAGTAACTTCAGGCGGAGATAGACCTGGGGAGCGCGTCTGCAACCAGCAGCTGGGAGCTCTGAGTGTGTCCTTGGGATCACGAACTGCTGAGCGGGCAGGACACTGGTCTCCCAGAGCAGATGTGGCTCCTGCCGCCTGTGTTGCATGGAATTTTCTGGTTAGTCCCTTTGATGGAGCAGGCAGCGAGGTCGGAGATGATGCGAACCCCGGTTTTCAGGTGCTTGGTCAGGCAGTGGCAGCGTCTGCGGGTGAGCTTGTGCAGCCAGGGGCCCAGGGCGGAGCGGGAAACGAGGGGAGGCCATGGCGAGTCTGAGGTTAAGAGTAAAAGTACTGAACAAGCAGGGAAGGCAGAGGCTGTGACCGGAGGGCAAGGCTGGCCCTGTTTGCCTTGGCAGCCCTTCTGAGAGCTGCTGGCATGTCAGTCTCAAGGGCAGGCCTTTGTCTGGCTGGATGGGCTGCTTCCTCAAGGCAGGGGTGGCCAGCAGAGACGCTGACTGAGCGCGCAGACTCTGTTTTCTGTCTGGACCCCAGCGGCATCGTTCTTCGTTTCTCCTGCGGCGCGTTGAGCACCGATAACGTAGAGAACTTAGACGTGTGCGTTTTCCTTCCTGCCGCCCAGCAAACACTATGAAGTGCACTAGATCTTGGCATCCACTTCCATGGTTTATACGTAATGATACCTGGAGGATGCATGCGAATTAAACATTATGGATGGCTTACTTTATTTTTTGTTATACTTATCATAAAAAATTCCAAGTATAAAAAAGAATAGGGTAATGGAAATGCCTGGACGGCCACCACCTACTTTCAGCAGTTGTTAACATGTTGACGTAACATTTTTGCTGAAGCATCGTAAGGTAAATTATAGATGTTCTGGACATCAGGGCACTTAATCCTCCAGAGCTTCAGCGTATATCCTTCCAAAACAAGGCTATTTTCCTGTGTAAACACAATGCCATTATCACGCCAAACAAGATTAACCATCACCATCAAATATTCAGGCCGTGTTCGCATTTGCCAACTGTCCCCTCAATTTGATGGATCACTTTCGTTCTGTCTCTAGCAGTCTTGGCCTCATTTTTTCCCTTTTACTTGCTAAATAATTACAATGATACCCATATTTCCTATCTTATGGGAACATTGTGAGAATGTGAGTAAACAGTTATGAGTCCCCTTGAAAACTGAATGCACGTTACTAACTTCAGGCGTTATTTTTATGTGGAAATGGGGTTTCTCAGAGGTGAAGAAGGTAGGGCTGTCCACTTAATCCTCACTCCATCACATTTCATGTATATTTGAGAGAAGCCTCTGTGTTTGGGGGTCGAACAGGCACCCCCGTGATCTCACAGAAAGCGTCCCCAGTGTAGGAAGGGCATAGAAATGGAAGCCGGGGAGAAAAGTCACACCTTATGGACCCTGTGGCTGGAGGTGCGGTCTGGTAACCGTTACCCTCAATGAGCCCCTGGCTCTGGGGGCGTCAGAGCCCCCCACGGCCCTCCCGGTCCCCCCAGTTTTGCCTCCGTCACTTCTCGAGCCCACAGTGACCCCTCCAGCTTAGCTCCAGTTTCTGTGGCTTAATTCAGAAATGCGACATTTGCTGGAACCATTTTTCTTGTGAAATCTGGCACACCTTGAATTCTGTATTTTGACATGTTCTGGGTTTCTGATCTCTGCAACTAAATTTTAGCCCCGAAAGGCGAGAGGTAGCGTCGTATGCCCTTTTTATGGCACAGAAAGCTGACGTAATGCTTGGAATATCTGGTAGTCACAGATCATAATTGTTGCTCAGTAACTGAGAAAACCTTCTTCTTCCCTTTTGAATAGTAAATGAAGGATCAGGAGGAATGCCAATTTATAATTTTGATTAATTTACCGCTTAAAAGGAAAACTGAGGCTTTTTCAAGGTAAAATTTATGGCATACGGCACCTGGCTTCTCTTGCTGCTGTTTTTCTGGGAAATATTTTGCATCCTTTACTTCCTTGAACAATTTGACGTTAGATCAAAAATCAGAGACATTAAGGCCAGGGGACAGCAGTCTTCGGGGAACACCTCCCACTGGCGTAATTTCAGAGGAAGAGGAGCCCAGCCGGGTAGAAAGGCAATATTCAGGACAAAACCAAGGTCTTTTAATGATTAGCTCAGCCTTGCAGTGCACTTAAGACAAAACGAACACACCTCCACACCTTGGTAACTCCTTTTGCTTGTTTCTAACACCCCTTCCTGATGCTTTAATCTTGTGTCACTCATCACCCGCTATCATTAACGTTTATTGAGTGCTAAACCCGAGAGGCAGTCTGTCGTGTGTGTGTGTGTGTGTGTGTGTGTGTGTGTGTGTGTGTGTGTGTGTGTGGTGATTAAGGGCATGGGTTGGGTTTGAATCTCTGTCTGCTGCTTTCTTACTGACCTTGGGCAGTCTTAAGGCTCCATTTCCTAGTTTGGAAAGTGGGGATGATAATAGTCCTTCTGTCGTAGAAACACTTAGTGTGGCGCCTGTCACATAGTAAGTGCTCAATAAGCCATAGCAGTTTTTGATGTGAATAGATGGGTGATTGATACGGTGCCTCCAGGATTTCAGTAAGTGTGGCAGTAAAGAGGCTATGTACGGAGACTACTTATACACATTTAATTCTATGTACAGAAATAATGATAAAATACATGTGGCTCAGTGGAGGCTGCAAGGCACACTGTTTACAGAGGACCAGATGGGGAAGCAGGAGACCTGCCTTCCAGTCCTGGGACTGCCACAGATACCCCGGTCCTCACTCCATCTCAGTGTAGACAGATTCCACTTGATGAGTGGTTCCTAGCTGTTTCCTTTAAAGCATCAAGCCTTTAAGATGCTCCACGGAAAAGGAATCTCAAATAAATTTGGGAAACAATGAACATTTTATCTCCCACTTGGAGAATCACAGTGTCTTTAATGCTCTGAATTACCGTTTAATTTGGTTAAACTCAGAATTTCCTTTAATGATTTGTCTGTTGATCCCCCCCGCTTTTTAGTTTTTATGATGTCCTTTAACATTCTGTGAACATAATGTTTCAGAAAAATGCTTAGAAAATGTTGTATTAGATGATCCTCCAGGTGCCTTTGAAAAGTCTATTTTTAGGTGTAATACAAGGTTGACATTTACCCTTCATCTCTGTAATAGTCCTTTTCTGACTTTCTCATGCTTGAATATCCTTCTCACTGCTACTCCTTCTCTGTAACCTCAGACTAAGCTGTTTCTGGAAACATGGAGTTGTACCATCCTTCAGTCTACTGTTCAGATTTTGCAAAAGTATTGTACTGTCAGGCCCTCTAAGTCAAACTGTGTATAATAAAGTAGAATTTTGAAGCTATTATGATAAGTAAATGGAATTGTTAATATTCCACGAAGGAGGTGAAATTGGGACACAAAACCAGCACCAGTAAACCAAGCCTGTAAATTGAAAACCCACTTGTAAAGCCTGACACATGGCCATTTAGAGCAACAGTGGGTGATGATGACAGTAATACTTATTTTGTTTTTAAGAGTCAGAATTTCAAGGGGGAAAAAGGAAACAAATCTAGTTATTAATAACTTCCTTTAGTTGGAGATGCAGTTTTTAATGTTAAGACTTAACTAGTAACCTGATTTAATCATCTTGAAAGATTCATGGGCCACCAGAGCCTATTTGGGATCAAAATTATTCAAATTTTTACAAAATGTAAAGAGAGGGGAGCTGACATAAGGAAGCTTAACCATGGAATCCAGTGTTGCCATAAAACCTTGTTTATCCAGAACTTGGGGGTGTTCCCCCTCCCCATCTGCTGGTAGTGCAAGCATTGACCAGGCCCTGTATTCTTTTTCTTCCTTAGTTTTGAAAGTCCTTGTCAGACATATGAACTCTGCTGTTATTTTTGTTAAAGGAATCAATAGCTGGTGGGTGAGATTCAATCTTTCTTGTGTGACTAAGAGTCTTGCAGTTTGTCTGGGTCATGATTCTGAAAGCAGATTTTGTTTTGTGTGTGAGGTTGCCATAGAGGCTGGACGGTCGGGCCATGGGGACAGAGTCCTCATTCGGCCACTAAGTGGGTGAGTGACCCAAAGCTCCATTTGCCTGAATGGAAGATGGAGAGCATAAAAGGGCCCCTTGAATAGTGTCGCTGAGAGTCTCCACAGGGCAGGCAGGTAGAGCTCTTACCTCAGCGTTTAGCACATGGTACTTGGGAAAGGTTAGTTCTACTTCTTATTATGAACTCAGATATTACGATGTCCATACATTCCAAAGCACTCACACATTCAATGCAGTCTCTATCAAAATTCCAGTGGCATTCTTCACAGAAATAGAACAGAGAACCCTAAACTTTGTATGAAACCACAAAGGATTCTGAATAGCCAAAGCAATCTTGAGAAAGAAGAACAAAGCTGGAGGCATCACATTCCCTGATTTCAAATAATATTACAAAGCCTAAGTAATTAAAACAATATGGTACTGGCATAAAGACAGACACATAGGTCAATGGAACAGAACAGAGAGCCCAGAAACGAACCCACGCGTATGCGGTCAGTTAATTTCTGACAGAGGAGTCAGTAACATACAGTGGGGGTAAAGATGGTCTCTTCAATAAATAGTATTGGGAAAAGTTGAAGCCACATGTAGAAGAATGAAACTGGACCACTGTCTTACACCATACATAAAAATTAACTCGGGACTTCCGTGGTGGTGCAGTGGTTAAGAATCCACCTGCCAGTGTAAGGGACACGGGTTCGGGCCCTGGTCCGGGGGGATCCCACGTGCCGTGGAGCAGCTAGGCCCATGTGCTACAGCTACTGAAGCCTGCATGCCTAGAGCCCATGCTCCGCAACAAGAGAAGCCACCGCAATGAGAAGCCCACGCACCACAATGAAGAGTAGCCCCCGCTCTCCTCAACTAGAGAAAGCCCATGTGCAGCAACACAGACCCAACACAGCCATAAATAAATAAATAGGTAGATAGATAGATTAAAAAAATTAACTCAAAATGGGTTAAAGACTTGAATGTAAGACCTGAAACTGTTTAAAACTCTTAGAAGAAAGCATAGGTGGTAACCTCCTTGATATTGGCATCATTAGGGTGATCCTGATCCAACATGACTGTTGTCCTTATAAAAAGGGAACATTTGGACACACAGGCAGCCCTGCAGAGAGGACACCACATGACGATGAGGATGTTCCCCTACGAGCCATGGAGGGAGCTGGGAGCAGATGGTCCCCTTGGTGTCAGGGGACCAAGCCCCTGGCACCTGGCCTCCAGGACCAGGAGACAATCGGTTTCTGTTGTTTGAGCTATGAAGTTCATGGCATTTTGTGATGGCAGTCTTACAGTCACCTAAAATCCTCTGGATTTCTACGTGGAATTTTGGTTTCTGTGGCTCTTGACGTGACTTACTTTCCTTGCTTTCCCGGGTCCTTGCTGAGTTCTCTTCACCCCTGTGGTTTTGTCTTGCTGTTTCTTCTGCAGGGTTGCCCTCCCTTTGCTTCTTCACCAATCCAAGCGCTGTTCAACCTGGGTCTCAGTGCAAGAGCCACTTTCTCTGTGCAGCTTCTCTTCACACTGCTTCCTCATCCGTCCATCCATCCACCCATCCATCCAGTGGTTCCCTTGGTTGCCACCCGGCCGCAGCCCTGCAGGGTTTGGGCTCAGCCCTTCCTTCCCTCTTTTTGTTGAGGGTCTGCCCTGTGTGGTGCAGGGAGCCCCACTCCTTGTGTTCACTGGTTGGCCCCCGACCCGACGTATAGTCAGTGAAACACATAACAAATGGCTCGAATGGAATAGAGGAGTTCGCTGATGACAAGAAATGAGGGGCATTATTTTAGAAGAAAATACATACTGCTTGATTTACGTGTTGTTGGGTTGCGTGCTTTCTGCTTCTCGTGTCGGGTTTACCTTAAAGCAAGCTCTTTAGGCCTGGTGCCTAGAAAAGGCGGGCTACTGACTGTGTGTCCCTAACTTCTGACTCTGTACCTGCAGGTGGTGGGATGGTGTCCATCATTTCCAGGCAGGTTTACCTGGAGAGGTGAAGTGCAGTGAGTTGGCACTGAGGGGCCCCGGCTTTATCTTTCTAAACTGTTGTGATCGTTGCTGACGTCACCATAAATGGGTCTGGTCTCTTCCCTTTTCTGTGGCGCTGCTGTGACCACATCTCCCCCACCTCTGACGTTTTTATTACAGAAAATAGGTCACTGGCTCTTTCTACTTATAGGGATTTTGCTACTAATACTGCTAGGAGACGGGTAGTAGGATCACACAGTTGATGTGTTTGTGGCCGTCTCACAATGACAGTGACGCCTCACGGTGTCTGACGTTATGCTTCTTTGGGTGTCCTTTGCAGATGTGTTTGCTTTGGGGGCCTTTGCTTCTCCATCTTTGAGGAGGAAGCGCGTGTTTCCTGTCTTTTCTTCCACCATATTTGCATCTTTCTCATTTTCTCTGCTCTTCCTTCTAATTTACTCAAGTTGATGAAGTCCTGAGTAGTTGCTGGGTGTGGGCCAGGCGCTCTCTGAGGCTTTTATAAGATTCTTATGACTATTTATGATTAAGCTGAGCCAGAGAAATCTAAATGAACTAATTAATGAAAAGTGCATGAAGTGATATCATCCAGTCCTAAAATGGCACAGTATCACCTCCACTGAAACCAGGAAGGTAGAAAGTGGTGAGAACTTTCTGGTAATAGAAGAAATAAACAAGAATGCTTAAATTCAGCTTCTCTCATTTTGGCCCTGGAGTTTGGATGTGGGGAGAGGATAGTTATAGTTGTAATTTACATTCCCCCATCCTGGTGGGGAGAAGACAGATCCAGGCAGGTTCGTCCAGGTCTTGTGAGGCTGTTAGCTCTGTACCACGGAGGGGGCGTGGCTTCCAAGGCTCCACATGGACCTGCCTCTGCTGGAGCCACGTTGACAGGAGGTGCTAACGGTCCACGGGCTGCGCCTGGTGCTCTCAGCCTCTGCCTCGTGGTGATGATCTCCTTGGCCATCAGGCACTTCCCCGAGCGGGACTCAGGCACAGGTGTAAATGCTGAGCAGAATTTAAGCTGGATTTGCGCGATTTTAGCATGAACAGCCCGCCTTGGCTCTGTGTTTAGAGATGGCCGTGTCCTTGAAAGAGCCCTCACAAATCACCCTGTCACTCATTCGGGGCGTCTTTTCCTCAGCTGGGAAAAGCCCTTCTTTGCATTTTCCGTGTTATTTTGTAATAATTTTTTTACACACCCATCTTTTCCACTGGGGTGTGAGCACCTTGAAGGCATAGTGTGTGTGCCTGGCACAGCACCTTGCACGGAAGAGATGCTGAGAAACGTTTCTTAAAAGGATGCATTGAGGCATTTGACCAACCGCAAAGCATCATCTGAAGGTCAAATGAGATAATGTGTTTGAAGGCACTTGAAATTTTAAAGACGTTTACGACTCACTAGTGCTTATTGAGCACTTACTGTGTGCCACATCCTGTCCCAAACACTGTACATTATTCATTCACTAAGATTTATTAATGCAATGACCACCTATTTCACTTTGAAAAGAAATAGCAAAAATTCAAGGAGTAATTTTTTTCTTTCTACAAATACGATTGTAATAAGTAATCATACTTACTTAAACCCTGTCAGGGTTTAATAAAGTCTTGAGAGATTTGGTGCAGCTTTGTTTATTATAATACATATTTTGCATATTTGTTAACTTTTTCTCAATTTATAGTTTCTTGCCCTTTGCAGTATTTATTCCTCCTGGAAATAATTTTTATTTGACAGTCTTTGCTAAAGTAATGGACTTGTTAGTGGACTTCTTTCCATCTTTATTTCTTGAGATTTAAAAAAAAATACTTAAAGAACCTTCATGGTTGTTGATTTCTTGGCAAGTCAGTTCTGTCAAAAGGTTAAGGCGTATTGTTGGATATTGGGCAGGGGAAGCACAAATTGAACAATAGGTACAAGGTAAAGAGATACTCCTGCAAGGATCCAGCAGGCTTTATTTGAATAGTCTCTGTCCCTGTTCCCCGACAAGCTGTCTTGAAGAGATGGGACAATTAATAGCACAGGGAATGAAATTCTACTTCCCAACAGAATGATTTACTGGTGTCAAGATACTTTACAGGGGCAGAGAATTACTTTTATTTATAACCCTATCACTTGGCAGATAATAAACACTGCTGATATATTTCTGCTCTTAGATTGACATTTTTGTTTTTAACTAGGATGGAAAAGAATGAGTTTGTCTAAAGATAGAATTGTATAGTATTAGCGATCATATCTTTGAGTTTTCCTCCAGTATAAACTATTTGGTACTTGTAGCTTTGTGTCTGACTTCTGGCTTTTCTTTAGTGACACCATTTGGCCAATTATCAAAGAAAACTCTGCTATGATTTTTTAAATTTATTTTTATTTATTTATTTATTTATTTATTTTTTGCGGTACGCGGGCCTCTCACTGCTGTGGCCTCTCCCGTTGCGGAGCACAGGCTCTGGATGCACAGGCTCAGTGGCCATGGCTCACGGGCCCAGCTGCTCCGCGGCATGTGGGATCTTCCCGGACTGGGGCACGAACCTGTGTCCCCTGCATCGGCAGGCGGACTCTCAACCACTGCGCCGCCAGGGAAGCCCTGATTTTTTTTTTAAAGGTGAATGTAATGAGGACTTTGATTTTGAATATCAGGTCAAAAAATGTCAAGTACAGATCATCAAATTAAAAGTAACTAAATCAATAGCATTAAGAGGCTGAAAATACTTCTACTCAATACTGGAAAACTAATAGGCCTGTGAAGGCATACGATTAAAAAAAGGTAACATAATGGAATAAATTTCAAGTAATTCAAGGCACAGATAGAAGAGGAAGGAGCGAAGAGGAGGCAAATCTTGCATTTAAGTTAGAAGCTAAATAAGGGCAATGTGTCAGCACATCCTACCTTTTCTTTGTGACAGGGCTGGGACATGTATCAGAGGAAGTTATCAGTGTAAGTAGCAAACACTGGAACTTTTTTCTGTATCGTTAATAGTAGGTTACTTAACAACCTCATTCCCCAGATTGAGTGTGATTTCTATCAGACCTCATCTGTAGAGGTCAACTGTTGTCTGACCCATAATGTTTTCTAGATCCAGATGGAATTCTCTCTCTCTCTCTCTCTCTCACACTCACTCACACACACACACACACACGCACGCACACACACACACATTTTGTCATGGGAAAGTCAGCCCCTCCCTTCTCTCACCCTAGCCTCTTCGGGCCGAGGGCTTGAGAGCCTGTAAGTGAATGTTTAGGAGGGGCCTCTGGGTCTAGACGTGAGTGTAGCCCAGCTCTTAGTCTTCCTTTCCTCATCTGTAAAATGGGAATATTACTTCCCTGGGTTGTGTTTTCTTTCCTTTCATTCTTTCTCTCTCCCTTCCTCCCTCCCTTCCCTCCTTCCTTGCTTCTGCTCTAGGCCTTTATTTAATTAAATTAATTGATTAATTAATTGAGATATAGTTGATTTACAATATTATTTTAGTTTCAGGTATACAACATGGTGATTCAAAATTTTTATAGATTATATTCCATTTAAAGTTATTATAAAATATTGCCTAGATATCCTCGTGCTATACAGTAGATCCTTGTAGCTTATTCCTTCTGTACATAGTAGTTTGTACTACTTAATCCCTTACCCCTCTCATGTCCTTCCCTGCTTCCCTCTCCCATCTGGTAACCACTAGTTTGTTCTCTATATCCGTGAATGTGTTTCTGTTTTGTTATACTCATTCATTTGTTTTATTTTTAAAATTCCACATATAAGTGATAACGTACAGTGTTTGTCTTTCTCTGTCTGACTTATTTCACTTAGCATAATACCCTTCAAGTCCATCCGTGTTGTTGCAAATGGCAGAATCTTCTTTTTATGGCTGAGTAGTATTCCACTGTGCTTGCGTGCGTGTGTGTATCACATCTTTGTTGTCTATTGATGAACATGTATTTTCTTTATTGAGGTGAAATTCACGTGACATAAAGTGCCCATTTTAAAGTGCACAATTCAGTGACATTTACTATATTCATGTGGTTGTACAACCACCACCTCTATCTAGTTCCAGAATATTTTCATCACTGTGAAAGGAAACTCTGTATCCACTAAGCAGTCACTCCCTGTTCCCGCAACCCTCAGCCCCTGGCAACCACCAACATTTCTGCTTTCTGTCTCTGTGGGTTTTCCTATTCTGGACATTTCACATAAATGGAATCATACAATATGTGATCTTTTGTGCCTGGCTTCTTTCAGTTAGCATAATGTTTTCATCCATGTTGTAACGTGTCAGTACTTTATTCTTTTCTGTGGCCGAGTAATATTCCATTGTATGGATGTACCACATTTTGTTTGTGCATTCATCAATTGGTGGACATTTGGGTCATTTCCACCTTTTGGCTGTTGTGAATGGTGTGGCTATGAACATTGGTGTACAAGGATTTTATTTGAGTCCCTGTTTTCAGTTCTTTTGGGTACATACCTAGGAAGAGAATTGCTGAGTCACATGGTAATTCTATATTTAGCTTTGGGAAATTGCTAACTTACTTTGTACAGCAGCTGAACCATTTTACATTTTCTCTAGCAATGTGTGAGGGTGCTTTCAAAGATTTTTGAATGGACGTTTGAGATAATTACATCTGTTTTGGGGACAGATTCAGAGGAAAAAAGGCTGGAGAGAGGGAATTTGAAGGTGATCTACTAGCTGGGGTTCTTCTGCTCGGGGTTAATTCCTTTTAAAGGCTCCCACCCATGTCTGTGGAACAAGAAGAAAAGAATTGCCCAGGAAGATGGTTAATTTTAACTAAATTACCTCCTACGGAGCAAGAGTGAGTGTTCTTCACTCAAGCCGCTGTCCTGACTGTTGCTCCCCAGCCCATCTCTTCTTCTGAGGATTCACCTCCACTGGTTTTCTGTCTAGCTGCTGCAGCGAGCTCGCCAGGGGCCACCTTCCTGTGCTCTGTCCTTGTGGGTCCTCAGGATTTTGTTTGCATTTCTGCCTCTCCACCCTGGGGCTCCTGGTGGTCGATAACTCAGTGGCCACTGACCTGTTGTCCCGACTCTGGGTTCTCCTCTGCGTGTGCTCTGCTGTCAAGGGCAGTAACTGTTGGGGATGGACTGTAGTGGACTCAACCTGGGTCCAAAAAACAAGAGGTATGTGTGCGCTTGACTAAGGCAGTGGCAGCAGCGGAGGGGAAGAGGGGTTTGGGGGTCTGGAGATCCACAGAAAACGTCTGTTTTTGTTTGTCTTTATCTCTAGGGCACAAAATGGACATAATCCTGGGGTGAA
This sequence comes from Mesoplodon densirostris, assembly GCF_025265405.1. Lineage (NCBI taxonomy): Eukaryota > Metazoa > Chordata > Mammalia > Artiodactyla > Ziphiidae > Mesoplodon > Mesoplodon densirostris. The sequence goes on along the minus strand of NC_082669.1, from coordinate 112,154,718 downwards.
AGCCACAGCTGTGTGGGGTCATCCTGGCCCATCTTGTTGCAGTCTCAGAGACAGTGCTGACCTCCCCAGTGGAGATGGCCAGCTAGGGGGTGGAGTTTGGTAACACACAGGCCATGCATCCTACATATCACGATATCCTCGTGGGGAGGGACAGCGTGGCCCGGTGAGCGAGCAAACGTTGGATCATTCATGGTAACCGGCACTCAGCCTCAAACCATTGTATTAGCCAAGGTTCTTAGTTGACAATGAAACTATGACTATTTAAGATAAAAAAAAGGAGGATTGATTGGAAAGCTGTGGAGGCTCCCAAGTTCGACTGAAGGTTGAAAGACAGCCTTGGAGGGGACAGAGACCCAGGGGCCCAGGGCTGTGAGTGGAGGAGCCCCAGAGCAGCCCTAGGCAGGCCCGCCTCAGCGGCAACGTGCAGGGCTGGCGGGGCTGGGACGCGGCCCCTGGCTCACCCCCACACAGAACCCCCAGAAAGAGCACTCAGCTGGCCGGCCAGCAGGGGTGGTCACACACCCAGGCTCTGCCTGGACTGGAGTGGGAAGGGGGCGTCTAGCCCTCCTGTCTGCATGGTCCTCCAGGTGCCAGAGGAGGGAGGGTGCATAGAGCAGGGCAGGAAGCTAGACAGGGAAACATGACGACTGTCCACTGTATGAGTTTTACAATTTCCTTACAACGTGCTGCACCTCGGAAAAGATTAGTCCATCCGAGCGTCTGGCTGCTCCCCTTTGCGAGCGGTAACAGCCTTGATTTATGAAATGGGCACAGATCACTCCCCTTTCAATGACCTCTCACGAACATGGACACTTTGGTCGGGTAGAGAGGACAATTACAGGTCTTGGTTTTAAAGTTCTATCGGTGGATATAGATTTGTAAGAAAAAGCAAGTTAGGAAGTGGGGGTGTTTTTTAAAAATAGGATCGTGTAATTGAGACTGCTTGGTGATGTCAGTGTCAGTTCTGGTAGTCTACCCTAAGGCGATGTCAAATAGAATTATAAACAAAATGTGTTAATGATGAAAAGATTAAACGAACAACAGATGGACAAAAATAAGGATTCAGAGTGTGGTTGTTCAGATCCTAAAGGGCGTAATGTTATGCTTAGTAAATTGATGCTAAGAAAAAAAGACTTGTTAAGTTGACATTCTCCACGGGGTTCTGCTTATCTAGCTGTTCCTGGTGCGGGCACCAGAATCTGTACAGAAAAAGTCCTCAGGACATATCTGGTTCAGATAGTTGCCTGTGACAGTGCCAGGGTGTGGTGACAGTGCCAGGGGGTGATGACACGGGATGTGGTGAAGGCAGCCAAGGGCTGGGTGGGAACGAGGAGCCTGCACAGGGGAAGGAGAGCAGCAGGTGTTACTGGAAGCACAAATCCTAATAACCGTGTTATCAGCAGGACCCTTACTGAGCACGTGCTGCGTGCCAGGCTCCGCTCTACGCCTTGCCTGTGTATTACAGCGTGTAAGCACTGTTGCTGTCCGCATTCCTTAGAGGGAGACTGAGCCACGGACCGAGTACCTTCCTGAGGTTATACAACTAGGAGGTGCACGAGCTGCGGTTTGTGGGCCCCCAGGGCTTGTGACCCGAGCCACTAGCCTGCCCCTCCAACAGACGTAGCACGTCGACTGGGGGTTCTAAGGAACCTCCTGCACGTGTGGTCTGGCGGGAGCGTCTCTCAGCGTAAGAGGATGCTCTCGGGTTGAGCCTGTCTGATTCTTTCTGCGTTACTGTTTCTCCTTGTCTGATGTGGCTGCTGACCCCGCCGGCGTTTTTATTGGTGGGCTCTCCCTTGGGGACTCACGCCCGTTCTTCCCATTGTTCGTGGTGGCTTTTGTGAGGCACGAGCTTTAATAATCCTCAGGCTCCTTTGAGCACTTAGGTGTTTGAAGACTTGAACTCACTTTTTAGTTTCCTAAACCTGATGTCTCAAGCATTTGCACTAGCTTTTTTTCCTCTAAATTATTTCATAAACAAAAATAATACCCTGGCATCTATTTCTTGGGAAAACAAATGTGATGGAAACAGGATTGTTGTTAATTCTGGGAAAACATCTGAGGTCCCAACTTAATGAAATTTCCATGGAAGAGGCAGAGTGGGGAGATCTGAGGAATACACTTCTGTGTTCTCAACCCTGTTCTCCTACGTTCTCCTTGTCTTTGCAGACCACAATAATCTTTCAACTTGGTACAATAGGTCCTCCCTGTTTTGTCTTGAAGACTGTGCTGGGAGCTATAAGGGCTACACATTTAAGCACTGCCCTCCTCTTCAAGGACTTTATAATATTCTTAGAAGTAGAAAATTCTCGTGCCTGAGATATTCATGTGTGTGAGAAGAGTAGTAGAGACAGTAAACGTCTGGACTTTGAGAGGATGGGAAAGCACCCTGGTGGAGGGAGGTATTGATCTGGCCCTTGCAGGGTGGGGACGGTTTGGAGAGTGAGCGAGCAGGCAGATGGATAGCACAGGAAAGGGGCCGCACAGGGGGAGGGCGCCGAGGATACCTGGAAAAACCCCAGGTGAGGACACATCCTGCCTTATAGGAAAAGGGCTTTCCAGGCTCAGAAGATTGATAGGACGTATGACTCTAGCGTTAATGGTTTGAATGGGAGGCAAGCTGCTAAACAAGGAAAGCAGCATGTGCACAATAGTCTGCCACTGTGATTCACAGATGAGACACACCAGAGAGGCGGTGGCAGGGATGGGAGGAGAGGAAGCAGCAAACGGAAGAGACACAGCACAGGGTCACCGGCCACAGAGGTGAAGGTAAGGCACTTTAGCTCAGAAACGGTGGTTGTTTGCTTTCGGTGTGTATAGAACTGTCTTCGTGATGCTGAGATGTGAAAAAGTGAGTAAGATGGACCTCATGTGTCTTTGCAGCCGCATCATTGGGGAAAGGTAAATACACAGGAAGTGTGAGTTTCCGGCTGTGGGTGACCAGCTGGTAGAGGTGGCGAAGACGGTTGATGCAGCTGGCGTGGAAGGGAGGACGCTGTGTCGAGTGCTGGTCGTTCTAAGCTTGGTGTGCTCGGGGCTAGGAAATGGGTGGAGATGTAAGGCTGAAGGGTGGGTGTTGTGAAACTGTGAGTGGGTCAGTTCTTTGATCAAAAATTTATAGGAAGCCAAGCTGAAAGGCTGCACGTTGGGCAGGTCCCAGCTCTGGGCTGGAGGAGAAAGAGGGCCAGAAGCAGAGGGAAGGAAGTTCGGAGAGGCTGGAGGTATCTCAGGAATGAACGTGGCCATCAGGGTCATGCTGGTCACGGGGAAGGGGGCTGAGAAAAGACCTTGAACTTTGACAGCTAGGAGGTCAATCATAACCAGCTTATGGGAGCTTTAGGTGGGGAAGCAGATGACAAAATGAACATTTGTTCACCAACTACCATGTTAGCTGAAGGTTTATAAATTTTATTGGTATTTTCAAAGAATCATTTCTTGGTTTCATTGATTTTTATCCTTCACTTGACTGTTTTCCATTACATTGATTTCTGCACAATCTTAGTATCTCTTTCGTAAGAAACCCAAAATAATTTGCCTTTTATTTGTTCTTATTTTTCTAGCTTCTTAAAGTGGAATTTTATGTCACTAATTATAGACTTTATTACAGACTTTCTTCTTTTCTAATATAAACTTTCAGTGATGAATTTCCCTGTAAGCACTACATTAGCTACATCTCACAAATTTTGATGTGTTGTGTTTTCGTTTTCATTCTGTTTAAGCTACATTTTTCCTTATGATTTCTTCTTTGACCTGTTGGTTATTTATAAGTATCTTGTATACTTTCTACATGTTTGGGGATTTACCAGAATATTTTTCTATTATCAATTTAAGATATAATTCCACTGTGGTCAGAGAACAAATTCTTTATGATTTCGGTCTTTTAAAATTTGTTGAGACCTGCTTTATGGCTCAGCGTATGGTCTATCCTGGTGAATGTTCTCTGTGTGTTTGAAACAAATACGTATTTTGCTGTTGCTGGGTGGGAGTGTTTTATAGTTGTCAGTTGTTTGATAGTGTTGTTTAAATCTTCTATATCCATACTGTTTCTCTGCTACTTGATCTATGAATTATAGAGGGAAAACTAGTAAAATCTTTAGTTGTGACCTATCTCTTCTTTCAATCCTGTTAGTTTTTGTTTCGCCTATTTTGTAGCTCTATTGCTAGGTGCATATATACCTAAATTATTATGTATTTCTTTTGTATTGAACATCTCATCATTATGAAATGTACTTCTTTGTCTTGAGTAATATTCTTTTTTTAAAAATGTTTTTAAATTATTATTTTTTGTCTGCATTGAGTCTTTGTTGTGGCATGCGGGATCTTTGTTGCGGTGTGTGGACTTCTCTCTAGTTGTGGTGCACGGGCTCCAGAGTGCGTGGGCTTTGTAGTTTGTGGCACACGGGCTCTCTAGTTGAGGCGTGTGGGCTCAGTTGCCCCGTGGCATGTGGGATCTTAGTTCCCCAATCAGGGATCGAACGCTCGTCCCCTGAATCACAAGGTGGATTCTTTACCACTGGACCACCAGGGAAGTCCCTTGAGTAATGTTCTTTAGTTTTAAAACTATTTGATATGAACACAGTCACTCCAGCTCTCTCATGTGTAAAGTTTGCACATTTTTTCACTTTTACCATCTTTGTATCTTTGAATCTAAAGTGTCTCATGTAGACAGTGTATCATTAGATTTTGCTTTTAGATCCAATCTAGACATAGCTGCCTTTTTATTGGAGTGATCAATAAATTTATATTTAATGTAATTACTGATATGGTTGGATCATGTCCACCATTTTGTTCTCCTGTTCTTCCTTCTTTTGTGTTAAATATTTAAATAGAGCACTTTAATATACTTATTGGTTTCTAACCTATATTTCTTTGTGTGCTTTTCCTTCTTTTTTATTATTTTGTGGTTGCTCTAGGGGTTATCTTAAACTTATTACAGTCTACTTCAAATTAACAACGACTTTCTTCTGGTAAAGTATAGGTACTTTGCATTGGTATAACATATAGAATTAAATATATATATACACACACATATACACATACATATAAACCTACACACACATTCTATGTGTTAAAGTCTATCAACACATATTATAATTTTTGTTTTAAACACTCTTAAAAATAATAAACGAAAGAAAAAATGTTTTTGTACATTTATACACACATTTGCCGTTTCTGATGTGCTTCATTCTTTCCTGTGGATCTGAGTTACCATCTGGTGTCATTTTCTTTCATCCCAGAGGACTTTCTTTATCACTGCTTGTAGTGCTGGTTTTTTTTGTTGTTGTTGTTTTGTTTTGTCTTTTTGGCCGTGCTGTGCAGCATGCAGGATATTAGTTCCCCAACCATCCAGGGATCGAACCTGCGCCCCCTGCATTGGGAGCATGGAATCTTAACCACTGGACCACCAGGGAAGTCCCTGTAGTGCAGTTTTGATAACAACAAATTCTTTTGGTTTTGTATACCTGTAAATATCTTTTTTTCACTACCATTTATGAAAGACACAGGCTTGAACCTGTGTCCCCTGCATTGGCAGGCGGATTCTTAACCACTGCGCCACCAGGGAAGCCTTGTTTTGTTTTGTTTTGGTTTTTTTTGGCCTGGCTCCCTAGAGGTCTCCCTGTGCCTGCATAGTTTAGCAATCAGTGACGATCTGAGTGGAGGTTGTGCTCTGACATTCAGGACACTGAGGATTCCTCTCTCTGCCACTTGGACTGCATATGGATTGCAGAATGCATTCAGAGGCACAGCAACTCACAAATGTCCCATGCGTGTGATTTTTACAGATGCCCCTGTGACCCCCCACCTGCACGTTTAATTTAATTTAATTTAATTTAATTCTATTCTATTCTATTCTATTTTTATTTTATATTTTTTTCCTCAGGCTCTGTGGAAGGAGCACAGACTCTATTTTTTTTCAATATGTATTTTTAATTACAATGTTGTGTTAATTTCTGCTGTACAGCAAAGTGATTCAGTTATATATATATATATATATACATTCTTCTTCATATTCTTCATATTCTTTTCATTATGGTTACTGAATACTGAATATAGGATACAGACTGTTGAATAAAGCTCCCTGTGCTCTACAGTAGGACCTTGTTGTTTATCCATCCTCTTTGTACTAGTTTACATCTGCTGACCCCACCCTCCCACGCCATCCCTCCCCGCCTCCCCCTGCATCTGTAGTTTAACAGTCGGCTTGTGTGAGTGTATCTCAACTGTCTCCTGGCTTGTTTGCTTCCACAGTACCCCACCCTTCCCCTGCACCTTGGTTTTCTAGCTGCTTTGCCACACACCTGCACCAAGTCCACCCCTCTGACCATGAAGCTGCAGGTCTTCCCCACCTGATCTGGGGAGGAGGAGGGGTGGGAATGCCCCAGGGCAGGAAGGCCACAGACTCACCATCCTCACCTGCTGCAGGTAGGTTTCTCCAAGTAAACAGCCCCCAGGTAGTCACTCACCCTGGGCTGTTTTCAGCGTCCTGGTGCTAGAAGGGGACAGTAGGATCTGGAAGAGAGTGCAGAGCAGGAGAGAACAGGTGGGAGGGATGTAGTTGGTGGTTGAGCTTACAGGACAACTGAGACTCACAGAAACTCCCAACTGAGTTGTTACAAATTAAAAAGGTGACTCTGGGGGACTTCCCTGGAGTTGCAGTGGTTAAGAATCCGCCTGCCAATGCAGGTGACACGGGTAAGAGTCCTGGTCCGGGAAGATCCCACATGCCGTGGAGCAACTAAGCCCGTGCACCGCAACGACTGAGCCTGTGCTCTAGAGCCTGCGAGCCACAGCTACTGAGCCTGCATGCCACAACTGCTGAAGTCTGTGCGCCTAGAGCCCGTGCTCTGCAACAAGAGAAGCCACCGCAATGAGAAGCCCGTGCATGGCAATGAAGAGTAGCCCCCACTTGCCGCAACTAGAGAAAAGCCCACGCAGCAGCGAAGACCCAACGCGGCAATCAATCAATCAATAAATTAATAAAAAATAAAAATAAAAAGGTGACTCCAGGAGAGCAGTAACAGTAGCTGTTGGGGCAAAGGGGCAGCTTGCATATTGTTGAGGATGGCGAGCTGTGTGCGCAGTGTTGCAGGCAGAGAGGAGAGTTCCCGCGGAGGGTTCCTGCGTATGGGAAGACAGTCCTGAGCCATGTTCGGGTTTCCTGAATATTATTACATCTGCGGCTCAGCAGCTTTTGTTCTGGGCGGATCCTGGCCACAGAGGAGCTCCTCCAAGCACTGCCGGGGCTCACACCTTGCTGCCTCGGTGCAGGGAGCTGGCGCGCTGCCGTGTGTAGAGATGAGCACGTTGGTGCTCCCCTCTCTGTGAAAGCTGTTTTTTTTTTTAAATGTTTTTGATTTTTTTTTTTCTGGCCGCACCATGTGGTATGCGGGATCTTAGTTCCCTGACGAGGGATCGAACCCGAGCCCCCTGCAGTGGAAGCGCGGAGTCTTAACCACTGGACCACCAGGGAAGTCCCAAGCTCACTTTTCTCTTGAAAGGAAGAGGGGAGACTGGGTATTAGTTTTTTTTCCTAAGTCTCTGGATGTAGCTGTGTAGACAGTGGACAAGGAAGAATGTGATTGGCCCAACTGGCACTGTTGATCTGGAGTCGGAAACCACATGGCATGGTAAAGCAGTAGAAAAGTGAACTGTTATGAGGGTGTCGATGGCAATGACACACAAACTTGTGTGCAGGTGGGTGAGTTTGTGAGCCAGTGGGCAGGGAAGGAGGTGGCCACCAGCCACGTGACGTTGGCTCAGTCATTCTCATCTCAGCCCAGCAGTTTCCTCATCGCCCCAAAGAGGCCAGACTTGAAATATCTAAAGACTGTGTGGATACATACTTAGTAATGATTCTAGTGGTCTGGTGGGGAATATTTATTTGAACATACTTCTAGATTCTTGTACTAATAGCCTCTTTGATGTATGTGCAAAGGAAAGGCTGCCTCAGCCTTAGATATTTTTGTTACATTTGTGATCAAAGCTTGAGATTTAAGCGAAGCCTTTTGGCAGTGTTCAAGATGCCGCCTTCTTAGGCTCACTTCCTGCCTCTAATGACGGGCATTACACTACTGTTGTGGTGCAGTCCCAGCCCAGCTTATCTGGAGGCGGCCGCAGTCACCAGGTGGGAGGACTTGAAAGGCTCACCTGCTCAAAGTTACCTTCCACCCCTCTGTGCTCTGGTGCCTGGAATTCCACCCTGAAGAGCTGCTTCCATAGGGTTAAGGGGTTACATTTTCAGGATTCGTTTTTAAAAACTTGAATACTTCCTGGAAATGATGGTGAATTGCATCCCTGGCACTGTAACGGGGATTCTTTCCTTTCACACCTTTTTGCCCCCTGGGGTGAGGACAGGGAGGGACAGGTGCAGGAGGACGTCTGTCCATCAGAGCGACTGCCAAGGTCTTACAGCTGGTCCACCTGCGTCCCGGGACCCTTCCCTGTACTCGCCCCAAATACACTTGCTGGCTCAGTCTTCTTTTTATAGTCAGTGTTCTTTTAGCCACAAAAACCAGAAGTCCATGCAAGCTAGCTTTTGTTGAAATGGGGAGGGTGTTTATTTTCAGGAACTGGGGAAGCCAGAGATGGGACATGAAGAGCAGTGGGGTCTCAGGTCAGCTGCGAGTGGAGACCAAGTAAGTCATCAGGGGTTAAACTGCTGCTGCCGTTGTCACGTCTTGGTTGCATCCCCCTCATTTCACGCACTGGCTTCCCCGGCTTAAATACGGGTCAGGTGTGGCCGGCCACCTCCAGTCTGGAAGCTCTCCCGGTGCCCTTCACTCGCTGCCTGATTCCTTCTTTATCTCTTGGCTCAAATTTCTGAGAAATCCTCTGACTGACTCAGCTCGACTTGATTTGGGAAGCACGTTTGCACCAGGTGATGCTTTCAGTAGCTGTGCCAGGGAGGATGGGGTCCCGGGATCCGTTGCCCTCCCGCCCCTCCCCCCAGACTAGGAGGGGATTCCCAGAGAGGCAGGAGGGGGCGCGCAGGCAGTAGTGGCTGTCTCTAATGCACGTTGAGACTGTTCTGATTGTGGCACTCATTTGCACAAAAAACTTCAAAAAAAGTCCCCATTTCTTCCAAGACTCTCCTCGATCTGGCCCTCTGTCTGTCTAAGCTCATTTACCGAGTTTCCTCTTGCACACGGCACTGTGTCCGCCACCCTGGCCCCTCTGCTGCTCCCATCTCGCCCAGCCCGTTCCTGCACAGGACATTTGCACCTGCCGTTTCCCACGCTTGGCTCTCTTCCCTCTGTTACCTGTGTGCGTCCCTCCCTCAGCTCACTTGTCTCGGTGAGTCCTGTCCCCAGATAGGATGTGATGGGAAGGGCACGTCACCTCTGGGGCAGTCTTCTCAGAACGCATAAGCCCAGCCTGACCCACGAGGATGAGATCAGACGACTCCCGCTGAGGTCACGAGGATCCAGGAGGATGCGGAGCCACGCTGAGGGCGCAGTGGGGGCTGTGTGGGGTCCTGGGACAGAGAGGACACTGGCGGGAAAACCAGGGACACCTGAACCACAGTCCGGAGTTCCACTGGCGAAAGCAACGCTGGATTCTTAGCTGTGGCAGATGTCCCCCTGCTAACAGAGAGGAAGACGGGCAGAGGGTCCCTGTGTTAGCTGTGCAACTTATCTCTAAATCTAAAGCTAATCTAAAGTAAAGCTCTGTTTTAGAAAAGTACAAGTTTCCACTTCCTTGGCATTCCTTTTGCCTCCCCCCTCCTATCTGTTTTTCTACAGCATTTATCCTAATCTGAGTCTGATCTCTTTCACTAGTTTCATCACTGTCTTACCCTGTTAGAATGTGAGCTCCTGAGGAAGGGGCTTTGCCAGTGCCGGGTCCCCAGGATGGGAGCAGTGCCTGGTGTGTAACCAGTGCTCAGGAAACACAGGTTGAATGCACGAGTCAAGTCTGCGTTTCTTAGTCTGGCGTCGGGGCTCTCAGCTGGCTCACCCACCCGTGTTTCCAGGCGTGTTTGCCGCTGCCGCGTGCTGGACTGTTGTCCCCAGATGCTCGTCCTGTCCACCTTGTCCGGCAACTTGCCTCTCCTGTGTGCCCCGGTGCTCACCCCATCCCCCCGCCTGGCGTGCCGAGGGCAGCGATGCTCTCACTCACTCTGTGTCCCCGCGTCCTGGACACGTGGTGAGCAGCCAGTGGTCATCTGCTGAGTGGGTAAAGCCAGGGGCTGACTGACTAAACATGGAAAGACTGGGAGAGTCCATGACAAAGGCACCTGTGCTGGTCAGTTACCACGGGGCTTCTGGGGAGAGACGGCCAAGGTCAGGTTGGCAGGTGGTCTGTGTGTTGAACGTTAAACATCCGTAAATAGTGGATACTCACTGAAAACCTAAGAATCTGGATAAGCATTTAAAAAAGAGAAGGCAATACAGGTTGCCGCATCCCTTGAAGAGGCCAGAGAGCAGGATGCTAAAGAAGGTGCAAGGTGAGGGAGGGTCGGGGCGAGAAGCACCCAGGGGCACCTGGCTTTCTTTCCGAGGCTGTGCCACACGTGTGGAAACATGGCAGCAGAAGGTGCACAGTGAGGCCGGGTCCACAGGCTGCCTGCAGCGCCGGGGCCACGTCCATGTCCGCGGGTGATGGCCACACACGGCCTCTGCAGGGCACACGGGCCGCGCCGGCTCTGAGTGTCGCACGACTGTCCCAGGCGTGGGTCCTGCCTGCCAGGGGAGCACCTAAGTGGAGGGCGGAGCAGCCTCCTGCCCAGCCATGTGGAGACACCTGTTCTTCCCCAGATCCAGACCAGTGAGGGTGGGAGAGGAGAGGGATGGAGGGGCCAGTCAAGCTGATCTTGTCGTGAGCGTGTGAACGTGGATGCGACCTCGCATTTTGGTGGCAGGAGACTCTGCTTTGCGGGCGCAGCTGCCGGGACAGAGGTGGGGGGAAAGCCCGCCCGTGTGCCCAGCGCTCCACAGGCCCCTGGAGCCCCTCAAACCTGCGCCTGTAGCAGAATCAAGAGGAACACGAACTGTTGGAGGGACACAGAATCACTGAAGAAATGATGCAGGCTTTGGACCCGGGGCCCGCAAGCCCCACCGGCACCAGCACAGATCTGGGGCGTGGAGATGCTGCTGGCGTCATTTGAATGAAGGGCCAGCGGGAGGGACAGAGCGGGGAAGCGAGCCGTGGGGGGACCTGGCGATGTGACCTCCACCCTGAGCGCCGGCTGCACGGCCTGCAGTGGTCACAGGTGTTTGTCCCAGTCCCTTTCCCCTCCGCGAGCCCCCGAGGTAACTAGGGAGGGGAACACAGAGGACATGGCTGGTCAGATTCCAGGTTGGCTAGAAGTAGGGCTGCCGGGTAAAATCCACGACGCCGGCTTGTATTTGAGTTTCAGATTCAGCTGATAACATCTTTAGTGTAGGTGCGTTGATGAAATGTTGGGAACACACTTACCGTGAAAAGCATTCGCTGCTGGGGGCTTGTATTTACTGGCTAACCCTGCTCATCCTTACAACCCCGGGGAGAAGGTGGCTCTCCTGAACTCGGGATGTGGTCGGACCCCACGTGTAATAGTTGTCTCCCACGGATAGATTCCTTTTCCCTGGTTAAAGATCCGAACCCTCCCCTTCAGCTAGTCTTCCCGCCAGCAGTAGCTGCTGGGGACTGGTTAAGGGAGCTGGGGGCACGGCTGACCCGTTAGGGCAGTGCCTCTCTCTGTGGGGGGATTGGCCAGGTTAGGGTGACCCAGGTGGTGGCAGAAGACAAAAACACCGGGGACATGGTGTTTGGACCTCGGTTCCCATTGTTTCTGGTCATCTCGTCCATTCCAGCCACGGTGCCCCATGAAGTTCCGGCTTCTGACCTGGAGCCTTTTGAGAATTACTGAGCAGAGAGAGGATCAGACCCCCCCCGCCATGACCCCTGCGTCTTCCAGGCTGAAAGGAGACCTGCGGTGGCACTGAGTCCCCTCCTCTGCAGGCGGGCAGTTGAGGCCGAGGAGGTGAAATGAAGACCTTGGTTACGAAGCTCTCCCTCCTCCCCTGCCCCTCCTGTCTCCTCGCTTCCAGCCACGGGTCAGTGATTGGAGGCTTGGAGCTTTGTGAGCACAGCCAGGGTCTAGCTTCCCTGGGGGCTGGAAGCTCCATTCGTAAACATACCTGTAGCAAAAAACTGCTGCTTCAGAAAGGTACAAGGCAGTGTGGGCAACAGGGGAAACTCAGGGGGTGCCTGCAGCTGACGTTTGAAAAAAGGGTGTGGCTTTTGTTATAACATGAAGTGTTGATATCGCCTTGGGCAATAGAGGGCTAAAGAAATGGACTTGAGGATATGGGGAGGGGGAAGGGTAAGCTGTGACAAAGTGAAAGAGAGGCATGGACATATATACACTACCAAACGTAAGGTAGATAGATAGTGGGAAGCAGCCGCAGAGCACAGGGAGATCAGCTCAGTGCTTTGTGACCGCCTTGAGGGGTGGGATGGGGAGGGTGGGAGGGAGGGAGATGCATGAGGGAAGGGATGTGGGAACAGATGTATATGTATGACTGATTCACTTTGTTATAAACAGAAACTAATAAAAAAAATAATAAAAATTAAAAAAAAAAAAGAAAGAAGCTCCTTGGAAGTTACTAAGTTAGACAAAGGTAAACAAATTAATCGGGCCCTGACCTTCCCACTTCCCCAATCCTGACAAGGTGACAACTACACGGGGAGCCTGTAAGATTCATACGTTTCCTAAGATCTCAGGGTAGGCAAGGCCTTAAACGAAGAGGCACATGGTCCGACCTCGAGTCTGCCTTTGCTCCGGCGTTTCTTTTGATGGGAATCTGAAATCCGTCCTTCACTTTCCAGAGTAGCCGTGTTTGTTCCCAGGCTGTAGTAGGAGATCAGCTGAATTGCGTTCATGTGCAGCTCACACATGGCTGGCAAGTCAGGTGAGGAAACATCATTACCTGATCCATTCTTCATTCACACTTAGTTTGAGCTGACAAATTCTGAAAATTCCTGTTGTTGGCAGTAAAGCATCCCTTTCTTATCTGCAGGAACCCAAACTGGCACGTCTCTGCTGTGCGCCCTAAGATTTTACCTAGAAAAGCCATGTGGTAGGACTTTGCTTCCTCAGTGTCCTTTTCCTCTTTTAACACCATAGTTGAAAACGTAGGGGCGACGTGCGTGAGGCTCTTTGCTGGGAAGGAAAACCGGTGGTTGATGGGATGGCGTCTGGTGGAGGTCTAGCACAGACTGAGAAGGGCTGTGTTCTTTCTTTCTTTTTTTAAATTCAAGGCGTTTTATTTATTTTTAAAGTTGAAGAATAGTTGATTTACTATGTTGTGTTAATTTCTGCTGTACAGCAAAGTGATATATATATATATTGTTTTTTATATTCTTTTCCATTATGGTTTATCCCACGACATTGAATTTAGCTCCCCATGCTCTACAGTAGCACCTTGTTCTTTATCCATTCTATATGTAATAGTTTGTATCTGCTCACCGAAAACTCCCAGTCCATCACCCCCACCCACGCCGCCCACCAAGGCTGTGCTGTCTTGGATATGTTGCCTGTTTGAAAAGTAAAAGCATATTTTATCCAACCTGCCGCTGTTTGCATATTCATTTCCTTGACAAAATAACAAGATTATTGGAAACACCATTTCTTTGGATTGTTTGCTTGCTTAGCTCAGAAAGGTTGGGAGTCCACGGGATCTGGACCACAGATGCAGATCCAGCTGGAAGATGCAGTTCTGTTTACTGGACACGTTTGATTTGACTTGGGAAGGGTCACTTTTCCTCGGGAGCCTTATAGTTGGGCACCTAGCATAAACCCGGGGTCAGAAATAACAGAAAAGATGGCGGATGGGCTCCAGGGGAGATACAAAAAAGGTCAACATTTATAGAAGTTTTGACTCTGACATGGGGCGTGTGGGCCTTGGGGACAAGCTTGAGGCCAAGATTTATCCAACAGCCACAATTCTCTGCTCTCTTCATTAACTGTGAGATGAAAACTAAATTCTCACCTTGGAGCAGATGCTTTCTAGAGGCCGAGAAGCCGCCGTCCTCTCTGGTGGCCTCGTGCATTGACATCACCCTTAACCTCCAGGTGTCAGAAAGCTAGCTCACATCAATTCTTTTTTATCGATGTATAGAAATGAAAGCAGTCAGAATGCACCTGGAGTTTTAGAAGCTTCCAAACTGTTCTGACACAAGGAGGGAATACATTCTTTCCATCTTCCTCCCAAATGATCTTCAGGAAAAAATGTCAGTTTTTTGAGTTTCCTGTCATATGAGGAGTCAACCTTATTAACTTCTTATTCATTTTGATACAGTTGGGGTTTCTTTTTGAAATCAGAGTTAATCGGAGAGTTTAATTGGGATGTTTTACGGGCAACACACAGATGTGAAGCCGGCATTACCGAGTGTCAGTTTCCTTTTCACAGTTGACCCTTTGGAGCCAGTATGCACATTGGTAAAGTATGCACTGACCACTCCCCATGGTGTGATGGGCAGGCAGAGGGCACTGCTTGCCCTGAGCTCTTCCATCTCTGAAGAGGCGGCAGGACGTTCGGGCGGTGGGGGGGCGGTGGGCCCCCCCAGGGCCCACCATTCACAGCAGAAGACGGTTCGTCCATGGAGGGGGACACCGGGTACTTTCCGACAGTGCAGCTTTTCTAACAGAAGTCGAAAATGCCAGTACGGTGCCGTAACGTAGTGCCGTAACGTAGTGCTGTAACGTAGCGCTACAGCATCTTCTTATTAAAACCACTGTGCTCTTGCGGAGCGAAGGAAGCTTCATCAGGGAAATATGATTAATGGGAAATGGGTTAGGTTTGGAAATTTTGGGTAAACACTCTCTACTTTTGAAACGACCTTAGGAATCATCATGATGGGAATGTTGGTGGAGAAGAGAGTCAAGCAGACACCTATTTGTTTAGCAGAGTTTTTGGCTTTGATATGTGTGTATATGGAAATGATCACCCCAGTAAGTCAACACTGATCACCTCTCAGTTACGGGGTTTTCTTGGGATGACAACTTCTCAGGTTTACCCTGTTAGCAAGTTTCAAGTAGACAATCCAGTATTGCTGTGGTGTCCAAAGACCTTATGTTTAGATGTAGTGAAATCTCATGCAAACCTGTGTTGTTGGGGACAGTGTTTCCAAAAGATTGGCAAGCAGTTAAAAATATATGGAAAGAGTCACAGACTAGAGAACAAACGTATGGTCACCAGTGGGGGAGGGTCGGCGGGGGAGAGTTAGGGAGTGTGGCATTGACATGTACACACTGCTCTGTTTAAAATGGATAACCAGCAAGGACCTACTGTACAGCACAGGGAACTCTGCTCGGTATCACGTAACAACCTAAATGGGAGAAGAATTTGAAAAAGCATAGATACGTGTATATGTATAACTGAATCACTTTGCTGTACACCTGAAACTGACATGACATTGTTAATCACCTATACTCCAATATAAAATAAAAATTTACAAAACACACGTAAAGAATTATGAGTAAGGTGCAGACGTCGTGTGTGTGTGTGTGTGTGTGCACGTGCACGCGCGTGTGTTTCCCGGCGGGCATGCCCTGCACCTTCCAGGCAGGAAATCAGCGACCGTGCGTGGTCTGGGGCGAGGGAGCCGGCAGACACAGCAGCAAGCGTCCACCTGCTCTGTCCGGGATGTCTTTCTCAAGGGAGTTCAGCTTACCTCTTCTCCTCTTCGTTTCCCTTTGCTTAATTGCAGGTGATGATTCAAAAAAGCCTTCACCTGTTTTCACCTGGCTTTCATCTTTCACAGACAAAGCAGGCTGGGGCTTGGGCCTTGATCTGTGGCGTGCTTAGGGCCTGGGTATTAAAGGGGCTGCATCACCCTCAGGCTTTTAAGGTTTTTTTTTTTCCTGGGTTAAATTGATGAGCATGTATAATAAATTGAAGCTTTGTTGTTTGGCAGATTTTAAAAAATTTGTTATTCTTTTATCAGTTCCGAGACTGGGGAGGGGGTGTAGCATCTTTCCTCCCACTTCTCAGATCTGCCTTGAGATTTGTAATTGACTCCGATGGGCTTTGATATTACAGATATTTTTGTATGTTTCTGCTCTCAAATAATAACCCTAAACCCAAGTATCCGAGTGTCTGGTAAGTGATGTTTAAAGGCATAGCAGAGTCTGTGCTGTTCTGCGTCTCTCTGCAGAGTTGTCAGACCCCACAGTGAGCGGTCAGACCTACCTGTACTGACCTTCTCATGTGACCCTCTGGGCACGTGGGACACGCCCGAAAATCCTCTGCTGGATATTGGGAGTTCACTTATCCCAGTCTGTACTTTCTTTCTGTCTGTTAGTTTCTTTGGAGTTTCATTTTGTTCAAAGAATGAGTGAAAGAATTCTGTGAATCTCTATATTCTTAGGACTGCTTGCCTTTGAGAAGCACTCCAGATCAGAAAGGCAGAACATACATAATACCTAAACTGTTAGATCTGCGAATAATCAGTTTCAGACAAGCTTGTTTGGGATTGTAAACATACTGTGTAAGCATAGGTTGTGTAGCTCCTGGGTTCTATGTGACAAGGGGGTCATTTAAAGGGTGCTGTTAAATATCGCTGCCATGGCGTGGCAGAGTGCAAGGTAACGTGTGTGTGTGTGTGTGTGTGTGTATGTGTGTGTATTGATATTTTCATTGTGTGGTGGGAGGGGGGAACAGACAGCAAACACTTTATTTTTCCTTTTATTCCAACAGGGTGCCGTGCTCGGCAATGGGTGGGGAGGTCACAGAACACACGCGGGGGTGGTGTTGGCGTGGTGTTTTCCTGGGGTTCAGGTGGTTGAACTCTGCCTGTACTTGCTAAAGCGCTCGGCTCCTGCTTCATTCTTTGTAAATACAACCGAGCTCCCTCGCCCCCGCCCTGTGGCTTACTTCTAGTTTCATTCACTACTACAGTTCAGTCTAATCGTATCTCTTGGAAATAATATGAGAAAGTTATGCTGTTTTACTCCATCAGATTTAATAAGTTTGGATGCTTTCCAAGTGCTAGGCATTAATCACACTTAAACCCAGGCCTCAATAGTTCATCCACCCGGAGTATTCATGTCAGAGACATAAAACAATCTGCTTTAATGCCCACAGTTTTCTTTAAATTGAGCACTTGTCGTGTGTTAATGAAACTCGCTTTGTATTGAGGGGCTGGGATGAGGACTGGGGGTGGGGATTTTTATGTCATGTAAAGCATTTCATGGCAAATTTTCCTTCCCTGTCTTAAAGCTTTGCAGGAATGATTATGTGTGTGTGTGTGTGTGTGTATATACACACACACACACACACACGTGTAAACGAAGCTTAGCTGTGTCCAGAGTGTGGTCTCCATCAAAGAGATGGAGAGAAGCGTGGTTCTTACCATTACACAGCCCTCCTTGATCTCAGGGTTTCCATTCCGGGATTACGATGGAACTGGACACAGATAGTTGCTTGTTTTCTAGTAGGTGGGTGCGATGCTCGTTGACCGGACAGCTTGCCGTGAGAGTAGGGGGACTGCAGGGAAACAGACGAGAATAACAGAACTTTCTTCGTCACCACTGTATATTTGGTCTGTTTCTGAGGTTGGTTTGGCTGGAGTCCGTGTAGTCTGCCGTCTCTCCTCCACCCTGATGACGAGGACGCTTTCTAAACCGTTTTTCCTTTGCTTGTTTGGGCATGAAAGTCCTCGTGTTGTAGCAGAGTTATTTTAGTATTTGATCAGCGACAGAAGTTTTCATTTGTTGGTACTTTGCTGACGATTCTACCATGTCCTTAGGAGAGATTGGCCCCAGTGGACCTCGTACACGTAGGGGCATAAAGTCTGCCGGGGGCGGCCTTTATTGACACTGGGTGGGCTCCTCAGTTGCGCTTGATTCTCAGTCTATAGAAGGTGGTCGCTGCGGATTGTCTGCCAGCCCTTGAAGCAGAAATACCTGTCAGCCAACGCATGTATCTAGACTGTGTGCTTGGTGCTTAATTACTTTAGGAAATGCAGGAGAAATCACCCCTGTGCTGGCTCTGCCCCCAGATGGTTTAAACTCTCCGTATGGAGAGAAGGCCCGTGTGTTCCCCATCACACAGCATGGATGGGGCAGCTAATGACAGAGTCGTGTGATGCAGATGATGGTTTCAAAGATGTTCTGAGAAGGGGCCGACCCGCTCACCAGGAGATGCTTGCTGCCAGTGAGTGAGGGAAGGAAGCTGGGCCTCAGCCCTGTCTTGACTCAACAAGCCCCATTCCTTCTACTTGGCTCAGGAATCCCTGACCCCTGCACACATCTCACGATGGTCCTCAATTGGAGGATTTTTTGGAAGCCTGTGTGTGCATATTGTGTTTCATTGGGTGAAAACTACACATGCAAGATGTTTCAGCTTCAATCTGACAACGGAATAAACTTTCTGGACTAAAGCAAAACAAAACAAGCAAGCAAACAAACACACAACAAATTAAAAAATCCTAGTGTAATAGGAGACAGTTTATAATCGCATAGCAATTAATTACCTTGAGACAAATGAGAAGCTGGAGGGTTGCTCGTCTCTCTTTTTTTTTTTTTTTTTTTTTTTTTTTTTGCGGTATGCGGGCCTCTCACTGTTGTGGCCTCCCCCGTCGCGGAGCACAGGCTCCGGACGCGCAGGCTCCGGACGCGCAGGCTCAGCGGCCATGGCTCACGGGCCCAGCCGCTCCGCGGCATATGGGATCCTCCCAGACCGGGGCACGAACCCGTATCCCCTGCATCGGCAGGCGGACTCTCAACCACTTGCGCCACCAGGGAGGCCCTCGTCTCTCTTTTTTATAGTCTCTGCTGACAAGGAGTCTATATTTAGAAAATGTGGCTCCCATCTGAATGGAACTTGTTGGTTTCAAATTGTGTGAACACCTGAAATTAACACCAGCCTTGGTTTTAATGTTCAGAGTTTAGAATATGTTTAATTGGGGTTGACTTTATCTGTTGCTCATGTATAAATACATCTATATGTGTTTGTATGCTTACAAATTCAGCATTTATTTGGGATATCTACACAGTCAGCAAGTTGAAGTCAAGTTTGAGGGCACGATTTGCAATGCTGATGTTGGCAGGTAGCGCTTGTATCTTAGGAAGTTTATAATTTCATGTGGTACTTGTGACCTTTCCTGGAAAATATCTTAATCCATAGGACATCATACTGTGAAATAAGCTGTGTTATGACTCATTCCCTAAACAGTACTTAGCAGAATGCTGATAGAATGCCTGTTAGGATCCAGGCCCTATTGTGGGTGTCAGGGACAGAGCGGACAGGGGGACAGACGGAGTTCCTGCTCTCACGGAGCTTGTGTGTTCCTGGGGAGGGGACGACAGAGAGGGGCACACAGGAGGAATCACCGTAGGTCAGGGTGGACGGGAAGAAGTGCACGTCGGGTAGGAAGACAGGAACCGCGGGTGGGGGGTCAGGGAAGACCCCACCGGTACAAGGCACTAGGGCAGAGACCTGAACGCAGCGAGGGAGCGAACCTTGGAGATGTACGAGGAAAAGAAGACTCTAGAAAAAATAGCAGGTGCAAAAACCTCGACGTGAGAATGTGCTTGATGTATTCGGGGCACATCCCTTGTCCTCTCACAGCACCATCTGTATAAATGCATTTTAGCTTAATCAAGGTTTTCAAGTAAAAATAGATTGCTTTCCTAACCAGATTTATAACTATTTGAGGGCTGAAACTATATCTTAAATACATCTTGGGGATTCCCTGGTGGCGCAGTGGTTAAGAAGCCGCCTGCCAATGCAGGGGACACGGGTTCGAGCCCTGGTCCAGGAAGATCCCACATGCCTCGGAGCAGCTAAGCCCGTGCACCACAACTACTGAGCCTGTGCTCTAGAGCTGTGAGCCACAACTACTGAGCCCACGTGCCACAACTACTGAGCCCACGTGCCACAACTACTGAAGGCTGTGTGCCTAGAGCCTGTGCTCTGCAACAAGAGAAGCCACCACAATGAGAAGCCCATGCACTGCAACAGAGAGTAGTCCTTGCTCACCACAACTAGAGAAAAGCCCACACGCAGCAATGAAGACCCAACACAGCCCTGCCCCCCCAAAATATGTATATCTCGTACCTTCATCGTGTTTAGCCCAGTGGTGAACCCATAACAAGTGCTCGACAAATGCATGTTAGATTTAATGGACTCAGTGATTAAAATATTAACATTAATATTAGCTGAACTGAAATGGATATTTAGTTGATATGGAACATTTTTCCAAGGAAGAGAAAAAATTCAGCTATCTCAACCTTTCTTTTTCAGTTGCCTTTCCATTAAGATGTTATGTAGCCTCATCAGGCTCAAATTAATAATTGAACACTGTTCCAGGAAATAGCCCAGTCCTGGATATTGGGTAGAACTTTTTCTTCCTGTAGAAAGTCCACAGAATATAAAGGTTCTGCCCTTTGAGACTCTACAGTAAAGGAGAGTTGAATGGGCTGTTACAGCTTCCTCATGTGGCACAGGGACATGTTATGGATTTTGGAAGTTAATTCTGAGTTCACTGTCATTTCTATCAAAGGCACATTTGGCTTTATATCAGAGGTGTGCTCCGGAAACAATGCATCTGATGATTGGAGTGAACGCAAGGTGCTTCACATGCATTTGGGGAGTTTGGGTTTAGAGGACATCTATGGTAAGTCATTGGTAAAGCAAAGAATGCTCATGTGACTATCCCAGCCCTCGTTATGTAGGTGCAGTCCTGGTGCATGCGTGTGTGTGTTTCTCTGTATTACACAGTTATAACGTGTAGAAGAATATTCCAGAAGGGCAGTCAGTGCAAAGGCCCTGACGTGGAGGGTCCTTGGAACGATCAGTGAATGCCAAGAAGAAGACCCTGTATTGTATTCACTACTGTAGTCAACGTACAGCATACGCTGTCAGCACAAATCTCTAGTCCCTGAAGCTGGGCCCTGAGTGATGGGAGGACCAGAGCTGAGTCACAGAACTTGACACTATCGTGATGTGTTGTGCTGTTCCCAGGATTGAAGGACACATAGGGGACGCAGGTCACCAAGGACGAGAACAAGAAAAGGCACAGGGAGTCTTCTGCTGGCCTCGTCTGAGTTTCCCTGAGTGCAGCCGTGAGACGAGGATTTGGACGTGGAGGATGAGAGGACCCTTGGGAGGGAGGAGGCCACCAAGCTGGACCAGCCTCGTCATTTGCAGGGTCTGGCACAAAACGGAAACGCAGAGCCCCTTGTTCAAAAGGGATGGAAAATTCAAGACAGTCACAGCAGAGCATTAAGCCAAGGGGCCCATCTGAGTGAGGGGCTGTGCGCAAGCCTGGGGCACAGATGGTGCAGCCACGGAGAAGCTGGCCCCGCAGGGGGTCGTGTTTGCGGGTCGGCGTCTGCCGTTGGCAGCGGGGCCCGTGGTGTGGAGGACACCTCAGGGTGGTCTCTTGAGGAGCGGGTGTTCATTCACAGCCCCCCTTCCACAGGGGTTGCGGTTGTCTTGGGGGTCTTATCCCCACCGTGTTCCTGGCCTACCCCGTGGATATAGGCGAGCACAGTCAGGGGCTAAGGAGCGTCATCACACAGACAGGTGCAGGCATAGCTCTTGTTTGTGGGCAGACGGCGGCACCAAAAGCACCTGCTGTGTAGGCTTGTCTCCACCAGCCCCCAAAGAGGCTGCTTTCACAGAGGACGTGCTCATGACGCCCTTCTTCTCCAGGACCAGCCTTCAGGCTGAGTGCACATGTGGTCAGTGTAGCACTGGGGGCGAGGGTGGGCTCTGCTGGAGAGTGAGCCTCAGGAGGACCTTTGCTTTAGCCCAGACGCCGTGGAGAGGCCGTGGTGATGGCGAAGGTGCTCACATGAATCCAGGTCGGTGAGAAAAGCCTTGGAAGGGAAAGTCTGTATGGACAGAACAAGCTCAAAACGTGAGCGGGAAATAGACGGTTGCAATCCTGGTCCCCAAGTGTAGTCCTCTTGGGAATATTATAAATGCCCCCTCCCAATGTCATTCACATACAACCGCTATTGAATAGCAGTCGCATAGTACTTAGGAAATTTGTAACCCAATCCCCCCAGGCCTCCAGGTCCTCACTCGGGAGAATGTTCGTTGCCTCTGTCTCTCCTGATTCCCCTGGGGGCTGGGCCAGTGCTGCGTGTCCTCACCGTTCCCGTCCCTGGGCTCCCAGGAAGAGACCATCTCCAAGGTCCCTCCCTCATCGGAGCCCTGTGGCTGAGCTGTACGAAGGGTGGTGTGAGCAGAGCTCCACATCCCTCCAGGGGAGGCTCTCAGGAACAGGTGTGCTCATCACTGGTGTCTTCCCTCCACACGCCCTGGAACCGTCTTATAAAACCCTTGTAGGAAACTCTCTCTCAGGTGTGAAGCCTCTCTCGTAGGGCTCTTAATACCTAAACTGCCCTGTCTCTTTATTAGCATCAAAGATTCCACACACGTGCTCTGCACAGGTGTTTGGTATCCATTCACCAAACACTTACCGAGACTCCCCCAGGTGCCAGGCGTTGCTCCTGGCAGCAGGGATTCTGGGATGAACACGGCAGAGCACACCAGCCCTCACGGAACTCGTGTTCCACCGGGGAGACAGATAATCAGCAAATGAACAACAGACGGCCGCTGAGGACAGTGAGCAGTGCCGTGGAGGAAATGAAAGGTGCGCTGGGGAGATGGAGCTAGGGCTGATTAGGTGGGAGAGTTAGAGAGCCCTCGTGGTGAGACACCACGTGAACTTAGATCTCAGTGGTGGGAAGGAGTGAGCCATGCCAAGGTCAGGGGCGGAGTGGTCAGGTGCAGATGGAAACATTTGCATGTCTGAAGGATGGGACACAGCCAGTGTGTCTTGTAGTGTGGAGGGAAAGAAAGGAACCAAGGATGCTCTTGGTTTTTTGCCTTTAAGCCCCTGGGTGGGTGGTCGTGTTGACTACGGATGGGGAATACTGAGGGAAGAACACTGAAGCCAAGGGATTGGGTGGGAGAAAGTGGGGACAGATGTGGGTAGATGACGATGCTCTTAATGGAATTTCCACTGGGACTCATTAGTCTGTAGGTTTAGTAAGTACATTTGGGAACGTCACTGATGATTATCCAAATCAGAAGTACAGTTCAGAAGTACAGTCCTCGGGACTTCCCTGGTGGCACAGTGGTTGAGAGTCTGCCTGCCAATACAGGGGACACGGGTTCGAGCCCTGGTCCGGGAAGATCCCACATGCCACGGAGTAACTAAGCCCGTGCGCCGCAACTACTGAGCCTGGGCTCTAGAGCCTGCGAACCACAACTACTGAGCCCACATGCCACAACTACTGAAGCCCACATACCACAACTACTGAAGCCCCCGTGCCTAGAGCCCGTGCTCCACAACAAGAGAAGCCACCGCAATGAGAAGCCCACACACCGCAACTAGAGAAATCCTGCGGGCAGCAACAAAGACCCAATGCAGCATGCATGCATGCATGCATAAATAAATTTAAAAATATATATATATATTTTTAAAAAGTACAATTCTGAACAAATGGAAAATTTACTTTTGGGGAGAAAATGTTTTCTGCTATCTTAGGCCCAAATTCTATACTAGAGCAGCATTCAAAGTTTTCTAATTTCTAAAGACTTAGGAAAAGTCTTTATTTTCTTGGAGGCAGCTGTGCGATACATACGCTTACGTATGAAGCATAAACTCTTTTAAATTTGTGTTTGTGCAATTGATGGAAAAGTTACACATTCAGAGTTGCTGTTTTAAAATATAGCCCGTAACCATTACCTAGGAAGGCACCCTTGCTTCACTTCAATGTAAATTTACAACTGTTTAGTGTACTTAATAAAATGACATATTTTTAAAAATAATTTTGCATGTGAAGATACGTTACAGCCTGAAAACAAGATATTCTTATTAATCTTGGCCAGAGTCAGATTTTCCCAGTGAGCTGCTTAAATTTGGTAAGAATGTTAAAACAGGACTAAGAAAAATAGAGGATAACCAGCCCATGACCTAAAGCAAGGGCCGGCCGTCCAGGCTGCACAAGTGAAGAAATTGTAAAGGTCGGTGTGAGTCTCCTTCTTTTCTACACACTTGCAGCCTCTGTAGAAGATATGGGAGACTGATGCTTCCTTTGGGGAACAGTGAGGCGTGGGGAGAGGATGGCATCTCCAGAGCTCACACTTAGCAGCCAAGACTCATTTGGATACCTTGACATATATCCCCTGCAAGTGGTACCATCATGGCCCAGGGTCCCAAATTGTGTTGGCCGCTAGGCTTGTCTGTCTTTTATAGCCTGTCTTGGGTCATTTCTCTTTCTTTTACATCACTGTTCCCTTCTAATCCGTTGTTCTAACACCGATTGCTTCAACTAATAGAAAAAAACTGTCGGGCCTCCCTGGTGGCGCAAGTGGTTGAGAGTCCGCCTGCCGATGCAGGGGATACGGGTTCGTGCCCCGGTCTGGGAGGATCCCATATGCCGCGGAGCGGCTGGGCCCGTGAGCCATGGCCGCTGAGCCTGCGCGTCCGGAGCCTGCGCGTCCGGAGCCTGTGCTCCGCGACGGGGGAGGCCACAACAGTGAGAGGCCCGCATACCGCAAAAAAAAAAAAAAAAAAAAAAAGAAAAAAACTGTCAAGAATCTTTTAAGACATTTCATAGAATTTATGTATCCACCATCAACCTTTGACTCGATAGACAGAAATTGTTAACTGGGCAAGTTGAATGTTCTTAATATTGATTTAAGCTTTTAAATGGTTTTTCAGATGTTTTATCCTAATGCCATCATGAGAATCAGGAGGGCAAAATGATTTTCTAATTTATCAAATCCCTGTATTAAATGGTGTAAACCAGTGTTGAGACCTAGCCCCTTTTATATTTCACTCGCATTTTAATATCTGTACTTTTAGACAAATTGGGTGCCTTTTCTGTATGCTGATGATCAGAGACCTCGATTCATGTTTCTGGAGTGGTGTCAAGAAGCCCTGGATTTGGCAAATTATGGCCAAGAGTATCATCTAAATTATAATTTTGCCCAAACTCAAATAACCATTTTTGATAGTTTTCCTTTGGCACTTACATGGATGATATCAAATACTTCTATTAAAAGATAAATATGACTTATTCAGTGGTTCATTTTTAATGTAATCTCTTGGTACCTATAATACAAAAAGGGATTAAAGTTATACAGTGGAATATGTGGGAATTTGGTAATACCAAGACAAATAACCCAGATCATGGCTTGTTTGGCATAGAACTCCATGGCTTCAGGAAACCACTCAGGCAGAGACAAATACTGAGTCTGCCTAGGGTTCTTCCTCCATCTCACCTCCCTGCATTATTTGCCAGTGGACAAGTTAGGTTCCTTTGCCTTTTCAAGAAAACAGTCTTTGCCAGCTACATGGCTAAAAACCTCTCAGTTTCCACAGCCTTCCCTCCAGCCCTTAGGGAAGTGCTTGTCACGTGCACTATCCCCACTGTTACCACCATTTTTAAAAATAGATAAGGCGACGTGGCCTGAACCACATCAACTGGACTCTTAGAGAAGGAAATGTGCAGAATTGTGCTTCCACATTGTGCCCACAAGGCCAATAAAGACACAGCCACATGTAACTTAAATCTGCATTTTAAAGAAAATGTTCGTTGATGGCATTGTTTAGAATCACATTGCTTGGGACCAGGAAAAGTTCTATTTTCACATGAACTGCTCTGTTGATATTAAATAAGGATAACGTAACTCAGCCCTGGCTTGACAGACAGGAAGTTTGTCCATCCATCCACCCACCCATCCATCCATCCACCCACCCATCCATCCATCCATCCACCCACCCATCTATCCACCCATCCATCTATCCATCCATCCATCCATCCGTCCACCCACCCATCCACCCACCCATCTATCCACCTATCCATCCATCCATCCATTTATCCATCTACCCACCCACCCACCCACCCATCTATCCATCCATCCATGTAGTAGGTAGATATATAGTGACCACTCTTACCTACTGCCAGTCCTTACTACTTGACTTTCATCTTTTTCCCAGTGTTGGTTGATTTTGGTTTTATTATGTCTATACTGTTGTAAACCATCTGAAATCCTATTTGGAGATAGTCTAGATGTGAAAGAGAACCCATTAGTGCTAAGCGTTTAAGGTTGATAGGGGTAAAATATGCTAATACGCTCCATGAAAGTATACTTGAATTTTGGTATAAGCCTCTAATGTGTTAAATTCAAGTGAATGACTAAGGTTGGGAATTTCAAGCCCTGATAGTAAGTGGTGGGCCATAGGGGAAGGGGTCCAGCCTTTCTCTGTGTGGACAACCTACTATAAGTAAGGCCAGTCATGTGTGTTCATGGGTCATGCATGATTTTAGTTAACTAGATATAACGAGTTAAAACTGGGCTGCTGATACAAGTATGTGGTACCTGAAAAAAGAGTTTCTAAATTACATCCCAAATCCAGCCTTTGTGAGTCTGTTACTGTGTGAAACTTTACTCTCGTTACCGTCTCACTGATTTGACCCGTAAAGGATTGACAGGCACGTCCTTCGTTTTTTTTTCAGACAATATTTATTGAGTCTGTACTGTGTGCATAACACATAGCATGTGGTAGGAATATAGCTGCAAACAAGATGTATGCTGCCCTTGCCCTCCTGCGCCTACAGAAGTGATTAAGAGAAAGCCTCATTCGTTCCTATTACTATGGAGACGTGAAGGATGCTGTGTAGAGGTGCCAGGTGCCTTCCTAGCCTCAGAGGTCGGGAGCCCTGTTGAGGAAGTGCAGATCTGGGTGGTGTTTGTATGGACTCCAGACTGACCCTCAGTGAGAGGCTGGGAGGGCTGTGTTCCAGGAAGGGCTCTCAGGGGCCCTCCCTGCAGTCCTTCTCGGCGGCGTGGTTGTCCTCCCACATGGAGAGCCCTCTGCCCAGCCTCTCCACCCCTGACCCCCTCCTTCAGGCCCAACACCATCCCATCTCCCGGGAACCTTGGCTGCAGCGTCATGCCCGTGTGAACATCACCATGGCTTTCCCTGCTAACCTTCCCTACTAGCATTTTCTTTCAAGTAAACAGTTATTTTCTTGATATTTGGAGTAAAGATCTAAAAACAGGACCCTAAAATATTCCATAAATACTTATCTAAGGAAAACTCATTATTTGAAAAAATTGTACTTATGTAGCACACGTTCTTGGCAGAAAATACAGATAAGCAAATAAGAGAAAACCCCCAACTCCATTATCAAGAGATGGATTCTTTAATGTTTAGATGTAATAAAAACCTAAATAACCTTCCAGGCTTTTGTCTCTCACCTAACTATTACTATAACTATTATATATGTAATATGAAATTATATATATATAAATGTGTGTTTATACATATGCATATATATCCCCATATAACACATTATAAACTACAGCACTTTAAAAAATTTTGCTTAATAACATATTATTAGCACTTTTCCATGTTAATTGTATTTTTCTACAACATTGTTTGTAGAGTTTGTTTCTTTTTTATCTTCCATTTCATTGAGATATAATTGGCACACAGCGCTGTATAAGTGTAAGGTGCACAGCACAATGATTTGACTCACATACATCATGAAATGATGACCGCAGTAAGTTTAGTGAACATCCATCATCTCAAATAGATACAAAATTAAGACATAGAAAGAAATTTTTTCCTTGTGATGAGAACTGTCAGGATTTACCCCCTTAACAATTCTCCTCTATAACATACAACAGTGTTAATTCTATTTCTCATGTTGCATATCACATCCCTAGTACTCATTTACGTTATAACTGGAAGTGTGTACCTTTTGACGGCCTTCATCCAATTTCCTCTCCCCCCACCCCTGCCTCTGGTTACCACAAATCTGATTTTTTTCTGTGAGTTTTTATTTTTGAAGTATAATTGACCTATAACACTATGTTGTTTCTATTACACAACGTAGTGATTCAGTATTTCTGTATATTTTAAAATGATCACCACGATATTTACCATTTTGTTTCTTTTGATGATAAACATGCCTATGGAAAAATTTCTGAAGATTAAGAAGTTTTAAGAAGGAAATTAAGAGCATTCATTATGTGACCATTCAAGCATAATTTTTAATATCCAAGTAGTATTTATTTCACCTCATGACTAGACCATGATTTAGCCAAACAGTTACCTATTGATGGACATCAACATTGTTTTCATTTTTGTCTATAAAAAATAATGCAGAGGTGAACAGCCTTGTGGTTAAATCTTCACATACATCCTAAACTATTTCCTGAAAACAAATTCTTGGAAGTAAAGATGCAGTGTTAAAGAATGTGCCCCGGTGCTTTGTGACCACCTAGAAGGGGTGGGATAGGGAGGGTGGGAGGGAGATGCAAGAGGGAGGAGATATGGGGATATATGTATATGTATAGCTGATTCACTTTGTTATAAAGCAGAAACTGACACACCATTGCAAAGCGATTATACTCCAATTAAGATGTTAAAAAAAATGTGCCCAACATAAATGCTCATTTTGAAAAATTTCAAATTTCCTTTATCAAATTTTCCATCAGACTGTTTTATCAATGTACATTCTCATCAGTGTTTTATGAGCATTCTTATACTCTAGACCATTGGGGTTGTCTTTTTTTAAAAAATTATTTTTTTTTTCTGATTACCAAAAAACATATTTATAAAAAACTCATTTGCTCTTCCAGCTCAGTACCTTGGAGGGTCCAAGCCACAAAGATGTTCAACTCTTGGGATGGGGTAGATGGATGTGGGTGGAGCCTGGCTCCATACGCAGCTGGTTCTGGAAGGACAGATAACCTTGCCTCGTGTGAGTGCCCTGCTTTCCGGCCTTCTTCCTGAGAACCCCAGGTACTGAGTATCCTGGATGAAGGGACATATTTTATTTTATGAATCTCTTTCCTCCTTCAAGCACAGTAGAGACCCTGAGTTTAAAATATCAGTTCAGATTCATCCGACAAGTGCAGAGCCATCTGTACTTCTTGGTATCCCTGATATCACCTGGCTCTCCGTGGGCCCTGCCCAGCAAGGTCCACACTGAAACACAGCCATGACACCAACAGCTGGCCCTTGCGGAGAAGCAGCATCTTGTTTCCATCAGTGTGAGGGATGCTTGGTCGATAACTTGGTCTCAGGGCTACTCGACTGTCAATATCGAAGTCGAGATTTTAATCCAACTCGTAGCTGAAAACCACTGCCTATGTCTGTGGATTGAGGAACCAGTCAACCTGATCCTGCCCAGATAGGTGGAGGGGTCACAGCACAGTTAGTGATGCAGAATGTGCGCTGCAGGCATGCTTCTCAGGTGTCTTAGTCAAGTAGAAGGAAACCTGAAGGACCTATCACACCAGGAGGCCTGCACATTCTGAGTAGATTGATGAGAGAGGAACACTGAATCATTTGCACAGTGGGAAATGTGCTTAAAGAAAAGGAATGGAAATAGGATTATATTCTTAACTGGTTGGACCCCAGTGTTGCTATAGGACCGACACCTCTTCTCTCCTTAGTTACAATTCTGTAAACATAAGAAGAAAGTGACTTTGAATCAGATTAACCTGCATCCCGTTTATTTGGTTTTCTTGTCATATGTCTTTTTCTCCATTGTGCTTCCTGACTTTTGACGACAACTCAGTGGTTCTCAATCATAGCTGCAGTTAGAACCATTTGGGATTTTTCTTGAAATTCCAAAACTGAGGTTGCACCCCTGTCCCACGAAATCAGACCTGCTGGGGGTAGGACTCTGGCATCAGCATTTAAAAACCCCCTCAGATGATTCGAATCTGTGGCCAGGATTGAGAACAACTGGTCTCCACATTTTCCTTATTTTACTGAGTCAGTGTGTTCCAGCAAAGTTGGTTGTAATGTGAATTTTGGGAAAAGAACCTCTAACCTTTTTATTATGAAACTCAACTTGTGTAGCTACAAACAATAGCACCCACTAAACTGAGGTGACCATCTTTGGTAAATTAAGGGGTTAACTTTGGTGATGTTCTAAATGTTTTCACTGTACTTTGAGACCTTAGAGGCATCACCCATACCTGGGATTTTCTACTATCATCTACCTCTTGTGTTTCTCAACCACAGAGTTGTCTCTTAGTTACGGATTTCCTGACAGGCATCAGAAACCCTGTGTTTGCCCTCCTTCTTTTATCTCCTGTGCTTCCATGGAATAAAGCCACAATGTCCTGCCTCATTGGCTTTTACTGTCTTACCCTTAGGCATGATTTACTGTAGCCTGAAAACTTGTGAATTCTGGATCTAAGATTCCATGAAATGGATCAGTGTCTTAGTTATCAATCCATTGGCAGTTGATCTTTGATGTCCCTTTAGCAGCCTTCCTGCCTGTGGGATGGAGGAAAGGGGATGGGAATTGCTGGGGTACCTTGGCCCTGGAGCAGCTGCTGGGGTCATCTGCATAGTCTGTGCACTGGGTAACTGAGGACACCGAGGTCTAGAGAGGCCAAAAAACGTGTCCAACTTCATAAATCAGCCAATTTTGTTACTTGAGAGTGGATATAATAAAGTATTGATGGCAGAAGGTTTTGAAATTGAACTGAAATGAGGTTTCTGGATTACCTGTGGACTTCAATTACCTGATCCATCTCTTTCTCACTGTGGGACAGGTATTCTGTGATTGTATATCATAAAGGCTCTTTTTGAAATGGGCTTGACCCAGAGAAAAATGGCAAAAATGAGTAGCACAGTAATGAACTTTCTGTTTTTTATAGATCAAAATCTAATTTTAGACTTTGGTATCACTATAGCAACATGCTATTTCTAGCTTATTATTATTGCATTTTTGCTATCATTTTAAGCCTCAGTTTTGAGAAGAAATTTGATACATTGGAAATTTTAGGCTTGAAAGGAGGAACTTGAATGAGACAGAATAGCGATTTACACGTAGTAACCTAAATCACCCAAGGGGGAAATCAGTAATGTAGACATAAATACGGAAGTGATTATTCATGTTATGAAATGACTCTTCACTTTATTGATGGGTAGTCCGTCTGTGCTCCCCAGACTGGGGTACCTGGTGTGCCGGGGGCACTTAGAGACTCCACAGGAGGGTGGGTCTGACCTTTGTTGACGCTCACTGTGGAAGGCTCAGCTCCCTCCTTTAGTGTCTTCCCGGCCTCCTGGGAGCCCTCTCAGGCTCCCTGATGTCTTTGAATCGAGCGTACCCTGCCTCAGGGCCTTTGCACCTACTGCCTCCTTTCCACTTGAGACGCTTCACCCCGTTATGTGTGTGGTCTTCCACGCATTTCCTTGGGGTTTTTCCTCTTCTTTGCAGAGTGCTTATCTCACCACCGTATCTAGATTCACCTTGTGCCCACTCCTTCCAACACTTCTCCTGTGCTCACATCTCCAAGAGTGACATCACCAACCGGGTGCATGAGCCTGAAGCCCAGGACTCCTCCCTGACACGCCCCATAGCTGAGATGTCTCCAAGTCCTCTTATTCTCACTCCCAAAGACCCACAGATCTATCTACCTCTGACCATTACCTTAGTCTGGGCTCTTAGCATCTCTTACTTAACCCAATTATCTCCTAGCTGCCTGGCCCACTTCTACCCTGATGGCTCTTGGAATGAGAAGGAGACTTAGTTGTTACTGCAGGTAGCTGCTGTCTACTCATTTTCATAGCTGCATGACATTCTTTGTGTGAATTTGTCACAATTTATTTATTCTCCAGGTGAGGACATTTGAGTTGTTTCTAATCTTTTGAACTGTTCTGCTGTTAACATTTTTGTATATTTTTCTTCAGGTACATGCATGAGGGTTTCTCTGGGATAGACGCCCAGGAGGGGAACTGTTGGGTTGTAGTATGTCCAAATGCTCAATTTCACAAAATAATAGCAAATTGCTTTCCAAAGAGGTGTGTCAATTTGTACTCTATGACCCCTTGATCCATAGGCTCTCTGAGCTTTGGTGTTGTCAGAATTCTTAATTTTTATTAATATAGTGGGCATAGAATGGTATCTCACTGTGTTCTTAGTTTACACTGGGCCGATTACTAGTGAGATTAAATATCTTTTCAAGTGCTTATTGGATTTTCTTTGTATATCTTCTTTGGTTAATAACGGCTTTGCTTCTTCCTTTTCCAATTCTTGTGACTTTAATGTATTTTAACTTCCTTGCGGTGCTGACTCTAATCACCAATACAGAGTTGAATTAAAGCAGCCATTGGTGGCCATCCTACTCTTTATCAGGCTTTAAGGGAATGCTTCTTCCAGTGTTTTCCGATGAAGAATTATGTTCATGGTAGATATTTTATACACGACCTTGACCAGATTAAAGAAGTTTCCTTCTGTTCCTAGCTTGGATGATGTTTAATTATATCAAATGTGTTTTCTCTAACTTCTGAGATAACCATATGATATTCTGATGATATAGTGTATGAAGTTTATCGGTTTTCTAATATTAAAATACTCTTCCATTTCTGAAATAAATCAAACTTGGCCATGACATGCTGTATTTTCTTATTCAGTGTTGGATCTGGTTTACTAAAATTCTTTTCGGGATTTGGATTATATATTCATGAATGAGGTTGGTCTTGTCTAAATTTGACTTTAAGTTTATACCACCCTCAGGAAATAAGATGGGGGTGTCCTCCTCTTTCATTCCTTGGAAGAATAAAATTGCATGCGAATGGATTGATCCGTTTCCCGAAATTTTTTTAGAACTCACTTGGAAAAACCACCTTGTTTTGTGTTTTCTTTCTGGGAAAATCCTTAACTGCTGCTTTGGTTTCCTTAATAATAAAAAGATTCTTCAGGAATTCTGTTTATTTTTGAGTTATTATACATTATAAAGAATTTATCCATTTGTCCAAGTTTTCACATTTTTGGCATTAAGTTATTTTAATAATTATATCTGGCATCATGCCCCCCCTTTTATGACTAATATTACTTAGTTGTGTGTTTGTCTTTTTTCTTGATCAATTTCTCCAGAAGTTTGCCTATTACTCTCCCCAAAGAACCAAATTTTAGCTTTGCAGATGGTCTTCAGATTTCTGGAGGTGACAGAGGGAGCACTTGGGTTTGGGACCAAAGTCCCATGAGTGATTAGAACCTTTACGGGGCCTGCTGGGTTTTCACGCAGCGGCAGAGAGTGTGTGCTGAGTGGTTTTGAAGGCACAGAAATAAAAACGCTTCCTTTCACACGCTGTGTCCTTCTTGTTCAGTCTGCAGCCACTGGGGCATCCTCGCCGGATCACAAAGCAGCAGGATCACGAGACGTATTGAAACATGGGGCTTCCTTAGAAGGAGCACGTACTGGAGGGCAGTGAACGTACGGGATGTCTTAGCTTCTAGGTGTGACCTGGTCTGGAAACACCAGCAGGTTATTCAGAATTTACAGTGGTCAGTACGTGGGGGTGTTGGAGCGGGTTAAGGTATCGTTAAGGGGTTGGAGAGGGGACAGGTAACCTTTTGAGGCTGACGGTGGCATTGACAGTCAGTCTTTCTCATACCATATCCTGAAGGCAAAGACGAGGCTTGAATGGGTCGTCTGTATGCTTAACGTGCTGTTTCGTCTTGTCTTTTCCATTAAATAAGTTGAGTTCACTAAGTATCTTCTCTCCCTGCCTCCTTCATTTCTCAGGGAGCTTTCACTATGGTGCCTATTATCAGAAACCTAAATCAGCATTGAGAGAGTATCGTGAGTCCAAATGGTTGGGGATCCTTGACTTATGCACACACAGTGGAAAAGCGTGTAACCTTTTAGCTACATACAGCCCAATTTGATTTAAAAAGCCTCCCATCATGATTTCATTCCCTAAGTTAGGAGAGTTTGGAACTCCTGAGTAAATGACAGCGAGAGATTGTGAGGGGAGGGTCTCGGGGGAAAGCCGCCCAGGTGTCCTCCGTCCCCTGAGGACATCGCCAGGTAGTCTTGCAAGTTCTGTTTACCTTGGAGTGTCTTTTCGCCTAGAGGTTCTCCTCTGGCTTCTTATACGATTATTTATAAGGATACTTTGCCAGAAAGTGAATTAGCCAATATGTAACTAGACTCTTCTTCACCTTTCTTGGAGCCTCATGTGTCCTGGGACAGGTATGTGGGCTGTTCCTTTGCGTTTGGGATTTCCCTTTTGAGCAATTCTTCAAGCCTGGCAACTTTCAGAATAACATCCCCTAGACACACACACACACACACACACACACACACACACACACACATTTTTGTGACATTGCAAGTGCTCAGTGTCTGGCCACGTACTCGGTGATCTCATACGTGTTTCAGGAAGCCAGTTCCTTCCTCCCTCTTCCTTCCTTCCTTGTTTTCCTTCTTCTCTGTCTTTTTCTCTTTCTTTCCTCCCAATCTCCGTTTCCCCTTCTCTTTCTCTTTCTCTTTAAGTGGACCTGCCATTATGCCTATACTTGCCCAGACAGTCTCATTTACAATATTGTCAGTAAGGCCTGCACATTATTACTTAATCTCGGGCGATGTTGCTAAACCTTCTGTTCCAAGGAAAATGTTAACTGATGTTATAATGCGAATGATACAGGCCTGCCTCTCTTAAAAATAATTATAGATCCATAAATTATGGGGTGAATTATAAAATAATTGACTACAGTGTTCCTTTAAGTATTGATGATAATTGATTTAATTTATAGGACTGCTTTTTTCCTCTTTTCATAACTATTGAGTAAAGCATCAGTACCAGTCATGAAGGCATGTGCTCCATTCTGTTTGGGTGGGTGTTGTGAAGTGCACCCTGTTTGCCGGGCACCGTTCCTGGTCTGGAAGGGGCGGCTGGAGGGTCGTTGCATCCGTTTCAGTGTTCTGACCAGCTCGGTGATTGCTGCTAGACCAGGCACACGCCAAGGCCCCAGAACAGGAAAAACACAGTGTTCACGTCACAGGACAGCGGGCCAGTGTAGCCAACATCTAGAGTCAGAACCCAGCCCAGAGCAGACTGGTTGATATCAGTACATGCGAAGGTTCTTTTTGGAAGATACAGCACCTTTAGTTTAAAGAAACCCAGTTATTCTCTGTAGGAAGGTGAGAGCAGACTTTCTCCCCTGGAGTTAACACGCACTGGCTTCTGCTGATGCGAGTGGGAAGAAACGGGGCCAGTGCAGGACCAAAGGCCCCTCCTTCCGGAGCATCAAAGCCGAGGCCCCGAAGCCCTCACCCTTCCCCGAGGGCAGCTTGCTCGCCGCGGACGTCTCTTCCCGGAGGAGAGAGGCCCCGTGTTTTGCGGGCCTGGGCTTTGAGGGCGGTCTGGGCCCCTGTCCCACCCCCAGTGCACGGGATAGGCCACTGAGGTTTGGGCGCAATAACCCAGGCTGGGTCTGTACTATGTGTATGACTTGTATCGTAACTAGCGTGCGTGATTAGGTTTTCACACGTCTATTTAGCACTGACATTGTGGGGTGACTACACTAATGACACCTTCTGTGTAGCACGGGGGGTGTCTCCCCTCAGGGCAGTTCTGGGGGGGCTCTAGGGAGCTGACCAACTGATGGGTGCTCTGAACTTGATGAAATTCCTGAATTCCCAAGCACAAGCTGTAAGAAGAAGGCTGGATTGTGTTTAGCCCTAATCAATTACAAACTAAATAGACATAACACTAATCATTTTAAAGTGAATAATTCAGTGACATGTAGTACATTCACACTATTGTACAACCATCACCTCTATCTAGTTCCGAAACATTTTCTTCATCCCCAAAGGAGCCCGTACCCACAGGCACTTACTGCTCCCTCATCCCCCGGCCCAGACCCTGGGAACCACCGACCTGCTTTCTGTCTCTAGACATTACCTGTTCTGGACACTTCACGTAAGTGGCTTCATTCTATGTGGGACCTTGTGGGTGGCTTCTTTCACCTGGAGAATGTTCTGAGGATTCCCCCCTGCTTTGGTATGAGTCCTTCATTCCTTTTTATGGCCAAATAATATTCCATTGTACGGATAGACCACATCTGTATACAAAGTCAGCTGTTGATGGACATTTAGGTTGTTTCCCAGACTTTTGGCTACTGTGAATAATGCTGCTATGACCATATGTGTGCAAACATTTGTTTGAGTCTCTGTTTTCACTGCTTTTGGGTACATACCTAGAAGTGGGGTTGGTGAGTCATACGGTAATTCTATGTTTAACTTTCTGAGGAAGCGTCAGACTTTTCCAAAGCAGCTGCACCATCTTATATCCCCACCAGCAGTGTATAAAGGTTCCAGTTTCTCAGCATCCCTCCTGGAGGTCACCTGCATCCAAGGCTGGGCGGTGGTTGGGCTCCCAGTCGGGAGACCAAGGGCCTCTGGCCTGAGTGCTGGCCTGGCCGGGGTGTGGGCAAGCCACCAAGATAAGATCTCAGTGAACCTTAAAATCTTTTTCCACGTTCTGAGATCTATGAATTCGTCATTTAAAGGGTTTTGCCGCTAAATCTGAGGTATTCTCATTCTTTGTTTTGTCCTCATTCCCATTCTCAGAGAAAGTTCTTGCAGTCACCCCGACTCTTCCTTCACCTAAGATAACTTTAGCCAGAATTTAGAGTCGGGTAAAATGGGATCAATTTCTAGATTGGTTCATAATTAAGATCAAAAAAGCAATAATTGCTCACCCATTCTGTCTGCGGATTTGGTTAGGTTTCTCAGAAGGGAGGGTGAGACACATTTCTCAGACGAGGAGGGGCAAGCCGTCTAGGCCTTGGGGCAGAATTTCTGGGGCTCGAGACCCCTCAGCTCCTTCCCCGAGCTGTTCTTCAGAACCTCGGAGAGGCACGTCGATGGCAGGCCCACCGCTGGACGGAGCTTTGAAGTCATAGAGAAGCACAAGGGATGCCACAGTTAAAAATGAGGCCGTCTTACCGCTGGCTTAGGTGGTGCTCAGGAACTCTCCACGGTGGCCACGGCAAGCCTTCCTCCCATCGGTGCTTTTTCCTAATAAGTCGCTCTGCGGGCGGAGGGGGCAAGAGGGAGAAATGGTCTTTAGTGAAAGGAGCGCATCCTGTCACTCACCTGCCACCCACAGCTCACTCATGGGGCGATGCTGGGGGGAGGAGACTGGCCTCTGGGGAGGGCAGACCTGGGTTGCCCTCCCCAGAGGGGAGCCTGGGTTTCCGCGCTGCCAGGCGCCCTTCAGAGTCACACCTCATTTCCCCTCCTTGTCCACCTTGTCTAGGGAAACAGGGCAGCGCGAGCAGTGAAGCTGGTCAGGACTCCTCCGTATTTGGGGGGCGGTGATGGGCCCCGGAGGACACGAGGCCTGATGTGGACGGTGGGGACCGTGGCCGTGGCCGGAGTGGGCGTCCTGCGATTCGGCACCACTCCCCTGCCGGCTCTCCCTTCTCCTGGTCCCCGTCTCTGTGCTCACGTCCTTCCCTGTCTCTCCTTTCCCCGTCAGTCAGTGTTTCCAGAGCCCGAGCCGGCACAGTGCCCTGACCCTGCCCTCGGAGCCTACAGCCCAGGTGGGGACACAGCAGCAAGGCCACCATGTGATGGGGGTGGAGGAGGGGCTGCAGGGGGCGGGGCAGGGCCCTCTGAGGGGCTTGGAGGCTTCGGGAGGAGCCGCTCTCATCCCAGATGCGTCTGCCCAGAAGGGCCAGTGGAATAAGGGGACAGGCATTCCAGAAAGACAGTACAAAGCCAGGGAAACAGGGACGGCCACGTCATGTCCTGAGGAAATCAAGTCTGCTTTCTCCTGAGGGTGTCCCAAGAGACAGCTGAGCTTGGAAGGCGGCAGGTGGGAGGTGATGCCCTGCCGAGGGTTTGGGCTGCAGCCAGTTGTCCATGGACAGCCACACGGAAACAGCAGACCTGCTGAGGGGAGCGCAGAAGGGCTTTCTTTGCTCGCTTTATCCCCATTTCTAAGTCTGTGTTTGACCGTGACTCTGCTGGTGCAGTGACCCATCGCCATGGGGGAGGCGGTCAGTGTGGCTCGCTTGAGAGGTCTGACCACTGTCTCCCAGGGAGCATGAGCTGGGATGGCCGAGCACTGGAGCTTCAGGGGACGGCTCTGTGGTCACGTGCACTTCCCTGGAAGGATGCTTACGTTCTGGGAAGCAGAAAGTGAACTCAACTCTGAGGTCTTTGCACTTTTCTCTCCCTGATTATTTTGACTCTCCAAGTCCATTGTAGATCTGTGACTTCAAATTTTCCTCTTAGGAGGAGGAGGAGGAGGAAAATATTCCCTCGGTTAGCAGTGTTTGATTGAGAAAGCGCCAATTTGGACTTTGCACTTCATGACGAAGACACCTCACCAGCATCCCCACTTGGAAAACGCCTTTATTCCTTAAAAGCAGATGCATGTGGAAGGAGTTGGTGGAAGTTATACATTGCAGGAACGCATTCAGTGCTGAAGTTAACCGAACTTAACGTGTACCCGCTCAGAATAAGATCATTGTCAACGGAATGATTTCCAAGTTTATTTTCAGACTGTATTTGTTTTTAGTAGCACTTTAGGATTTAATGTGATGAAAGACAACTGTCGTGTGTTTTAAATTTTTCATCCTTCTAGCTAACAAAGGGAATGCGCACTACACGTTTGATTGAGCCGTCTTTCTCTCTGTCGACACCAGATGGCGCCATGGTGCAGGGCCTTAAAACGAATTTATTTGAAAAATGAATTTGGGAATTACAGCTGCTAGTATTCTAGGTTCAGTAGATTTTGTTTAGTGTTTCAAACTGTGCCAAGAGAGTCAAAGACTGTATTTCATATTTTTGTCAGTCTCCATTCTCATCTGTTGTTATAGTAGAAAGACTCTCTTCCCTCCCAAATCTTGATTTTCAAGGGAGCTGTGGGGAAAGCAGCTTTACACACAGGCTGTTCTGGGCAGAATTCCGATGGCTTTGCCCCTCTGCCTTTCCATTTTTCTCTTCTGTTCTTCCCTTCTACCTGTAGAAAAGTGATTTACTAAGAGTAACTTATACCACAATTTCAGTGGCTTATTTCACTAGAGGAATAGGTGCAAAGAAGACTGTTTGAAGCAAAGGATTGAATTGCTAATGAAGTAGGGCTCTCAGGGACAAACCAGTTCAGAAAATTTGTTCACGATTTACATGCTTTCACCCCTAACCCTACCAGTATTCTTTTTATCTGGATACAGAATAAAAACGTATGTCATTTAGCATGATAAATCCATTTTGCTCAAGGCTACTTTGTTTTT
The DNA here is from genome assembly GCF_025265405.1 of Mesoplodon densirostris. Lineage (NCBI taxonomy): Eukaryota > Metazoa > Chordata > Mammalia > Artiodactyla > Ziphiidae > Mesoplodon > Mesoplodon densirostris. The sequence continues at coordinate 112,115,687 of NC_082669.1, read as the reverse complement.
CCTTATTTTCACAAGAACACTGTAACTAAGAATGGTCCCCATGAGTTTACAATGAACGAAAAATGTTTTGAAGCATTGATTTGAAGTCTGCGAGGAACTGTGTAAAAAATGGAACAGGAAAAGACATCTGAATATCCAGGAACGCTATAATTGATGTATTTAAATCTTAAAACACTATTTATCATTGTCACTAATGCGGATATAATATGTACCGCTGATGCTTCAAACGAATAGGGTAAATTCCATCGCTGAAATTACAGCTTCTCGTGTGCGCGTTCTTTCAGGTTATCCTTTATTTTTATAAAAATATTCCTCTTGCTGAACATATATTTTGAGATTAAGAAGCGCCTTTTCTCTCTCATAGAAGGCTGTTTCTCACTCCGCAGTTCTTAAAGCAGATGCGCTTCAGAAAGATGATTCTGAGGCACGCGGGGAATGGGGTGACGGAGAGGCAGGGGGGACCAGGAGGCAGCTCCCTCCCTCCAGCCGTTCATTCAGGGGCTGTCTAATGAGCACCTACTATGCGCCAGGCAGTGGGGGGCAGCAGTCAACAATGAGGAAGGAGAGACTGCTTCATTCATGGGTGCTGAAGGGCTGAGTCAGGGGCAGGGAGCCAAGGGAGACTGCGGAGGTAGGTGTACAGAGCATGATGGTCTTCGGGGGACAGGGGGCAGGGAGGTTCCCACGGGTTTCTCTCTTCCATAGGGTTTACAGCCCTAAAGAAAAAGGTGAGTCACATGTACATGGGTGGAGCCCTTCTAATTCTCTTTATTTCTTCCCATCTCAACTCCTGGCACCATTAGACACAGGTGTTTCCAGGATGCCCTGCACCCACACTCCTCATCTCGAAGTTAGTTAATAATAATTTTAAAAATTAATAATTTTAAAAATTAATATTAATAATTTTAAAAATTGCAGGCAGGCCCTGGAATTAAGAGTCAGGAAAAGCGAACTCAAATACTGATGGGTTTCCACGATGGGAATATTATGTAAATGGACTTGTGTATTAATTATGTTCCTATAGACACCGTACCTTTAACACGACAAAGCCTTAAGGCATTCATTTCTGGTGCCTCTTCTCCCTCCAATTACCGTGGAATAAAGGCCTGCAGTTTTCACGGTATTGGGAAGGGAAATAAGCTCCTTAGTATGTTATGTGATGTTTACTGACTCTATCAGTCATTCAGTGAGCATTGATGGTGGCCGTGTTTGTACGGAGGTCTCCTCTGTATGGCACAGTCCCTGCCCTAAGGATCTTGTCACCTGTGCTGCCTGCCAGCTCTGAGACCTTGCCAGTCCCTGAGCCCTGCACTTCATCCGTAGAGATATGTGAGGACCTTGAGGGGTTCTGGGCACATAGTAGGAACTTAATTCATATTAGTTCCCTTCACTCATAAGCAGGTCACAGGCCAGTTACGGACAAAAGACAAATACCAATGACAGAGGCTTCCGCTCAGTCCCCACCTGTCCGGGTGAGAACAGCTCCTGGAATGGGAATCCCAAATCAGGTTTCAGCTGCTTTTCTGCTTCATCCTTTTTCGCAGGCCTCTTGAGGACACGGGTGTTGGTTTGTAAAGCTTCTGACACTGAGAGCCAGCTCGGCCTGGCTCTGGGGGCCGGCAGTGTTGAGTGACGGCCAGAGAGGGTTGGCTTTTTCTCAGTGAAGCGCAGAGGTGGAGGGAGGAGACAGCAAGGGCCTCGCGGTGCAGGAGGGCTCGGGCCGTCCTGTGTCTACGGTGTCCTGAGTTGGTGTTTCCCTACGTTTTCGGGAAGGAGAGAGAGCAGGGCTGCGCGCTCCGGTCCTTCCTCTGCGTTCTCCCGTCTGCTGCCCAGCTCTGTCCCTCGTCTCCTAGTTCAGGTGTTCAGATGAATCTCTAAGAAACGTTATCGCGGGGCCGACTTCCAGCCCGCGCGCGTGGTCCTGTGACCTCAGGGTGACAAAGATTCTGGACTTCGATTCAGGCATCCCGGAGGCTCGTTTTCTGTCCATTTCCACCCCAAAACCGCAGAGGACAGAGTACGTCAGGACGTGAGTCTTCTCAGCAGAAGCTCACCCTCCTTTTGCGAAGCCAAGGGCAGGACAGAGCCGTGCACGTGTGGGGGATGCACGCCGTGAGCGCTGCGGGGTTGCAGGGTAGGACCTCCGGGCGCCGGGAGCGGGACTCAGGGACGGGCCCTTTGACTTGCCTGTGACCGGGCAGGCCTGGGGTCATCTCTCGTCACTTAGTCCATCTCTTGAGTCCTGGGTTATGAGATGGATTTTGTGTTGGGTCCCGTGGGCGGTGTTGTGTCAGAGGGTGTCCCCCAGCTGGGAGGCTGCACAAGGGGCCGCAAGAGCCTTGTCATCACGGCTGCTCTTGCTCAGCACGCGGAAGGTGCACGTTGCGATGGGGAGGACGCTTCGGCCTGGTACTGCAGGTTCTCACCGTCGCGGTGGTTTGCTGGGATCTATGTTTTAGGCGTCACTCCATCACTAGGGAAAGGTTTCCTATAGTGACGCGCCCCTGTGTCTTAGTAAACAGTCTATCTCGGATGATCCCAAGCCGGACTGCTTCGTCTCGATCAGAGAAGGACTCATCTTTGAGAGTCAGCCTTCATCTTTGTTCCCTTTGTGCGCTGGAAGGGGCGGGAGAATGGCCGATTGTTGCTGAGTTCCGAGATTCTTCTCTTCGAGCATCAGTGACGCCTGACTTTGCCCAGCCTCTTGCCACTTCAAGAATTCCAACCATTCCAGGCAGGAAAACCCACTTCAACTCCTAAGCTACAAACAACAAAGACACACAAAAAGCTGCCCTCGGAACTTAGAGAAAGAAGGTATTTGCATGATGGCCTTCTTTCTCTCCTCTGGGTATGAAGTATTTAATTTTAATTACTAATTGATGGTAGGAACTTAGGGACCAGTCTGTTTCATCTCTTGCCTTATAGACCAGGCAACGGCAGTTTATTTGTCATAATAAAATTTCATTATAGGAGAAACTGTAGGATGTTTTTTTGTTTGATTCATGTATGGGGATTTAGTCCATATAATGAGTCTCGTTATGAATGGGTGTAGATAACGTACACAGTGGTAGCTTTTGTCTCAGAGGTGGTAGGAATAGTAAAATGCGGTCACCACTAAATTATGTCATGGACTGAAGTAGATTTTTACCATTAATTGGATCTAGGCCCTCTGACCTTTCTGCAGGAAGCAAACTAAAGGTATACTAATTTTTATAAGGGTGAGCTTTCTGTACTTCTAGTAATTTTTTTCAAAAACACTGACATAATTTCTGGACAGTGAAAGAACTCTGACTTTACTGCTCTTGAAATAAATACAGTTTGGTTTTCAGGGTTGTCACCTTCTCTCTGTCACCGTCACTCCCCTGCCCTACCCCACTCTCCAGCTGAGGATCAGACAGGTAAACGAACTCAAAGATAGCTCACATTCAGGAACAAACATCTAATTGAGTCAAATTTAGATTTCAACCAATATAGTTTTTAAAATGATCTCATTCAGATACTTTCCTCAAATGTCAAGCCAAATAGAAGCCAAACCAACATTTGACAAAACTGAAAGTATATCTTCAGTGGTATTTTTTTTTTCTTCTGAGACTAAATACTTTATGTAAGATTTATAAAAACTCTGGAACTGAAATACTGAAAGCAGGCTAAAAAAATCAAAAGCTCCAAATGGGCTTTTGAGATCATATAGCCTGGATTAAGCAGGAGGAAGTCGCCCACAGGTCTAAGCTTGTTTATTTCAGATTCTAGTTTATTTTATTATTATTATTTTTTGGGTTCTATTTTTCAAGGTCTTTTCTCCACATATTGGTTGGGCCACTATTGTTCTTACCAGCTCTACTAAACACTGTGAGTTGGTTCAAGATTTTTTTTTTATCATTTTCTAATTGATGTTTGTAAGTCAACTGATAGTTTGCTTCATACCTGCCACCATCATGATATAAAGACCAGGCCAACTTTTCTGAGTCTAAAAATCTGATGACCTGGTCAAAGGCTACATATATAAGAAGTGCTCAGTTAAGTATTGGTGATGGGTTAACACCAACGAGTATGTGGAAAGCTGCGATCTGCAGAACACCTGGTGTTCCCTAGCCTCTCGCCACTTTGAGAATTCCAGCGGCTCCAGGTTGGAACGTAGGAAGAGTAGACACCTTCCAGGTGCCCAAAGCCACATCCTACGCTATGCAGACTGGGAACAGCCTGGCAACACGGATCAGTTAATTGTTCAGTTATCTTTAGTATTTATAAATTTAGATGAAATAACCAAATAGTTTGACCTTTAGATATGAAATCAGTGTCTTGAGATAATAGCGTAGAATCCTCTCGTTTAGGACGGCTGCATCGATGGTTGGAGATAATTACTTTGTTTTGCAGTTAAATAATATACAAAAAGTATGTGCCTCTATACACTTATCTCCATGTATTTTATGAAATAATTTCAAAGACACAGATGCAGCTTCTTATATGCCCTACTTGTGCAGCCACGGAAAGATAATTAGCAACAAATATGAAGTATTTTGTAAGTAAAGACACGAGATAAGCAATTACTCATGCTTCTGCTGAACTGTCAGAGGTTGTTTGGAAGTAAGGTCAGCAAGATGCTGGCTACGTGGCTGAGTGGTTTATTTGAAGCAGAGATGTGTGATCTTTGAATGAAGTTATTAATGATGTGACAAAAATCTTGAAAAAACACCCATTGCAATGAGAAACTATCATCAAAGCCTTGTACTAACAAGTTAGCTGCCAAGACGAAGCTTTGGGGAATATAATATTATGCTTGCCGATATTTGTTGCAACAATAAAAAGTGGGAAAAGCAATCGCTTCGTTAATCGTCTCTGTTGTTTCTGCTAGAACTTTATCGCGATCATGTATTCCACAGCTAGAGGTTTTCCTAATTAGGTTAGAACTTGGCTGTCTTAGTTTGCGTTGAATAGGTATACATACGGATTGTGCTAGCAAATTAGCAAAGGAGTTCATCTAGTGCTCACTCTCACTCCTGCCACCTGGATAACACGGAGAACCTGATGGGGAGGGAGTGGCCAGGGGTGTGGGGCTGGCCGAAGGGCCAGGAAGGTCAGGGCAACTTATGCACGTACGCGGCGAGGAAGGCCGCACTCGGGGCAAGCGGCAGTTCTAGCAGTCCTGGTAGTATCCTGGCTCCTATGTCTCCCCAGATGAATAGATTCCGGGCAGTTTACGAAGGAAGGAGCCACCCTCTTTAACAAAGAGAAAGCCGTCTCGCAGGAGCTGAAGCCAAACTCCGTCATCACAGTCGTGGGCCACAGTGAAGAGCTGGTGGGCAGTTGGCTAACAAGCTGGTTTGGGGGAGGCGTCTGCCTTGGTCCTTGGGGCTGAGCTCAGGGGGGAGTCATGGCTCCAGCTCCTCCGCCTCTGTCTCTTGCAGACACCCAGTCCCGGGCCAAGAGCCACTGTTCTTATGTTCTCAGATAATCAGATTATGCAGGTAATAAAAGCTTTGCTCCTTTGGAAAACAGTTTGAGAGCAGTGTTTTTCGTAGCAGACTGGAATGAAGTGCTGTCCTGTTGCTTTCAGTTTACTGCATGGAAACCACTTCTTGGCTCTGTGAGTCTCCAGTGATGGAGAGCCGGGATGTAAGGGGACCTTCCTCGTGCTCTGTGCCTCCCGGTTAATTTTGGTTGCCAGATACTTACCTGTGCTCCTCGGACTGAGTGAGCTGATGTTTTATTCCCCATCAACTTAGAACGAAGAAGCCTGGGGAAGCAAAATTCTGACCTGACCACATCCCTTTACTTCCCCGAATATGAATACCCACAGGGCTTCCCTGGTGGCGCAGTGGTTGAGAGTCCGCCTGCCGATGCAGGGGACACGGGTTCGTGCCCCGGTCCGGGAAGATCCCACATGCCGCGGAGCGGCTGGGCCCGTGAGCCATGGCCACTGAGCCTGCGCGTCCGGAGCCTGTGCTCCGCAACGGGAGAGGCCACAACAGTGAGAGGCCCGCGTACCATAAATAAATAAATATATAAATACCCAGAAACGAGTCACTTCTGGGCAAAAAGACACGGCTCTTTTGTGGTTTTGTTTTGCAGCACGTTGTGCTTCCTGAAGCTACGAAACATTCCCCCATTGTCTGTGTGAAGCTCTATCTGTCTCCTGGGTGTCTACCTGTGTCTGTCCCGCATCATGTGTGGGGACGAAGCAGCGTCCCCCAGACTGTCCACGTGATAAAACAGCAGCCTGGGTCTGAAGGGAGATCATCGGAGCTTATTCTGATTAAAAGGAAACAAAGTATTTTAAGTGGCTGGTGGGCGAGGGGAGTCAGGGACGCCAGGGTATCTGGTAGGCGGGGCCTCAGCCGGTGCTGACAGCTGAGGTTTTAGCAGAAAATGCTGCAGAGTAAAGAATGCTCTTCTCTCCCAAACATCAGCTATTGTTTGAATATTATCGACTTTTCAAGAGGGGTTTTCGAATGTGTGCAGACTTCAAATACGTAGTGCTTCTGACTTCAGCTTTTTGAAGCCTGTGAAATCTAGTGCGACAACCAGAGTTGGACATTTTATTACAAAAATAACCTACAGGGAAAATGTAAAGTGAAGGTGGTGTTCTTAAACTACTGCTTAATGCAAAATTTGTTAAAGCCTCTTTAGCAGATGCACACGCACACGTGCACACGCACTCAGACACGTGGACACACTCACACACATGCATTTGTGATATAGTCATTGTGATACAGAAATTTATAGTAAATATGGTGACTAGAGATTGAGTTGTTATAAAGCCGATTTCTGCCTAGTTTTCTCTGTGCTTTATACACACATAGACCATATGGATTTTTTTAAACATCATCTTCACATAAAGGAAAAAAATCGGTATACCCAGATTTAGAGTTTTAGAAAAAGCTGATATTTTAAGAAAAGGATTTCTCAAGCTTGGCCCATTCGTTCATTCACTCACCCAGATATAAGAGGTAGGTGTGTTCGGGTACTGTTCTGGGTTTTGGGGACAAAAGAGAAGAGACCAAATCTGTGCCTTAATAGGATTTAAATTCTCATTTGAGGAGAAAGATAATGAATAAGCAAATAAGTAGAATATGTCAGAGGTGCTAAGTGCTGTGGAGAAAATGAAGAGGGTGTGTGTGCTGGTTGGGTGAGTGGGGTCTCAGCGGTGGGTGGGGTCGTGGCTGTGGGTGGGCTCTCGGTGGTGGGTGGGGTCATGGCAGTGGGCGGGGTCTCAGCAGTGGGTGGGGTCTCGGCGGTGGGTGGGGTCTAGGCGGTTGGTCCGGGGCATGCGGAGCGGAGTCCTGGGCCGCACGCTGGCCTCTGCTGAGGTGACAGGCCCTGGGGCACCCGGGCCGGGGACAGCAGGGTGGCCGTGGGGGACGATGGGGAGTGACTTGGGGCACAAAGTTGTGAGATGACGAGATGGGAGCCATTGGAGGGTTTTGTGCAGAGGACGGGCACCCTGTGATTCATGTCTGAAGACTGTTACGCTGTCTTCTCTTTTTTTATTGCGGTAAAATACACATAACATAAAATTTCCCTTTTTAACCGTGTTCACGTGGACACTGGCGTTAAGCACGTTTACACTGCTGAGCAGCCCTCACCACCATCATCTCCAGAAGGTCTCCTCTTTCCCAGCTGAGACTCTGTCCCCGTTGACACCCCCGCCCCCCCGCCCCTGGCCCCCACACCCTGCCCGGTCTCTGTGAATGTGACAGCCCCGCCCCTCCGATGAGGGAAGCCACACAGTACTTGTCTTTTTGGCTTATTTCACTGAGGTCCTCAGGTTCCTCCACGTGTAGCCGTGACAGGATGTCCTTCCCGTTTGGGGCTGAGTGATCGCCCTCTGTGTGTGGCCCGCATGTTGTTCGTCCGTGAGTCTGCTGCTGGATGTTGGCTTTGTTGCCACCTCTTGGCGGCTGTTATGAATAACTCGGCTGTGAACGTGGTTGTGCAAAGCCCCGACTGTCTCTGTGCTTTCAGTTTTTCTGTATCTATACTCAGAGGGGAGTGCTTGGGTCACAGGGTAGTTCTCTGTTTAGTCCTTGATGGGCTCTTTCCACCAGCAGAGCCCCAGGGTTCTAACTTCTCTGCATCCTCACCAGCACTTGTTCTTTTCTGTTTCTTGGTAATCTGACTTCTCTTTGAGTCTAGATCGCAGAGCCCAGGGCAGAAGCATACACGTACCCAGGGGCGTGCTGACAGTGGCTGCACCAGCGTGGCGGTTGCACAGTGATTGTATCCAGGTGTGTTTTGCAGGTAACGTCACATGTGTTGCTGATGGATTAGATGTTGGGTGTGAGAGAAAGAGGGATGTCACAGAGGACCCTGATGCTTTTGGCCTGAGCAGCCGGCAGGAGGGCATTTCCCTTTGCTGAGATGGCTGTCAGAGGTGTTTCAGGGTGGAGAAAGAAATGGGGTGTATGTAAGTCATCTTCTTGTATGTACAAGACTAGGAAAAGCTGTGGTGTGATTTGTGTATTTCTGATCAAATCCTGAGCCGTCAGATGTAGCACTGACATCTAGAAAGTACCGTGTACAACACAACACAGAAATGTTGGACTTGTCACCCAGCAGTGGCTCAGAAAAGGGCCCTGACCTGGAAGTGCACCCTGCCTTTCACCACCCCTGTTCCCTGGAGCCTGTTCCCTTCTCCTGCCAGTTTCTCCCATCCCTGGGGATGGCCCATGGCTCCCCGAGGCCAGGGTCTGCCTCTGTGGGTAGCACTCCTTTCTCTGTAGTCGTCATGGTTTCCCGCCCACCCGCAGTGATTTCTGTCTCATGATCTCAGCTTTCCGCCCGTAGCCATTGATACTTGGTTATTTAAGCTCTTAGCCTAAGGATGTGATGAATGTTACTATGTTGCCCGTTCAGATCTGAAGTTTATCTCCAGCCCCAGAGTGTTAGGTGTCAGTATCATGGGAATAGTAGGGACCAGTGGAGGGCACGGGTACCTGTCCGAGGGCTCTTGTCCTCCTGCAGTCTGGGTTCTCCTGTCGCCAGAGCCATCCCCCCCACCCCGACCCCAACCTCCCCGCCCTCCCCCATCCACGCTCCAGTCTGGCTTCGGCTGTGTTCTGGTTTAGACGACATGGTGACAAAACCCAGTTGTCGGCCACTTTTATTCCCCTTCCACCTGTGAAACTCCCTGCAGTCCTCGAGGAGCTTTGCAGGACCTGCCCCTCCGTAACATCTTATCTGGTCATTGCAGCCTGTATTAATTTCCTCCTTTTCTTAAACCTCGTAGCATTTTTTTTTTTTTTTTGCCAGTTTCAAGCCATTTGGGCACATAATCATTTTCTGTGCGGGAATGTCTTGCATCTCAACGGAACGGTCAAAGCATCTGGGGACGGGCACAGTTTCTCTGGTTTGTTTTGTCTCCCTGTCATCTTCCAGCTCAGTGGGGGGCAGATTAGGACGTGCCCAGTAAATACTTGAGGGGATAAAGGGTCTCCTTCCGCACACATCACACACTAGGTGTCTCAGACTTTCTTTCACATAAATATATGGTTTATTGTGAGATGAGTGATACAAGGAGCTAGCTAGCTCGGCACCATGGCCTGTTATGTTTGTTGACGGTGGTCCCTGTCTCTGTAAGTAGATCAGTCTGATATCAGTAGGAGTGTTTGGATTTGGAGATGTTCTCAAGCCGGGATGTTCTGATTTGGTCACGTGCTCGTGTGGACGTCTAGCCATGGACTAGACCTCAGAGCGATCGAAATTGGTTAGAATATACATAAAACGTCATTGTCCCAGGTGCCTTGAACACAGGCACGTTGTGAGCCCTCTGTATTCGAGATGATACCAGACATTTCTATGTAGACGTCTCCTCTCACGCTGCAGATGGCACCGTCCAGACCTTCCCTCTGTGGGAAGTGCTCTCAGGACCCCCTGATGCTGTCTTGCCGTCTCATCACGGGGTTGAGCGCTGTTGGGTTGTAGTTACTCTCAAGGTTCTAGTTCAGGGCTTTGGCTTTTCTTAATTCATCCGATGACGTTCAATCAGCTAGAAAAAATTCTAAACACCTGTTTCATTACATTCCAAGCCCTTGAAGGTGGCAAAGCCATTTTCTATACCACAGGACCCAGCATAGAGCTGAGTTCATTCATGACAGGCACCGTCCTGTTTCCTGAAAGAGTAAAGGAATGCTGCTGGTGTCAGGCTGCCCCGAAACTCCCAGCCTGGAGTTTGGCAGGTAGAAATGTCTTCTGTGGTTACCAAGGCAGGAAACTACTCAGGAAGAATTTCTTTCAAATGTCTTCTAGTCTCCTGGAAATTCTATACACTCACAGTCACCCACCAGGGATCAAATTCAAGCCAAAAGTCATCCTATGAGGCTGAATAGAATTCCGCAAGTTTTATTTAGTAACCTCCCTTTACAAAGCGATTTTTTTTTTCTAAGTGGGAAACAAAACCAGAATTCTAACTCTGCGTTAAACCTAAGCAAACAGTGGGGAACACAATGGGTTACGCAGCTGTAACTGGAGAGAGGCCCCGCCCTGAGCAAACTAGGAGGAGAGGCCGTCTTTGATGCCCTCTCCTCCGTGGGCCCCGCCCCGCCGGGATGGCGGCTCCTCCGCGCCGCATCTGTGAACTTCAAAGTTGAGCCCGCACCTCCAGCCCAGCCCCACCCAGACCCCGGGAGCAGGCGGAGCGCGCACCCAGCCGCATTCGCGCCCGAGATGCAGCGGCAATTTGTTCCTGCTGCTGTGACTTTGAACTCGGTATCTCAGGTTTCTCTCTGTGTCACTGGCTTTGAACTTCAATTCCTCACTGCCTGAATTATCTCTTTACAACTGCACCTCGATACCTGCCAGAGGGCCTCACATTCCAGGCCCTCACCTGCCTGGGCTCAGCCGCCACCTCCCGCTCCGAGCCTCATCTGTTCTCGTCACCTCCATCAAGACCTGGGGTCTCGGACGTGTTTGGAGCACTTGCTAACCGTCCCCGTGCGTCTTCGCTGCCTTGGAGGCGTCTTTTGGTTGAAGACGTGCGGGCAGGGCAGAAGCAGGAAAAGATGGAGCCGGGAAAGCCGGCAGCATCCCTGGGGCTGTGCCGGGACTCTGGGTCCCCTCTTCAACCATCCCGCAGAGGAGGATGCCAGGTCCCCTCCCTTTCGAGCCCCAGTGCTTTTCCATCACTGCCTGTTCTCTCCTTTTCCTGACCCACCTCCAGTTATCTGACCAGCTGGTTAGTGGCCGACCACCACTTCCGTAACCTGAACGCTTCCTAAACTGCAGTGTGCTTTCAGGCCTGGCGCTTCATCTAGCGACAGGTCTGGCCACAGAGATTCCAGGACGGAAAATCATTCTGGTGGCCTTTGGTCCTTTCAACTCGTAGGCACACAGGGCCCACCTGCATCTCCTCTAGGATGAGATGCACTTAGCCCTTAACCTCCTCTCACCCCCTGGCCATTTCATCTCCTCTGTGGACCTTACTCTGGGCATGTGGTTACTAGAATGTGATCTGCCCCAGGGTGGAGGCCTTGTCTTGTCCACTGAGGTCCCTGGGCCTTTGGGTCACACCTGCCCCGTCCCGTCCTCAGCTCTCTATGTGTGTGGCGGATGCCTGACGGGGTTCTCTGAACACATTCTGAGCTTTCTGACTCCATGGCTTTAAATGGGATGTTTTCTTGCTAAGAATTCTTACTTCTACCCAACTTTCCAAAACCCGTCCGATTCTTGAAGTTCCAGCTCAAATTTTCTTTTGTGAAATCTTTCTGAAATGTTCCTCTCCTCCCTCTGAATTCCTATGGTGTCTCTGTGTATTGTTATTGAAATGTGGTTTTCTTAGTTTTCTAAGCATATTATAAGCATCCGCAAAAATGTCTCTTGTACCGGCTCAATGATTGGTCTTGTCAATGGGGATTTAAACAAGTGTCTTTGTGTTGTATTTTTTTTTAAACATCTTTATTGGAGTATAATTGCTTTATAATGGTGTGTTAGTTTCTGCTTTATAACAAAGTGAATCAGTTATACATATACATATGTTCCCATATCTCTTCCCTCTTGCGTCTCCCTCCCTCCCACCCTCCCTATCCCACCCCTCTAGGTGGTCACAAAGCACCAAGCTGATCTCCCTGTGCTATGCGGCTGCTTCCCACTAGCTACCTATTTTACGTTTAGTAGTGTGTATATGTCCATGCCACTCTCTCACTTTGTCACAGCAGTGTCTTTGTGTTGGAGGCCGTAGGGTCTAGCTTCAGGGTGGATGTCCTGATGTCCTGAGTCATTGGTCCACAAAATAGACACTTTCCCCAGTGGGCCAGGTGCTTGGCTTGGGGACAGACCCAGTGGCAGCTGTCGCCAGAATTTGGGCAGGCAGAGAGGACTCATTCAGTTCCTGAAAGGCAGTAATTATGAGGCTGGGGGCCGGCAGACGTCTCAGCATTGGTGGCTTTGGCAAACAGTGGTACGATGCCGAGAAAGAGCATCATTACGAAGCAGAGGCAGGACGGGCATCTCAGGAGCCACCAGGAGCAGAACCACGATGCTCTCAGCGGCCAGGCTGGAGACGCACGGAGGGTAGCGAAACGCTCTGAGCCGTGGCACAGTGGGACTTGGGATGGTGAGCCAGTCAGATCGTTGTGCAATAATTTTCTGATTCGTCTGTTTGTAATATTGTAATTTCGGTCCCCATGCGTTTAGCAACCATCTCTTTTCTTAAAAGACATGGGCTCTTGGATGAAACTCTTAGAGCAACATGGACGTTGTCTGTGGTGTGTCGGCTTTATTTGCAGGTCACCACACAGAATTCTGGTTGGCTGGTTAGTGGCTCTGCGGGCCCCAGGTCCTGGGAGGGAGGGGCTGTCTGGCACCCCCTGAACTCACAGCTGAAGGTCCAGTGGGCTCCTCTGGCTTCTGTGGGGAGACCGGGGCCTTGGGAGGGTCAGAACGTTGTCCGAGATCTCAACTAATGCTTATTAATTTGGTGATGGATGTCCGCAGTCCGGCTCCACGTTCCCGTTCACACTTCTCTCCCACTCTTTCTTCCTCTGCCCTCCCCGCCCCCCCCTCCCCCTCGCTCCTGCCATGTAAGCTTGGCTTCCAGACGGCCCAGCTCCCCAGACCCGTTTCTTCTTTCCCCTCCGGGTGTTCACTTGTACTGTCTCCTGTCTCAGAATGCCTCTCCTCCTCCCGTCCCCATCTCCATCGCTCCTTAAAGGTCTGGTTCATGTCACCGCCCCCCTACGTTAAGTTTTATTTCATCCCGCATGGACCTGGCGCTTTTGTCCCTCCTCCGGCTCCTATGGTGAGGACCACACAGTTGTTCCTGCACTTTCCCGCGAAAACACCTCCTTCTCGAGGCGGAGACCACATCTTCCTCTGCGTCCTCGCCCCACGCTGCCACCCATGCCCGACTAGCCCTGCGGGGTGACCCGCTCTGCAAAGTACAAGATTCAGGCTTGTCGTTTCACGTCCCCTTGCAAAAGGGACAGGGCAGCCCATCTCTTTTTGAGACTCCTGAATCTTTTTGGCCTTGTCCTTACGTACAGCCTTTCAAGCCTCAGTCAAGGCTCCCCCAGCCTCGTCCGGCCAGCACCCCTCGGGCTCGCTGGGTGGTTCGGCGGCTCCTCTTCCGTTCCCTCTTCACTCCTTGGCCACCTGTCGGACTGTGCGTGTCTGTGGGCTCAGCCCTCACCGCCACTTGTAATGTGGGTTTGAGACGTGGAGTCGGGAGCACAGCGCCATTTAAGCTGATAACACGTGGCACGTGTGAGCCCGTAGCTAACCCAGGAGCTGATGAGGTTTCCGCCATCGTGAGCGGGGATCTAAAGCAGGAGCACGTGGGAGCCCAGCCTGGAAACCTCTGGCCTTGGTGTTCGTTACGTTGAAGGGAAGGGTCTTGGCGGCGCTCAGCCCCACCAGCAGCGTCCTGCCTGCCGCGTCCTGTGTGTTTAAAGCCGTTTCTCAGTTTCGGTTTAGTTCTCAATGCCACCTGCTGTTGCAGGCAGGACGGCTGTGACTGTCCCAGCTCCAGGAGGGCGGGGAGCTCGGCTTGAGGGCGCGAGCTTTCACCAGGTGGCCCTGGGGCCGGAGCCGGGAGCCGGGCTTTCGGGGTGGCTGGCCTTCCAGAACCTGCAGGAGGGGCACCGGCCCTGGCACCCAGCCTCGGCTGCTGTCACCAGGGCAGCCTGCCCTGCCCCCGTCGGTCACTCGGCAGCGTGGGGCAGCCACACCGGCCCAGGGTCGTGCTCATAGTGGGGACCACAGACGATCCCCGTCTCTCCCATTTGGGGAGCTACTTAACACGCTCTGCGGGGTGGATGGCCCTGCTCGGACTGACTCACAAGGTTTCCAGTTTAGCCTCTGGATCATGCTGTTGCCATTGTTATGTCCCCAGCACCTTCATGGCATTTAAAGCACTTCATACGCCTTTAAATGTCACACATGCATATATACACGCAGAGCACCCCCAGACACGCAGTCGTATCGAGAAAGTTCTGCTCGGGTTTCCATCACCTCGCATTAGCTACTCCTCCACGACTATGAAGGGATAACACAACTGTATAAGCTGCAATTCCTCCGGGTCATTCCACGGTCCTGCACGGAGATCGGCAGTGGCAGCGCTGTCCTCCCTGATGGGTCTGTTTCCCCAAATACATCTTTAAAATCTTTGGCTGAATCTTTCTGTCAAGCAGGGGACCTCACAGCAGCTCGCTCAGTTACACAGCACTTGAATGTGACCCGAAGTGCAGGACGTCAAAGCACGAGGCTTTCTCCCCTCACGTTGATTTAATCATCGTGGGCCGTTAGAAGATGGATTTGTTTTCGGCGCCTTAGCGCACACACAGGGCCAGCTGTGCCCTCACCGCCCTGTTGGTGGCGGGAAGCGCGGTGCTGGGTGCACTGAGACCGCAGGGCGGGGCTGGAGGGAGGAGGCCAGCGGGTGAGGACGGACCTCTGGGAGAGACGGATGGGAGGCGGATTCTGAGCCCTGCCGTCAGTCAGCCTGCCCTTGCCCTTGTCAGGGCGCTTCCCCACACTAAACCTCCGTTTCCTCACCTGTACTGTGGGACAACAGGGCCACCCACGTGCCTTCCGCAGGGCGGGCGTCCCTGACCCAAGTGGGTGACAGGGCTGCCCCGTCCTCTCCCTGCACAGCAGGCTCCCCGGGTGCACGGCAGCCGCTCTGTTCAGCCACCTCCCCGTTGGGGACTCGTGAGACTTTTCTAGGGCAAATGTAGTTGTCAGTTCTTTCACCTGCTTTACTCACTGATGTCTGAACTCAGGGCCTCTGAAGGTGTGTTTCCAGATCCACAGATTCTGGAGTACTGTGGATTCATTTTAGGATTTCTGAAGTGATTTTCTTGGATCCAGTGAGATCTGAGTCACAGTCAAAAGGAGAGTCTGATCGTGAGTTGTCTGCAGTTAAAGAAGACCTCGAGAACCATATGATCCAGCAGTCCCACTCCTGGGCATAAATCCAGAGAAAACTCTAATTCAAAAAGACACATGCCGCCCATTGTTCATAGCAGCACTATTCACAATAGCCAAGACGTGGAAGCAACCTAAATTTCCATTGACAGATGAATGGATAAAGAAGTTGTGGTACATGTATACAACGGAATGTTACTCAACCATAAAAAGGAATGAAATTGTGCCATTTGCAGCAACACGGATAGACTGAGAGACTGTCATACAGAGTGAAGTAAGTCAGACAGAGAACAACAAATATGATATCGCTTTATATGTGGAATCTAAAAAAAAGGCTACAGGGGCTTCCCTGGTGGCTCAGTGGTTAGGACTCCGCCTGCCAATGCAGGGGACATGGGTTCGAGCCCTGGCCTGGGAAGATCTCACATGCTGCAGAATGGCTAGGCCCATGTGCCACAGCTGCTGAGCCTGCGTGCCTAGAGCCCGTGCTTCACAACAAGAGAACCCACCGCAATGAGAGGCCCGGTCGCCACAACTAGAGAAAAGACCGTGTGCAGCAACAAATACCCAATGCAGCCAAAATTAAAATAAATAAATTTATAAAAGTTTACTTAAAAAAAGTTATAAAAGGCTACAAATGAACTTATCTACAAAACAGAAAGAGAGTCACGGATGTAGAAAATAAACTTATGGTTACCGGGGGATAGGTGGGGGGAAGGGATGAATTGGGAGATTGGGATTGACATATACACACGACTATATATAAAATAGATAACTAACCAGGACCTACTGTACAGCACAGGGAACTCTACTCAATACTCTGTAATGATCTATATGGGAAAAGAATCTAAAAAATAGTGGATATATGTATGTGCATAACTGTTTTACTTTGCTGTACAGCAGAAACTAACGCAACGCTGTAAAATAACCATATTCCAATAAAAAGTAAAAAGAAAAAGAAGACCCTGAGGAATGTGCTTGGCCACCGCTTCAATCTGCTGGGAAGGACTAAGGCCTTCCGTCCAGCGCTGGGCCATCCAGGGGGTTATGTGCCAGCAAAACTGAGGCTCCACGATTGAGAAAGAAAACACTGTCTTGGGAAGAACTGGGTTTTTTTAAGCTTTGAAGTAACTGTCGTGAGAACAACCAGAACTTGCTGAACTTCTTTATTTTGCAGAATAATAGTGTTTTGATTGAATTAAATACGGGGGCACAGCAATCCTTCTGGGAGCTCACAGCCCCCGAAGTTCTTCATTTGGTCCTGAGTTAACACCGTCCTTAGAAATCAGCCTAAGTGAGGCTGTCTCCAAATATGCAGCACAGAAGAAAGGAAATTCTGGACACATGAGGGTGGACGTGACTGTTTGACCTTTTCACCCTGATGACAGCATAAGGTAATAGAACGCAGAGGGGCGTTAAAAAGTGTCCCCAGATAGGAAAGCAGAGAACAGAGGAAGTGGTGTGGGGAAGGAACGGCGACCGAGCACAGACCCCCGCGGCCTGGCCCCCGTCTCTCGCATCGACTTACTGCTCGCCCTTCAGTGCTGGGGGGAGAAGACCCTCCACACACACCTTACGAGCTGAACTAAGGATAAACGCGAGGGAAACACGGATATGGTGGGGTTTCTACTCTGTGCAAATTAAGGATACGCGTTCTAAAATCACAAGAAGTTGTAGAACTAAAAAAACACTAGCCTGCGTTTGAGTTCATTCTTGCCTTCAAAAAACCACACCATCTGTTGCTAAATAAATAGATAACATAATCCGAGCCATAACGACGGACACAGAGTACCGGATGAAAGAAGGAGAAGTGATCCACGTTCACGTGGTTGAAAGGCCATCAGCGTTGTAGCAAAATCTCGGTGTCTGTGGGAAGCTCACAAAATACGGAGACGTGAGAGGTTTTCCTAATGGTGTGAGGGGCTCAGCATTTAGTGGGGCGAGTTGATAACGAACAGCTAACAACCACTCGTTCTTTAGGCGACTGCTGGTGGAAACCGAGTTCCTGTGGGTCTTGACGGACACGGAGCCTCCTGCTCCTCCCCTGAGTCAGGGACTGTGTTGGTCGCAGTAGCTCCTTGCTACCTGGTCCCTTTTGTGCTTCTGGAAGAAGGTCCACGTCGGGAATGGTGGAGCGCGAGGCTTTTCCAGCCACTTTGGCGTCCATCTCAGCGAGCTGGCCCACGTTAAGACCTTGTCCTCTTAGGATGATGCCCTTTTTGGGGCTCTCGCTCCCGAGGGAGGGTCTGTGCTCCCACCCGCGTTTGCGTGGCTGCAGTGTTTCCCATGGATGGTGCACAGACGGTGCGTGGGAAATGCTCCAGACACAGATCCTCTCCCCAGACTGTACAGATCTACTGCTATGGTGTTAAAAACTGGCCAACGAGAGAAACACCCGCAGCCTTAGGTGAGCCGGCTCAGCGCATCTTCCATTCTTCCTCCGCCTCCCTCTTCCTCGGGAGGTCCGCTCAGCGAAGGGTGCTCTCCCACTTGGGGCTGTTTGGAGGATGGTCAGGACGATCCTCTCTCAGTTGACCGCGGCTTCCAGTGAACGGTCCCAGTTGTTTCTGACTTGAGGCCTTCCTTTCACGCTTCTCTCTTGGCCAAGGGGCCTGCCCCACCCCTTCTGACCACCCAGCCCAGGAGCTGCTCTGGGTGCTTCCTGGACACCCCCAACCCATACCCCACATTTCCTTTCCCGCCAGTTACTGGGACCGTTTCATACCCCCCTCGCGCTGCCACGTGGCTGTTCGCTGGCCACACTTTCCCCGTTGTCATTCTAGCTCCTGGAGTTCGGTTTATACCTCTGCTTCAGTGCTCACTGTGTGCAGAGCAGGGGCCCAAAAACCTGTGCTCGTGGTTGTTTCTAGAAGGATTCTCCAAGATTTATTTAGTGACGTGTGCTAGAAACAGACGTTGTCAGGGAGTCTGTGCACAGGCCTGTGATCTCTCTCTCTCTCTCTCCCTTTCTCTCCTCTCTGTCCCTCTCCCTCGTCCCTGAATGTATATTCATTTAGCCTTTTAAGGGAGTTTTAGGTAATCAGAAATTCCCCTTGTCCACCGGCATCGCTCATGCTTTAACCTACTTAAAATGCCAGCACACTGAGTCTCCACTGCTGCTCGGTAGCGTACTATTTATTGGTGGTTGTGTTCCAGCGTGTCTGGGCAGTGAGGACCCAGAAGCCCATGAGGCAGAGAAAGTCTGTCCTCTGGGTGCGTATCTTCTATCCGGAGAGCTCGGCAGTCATTGAGGAGGCAGATCAGGGAGCACTTTGCGTGGTGGAATGTGGTGGAGGGTCCCTGGGGAGCTTCGGGGGCTGGGGGAGCCTCGGTGAAGACGGGATCTGTGGGTCGAGACCAGTGTCCAGTAGGCCCCACGTGTGTGAGACCAGGGCGGAGGGACCAAGCGCAGGAGCCTCTGGGGGGGCTTCGGAGACCTGAGGGCTGGAACCTACCACATGGACGGGAGGCGCCCTGGAGGAGTAATGGTTTACTTAGTCCAGTGGGAATTCAGAATGCATCATGACCGAGCACACCTTCTCCCAGGAGAGCAGGGGCGTCTCATCAGTAGAAATTTCTCCTCTTAATTCACTGCACAATAGACCAAAGGAGAAGAATCATTTGATGACTGCAGTTGGTGCAGAAACACATTTGATGAAGTTCGACATTTACTTATGAAGACACTTCTCAGAAACAAGGAACGTATATAAAGAAACTTCTTTAGCTTTATGAGGTCTGTATAAACAAACGTGAACAGTAAGCAGTGTGACCTGTGGAGAAGCGTTAGATTATTTCTTTGTGATTAGGATCTAGACATGGATGATTGTTATCCCTGTTAATTGCCAACATCTCCCTGATCAAAGAAATAGGACAAGTCAAATAAATACAAGGATATACGGTATAGAAGTGTGAGAAGAGAGACAGAACTGTCATTTTTTCATATGATATGATTATCTGTACAGAAAACCTAGCAGAATCAATGAATTAATTATTAAAACCATACAGGGTCTACTAAAGAAGCTGGATTCAAAATTGACCTACAGTTCTCAGTTGTGTTTTTCCTCATCAACAGCAAACAGCTGGATTATATAATATGCATAAGGCACCATTCAGAATAGCAACACAGCTATTCAGTATCTAGAAGTTAACCTGACAGAGAATGCATAAGACCTTTATAAGACAATTTAAAAACTCTATCGTGGAACACAAAAGGGGATTTTAATTAATGGAAAGATATTCTGGTTTCATGGATGGGACAAGTTAACATTGTCAAGATGTCAGTTCATCCCAAATTAATCATTAATTTCAGTGTAATTCCAATAAAAATTCCAGTAAGTTTTCTTTCAGGAACACAAGAAATGGATTTATTTGGGAATATAAAGGTCCTTGAATATCCTAGAAATTTTTGTGACAGAAGATCCAAAAGAGGAAAATCCCTTACCACATATTAAGGGGCACTAACGGGCCAGAGCAGACACAGAACAGAGCCAAACCAAACCCAAGAAAAACCAGGAAAGTGACCAGAGGCAACGGCCAGCAAAGCATCAGTAAGTCTCACTGATGGTGAGAAATGACAGTACCTGGCGTGGGTGGGCGAGGCCTCGGCGGCACAAGGCTGTGGTCAGCATCTCGGGGGCCTGGGGTGCGTGAGGGCCTGATCTCCCCTGAGGGACGGAGCAGCCCTGCAGCTTCGCCCTCCTGTCCGGGCTCCCGGGAAAGAACATAGAGATTGGGATGGGCAGACGGTGCTATGGGCTGAGCCCACGCTTCCAGGTCATCCCCCGTGTGTTTTAGTGTGAACATGGCCTGTCCCTCTGCAAATGGAGGGGGTGCAAATGGAGCCACTTTAATTCCTGGGAGAGGGGCGGGCCCAGCGCTGTCAGTTTCTGCTGAAGTTCATTCCCAAGTTCCCGAGGGAGCCACGTCCTCCTGCAGCTCTTTATGACGGTTTACAACGTGTTGCATAAATTGAAAATCTCGTCTCAATAATCCCCTTCTGTCCTCGCTGCTTCTTCCCTTTAAATATCTGATGATGTGTATCTTGTCTTCACTTAGTCCACGATTAGGAAAGCTGTGCACACTTAGCGGCCTTAATCTTTCTTCCTCAATCAATCCTTGAAACCAGGCTCTTAATATTGTTGCTGCTCTGTTCTTCTCTGAACCTCTTCCAAATTGTCTTTCTTGTGTCAAGCTGCCTGGCTGAGTGAGCTGAAAGCCGTGTTGTTCAGAGTGCAGACTGACTCGTGTATCCCCCCAGCCTGATGATGCTTCGGCCCAAGCCTCCTAAAACTAAGCCTTCTCCTCCTGCCCCATTTCTAGCTGTAGATGCAGCTAGACCTGCTGTTCTCTGTCAACTCTATTTTTTCATGCAGGATTATTGCTTTCTAAATACCTTCCCAACATGCTAGAGGCTGACATTCAGATCAGGAGGAGGAAAAGTTCAGGCATTACAAAGGGAAACTTCCTTCACTTTCTTTCCAGTGTCTGAGAATGTAGGGTCCTTTCTCTTTTTCCCTGACAGGAACTGTGTTTTACATGAAGATATCCCTTTGTATTTTCCCAAGAGTTTTCACATAAGATCCTCCCAATACCTCTGCAAGACGGGCAGTGTCTGATGGTCTCCTCTGATAGGTGTTGTAACCCAAGGCCCAGAAGGAGGGTAGGTTGACTGCTTCCGGTCACCTGCTGTCCTGTGTGGCTGCGCGTCTCACAGGATTGTCTGCTTTCAAGTTGGCAGTAGCGCTCAGCTTGGACCTCCTTCCCTTTTGTGAGTCCGTTCTTATGCTCTCTTCTGAGATGAAACCTTAAAACCATGCCTGCAGTAGACACACTACAATTTGACAGCCTTTCATCGTGTTACCATCTACCTTGTCACTGCAGGCTTTCTGCACAGCTGTCATATACACAACTTATTTATATGTTATAAATACGAGCGTGAGTTACCACGTGAGCTTTTACCACCTGCATTATGCTGATTAGTTCTAATGTGTGACCAGGGCTAGCTTCCAGTTCCCAAGTAGCTAACTGCAAAAATCCGCCTTGCATACAAAAAGCTGTCGGGCAGGAAGCGAAAGTAAAGGCTGGACCGCCCTGTACGGTCGCGTTGTTGAACACTGCACACGTCCAGGGGGCACTCTCCTCCCAGACCGCTACATGAGTGGCAGCCCCTGGAGTTCTGCACGGCGCAGCCTGCACCTTTGTGAGCAGAAATGCTGGCAAGGGCAGGGGTCCTCCCCAACCCCAGGAGGCGGAGGAGCTTTACAGCCCCCATTGCCTACAGGTTAGAATTTCAAAGTGGCATTTAAGGCAACTTCCAAACGAGCTTCAGTTTGCATTTTAAGCGTTGTCTTCTTCCGCCTTCTGTTCCAACACCAATGTGCACGATCCCCCAACCTTTCTTTCCCCATACTGTCTCACAAGCTTGTCTTTTGTCCTAAATGTCCCCTCCCTCTGCAGCCCAGGGCCACTTCCTCTGAGACCTCCCTCCACCCCCCACTGCTGTCCCGTTGGAGTCTTCGTGGAGTGAGTTGCTTTTGTCCTTTTCTGTTCACAGCTGTATCATTGCATGAATCCCGTTGTGTCAGTGGTGAGCTGTCTATGTGTTTGTCTTCCCAACAGGGCCTTGAGCTGCTCGAGGACCCGCCCAGCTTTCATCCTCCTCTTTTCAGTGCGGGGTGTGTGCAGGGCGGGCCCTCAGCACCTTGTGGAATGAATGTTTGGAGAGATGATAGCTCTCCTCTTATCTCTCTGAGCTCTTCTCTTTGCTCCACATTCACAAAATCCGATAACCCCAAACTATTACAAGAAAAGTTTCAAACGTTGAGTCCCTAATATATGCGCATTCCATGGGGGAAAAACCCCCTTTGTCCTTGTTCTCCAGGGTTTGGAGAGGCAGGACCGGCCTGCTCTGCAGGAACGGGGCCAGCAGTGATGTTTTCTGTCAGTGGCTGTGACTGGACGCTGGTCAAGGAGATTGCCATTTTGTCAGGCTCCTTGAAGATAGAAAAGACATGGGGGTAAAGGCTCCGAGGCGTTTAAGGATCCCGAGAAAGAGCGCTGTGGGTTGAATGGGGCTCCTGCTCACCCAGAACCTGTGAATGTGACCTTTACTTGGAAAAGAAGGTTTTTGTGCATGTCGTTAAGGTCAGAATCTCAGGATGCGATCATCCTGGGTTACCAGGTGGGCTTTACACCCAAGGGCACAGACACGGAGGCACAAGAGGAGGGCCCTGTGAAGACAGAGGCAGCGGTTCGAGGGATGAGTCTGCGAGCCCAGGAACGCAGAAGTAGGAGGGGCCTGGAGCAGCTTCTCCCCTGGGTCCTCCGGAAGGAACCAGCCCCGCTGACGCCTTGATTTCAGAGTTCTGTCCTCCAGCACTGGCAGAGCGTAAAGTCTGTGGTTGTTCAGCCATCCAGTCTGCACTGCTTTGTTACAGCGGCCCTGGGACGCTCATGCAGGGTGGCTCCATGATAGGGTGACGGGACGCGTGCTTCTCCGTGAGGTGCCCGAACTCACTTCAGCCCAGTCCGGGGGACATGGAAGGGCGCCTCCTGGCCATTGCCTGATCTGTTGCTGCTGTTGTCACCAGCCACGGGCAGTTTAATTGTGTGCAGGAGGGGCAGGGAAGAGCACCAGGCACGCCTTGCTGGGGACCAGCTTTGTGCGAAGCCCACCCCGGCGGCCGGAGGCCAGGGCAGTGTGCATCCTGGCCCCCCCGGAAAGAACGGGGTGCTGACACCACGTCCCTCACCAGTTTTGGTTGACTGGACCCTCGTTGTGTTCAGTGTTTCTAGCTCAAGTAATTGTCCTCCACCTTTGGCTGGATCCTGGAGCGTCTCTGAGACAGAAGATAGACGCAGCGTCTACCTTCCAGTTACTGTGGCTTTTATGTGCCCTGTTGGAAGCCCTGGGGTGTCTATTAGGATAAAAACTCTCTTTGGACCATCACAGTCCAGTCTGAAGAGCTCTGACTCTGGCCCCGTCCGCTGACAGAGTAAGATGAAGGCGCCGAGGCTGCTTCTCTGGCACCTCGGGGTCCCTACGTGACGAGGGGACTTGACGCCTAGTTCTGATGTCAGAGCTCTTGCCCGCCACGCGCTATGTTCGCTGCAGGTTTCAACGTGGTGACTGTGAGTGGCCTTGGAATCAGTCGTCTTGTGACCGTTGAGCAGAATGAACACAGACACATCTTTTCAGCTCGCACGATCTGGATCACAGTGGGGATTCGCTGGTGTGCAAACACCCGCCGGTTCTAGGACGCTCCGTCAACACGGTATTTTGTTAGTTTCATCATCCAGACGAAGTGCATTTCTGAACCTGAACCTTGACCGTGTCATGCTTCACGGAGGGACACAAACCAGGCAGGTCATTCTTGCAGCCTCTTGAAGCCACTGGATCGGGGCTCATTAGTCATCATCGTTTTTGAGATTGTTCATTTTTCTTTCTTTCTTTTTTTTTTTTTTTTCCCGGTACACGGGCCTCTCACTGTTGTGGCCTCTCCCGTTGCGGAGCACAGGCTCTGGACACGCAGGCTAAGCAGCCATGGCTCACGGGCCCAGCCGCTCTGCGGCATGTGGGATCTTCCCGGACTGGGGCATGAACCCGTGTCCCCTGCATCGGCAGGTGGACTCTCAACCACTGCGCCACCAGGGAAGCCCCATTTTTCTGTTTTACTAAGGATAAGGTTCATTTAATTGTGATTGTCAGGATCACGTTCTCTTCCTCTCTGTGTACCATTTTTTTCTAATCTAACACATCAAGATCTCGGGGTAGGACTGCCTGCAGCAGGACGGATATTATTATCCCAATTATCGTGAAGAAATTCGGATTGAGTTTCAGAACATGAAGCAGCACTGAAAATACGCGCTGGCTGGGGAGATGCTGTGGGTTCTGGCGGGGAGCAGAGACCGGAGGGATGTGACCCCAGCGGCCCCACGGCAGCCCGTGGGCCACGCCGGCCTTCTCCCTGGGGTGTGGAGGTGGCCTGGGGAGAGGAGGGGTACCAAGGGGCGTCGGCGATAGAACCTGGCTTTAACGGGACTCGCAGCTTAATGAACGAGCAGGGGCACAGTTGCAGTTGTAATACAAGTTCAAATGCGGCGAGTTTCATGGAAGAGATAAAAATAAAGTAATAAAGTACAGTGGGAGCTAAGTCGGGGGAGCGACTCCTTCCGTGGGGAGGATCCGAAAGCCTCTGTTGCGAGGCATTGAGCTGAGGCTTTGTTACTGACTTCCAGAAGCCAATAAATTGTATAATCTTAATTTTCTAGATGTTTTCAAAGCATGGAGCCTGTTCAACTCCCTCTGAGTTTAACTTAAAAAGCAATTAGCAGATTGAGGTTTAGAAACTCCTTGCGTGTGACACAGCGTACTGCCTGGGGCTGTTTGTTTTGTTTCCCTCTGGCAGTGGTGGAGCTCGGTAAAGGTTATGCTGTCTCTTCACACAAAAACTGAGGGAAAAAGACAAAACATTTTTTGCCTTGCGTTGCTGTAATAAGCTCCCTGTCTCTTTAATTGCTTGGCATTTGTAACCACCGCTTGTAGTGCTACAGAGGAAAATACTTCTATGATTGCTAAGAATGTGTGAGGGGAAAGAAAGGAAGGAAGGGAGGGAGGGAAAAGAAGAGAAGAAAAAGAAAAGAAAAGAAAAAAAAGGAAAAGAAAAAAGGAAAGGAAAGGGCAAGCAAGCTAAGAGAGCCATCTTAGAAATGAGGTCATCTTTTCGTGTGTGCAGTTTAATGATTTCTTTCGTTTGAAGTGATGTAAAAGCAAGTAATTATTGTCATTCCTAATATCCTAACACCAGTTTTAAACCAGGGGCTCTGGAGAAATAACTGGGGTGCTAGTACTTAATGACCCCGTGTGTGATAGGTCACTGGTGATAAGATATATCAGGGCCATTATATAATTTGATCAGGTGGCCAAGAAATATATCAGCACCTTCACTTGCATTTATGTGTTTGTTTTCTTGGTGCCTTGAGTTCCTCACCCTGGGAAATAGAAGCAGTTTGCAGAAAGGCACATGGCTGTGGGAGAGCTTCACCCGGGTGAACACCTCGGGCGTTCTGGAAGGCTCCTTCACAGGAGCGAGAATCAGAGGTTTCCCCTGCAGCCAATGAGGCTGCACCTCTGCTCAAGCCCTGGAAATGCTAAGCGGGTAATTAACAAATCATAAGGCACAGGTGTGCCAGGTGAAGTTTGGTAAATTGCTTTTGATCTAAATTGAGCTGCTTTGGGGATTTAACTTCTTAGACAAAAAGGGCATAAATAAATAATCAGGATTTTGAGGTTGGAGCTTGCCAGCAAGTTCTAAAATGCCTCAGTGCACTTGAGGAGGTGAGGCGGGGAGAGGCTCGGAGGCCAGCGCCCGGCTCGCCTGTCGGGCCGTGATGTTCGTTCGCCTGACCAGCTTAGAGCTGTGGCCTGGCAGGGCGTCCGGGGCGAGTGTAGACTGAACGTTTGGAACAGGAGTTGCTCTCAAGTGCCTCCAGTTTCATTGCTAATCTCCTAAGAGAGGAAAAAGGAAGAGACGCGGGCTCCTCAGCGGTCGGCCAGGGTGTCCACGCGGCGTCGGGGGTCCCGCTGATTACGGGGTGGTGGGTGGGGTGTGCACCAGCCAGAGGGAGGCCCTTGGGTGCCCGTCCCGAGCACCAGGCACGAGGCCCGCGTCTGCATGGCTCACACCGCCCCCCCGCTGCAGGGTTGGGAAGGGCGGGGCCTCGGGGACACAGACTTCTGCCTTCTGGACATTCGCAGGCTTTCTTCTCCCTCTGCCGGCCCGGGGGTTGCTCTCCGTGGGCTCTGACTTCTCCTGAGCTCGAGCAGTGGTGGAGCTGGATAGGGACCAATGGCAGAAACGGGCTCCCTCCCTGCCAGGCTGCGGCTGTTGGGATCCGCTGTCCTCCCAGGGCCAGTGGCCTTTGGTAGTGGGCCTGCCCCGCCCTTAGACCCCAACAACTAGACGGCCCCCCCGTGTGAATCCGTGGGTGCTTCAGCGCCACGGTCAGGGACCCCGTGGCTGCGAGGCTCTGGTGCCCCCCGTGCCCGGCCGCTCCTTTTACCGTGGGATCTTCTCCCCGCTGCGTCTGCGCTGACAGCACAGGCGGCCTTATCGAGGCTGTCGTGAATCGACCTAGAAAAGTCCTAAAGCACGGATGCTGCTGCAGTGGCCGTCGTGGTACTAGTTAGAAAACACACGAGCTTTTCGAGGAGGTAACTCCCTTTGCTTCAGCTCGCTTGGGTTGGATGTAAGGTGGTGGAGTTAGGTATCAATTACTTTGATGGGTTTGTTTGCTCGTTCCGCCGCTAGGCCCTTGAGCAGGAAGTGGAGCCATGCTCAGCAGAGAGGATGCAAAGGGGTGAAAGAGACGTTCCCGCCAGTGACTAGACACTAATCAAATAATCTCACTAGAATGTAAGCACAGCCTGTGTTACCTGCCGTGATGGAGGAGCAGGGCACGTGAGGGCATAGAGAAGGGGCGTGAGGTCGGCAGCTTGCACGTTTTGGAACAGGAGCTCAGGGCGAGCAGTCTGCGGGGTAGGAGCAGTCTGTGCAAAGGCCCTGGGGTGCGAGGAGGCGGCTGTGCCAGAGGACGGAGGCCAGCGCATCTGGACGAGGGTGGCCGGCTCGGATCGCAGTGGTAAGATCACTGTGGTTACTGGGTGGAGAATGGGAGTGTGGGTGGGTGTCTCGGATCGGGGTGGGGGAGGTGGGCTGATGGGAAATGTAGGGCCGTGGAGACCTTTACTGGGAAAATCTGGCAGACCTTTGGTGGCAGCTTGAATTTGAATTTGGGCCGCAGTGGAGGGGTGGTCGGGGAGGAGCACCAGTGTCCTCAGCTGAGGCGCAGGGGTCCTCGGAGGAGGCCAGAGTGGGCAGGAGTCGTCAGTTATTTCTGGAGCTTTCCGGATGCCCCCTCCGTCACTGTTGACGCTGATCCTGAAATCGCGGGTAGTTCCGCTGAGCTGGGAGCTGTGGGCATGCAGAAGTGGTCTGGGGATCTTACTGTGTTTGGTTCAGAGGTGTTTTCAGACATGAAGCAATTAGGCAGAAATACAATCAGATAAGGCCTGTCATTGCTAGGCCTGCCCCAGTGACTGTTGACGAGGGTCAGAAAAGGAGAAAGCGGCGTGAACCCCAGTGTCCGAGCAGGCACCCTTTCTGTGGGGAAGAGATGTCCCTGCTGTGGGCGTGGTGTCACTAGGGCTCCGGGCTCTTCCTCCTTCTCCAGGGGCAGCAGAGGACGGCAGGGGTGAGGCTCGCAGGCAGGGCTTGTGACAGCCCCGTAGTTAACTCCCAGAGCCAGCGTCACTGGGCGACAGTGGTCAGGTACCCCCCAATGTTTAGAGGGCTGGACATTTTATTTTATTTTAACATCTTTATTGGAGTACAATTGCTTTACAATGGTGTGTTAGTTTCTGCTGTATAACAGTGAATCAGCTATACGTATACATATATCCCCATATCCCTTCCCTCTTGCGTCTCCTTCCCACCCTCCCTATCCCACCCCTCTAGGTGGTCACAAAGCACGAGCTGATCTCCCTGTGCTATGCGGCTGCTTCCCACTAGCTCTCTATTTCACATTTGGTAGTGTGTATATGTCCACACCACTCTCTCACTTCATCCCAGCTTACCCTTCCCCCTCCCCGTGTCCTCGAGTCCATTCTCTACATCTGCGGAGAGCTGGACATTTTAATCAGCAATTTTTGTTTGTTTTTTTTTCCCCCAAGTATGTCTGGGGAAGGGGAGCACACTTTCCCTTCAGCTGACCGGGGGGATGGGACACTTGGTGAGGAGCTGAGACAGTTCCCTCCAGCGGGGGTTTCCATGTGCCAAGACCCCCATTCCTCTCTCCGTTTCCTTCCTGTCGCCCATCGTCCAGCGTGAGGACTTGCACGTGGCTGATGGTTGACCCCACTGCTGCCCCTCAGCCTCCGAGGTCACTGTGGCGAGTCGCCCAGGGCCAGCCTTTCCGTCTCCGCCTTTATCTCCAGCAGGTCAGCAGGCCTGACCTCCACCCAATGTCCAGCTTTGGCTCGGGGAAGCGGCTCTGCTGATGTGTGCCATGGCTGGTACCCGAGGCCTGCACCAGGTGGCCGGGCTCGGGCCAGAGAATGGGGAGGAAGGAAGCTCTAGCCCTTGGTTCCCGGGGTCTGCTGCACTGGGATAAGGAACAGTCGGCTGTCGGGGAACCCGGGTGGGTGGCCTGGGGAGGGCTCTCACGCCAGCTGAGTGAGCAGTGTGGGAGGAGAGTCCTGACCTGGTGGCAGGGCTGAGCCCAGAGGTCGGGAAGCAAGAACGCGCCAACCGGGAGAGTCCGGAAAGCCAGAGCTGCGACCCCGGAGGTTCTCACACTGCGTCTGCTCCCTCTGGACTCTCAGGTCAGCACAGAGCGTTCTCACCTTTTAGAAAACCCACCACCTGTGCGCCAGTGACACCTGGATAAAGCGTTGGGAAGAGCCATGGCAGACGAGGAGGTGCTGTCAGGACCTGTGAGGAGCCCTGGATGGAACCACTCAGGTTTCCGTCTCAGAGGCTGGTTCCCAGTGACTCCGTCTTTCCAGAGCCTGCGAGAGGCTTGCTCCTGCCCAGGCTTCCCCAGTGCGGGCCGCGCTTGGAACCCTGCCTTCCTCAACCTTATCAGTTTTCTCTGAGTTCTGTCAAGAAGTACCTACTCTATAGACCAAGGCTTCAATGCATCTGGAAGCTTAATGGTCGAAAGAACTTGCCAGCAACTTCTTTAACGTAAAGAATCTTTTTCCAAAATGGATGACCCCTGCTCTTCAGCATTTCCCTTCTTCATATGATTTGTTTCATGAATACATATTATGTTGACATTATATGTTATATATTTATGGATTATTATATTTTATAGGTACTATGACATATGTTTCAAAGCAAAGCAGAGGATGGTTACATTGTTATAATTTTCAAGCAATACTGAGAGCTAATTTAATGGGCTTACGGTGAAGCTGTGTGCTTTTGAAGCAGGTAAACCTTAGAAGGTTGTCTAAAGGGACCTGAGTTGCTGTTCTACACACTCAGGTACTTGAAGGTCCCATGAAAGGTCAGGGGGACTCCCTGTGTGATTTTTAAGGATTGATGTACCTTATATTTTGTTTTAAATTTCAGGGAACTCTGCACTGACTCCTGAAAGTATGATGTCTGTATGTTTACATTTCAAGGCATTTTGTTTTAGGAACTTTAATCCAATCCCTGAATTTCTGTATCTCAAATGTACCGGGAATCAGCCAGGTAAACAGTGTTACTTTTCCTTAAATAGTGGTTAAAAAATAGTGAGTCATCATGAGCGTGGTGAGCCTTCATCGTCCACCTTTTCTTGCCTTTCACTCACAGGCAGAGCTCTTTTGTTTGATTATTACCTGGGCAAATTTGCTGTACGATGAAAAAAAATGATGCATGATCCCCATCCAGATGGCGTTAGGAGAAGAGGTTCATTTTCATCTTCTGTTTCCCAAATGAAGCTTTAAATCTAATTCGATCTTGGAAGGAAAAAACTGTGATATGGTTTCTGTAAGTAAAGGGCCTCTCATTTAAGTAATGTTCGTATTTGTTTATGTGTGTGATTTACAGTAAGTGATGAAATTCTTTGTGGCTGGCACGCTGCACGCTTAAGGGATCCTTTGCATGGAGCACTTTGAGCAAGATATAAGCCATTCTAGACACAGAAAAGTGTAATTGTTATCACATTTAATTGTGTAATAGCAAACCCCATACCACAGGACCCTGCGTGGGCTGCCTTTCACGTAGTGGAGGCTCGAGAAATATTTGCAGAATAAATGAACTCATGCTCACCCATCACCTGCATCAGGATAGAGCAGCTGTTTCATGAAAGTTCAGCTTCTTCATGTTGGTTTTCAGTGGGGAGTCTTGAAGGGAAAACTCCTAGATGTTACCTGTTTCAGTCTCTGAAAAAGAAGGGTCCACCCAGACCAGTGCCGGATGCGGGAAGGTGGCTACTGTGATGGGCGTTGCCTGAAGGGATGGAGGGCGTGGCTGGCCGGTGGGAAGTGACTCAGGCTGCTGGAATGTCACACTTGTCTGTTTGAAGGATTTTTCTACTTTTTTGTTGTGTTTGAAGGATTTTTCTACTTTTAATGGAATAAGTTACCTTACTCAGGGCTTCAAGCTACGCCTTTGGATGGATTTACAGAATATCCGGCATCCTGAAACAAAACGTCTGCCTAAGCAGTTTTTCCATAAATGTGTGTATATATTTATTTATAAATTTAAAAGTAGATTTCCATGAAATTTTCTGTGTAATGAGCAGTTCAAATGTTAATGCAGGCTCACACGAAGAGGTCCACCGTCCAAGCAGCTGGTTCCACTGGCCATGGCTGATGGTGGGCCTCATTCAGTGTGCTCTGAGCTCCCAGGAGGGAGTGTGTGTGTGTGTGTGTCTGTGTGTGTGGCTGATTACGAATGATTAAGGTGGCAACATGGTGACCAGTATTGAGCACCTGTCACTGCGTTTAAAGACAGTAACCGTCTCTCAGACGTCTCAGAACTAAGCCTCCTTGTTTGTCAGGAGCGCCCCGCCTCCTCTCCTTGCCACTTCTCCGAGTGGCCCGACTGAACCCTCTTACCCAGTGACTTCTCTGCTCTGAGGTGGTTTGTAAATATTTGAGAGAGTCAGACTGAAGATCAAAAATACAACTCAGTCCTGCTCTCGGGTTTTCTCTGAGCTCCCTGCCTTTGGGGGATGGCACAGTAATTAGGACAAAGGGATATTTGAGATTACACCTTAAATAAACTGGGACAGAACTCCTTTAAGCTTCACCAGTTATTTTTATCTCTGAGGCAGAAAGCACCAATACCAGTGTTGAGCTTAAGTAGGCTTTCACCTAATGTAGGAAAAAGAAAGGTTGGGAGACAGTTAGCTCAGAGGCCTCAAGGCCAAGTCAGGAGAAGGGTACAGGTGTCCCCTGCACCCTGGGGACATAGAACAGTGACCACGCTCAACTGAGGACTCTGGGGAGATCAGAGGGTTGGGTTTCTCCTGTGTTGAGAGGCCCCTGACCTCTTAGGGGCCCCATCCCTATTTGCTCACTTCCCCCCCTTTCAGGGTGAAAGGAACTGTTGGGTCCAGGATGGTGGAAAGAAGACCCGTCTGGAAATTAAGCTGCCGGGCGTGTGCCCCTAGGTCCCCGGAACCCCCCGCGTGAGCCTGAGTGATGCCTTTTCTCTTCCCGGCCTTCGGTCCCCACATCCTCCCACCATGAGATCGGGTGGGAGGCCTGCGTCACCTCCAGGCTCATGGGAGAATGGCCGCATCCTATGCTCCTGGGTTCCCAGGGTCTTGCCTACAAAACTTGTTTGAGCTGAAGGAGAAGATGTTCTAGAACAGCAAGGTTTCTCGGGGATGCTGACTTAGATTTTTTTCTGGAAGGGAGCACCTAGTCTGGGCGATGGCCTGTAAGGATGGCCTTTTTAGGGGTTTTGCTAACTCGAGAACAGCAAAACAGAGCAAAACAGAAAAAGGAGGTAAGGATGGAACCGGAGAATTGAATATGGGTCTTTTTTTTCCTTGTTTCAAAAATGAAATTTTAATAGGTGTTGGCGCTGATCTTTAGATTACTCACAGCTTTGTAACCTTGAGCACATTAGACAGCCTTCTGACTCCCGGTTTCCTCATCTATAAAAAGGGACGATAATTATCACTCATTTCCAACAGGATTATTATGTCCGAGGTGCCGAATGTAGCCCTAGTTCATGGTGAACACTCACGACCTGGTCACTATTAGTTTTCTTTTAAATTGAAGTGTAGTTGCTTTACAATGTTGTGTTAGTTTCAGGTGTACAGCAAAGTGATTCAGTTATACATGCGTACACACACACACACACACACACACACACATATATATTCTTTTTTTTTTTTTTTTTTTTTTTTTTTTTAAAGCAAATACACAAATGTTTTATTTTTCCAATTCCATTTTAAATCTCTATATTGTGGGACAAATATTAAGAGTCTTTGAAAGAAAATGAGAGTATAATGGGGAGATCTGCCCCTGATGGGTGCCCGGGGGAATATTTTCTTGTCAGATATGGCTTTTTTTTACAAATTTAATCAGTTATACATATACATATGTTCCCATATCCCCTCCCTTTTGCGTCTCCCTCCCACCCTCCCTATCCCACCCCTCCAGGCGGTCACAAAGAACCGAGCTGATCTCCCTGTGCTATGCGGCTGCTTCCCACTAGCTATCTACCTTACATTTGGTAGTGTATATATGTCCATGCCGCTCTTTCACTTTGTCACAGCTTACCCTTCCCCCTCCCCATATCCTCAAGTCCATGCTCTAGTAGGTCTGTGTCTTTATTCCTGTCTTACCCCTATGTTCTTCAGGACATTTTTTTCTTAAATTCCATATATATGTGTCAGCATACAGTATTTGTCTTTCTCTTTCTGACTTACTTCACTCTGTATGACAGAATCTAGGTCCATCCACCTCATTACAAATAGCTCAATTTCATTTCTTTTTATGGCTGAGTAATATTCCATTGTATATATGTGCCACATCTTCTTTATCCATTCATCCGATGATGGACACTTAGGTTGTTTCCATCTCCGGGCTATTGTAAATAGGGCTGCTATGAACATTTTGGTACATGTCTCTTTTTGAATTATGGTTTTCTCAGGGTATATGCCCAGTAGTGGGATTGCTGGGTCATATGGTAGTTCTATTTGTAGTTTTTTAAGGAACCTCCATACTGTTCTCCATAGTGGCTGTACCAATTCACATTCCCACCAGCAGTGCAAGAGTGTTCCCTTTTTTCCACACCCTCTCCAGCATTTATTGTTTCTAGATTTTTTGATGATGGCCATTCTGACTGGTGTGAGATGATATCTCATTGTAGTTTTGATTTGCATTTCTCTAATGAGTAAAGATGTTGAGCATCCTTTCATGTGTTTGTTGGCTGTCTGTATATCTTCTGTGGAAAAATGTCTATTTAGGTCTTCTGCCCATTTTTGGATTGGGTTGTTTGTTTTTTTGCTATTGAGCTGCATGAGCTGCTTATAAATTTTGGAGATTAATCCTTTGTCAGTTGCTTCATTTGCAAATATTTTCTCCCATTCTGAGGGTTGTCTTTTGGTCTTGTTTATGGTTTCCTTTGCTGTGCAAAAGCTTTGAAGTTTCATTAGGTCCCATGTGTTTATTTTTGTCTTTATTTCCATTTCTCTAGGAGGTGGGTCAAAAAGGATCTTGCTGTGATTTATGTCATAGAGTGTTCTGCCTATGTTTTCCTCTAGGAGTTTGATAGTATCTGGCCTTACATTTAGGTCTTTAATCCATTTTGAGCTTATTTTTGTGTATGGTGTTAGGGAGTGATCTAATCTCATACTTTTACATGTCCCTGTCCAGTTTTCCCAGCACCACTTATTGAAGAGACTGTCCTTTCTCCACTGTACATTCCTGCCTCCTTTATCAAAGATAAGGTGACCATATGTCCGTGGGTTTATCTCTGGGCTTTCTATCCTGTTCCATTGATCTATCTTTCTGTTTTTGTGCCAGTACCATACTGTCTTGATTACTGTAGCTTTGTAGTATAGTCTGAAGTCAGGGAGCCTGATTCCTCCAGCTCCATTTTTCGTTCTCAAGATTGCTTTGGCTATTCGGGGTCTTTTGTGTTTCCATACAAATTGTGAAATTTTTTGTTCTAGTTCTGTGAAAAATGCCATTGGTAGTTTGATAGGGATTGCATTGAATCTGTAGATTGCTTTGGGTAGTAGAGTCATTTTCACAATGTTGATTCTTCCAATCCAAGAACATGGTACATCTCTCCATCTATTTGTATCATCTTTAATTTCTTTCATCAGTGTCTTATAATTTTCTGCATACAGGTCTTTTGTCTCCTTAGGTAGGTTTATTCCTAGATATTTTATTCTTTTTGTTGCAATGGTAAATGGGAGTGTTTCCTTGATTTCACTTTCAGATTTTTCATCATTAGTATATAGGAATGCCAGAGATTTCTGTGCATTAATTTTGTATCCTGCAACTTTACCAAATTCATTGATTAGCTCTAGTAGTTTTCTGGTAGCATCTTTAGGATTCTCTATGTATAGTATCATGTCATCTGCAAACAGTGACAGCTTTACTTCTTCTTTTCCC
This sequence comes from Mesoplodon densirostris, assembly GCF_025265405.1. NCBI lineage: Eukaryota > Metazoa > Chordata > Mammalia > Artiodactyla > Ziphiidae > Mesoplodon > Mesoplodon densirostris. The sequence goes on along the minus strand of NC_082669.1, from coordinate 112,081,198 downwards.
ATTTGGATTCCTTTTATTTCCTTTTCTTCTCTGATTGCTGTGGCTAAAACTTCCAAAACTATGTTGAATAAGAGTGGTGAGAGTGGGCAACCTTGTCTTGTTCCTGATCTTAGTGGAAATGGTTTCAGTTTTTCACCATTGAGGACGATGCTGGCTGTGGGTTTGTCATATATGGCCTTTATTATGTTGAGGAAAGTTCCCTCTATGCCTACTTTCTGCAGGGTTTTTATCATAAATGGGTGTTGAATTTTGTCAAAAGCTTTTTCTGCATCTATTGAGATGATCATATGGTTTTTCTCCTTCAACTTGTTAATATGGTGTATCACATTGATTGATTTGCGTATATTGAAGAATCCTTGCATTCCTGGAATAAACCCCACTTGATCATGGTGTATGATCCTTTTAATGTGCTGTTGGATTCTGTTTGCTAGTATTTTGTTGAGGATTTTTGCATCTATGTTCATCAGTGATATTGGTCTGTAGTTTTCTTTCTTTGTGACATCCTTGTCTGGTTTTGGTATCAAGGTGATGGTGGCCTCGTAGAATGAGTTTGGGAGTGTTCCTCCCTCTGCTATATTTTGGAAGAGTTTCAGAAGGATAGGTGTTAGCTCTTCTCTAAATGCTTGATAGAATTCGCCTGTGAAGCCATCTGGTCCTGGGCTTTTGTTTGTTGGAAGATTTTTAATCACAGTCTCAATTTCAGTGCTTGTGATTGGTCTGTTCATATTTTCTATTTCTTCCTGATTCAGTCTTGGCAGGTTGTGCATTTCTAAGAATTTGTCCATTTCTTCCAGGTTGTCCATTTTATTGGCATAGAGTTGCTTATAGTAATCTCTCATGATCTTTCGTATTTCTGCAGTGTCAGTTGTTACTTCTCCTTTTTCATTTCTAATTCTATTGATTTGAGTCTTCTCCCTTTTTTTCTTGATGAGTCTGGCTAATGGTTTATCAATTTTGTTTATCTTCTCAAAGAACCAGCTTTTAGTTTTATTGATCTTTGCTATCGTTTCCTTCATTTCTTTTTCATTTATTTCTGATCTGATTTTTATGATTTCTTTCCTTCTGCTAACTTTGTGATGTTTTTGTTCTTCTTTCTCTAATTGCTTTAGGTGCAAGGTTAGGTTGTTTATTCGAGATGTTTCCTGTTTCTTAAGGTGGGATTGTATTGCCATAAACTTCCCTCTTAGAACTGCTTTTGCTGCATCCCATAGGTTTTGGGTCGTCGTGTCTCCATTGTCATTTGTTTCTAGGTATTTTTTAATTTCCTCTTTGATTTCTTCAGTGATCACTTCGTTATTGAGTAGTGTATTGTTTAGCCTCCATGTGTTTGTATGTTTTACAGCTCTTTTCCTGTAATTGATATCTAGTCTCATAGCATTGTGGTCGGAAAAGATACTTGATACAATTTCAATTTTCTTAAATTTACCAAGGCTTGATTTGTCACCCAAGATATGATCTATCCTGGAGAATGTTCCATGAGCACTTGAGAAAAATGTGTATTCTGTTGTTTTTGGATGGAATGTCCTATAAATATCAATTAAGTCCATCTTGTTTAATGTATCATTTAAAGCTTGTGTTTCCTTATTTATTTTCATTTTGGATGACCTGTCCATTGGTGAAAGTGGGGTGTTAAAGTCCCCTACTATGATTGTGTTACTGTCGATTTCTCCTTTTATGGCTGTTAATATTTCCCTTATGTATTGAGGTGCTCCTATGTTTGGTGCATAAATATTTACAATTGTTATATCTTCTTCTTGGATTGATCCCTTGATCATTATGTAGTGTCCTTCTTTGTCTCTTCTAGTAGTCTTTATTTTAAAGTCTATTTTGTCTGATATGAGAATTGCTACTCCAGCTTTCTTTTGGTTTCCATTTGCATGGAATATCTTTTTCCATCCCCTTACTTTCAGTCTGTATGTATCTCTAGGTCTGAAGTGGGTCTCTTGTAGACAGCATATATATGGGTCTTGTTTTTGTATCCATTCAGCCAGTCTGTGTCTTTTGGTGGGAGCATTTAGTCCATTTACATTTAAGGTAATTATTGATATGTATGTTCCTATTCCCATTTTCTTAATTGTTTTGGGTTCGTTATTGTAGTTCTTTTCCTTCTGTTGTGTTTCTTGCCTAGAGAAGTTCCTTTAGCATTTGTTGTAAAGCTGGTTTGGTGGTGCTGAACTCTCTCAGCTTTTGCTTGTCTGTAAAGGTTTTAATTTCTCCATCAAATCTGAATGAGATCCTTGCTGGGTAGAGTAATCTTGGTTGCAGGTTTTTCTCCTTCATCACTTTAAGTATGTCCTGCCACTCCCTTCTGGCTTGTAGAGTTTCTGCTGAGAGATCAGCTGTTATCCTGATGGGGATTCCCTTGTGTGTTATTTGTTGTTTTTGCCTTGCTGCTTTTAATATGATTTCTTTGTGTTTAATTTTTGACAGTTTGATTAATATGTGTCTTGGTGTATTTCTCCTTGGATTTATTCTGTATGGGACTCTCTGTGCCTCCTGGACTTGATTAACTATTTCCTTTCCCATATTAGGGAAGTTTTCAACTATAATCTCTTCAAATATTTTCTCAGTCCCTTTCTTTTTCTCTTCTTCTTCTGGAACCCCTATAATTCGAATGTTGGTGCGTTTAATGTTGTCCCAGAGGTCTCTGAGACTGTCCTCTGTTCTTTTCATTCTTTTTTCTTTATTTTGCTGTGCAGCAGTTATTTCCACTATTTTATCTTCCACCTCACTTATCCGTTCTTCTGCCTCAGTTATTCTGCTATTGATCCCATCTAGAGTATTTTTTATTTCATTTATTGTGTTTTTAATCGATGCTTGATTCGTCTTTAGTTCTTCTAGGTCCTTGTTAACTGTTTCTTGCATTTTGTCTATTCTATTTCCAAGATTTTGGATCATCTTTACCATCATTATTCTGAATTCTTTTTCAGATAGACTGCCTATTACCTCTTCATTTGTTAGGTCTGGTGGGTTTTTATCTTGCTCCTTCTCCTGCTGTGTGTTTTTCTGTCTTCTCATTTTGCTTATGTTACTGTGTTTGGGGTCTCCTCTTTGCAGGCTGCAGGTTCGTAGTTCCCGTTGTTTTTGGTGTCTGTCCCCAGTGGCTAAGGTTGGTTTAGTGGGTTGTGTAGGCTTCTTGGTGGAGGGGACTACTGCCTGTGTTCTGGTGGATGAGGCTGGATCTTGTCTTTCTGGTGGGCAGGTCCACGTCTGGTGGTGTGTTTTGGGGTGTTTGCGGACTTTTTATGATTTGAGGCAGCCTCTCTGCTAATAGGTGGTGTTGTGTTCCTGTCTTGCTAGTTGTTTGGCATAGGGTGTCCAGCACTGTAGCTTGCTGGTCGTTGAGTGAAGCTGGGTGCTGGTGTTGAGATGGAGATCTCTGGAAGATTTTCGCCGTTTGATATTATGTGGAGCTGGGAGGTCTCTTGTGGACCAGTGTTCTGAAGTTGGCTCTCCCACCTCAGAGGCACAGCACTGACTCCTGGCTCCTCAATTTGGGATGATTTGTTGTCTATTCATGTATTCCACAGATGCAGGGTACATGAAGTTGATTGTGGAGCTTTAATCCGCTGCTTCTGAGGCTGCTGGGAGAGGTTTCCCTTTCTCTTCTTTGTTCTCACAGCTCCTGGGTCTCAGCTTTGGATTTGGCCCCGCCTCTGCGTGTAGGTCGCCGGAGGACGTCTGTTCTTCGCTCAGACAGGACAGGGTTAAAGGAGCAGCCTCTTCGGGGACTCTGGCTCACTCAGGCCGGGCGGGAGGGAGGGGCACGGAGTGCGGGGCGAGCCTGCAGCGGCAGAGGTCGGCGTGACGTTGCACCAGCCCGAGGCGCGCCGTGCGTTCTCCCAGGGAAGCCGCCCCTGGATCCCGGGACCCCGGCAGTGGCAGGCTGCACAGGCTCCCGGAAGGGCGGTGTGGACAGTGTCCTGCGCTCGCACACAGGCTTCTTGGCGGCGGCAGCAGCAGCCCCAGCGTCCCACGCCCGTCTCTGGGCTCCGCGCTTTCAGCCGCGACTCGCGCCCGTCTCTGGAGCTCCTTTACGCGGCGCTCTTAATCCCCTCTCCTCGCGCACCAGGAAACCAAGAGGGAAGAAAAAGTCTCCTGCCTCTTCGGCAGCTCCAGAGTTTTCCCGGACTCCCTCCCGGCTAGCTGTGGCACATTAGCCCCCTTCAGGCTGAGTTCTCGCCGCCAGTCCCAGTCCTCTCCCTGCGCTCTGACCGAAGCCCGAGCCTCAGCTCCAGCGCCGCTCGCCCTGGCGGGGGAGCAGACAAGCCTCTCGGGCTGGTGAGTGCCGCTCGGCACCGCTCCTCTGTGCGGGAATCTCTCTGCTTTGCCCTACCCAGGTATGTGGGGAGTTTCTTGCCTTTTGGGAGGTCTGGGGTCTTCTGCCAGCGTTCAGTAGGTGTTCTGTAGGAGTTGTTGCACGTGTGGCTGTATTTCTGGTGTATCTGTGGGGAGGAAGGTGATCTCCGCGTCTTACTCTTCCGCCATCTTACCCGGAAGTCCCCCTATATATTCTTTTTGAGAGTCTTTTATTATAGGTTATTACAAGATACTGAATATAGTTCTCTGTGCTATACAGTAGGTCTTTGTTGGTTATCTATTTTATATGTAGTGTGTGTATCTGCTAAACCAAACTCCTGATTTATCCCTCCCTCTCCCTTCCCCTTTGGTAACCATAAGGTTGTCTTCTATGTCTGTGAGTCTGTTTCTGTTTTGTAAATAAGTTCATTTGTATCATTTTTTTTAGATTCCACATATAAGTGATATCATAATTTTTGTCTTTATCTGACTTACTTCACTTTGTATGATCATCTCTAGGTCCATCCATGTTGCTGCAAATGGCATTATTTCATTCTTTTTCTTAATCAGTGAGTAATATTCCATTGTATGTATGTACCACATCTTCTTTATCCATTCCTCTGTTGATGGACACTTCGGTTGCTTCCATGTCCTGGCTATTGTGAATAGTGCTGCAGTGAACATTGGGGTGCATGTGTCTTTTCAAATGAGAGTTTTTGCCTTTTCTGGATATATGCCCAGGAGTAGGATTGCAGTATCATATGGTAGGTCTATTTTCAGTTTTTTAAGGAACCTCCATACTGTTCTCCACAGTGGCTGCACCAATTTACATTCCCACCAACAGCGTAGGAGGGTTCCCTTTTCTCCACACCCTCGCCAGCATTTATTACTTGTAGACTTTTTGATGATGGCCATTCTGACTGGAGTGAGGTGATACCTCACTGTAGTTTTGCCTTGCATTTCTCTGATAATTAGTGATGTTGAGCACCTTTTCATGTGCCTGTTGGCCATCTGTACGTCTTCTTTGGAGAAATGTCTATTTAGGTCTTCTGCCCAATTTATGATTGGGTTGTTTGTTTCTTTGATATTGAGTTGTATGAGCTGTTTGTGTATTTTGGAAATTAAGCCCTTGCTGGTTGTATTGTTTGCAGATATTTTCTCCCAGTCCATAAGTTGTCTTTTTGTGTTCTTTTGCTGTGCAAAAGCTTATAAGTTTTTTTAAATTAATTTTTATTGGAGTATAGTTACTTTACAGTGTTGTGTTAGTTTCTACTGTACAGCAAAATGCATCAGCTATACATATACTTATATCCCCTCTTTTTTGGATTTCCTTCCCATTTAGGTCACCACAGTGTATTAAGTAGGGTTCCCTGTGCTAAACAGTAGGTTCTGATTTGATACTATGTGTAAAATAGCGAACTAATCAAAAGCTTTTAAGTTTGATTAGGTCCCATTTGTTTATTTTTTCTTTTATTTCTTTTGCCTTGGGAGACTTGGTCACTATTAGTTTTTATTGTTGTAACGATATGCTAAAGGGGTAGCAGTCTCTTTTTTTTTGTTTAATTTTTAAAAAAATTTTATTGGGATATAGTTGATTTATGTTGTGTTAGTTTCTGCTGTACAGCACAGTGAATCAGTTGTATGTATACTTATATCCACTCTTTTTAAAATTCTTTTCCCATGTAGGTCTTTACAAGAGTATTGAGAAGAGCTCCCTGTGCTCTACAGTAGGTCCTTATTAGCCATCTATATTATATATATAGTAGTCTCTTAATTAACTTTTCTCTTAAATATTTTTGCAAGACAATGATGAAGATGACGGAATTTTGAAGGCAATTATCTTCTTGGCAAATGCTGGTCACATTTTGCTCTGACTTGGAGCTAAGAGTTAAGTGCTGTGTATAATCTAACATAACTCTCCTTCTCTGTAGTGAAATACCTGGTTGTTCATCTTCAACTGGGTTTTTCTCTGAGATGTTATTTTTTCCCCCGATTGTTAGTTTAAGGTTGGGCTAAGGTATGATAGGCCACTTCTGCTATTAGTTATCTAGTATGAAAACAGAAAATAATTTCAGGCACGTGGTAGTTCTAGATGATGTGTGTGTACCTGCGTGTGTATGTGCATGTGTTAACGTGTGTGTTTAAGTGTGTCTCTGTGTGTTTGGCTGATTGCGAATGATTGTAAAAGCCAGAAGTACCCTGTTTCCATCCATCCACCCATCACCCACGTGTCCATCTATCCACCGTCCGCATCACCCACCCATCCCTACGTCAGCCCTCACGTTCCCTGTGTCTCTGTCTTGCCCATGGGCCTTGGATTAGGTTACCCACTCCACCAGGAAGACCCCACGCTGCTTCTCGGCCCCGGAACTTCACATCATTAACTCCTCATGTTTTGGATCTCACTCAGACATCACTGCCTCAGGGAAGCCTTCCAGGTCCCCAAACCGTAATTTCACCTGATAGCATGAAGTTGTCAACCAGCCAAACGCTGCCTTCTTCAGAACCTGCCCTGCGCCACCTTTGTACCTGCACATCACCGTTATCGTCAGGTGATGAACTCCACGACTGAACTCCGGTCTAGAATTATTTTAACTTTTTTCTTGGCTCTGAGCAGCTGTGTGGTGCCCAGGCCTCTCCCGCTCAGGCCAGCAGCTAATGAGCTGCCATGTGGCCTCACAATGTTGGCGTCCCCTTCTCTGTGGGATGCTCGGTCATCGACCCTGATTGACCTTGGGCTTTTCAGACTGTTTCCTCTGCCAGGAATGACCTGCCCTCCCACCCCACCCCCGACTGACCGTGTGTGCTCCTCTAGAGGTTACCCATCCCGGAAGACCCAGCCCAGTTGCTGCGTGAGACCGCCCTGTCTCCCCACAGCCAGGCGCCTCTCCCTTTCTGAGCCACGTCTGACGTGGCCCATCCGTTCTTAGTGGCCCTTGCCCTCTTCTTACTGCACCTCTAGGAGGGAACTGATGGTCATACTCATCTTTGGGTGATGAACTTCGTCCATAATTGAATTTTTTCCCCCATTTATTTATTTATTTATTTATTTATTTATTTGTGGTACGCGGGCCTCTCACTGTTGTGGCCTCTTCCGTTGCGGAGCACAGGCTCTGGACGCGCAGGCTCAGCGGCCATGGCTCACAGGCCCAGCCGCTCCGCGGCATGTGGGATCTTCCCGGGCCGGGGCATGAACCCGCGTCCCCTGCATTGGCAGGTGGACTCTCAACCACTGCGCCACCAGGGAAGCCCCCATAATTGAATTTTTGAATTCAGTGTATGTTTTTCTGTTATTTTCCCATTTAGTTATGTTTTGGAGTCACTTTATTATCTCCTTTGTTAGATCAGATTTTGTATCCCACATGGACCATTCACTTGATTCCTCACTGCTTTGCATCCACGCCCACCCTGCACAGCCATGAGCAGGAGTGGGGAGTGACCTGAGGGCCTTTAGGATGACCCTGACATGTCACCCCTGACGCCGGCACACTGCCGGCAGTCCCCTAGCAGTGCCCCCTTAACAGACAGGTATTCTGTGGAGCTGCCACACCCCCGTCTTGGCAATTAACCTGGGATGTTGATCGGCTTGCTAATAAGCCCCTCAGTGATTTCAGCCTTTTCTCAGCAACAGGGAGGAGAGAGGGACCAGTTTGGAGCAAGGGCCGATTTGGGATCAACCCACAGCCCGGGGACAGCATGGGGTGCCGGCCAGGAAAGGTCCCTGGGGAGGGAGGACCCCACGGACACTGGGAGGGGGGGCATCAGAGGGCCGTCCATCCACCTTGGCCGGCGCCCAGCTTGGCGGCGACTTGAAGCATCCTGTGGATCGCTGCACGTTTAATTAGCGTGCCACCTTCCTGACTAGGGACCAGCACATGGCTCGGCGTGCATGAGAAGCTCCGCGTTGCTCTGGGAGCCGCAGGAACGGGCTGCAGGCGTTTGCTGCTTGTGGGTCAGGAGAGTGGGCGCACATGGGGCTGCTGGCCTGGACCCGGGAGGGGGCCCATCAGTTGGCGAGCCTGTCCGGGGATGCGCTGGGTTTGCTCTGACACACAAGAGGCGCAGGTGCCCGAAAAGGAGCTGGGCGTGGCCTCCAGAAGCTGGGGAGGAAAGAGAAAACCCTCTTCAATGCGGGCTTGAGGCACCTGTGCCGGGGGAGCCGCAGGGCGGCTGCTGGGCTGGGTGTGCCCGAGCTGCCCTGTTCCCCTCCCCAGCACGTGCTCCCACCTTCGGCATGAGGCTCGGCGTCAGCCGCCCGCCTCCTCCTCGCTTCTCATCAGGGGACCCACCCTTCCCCCGGGGAACGCTGCAGCCCAGCGTGTCCAGTGGGAAAGCCGGCTCCCAGCGCCCTCCCGGCCTCCTCCTGAGGGGCTGCTTTCCGCCCCCGCCTGCAGCCACTTCCCTATGGAACAGTCTCCTTCCTTCTCTCTCTGAAGGTTTCTCTTCTTCTCTGATGCTTCTGACCACACGTAAAAGTGCTCCATCTCAGGGCCTCCCTGGTGGCGCAGTGGTTGAGAGTCCGCCTGCCGATGCAGGGGACACGGGTTCGTGCCCCGGTCCGGGAAGATCCCACATGCCGCGGAGCGGCTGGGCCCGTGAGCCATGGCCGCTGGGCCTGCGCGTCCGGAGCCTGTGCTCCACAACGGGAGAGGCCACAACAGTGAGAGGCCCGCGTACCGCAAAAAAAAAAGAAAAAAAAAAAAAAAGTGCTCCATCTCAGATGGCCTCTGCTTCGCCCCGGGTCCCCATCACCTGCACGTCCATGTCTCCGCCGGCTCCCACCACCCAGTTCCCCGCGTGGTCTGCCGTTGCTGGGCTGTCCCTCACTGCTGGGACACTCCCAGGCCACTCTGACCAGCTCTGCCCCGTTTCCCCGGGAGTCGGTCCTCGTCCCGTCCCATGTGGCTGTTGCCCCCTCCTGAGACCTGAGCTCCGTCCCCTCCCCTCCACCCAGCGGCTCTGCGTTGGGAATAGCGTTGGTCTCTTTCAGCTCTTTCCTGCACGTCAGGGTTCCCAGCTTCTGTTCTGGGCTTTTGGCTGTCCCTCCATACAGGCTGTCTCAAGGCCACACCGTCACTTCTGACACCTCCCAGGTGGGTGTCCGCAGCTGGACCTCTCTCTGCACCCAGACTCACCTGTCGTCTGATGGACACCTTTCTTCGGATGTCCCACAGGTGTCAAACCTCCCAAAGTGAACTGCTTCCTTGCGTTCTGCTGTGTATAGTCACCTGTCCCAGTGACCGGGCTGTCTGCCCAGCTCCAGGAGCGGACAGGGGCAGCCCCCATCGGTGACCAGCCCCGTGCGCCCTGGGGAGGGGAACTGGTTCCCACATCAGGGCACCGTGGCAGGAGCACGTGTGAGGGCAGAAGAGGGCTGGGGCGCTGCCAGGGCCTCGGAAGCTAGGCCAGGGGCTGGAGAGAGGGGGTGTAATGCGGTGCACGTTTTAGAAGGACCCCTGTAGCTTTTGACTGGCGAGGCCACTGCAGTGGCCTGTGGTGGGGACAGTCTTCTGCAGGACGTGGCAGGGTCGGGGGTGGGAAGACAGCAGTGCAAGCTGAGCGTCGAGGCGGGCTGTGCAGGGTGGCCGTTGGTCCCTCCCAGCCGGCGCTGCCATAGTGGACGTGGGCCCTTATCCCATGCCGCCCGTCTGCCAGTGCAGTCAGCAGCGGGCACTGGGCAGGCTGGGGGTGATGGGGTGGGACGTCCCGACGCGGGAGTGACCCAGCAGGGTCTGGCAGCACCGGACATGCCTCCAGTGCGTGTGGCGTGTGGGCAGCTTCCCTGGCGCCGGTTTCCTGCAGCGCGGACAGCTCCTCCGTGCCGCCTTCTGCAGACCTGGGGCTTCGCCGGGGCCTGGCCCTGCAGGGCAACAGCAGCTTCCCCTGGTTACCTCCTTGGCCGGTTTTGCGGCTGAGCTCCCCCAGGAGACCCCTTGCTGTGATCAGCTTCCTGGGCGTCCTGCGCGGGGGCTTTCTGCAGCTAACTTCTGCCAACGTGGCACCACAGAGGCTCGGCCGAGCGAGCCGTGGGCGGCCTCTGTAGGTGCTTCGGCATCCCAGCCCTGGGGAGGGGCTGCTCGTTGCCTGTGTGCATTAGGGTTCGTCTGAGTGTTCATTGGCAAGTCCCTCGTCACCCTAATTCCCTGTTATAGCCAGGCGTTCTTCATGCTGGGCTTTCCCTGCTGAGATGACTGTAGGTCTTCTCTCCTGCTCAGACCCTGACTGTTCATATTGTTTCTGCTCTATTCTCTGTTGGTGGAAGCAGCCTTGAGCCCTCCTCCCCTTTGCGGGGGGTCAGATGTTTGCACCCACCTGCTGACACCACCCCGGGCTCGAGGCAGGCATTCTCAGGCTTAATCTGAGCACTGGAGAGGCTCAGATATTCTGTGGATATAAGAAGGTGGGAAGTCAGAAAAGCCCTAAGTAAATATGTGCTCATTACTAGGGGTCTTCTGGAAGTTTTCGTTTTGTAACTAACGCAATAGTGGCTTTAATTTTGGAAATTTCAGGTCATGGACGGGAAGATGTACCATGGCAGACAGCTGTGGATCACATTATTTGTCAAGAAGACCTTTTAGCAAACCTCAGATTTCACCGTGGTCGACAAGACAGAGTTATCTCTGATTTCAGTCTATAAATCTCTTTGCGGGTACTGGCTTCAGAATCCTGCTCTGTTAGAGCTGATTAGTCTAGGTATTAATAAAATACTAATAACCGTTCTTTTCTGAGCATCTTCCTGTGTGCCAAGAACTGTGAGCCGCATTTCCATGAATGGTCTTGAGAGGTTACCCCACACGGGGTGAGGCTGCCCCAGGTCTCAGACGAGGGAACCTGAGATCACACGGCCAGTGATGGCCAGAGTCAGGATTCACGCTCAGAGTCCAGCAGCCGAATCCTTGGCTCCCTCGCCTTCTGTCCAGGGGACCTGGAGGGTTTCTCTTGCCCCGTGTAACCCTGCAGGTGTTTTGGGACAGCAGTCACATCCTCTCCAAGTCTGCCCTTGGCTGCCCTTGGTTCAATGGTTCCTGGAATGGCGGTTTCTAGTGCTTTACCCTTCTGATTATCCTTTTATGGTGAATTCTAGCTTGTCAATGCTTTTCATCCATGGCGCCCATTGGACAGAATGCTTCAAAACAGTCTGGGTGCTGTGAAGTTATTGAAATAGTTCTCAAGGAAATATATATATATATATATATGTATATATTAAGGAGATATATATGTATTTCATCAGAGAGCTGAAATACAGGCAATACAGATAGTTGATCCCTCTATGGCATCTGGAGATACACGGGCAGACAGTTAGCCATGTTAGAGAATCACCTTCCCTTCCTGTGGGTGGTGGTATTGGTTTGGGGCTGTAACTAAAATATCATGGGCTGGGCAGCTTAAACAGAAAAACATATTCCTCACAGTTCTGGAAGCTGGGAAGTCCAGGATCAAGGCACCAGCAGATTCGGAGTCTGGAGGGAGCCCCCATCCCGGTTCGTAGATGGCGTTTTCTCACCTTTTCCTCGTGTGGTAGAGAGACTCTTTTTATAAGCGCCCTAATGCCATCAGGAGGGCTCCACCCTGTGACCTAATCAGCTGTGAAAGGCCCCACCTCCTAACGCCGCCACATTGAGGGTTAGGGTTTCAACGTATGAATTTGGTGCACGTGTGTGTGTGTGTGTGTGTGTGTGTGTGTGTGTGTATGACACAAATTCAGTTCGTGGCAGTCACCTCTGATAAAGAGTAAAGAAGATAATATAATGCAAATGCTGACAGCATTTTTCACACAAGTAAAGGGCAGTTAATTATTGTGCTTTTGTCCTCAGTTTACACATTAGCTCTAATAATGCTGGGAAAATATTCTTTATCCTTGCTGTCTTAGGGTGCTGATTTGGGCGGCTACGGTGTCTCGTGTGTGCTAGTTGACCACGAGTGCCTTGGACACGGGTCTCCGTTTTATGATCTCTAAGTGGTGCAGTGTTGCTATGATCATGACGTCAGATTCCTCTCATCCTCTTCCCCTTTGCCCTCCTATTTCCAGCAGTTTGCCGTCCGCACAACACCACCACCCGTGAAATACAGCTGTGAGCCTGGAAGGTGCTGTCTAATAGGAACTGCAGAATGATTCCGGTTTAACGCGGCAGAGTTGGTTCCAGTCATGGGAGAGAGCTGGCCCGGGCTGGGATGAGTGGGCATCTCCACAGTGACAGGAACATGGAGCTTACCAGAAAGCTCTGCCCACTGAAAGTGATTCGTAATTATCCACCTTCCTGGGATGTCGAAACTTTCCCGCAATTAAGCACCCAAACCATCTGGGTTTAGCCTTTGCTTCCAGAAAGAGTTCTATAAAATTCACGTGTTCTTTGGCATATTACCTCCTTAATCCAGAGTCACTGTCACACTAGTTTGTCACTCTAATTGACTGCTTCTTAATTAGGTCCTAAAAAAGGGTGCGTGTAAGTCAGTCACTTTCTGACCAGGTAGCGGCCCCTGGGTGTGAGGAGGATTGTGATGTTGGAGGGGGAGGCTGGGGGTAGCATCGCTTATATACACTGCAGCCCTAGCCTTGGCCAAGGATGCAGGTTTCATACAGATGTACACACACGTAAGAACATGCGCGTGCACGTGCACACACACGTGTGCACACAGAGCGCTTCTGAACTCATGCTACGGAAGACTTCCAGCACCAGGAGACTTACACACAACAGCAACGGATATGGAAACAGGTGGGAACCAGGCTTTGGAAGAGTGCTGAGTTCAGCTGTGATCATGCCGAGTTTCTGTGGCAGCGGGACACCCAGCGGGGCTGTCCAGAGGCTGCTGTGTGTCTGGGCCGCTCGGGAGGGAGACCTGGGTGCGGGCTTACATCCGAGCAGCTCGGGGTGGAGACGGCAGTCAGTGCCTTGGTGTAGTTGAGGAGAGAGTCCCGTATGGAGGGAGCAGGTCACCGTGTCTGGATAAAGATGGGAAAGTACCTGCTCAGCCTGCAGACGAGGCGTGGACAAGAGCAGTGAGGAAGGCAGGCGGCCCGAGTGGCATCAGATCATGTGTCCCCTGAGATCACCCGGTTCTGCCATTCTCAGTATTTGGGGACAGCAGGATCCTATTTTAACATTAAATCTCACTCAGAGCCTCCGTGAGAAAAGAGATAAGATCCCGCCAATTTGAGAGAGTCGGGGGGGCTGAGGCCCAGACCCCCGGACTTTTGGTCTCCCCGTCACCCCCGTGGGCCCTGAGAGCCCATCTCCCATCTCCGGTCCCCCCTGGACAGGGTGTGCACCCTTCCTGCCCTGGGGACGGCTGGCTGCACTCTGCTTCGCTAACAAGCTGTCCTCACGGGGAGCTGGCCTCCCTCTCGTGGGAGATGCTGCTCGTGGGCGGATTCAGTTCAGCCCCACGGGAAGGTCTGTGAACTCCATCATCGGTGGGTAGTACGATCCCAGCAGTCGTCATGGTTGCATTTCAGGTTGATTTCTCGTAGGCGTATCTGAGATGTGGGAGCGACACAAACGCATCCGACTCGCAGCTGTGCAGGTGACCATGTGGCACATCCCTGGTGTGCTTCAAACGATACCTGGTTCCTTCTTCCCATGAGGGACTTAGTTGTCACCTCTCTGTAGCCCTGGACTCCTTGGAAAGTGGGAGTGAGATGGTCCCCAGGTGGGGAGGACAGTGTTCCCGGGAGGGAGCGCAAAGCATTCCCGGGAGGTGTTGAAGACCCCGCGTTTCTAAGGACGGTCCCTTTAAAACGGGACTCAGACTTCGTCATTCTTCTTCGTAAGAGACCTAAGGGCGGTTCCGTGGTGCTTACAGCGAAGCCCCAGCCCCCAGGACCGTCCGTGCTCTGAGCTGCCCTCTACCACTCTGTTGCCTCAGCGTGTCCTGTTCCCTCTTCTGTGGCCTTTCTTTTCTTTCTTTTTTATTTTATTTTACTGTGGCAAGGACACTGCCCTCTTAACACATGTGAGGTGTCCGCACGCTGCTGCCGGCGTGGGCGCCGGGCTGGGCTGGGCAGCAGGCCTCTGTGGCTACTATTCCTGCTGGACGGACACATCCTGCCTGTGGGTTAGCAGCAGCCTCTGCCTCTGTCCCGGCCCCTGGCCCCCCAAGTCCACCGCTTGGTTCTGTGAGCTTGACCATTGTAGACACCTCAAATAAGTGGAATCACACAGTATTTGTTTTTCTGTGACTGGCTTATTTCAGTGAGCTTCACATGCTCAAGTTTCATCCATGTTGTTGCCTATAGAGCAGGATTTCTTTCTTTTTAAAGGCTGAGTAATAGTCCATTGTATACATACAGCACGTTCTCTTTATTCATTGATTCATCGATGGGCATTTAGGTTGTTTCCATATCTTGGCTATTGTGAATAGTGCTGCAGTGAACATGAGAAAGCAGATAACTTTTTAAGATCCCAACGTCAGTTCTTTTGGGTAAATATCCAGAAGTGGCATTACTGGATCATATGGCGGCTCTATTTTTAAACTTTTGAGGAACCGCCATACTGTTCTCCTCGGTGACTGTGCCATGTTGCATTCTCGCCAGCAGTGTTTGAGGGTTGCCTTTTCTCCACACCCTCGCCAGCACTTTTGCCGTGTTTCTTGTGTTCTCACCAGCAGATGCATCTCACTGTTCCCTGCACTTCCTGTTCCCCGGGTCAGCTCTCTTCCCTGTTTCTTCGTGCTGTTCATTTCCTTTGCTCCTTTGAGTCACTTTCTCAGGAAGGCCTTTTCTGAAACCGTGTCTATCATGGTCTCCACCCCTTCACCTCGTCCTATTTATCCCTCTCCCTCATTTATCAGAATCTGGGCGAGTTTGCTTACCTGAAAATGGTCTTTGTCTTTGGTATCTGTGACAATACCTCTAGCACAGTATTCCCAGCCTGATTCTTAGAAAGGATTCAACGAATATTTTTTGGATGAAATAGTTAATCAAATATTTTGCACTTCTAAGTTGAAATAGGTTATGTTATTAGCTTTATGGATGGCCTCGCTGTAGATTCTGAGATCATGGGCTGGTTGATTCTTTACAGGGGCGTCCGAGGACCTGTAATTCTTCATTTGAAACTTTAATAATAATAATAATAATAATAGTTAAATCTTCATTGCCAGAGGTGGCAGGCATGGGGATAGTCTTCATGATGAAGTGGTGGATACCTTAAGTAGTCACAGCTTGGACAGAAATCTGTCTTTGCAATGGACAAACTTAAATTGTAGGTAGCCATTTATATTAATGGGATTCAAGGATAAGTATATTAAATAAACTGGCCTGCAGCTCCCTGGGATGACTCTGCTGGGGCTCCTAGATCAATGGAGAGACAGAAAAACAAACTTCTACACAGCATTTGGATCGCTTAGCCAGGGCTTGAATTTTGATGAAGGGTTGATAGGATTTCTTTTGCAGCCATAGCTGTCTAAGTGCAGGGCTGCCTTAGCCCTCATTGTGAGCATTCTGGGAGAAATCCAAGTGTCTGGACGTCCATCTGAGTCAGTCCATGGGGATTCTGCGAGGCAGGAGAGAAATTTTAAGAAAAGATTATCTTTAGCTACCAGTAGATCACAGACGTCTATCTCAGCGTTAGTGGAATTCATAGCCAACTGACTTTTGCTGTTGTTGGTTAAGGCCTGTGTTACTTACAGTGTAATTCTTGACTGAATGAAACCACTTGGTTGACGCATCCGTGTTGGTCCAAAGCTGCTTAGGTTTTTGGATAAATTGAACTTTATTGTACCACTACTAGTAGATTGATGAAGAGGACTTGTGAGCATTCGAGTTCTCCTTTTCAGTTCGGGGAGCAGGGATTCCCAGGGATGGGGAGGATATTGTGATCTGTAAAGTTCAGACAAGGCTCTTGGGTATCTAGCCTAAGATTAATAAGGAAAATGGAGGCTGTGTAATAAAATGAGCACAGACTAATTTTTCAGAGATCTGGGTTCCAATTCTAGGTCCATCCAGGTTTTGTTACCCTGGACCCATGACCCATAATGTGTACAATTAATTTCTTTATCTACAAATTGAAGATATTTAATAGATAGCCTCATAGTCATAAATAGACCAAAAGCTGCCAAAAGATGTAGTATCTCAGCCTCACATTTGACACTGAGCTTCCTGGAATGCAAGATAAAAATGAAGACAGGGTGAGAATCAAAATTCTCTTCATCAGAAAGGAAGAAACATTTTAGTTCCTGGGAAGAAACAAACCTTTTCCGAGAAATGGATGTGAAAAATATTTACCCTGGACTGTTTGTATCAGGCCCTGAGGGTTAGCGCTCAGCGTCCTCCACCAGAAATGCAGCAAGAAATTTCTTAATTATTTATACCCTTACTTGCTCTGCGAAGGATTTGGAGTGACAGTTTTCATAAAGCAGTTTCTTGTAGTGACCCCTGGAAAAACACACTGCTCTGGGAGCCGAGTCTGTGAGACACCAAGTGACAAGGCCCAAACACCCCATCTTCTGGGGCCCGAGCCCTCGGAGGGGAAAATCCTGTTCCCCCCGACCCCATGGGG